>NC_067247.2:357432210-358057210 GCF_019359855.2 Lolium perenne | reverse complement strand
AATTTAAATCCCCTAAATTGCTGAAACTTCACATGAACTTATAAAATTCACTTTAACTCAGAAAAATATAAATGAGGGATCAAAATTCTTATAAAAATAAACTCTATCCAATAAAAATATAATATGAAATTTTTATTTTTAATAAAAAATTAATTGTTTAATAATTGTTATTTAAGCATTTCCTTTTATTCTTAATTGAATCCAAATTCAATAATTAAGAAAACTTTTTAAATTAAATAAAAACCAGTAAGTAAATAAATAAAACATTAAAACTAATTCTCTTTATTTATTAATTTATTAAATCCTTATTAAAAGGATTAAAATCCTAATTAATAATTACCATAATTATTAATTCTTTAAAAATAATAAAAGGAAAAATCCAATATTATTTTTATTTCAAAGTTATTAATAACTTCTACTTTATTAATGAAGTTATTAATCCAAGAATTATAGGGTAATTAGGAAACCCTAGTTCCATTATAAATAAAGTGATAACCTCATCATTTCATGTGATTCCTAAAACCCTAATATCATTAGGAACCCTAGCTCCATTACTACATGTGCTCATTCTTAGCTAATCAAATAGGACCAACACTAGTTCCTATCTTCGGAAACACCAAACTTAGTTATCCATGCTTAGCATCACACCAATGTGATGAACCTCAGGAACAACTATGCCAAATCTTGAACATTACCTAACCATATTCCACTAAACCCTACCAGTGTTGGATACTTATCAACCATCCTATTTAGGAGCCAATTATTCCTTACTTAATAGAACCAACAGTAAAACCTAGACCACCTCAACCCTAATTGATGTACTTCTTATTATTTAAGAAGTATGTTCTTCAAAAGTTATTCTTTGGAAATAAATAGAGAGTGCTCATCAACCCTACCTAATATGACCTATAAACCCTAGCCAGCTATCACCAACAAGGTATACCAACCTTGATAGCACCCATGTTTAATAAATTACCTAAGATATGCTTCCAACCTTGTTAAGATCCATCTAATACTTACTCCAGAAACTAATTGAAACCATAGTAAACCATAGAACTCCACAACCCTAATTATCATACTTGTTCTTTACTAAAGAACATGTTCTTCAAAAGTTATTCTTTTGAAGTATATGATAATTAATCATTAACCATGCCATATAGTGCTAAAACCAACCACTATTCATTACAGGTTAGGATTATACCAAATGTTATTGTTGCGTGCTATTAGTGTTATTATTATGATATATTACAGCACCTGTTTATGATACCAAGTAATCACAATTGAATAAGAACCTTGTTTGTGAATCACTCTAAAAGTGCAACACACCTTGAAATGATCATTATAACTCACTAATCCTAAATCATCGGGGTTAGGTCACTCTTAGAGCGATTGCATCTCATACTTATGCATTATTGCATCCTTGCCAATCTTTTAAACATCGTCCTTACCGGACGATGATGATATTTCAGAATTTGGAGTTATTGCGTAACGAAGACCTTGTCTGCATAATCTTGCAGTCAAGAAAGGCAAGTTCAACACTTGCTCATGTCATTTGAGTATTTTTACCAAATTACTTGCAAAGTACTATATTTACCACTATTGCATAAAAAGGCAAAACCACTATTTTCATAACTATGAATATGACTAAGTGGTGGGCAATGGAACCATGGATTGTGTTGATATGGTGGAGGTTCCATTGCAAGGGTTATATCCATCTAGGATTAAACAACAAATTTCGTCCAATGATTCTTGCGTCGTAATACCCGTGTTAACCATAAGATCCGGAGTGGGACGGAGTAGTCAAAAGTGTTTCCACCTCTCGTTCATCAACGGATGCGCATTACTGTAGGCACTTGATCTCGAGAGACAAGATACAGGGTGGGGAACTCGTAGAAGTCCCCACGGTAATGTGGTCTATGATGGGTTGCAACTGACGGCGAAGGAATGTATGGTAGAGCCCTGCATTGACGTCGTGGTCGGGGTCCATCCTTAATTGGTGTAAGAGGACCGGCGAGGACCCAGGGTCGGAGATTGCAGCAAAGGGTGGGTGTTCGAGGTAGCGGAGGAACATGATTGGCTAGACCTTATACCGGGCCTCACACCAAAGGAAGTGTGGACGGGAAACTCGAGCCCGGTTGGCACCAAGGTTAAGATCTCTTATGGGTAAAGCAACACACCTCTGCAGAGTGTAATGAATCGTGACCTGGCACTCCCTGTTCCGGGATATGGAACTGCGAACGCTGCCGGAAAGGAACTCCATGAAGTTCTAGTAAACCGGTGAAGGCTGACGGATATAGCTCTTCTGAATAAAAGCAACCTTTTGAAGAAATGGTTATGAAAACCTGCATTGGTATTAGACTTTCTGGTCTAATGCTGTAGCTAGTGCATCAAACACCTCTTTCCTATAATGAACTTGTTGAGTACGCTCGTACTCATCCCACTCTTAAATCCCCTGCTTAGATATGAAGGCATCAAAGGAGGATCTACAGTGCAACTCGAAGGCCGAGGAGTCAACACTACTTCAAGGGACAGGACCCTGTCAGAGGAGTCAGTTACCACATCCAACAAGGAGAAACCTAGATTAGCAAGAGAAAGGAACTAGCTTCCTAAACCTAGCTCCTATTTAGATAGAATCTATTCATAGCCTCTGTAGCTAGATAAATACTCTACAAATAGAGTGCGTGATAAGTTTAGACTACGAGTCGTTCTTCGGGAGTTTATTTGCAGTTTTACCTTATTGTAAAGTAGGAGGCTGTGATGATCTTATGTAACAGAGTCTGTGTGTAATTCTATAGACATGCCTTGGACCCGCATATGTTTCTGTTGTACCACTCTGAGCGATATAATACTAGTGGAACGGTATTTCATTGGTATTATATCAGACTTGCATACTACACCATGCAGTGGTATGCCGGGTCACCACAAACCTTTACGCCGACTTGCTCGGATGTGGTCTTGGCTCCTTTCCGATCAACTATCTTTGTATTCCGATTCATTATTGGAGACCGACGTTAGTGGAGTGGAAACTCGTCAAGGAAAGACTTCAGAAGCGTTTAAGTAGTTGGAAAGGAAAACTGATGTCCCTTGAGGGAAGATTAGTTCTCATAAATGCAGTACTTACGAATATGGTACTCTATATGATATCTTTCTTCCATCTACCAAAAGGAATCTTGAATAGATTAGATTATGTACGTTCAAGATTCTTTTGTCAAGGGGACAGCGAGAAGAAGAAATATCGGTTTTCTCGGTCAATTCATTGTATAGGGCGCTTACCATTCCTAGTCAACCGGTTATCAATAATAAATACATTTGGAAGATGAAGATACCACTGAAGACGAAAGTTTTTGCATGGTACCTTCGTCGCGGGATGATTTTAACCAAAGATAACATTGTCAAACGCAACTAGCATGGTTGTAAGAAATGTGTTTTCTGTCATCAAGATGAGACAATAAAACACATTTTTTCAACTGTAGGTTTGCTAGATCTATATGGTCAATCATTTAGATGGGTTCTACCTTATACCCGCCTCGTAGCATTGCAAATATATTTGGCGGTTGGCTAAATGGGGTAGATACTAGGTATAAAATGCTTATCAGAGTGGGCGCGATTGCAGTCGTATGGACGCTATGGCTATGTAGAAAGGACAATATTTTTAATGACAAAAATTCTTCTCTCATGCAGGTCATTTACCGATGTATGGCTTTGCTTCGTTCATGCTCACGACTTCAGCGCTTGGAGAACCGAGACCTCTTTATGGAGGTGTCTACATGGTTCGAGAACACGGTCAAGGAGTTTATTTTCCAACATGGGTGGCTGCATATTAGACGGATTGAAGCCAACGAAGCATAGTCTAGTTTGGCTCTTTCGATCGATATTTTATATTTTATTTGTTCAGACTTGATGCTCAAACGGCTGGGTGCATGTTAGTTATGCAGAGGCTGGATGTAATGCTTGAATTTTGAGCAATGAATCGCCCTTTATCGAAAAAAATACGGTTGTATGGGCGTCTGATACGTCTCAAACGTATCTATAATTTCTAATGTTCCATGCTAGTTTTATGACAATACTCACATGTTTTATATACACTTTACATAATTTTGATGCATTTTTGGTACTAACCTATTAACAAGATGCCGAAGCGCCAGTTCCTGTTTTCTGCTGTTTTTGGTTTCAGAAATCCTACGCAGGAAATATTCTCGGAATTGGACGAAACAAAAGCCCACGGTCTTATTTTTCACAGAGCCTTCCAGAACACCGAAGAGCAGACGAAGGGGGGCCACGAGGCGGCCACACCATAGGGGGGCGCGGCCCCACCCTAGCCGCGCCGCCATATGGGGTGGGCCCCTCGGGCGTCCCCCGACTCTGCCCCTTCGCCTATATAATCCTTCCGTCACGAAAACCCTAGTACCGAGAGCCACGATACGAGAAAAGTTCCAGAGACGCCACCGCCGTCAACCCTACCTCGGGGGGTTCTGAAGATCGCCTCCGGCAACCTGCCGGAGAGGGGAATCATCACCGGAGGGCTCTACATCACCATGCCCGCTTCCGGACTGATGTGTGAGTAGTTCATCCTTGGACTATGGGTCCATAGCAGTAGCTAGATGGTTGTCTTCTCCTCTTGTGCTATCATATTTAGATCTTGTGAGCTGCCTATCATGATCAAGATCATCTATTTGTAACGCTACATGTTGTGTTTGTTGGGATCCGATGAATATGGAATACTATGTCAAGTTGATTATCGATCTATCTTATATGTGTTGTTTATGATCTTGCATGCTCCGCGTTGCTAGTAGAGGCTCTAGCCAAGTTGATACTTGTGACTCCAAGAGGGAGTATTTATGCTCGATAGTGGGTTCATGCCTCCACTGAATCTGGGACAGTGACAGAAAGTTGTAAGGTTGTGGATGTGTTGTTGCCACTAGAGATAAAACATCGATGTTTTGTCTAAGGATATTTGTATTGTTTACATTACGCACAAAACTTAATGCAATTGTCTGTTGTTTGCAACTTAATACTGGAAAGGGTGCGGATGCTAACCCGAAGGTTGACTTTTTAGGCATAGATGCATTCTGGATAGCGGTCTATATTTTTTGTCGTAATGCCCTAAGTAAATCTCATAGTAATCATCATGATATATATGTGCATTGTTATGCCCTCTCTATTTGTCAATTACCCAACTATAATTTGTTCACCCAACATGTTATTTATCTTATTGGAGAGACACCACTAGTGAACTGTGGATCCCGGTCCATTCTTTTACATCTGAAATACAATCTACTGCAATCATTGTTCTCTGTTGTTCTTTGCAAGCAAACATCATTTTCCACACCATACGTTTAATCCTTTGTTTACAGCAAGCCAGTGAGATTGACAACCTCACTGTTAAGTTGTGGCAAAGTATTTTGATTGTGTTGTGCAGGTTCCACGTTGGCGCCGGAATCCCTGGTGTTGCGCCGCACTACACTCCTTCACCAACAACCTTCACGTGGCCTTCATCTCCTACTGGTTCGATAACCTTGGTTTCTTACTGAGGGAAAACTTCCTGCTGTACGCATCACACCTTCCTCTTGGGGTTCCCAACGGACGTGTGCTTCACGCGTCATCAACGTCCATGGATGGTACTCCAAGAGTATAATTGATGGTCACTATATAGCCCCGTGATACAAGCTACACCTGGGCAAAACTCGGGCTGGGCCGGGCTTCGGGCCAAGCCCGAAAAAGCCCGAACGTAAAATGCCAAGCCCGAGCCCGGCCCGGCCTGACCGTCGGGCCTATAAATTAAGCCCGAACCCAGTCTGAACAGGCAAAAAGCCCGGCCCGGCCCGAGAAGCCCGGTTCGAACCTGCCTAAAGTGCGAAAACTGCAAGCCCGGCCCGCCGTTCAGGCTCAAAATACAAGCCCGAACCCGGCCCGAAGTGCAATCCCGACCCGGAATTTTCGGGCCGGGTCGGGCCGTGTCGTCCGGGCCGGGCTGCCCATGCCCAGCTGTAATACAAGCCAACCTCATGGTCATCCGTGTGCGCGGGTCACTCAGCATGCCGTGATGTACGAGCATTGCCCTCCGGCCAACAACCACCTGATCGCTCGGCTTAGGTGGCACCTCAAGTGCGCTGCAAAAAGGTTAGCTGTTTTAGTTCAATGTTCAATGACAACAGTAAAAAGAAGAAAACCAAAATTAACATAACTCAAATGATAAAAGGTTTGTCAGCAAGGCGATTGTTCCAGCAAAAATCGAGGCGGGGCGTGTTGGGAATACGCGGCTCATACTTGAGAAGCTTGGGAATCCATGTGGAAATTTCAAGATATCTGCTATGAATGTCCTGGAATAGTTTAGCTGACGCCCTTCGCGGGAATTGAAGAAATGTTGGAGGTATATACAGTAGTTTTCGTTGAGAAGGCTAATGGAGTACATAAATTGCGTCAATTGTATATATTTTGGAAGAAAATTCTACATAGTAGATATTTTATATGTTTGATGGCTTACAGTGCACGCAACAGGAGGTTGAAGAACTTATATGATGTTTTGCACATGTAAGTATCATCACCTGGTCATTAACAATCCATACAAATACTAGGTTGGGGTTAAGATTAAGCAGAAAATATCATAGCCACCTCAACCCTACAGTCATAATACATGACCCAACACAATCGAAAGTGAAGCATATATTTCATTATACTTTTCACGAAAATAGATAAAATGTTATACTAGATGATGTAACTGTCAATTTTGGTAGTGATCAAGCAAATGTTTTTTGGGTGCCGCATGATAGAAGCTTAAATGGATATTAATGGAAAAACTATCCATAGTAATAAGTAAAAATTTACCTTTCTAGTTGCAATTACATCGAAAATAAATTTCTAAGTCCATTTCAAACATGGGAATTTTAATATTTACGCAAAGTGGTTGAGTAATGTGTCATTCTCTCTAAAAGGTAAACAAGTCTAATGGAAGTGTACCAAACCTACACGTATACATGTATATAAATAAGTTAGGAAAATCATTGGATGCATGAACAACTAAAGTTTCAAAACAAATACGTGATATATTTAAACTTATATATTTCCTTAATATAAGATCAGAAAAATCAGTGGGCTCCTTGAAAGCCAAAATGAGTTGTAAGCACCAATTACCACCATAGTCTTTTGTTTTGCCAAAATGTAGCTGTTTGCTAAAGTATGATCTAACTGTGAGGCATGCATGCTATAACACACCCTCTCCTCGTCAATGTAGGCTTGGCGTCATTTGCGTGCGTCTTTAATTTGCATTCTTCTAAATCTCATTTGAATGCGCCTTTTGAAACAAACATTTAGTTTTTTGGCTTAATCCTAAAGAGTGATCATTTACTCAAAGGAAGATAATGCATCACTTCAGTGTCATGTTTTTCTATTTTTGAAATTCTTTGTATTCGTGCATTTTGACATTCATGTGACTCAAAGAGGCCCTTAAAAAAACAAATTACTCGTACCAAGATATTTGAGTGTATGTAATTCTTTCTCCAACTTCAACTTCAAACCAATCCTTTGGAATTCAAACCTATGAGTGAATCAAGAGACGGAGAATAAATTCTCCAAAATCTTATGAAATCCCATCAAATAAAAGAAAACCACAGTGATTGTGCAAATTAGTACACCTTAGGGCATGCTTGGTTACCGCCTTACCGATACAAGCCCCAACCAGGACCTAGGGGAAAATTTGGGATGATTAATTGCTTCACATGCCGGTCTAGTGTTTGACCAGTAGTAAAACTATCTACCATGGCCCTCTTGCCTCGCATTAGGAAATTCGTGGCAAAGGTGTTCATCAGCAACTGCAAGATGATCTAGTTAAGCAAGTGTGGGTGTTCAAAGGAAACTAGTAGTCAATTGTCATGTATTGTAGTGGAGTTAGCTATCTATTTTGTAGAACTTAGGATGATTTGATTTTCAATTTAAACTATTTTATGCACTATATTATTTCTATGTTTGAATTGTTGTTGAATTAATTTGTGTCTTAGAGATTTATTTGCAATATATTGTTTTGTTTTAGATAGAAATAGAAAATTGATGAAAATACCAAAAAAGTGAATAGGGTTGGTTGGTTCGATGGTGTCGATCGGGGCAATCGCCGTTATCGGTCCAGACATGTGTCCGAGCACCCCTAAACCAGACCGTATTTACGGTGGTTAGGACACAATAAAGTTTGCACCGTTGGAGATGCTATAAGTGCTTCTTTGATTCACATGATAGGGAAACACAAGAATAGGAAAAACATAAGATTGTAATGTCATGCCCGTTCCTTTTCAACAAGATTTCATGTACATATTATTTTTTTGATTCCATCATAGAAAAATAAAGGATTTCTACTATGTGGTTTAAGTGGATGTTAGATTTACTATAAAATGTAGTGCAATGAATTTGCTTGGAAAAAGCCTATGAGATTCAAGTCAACGAATCAAACAAACACCGTAGAAAAGATTGCAAGATTCAAATCCAACAATTTTTTGAGGAAAAAGCCTTTGGATGAGAGAAGCCCAAATATGTAAAGTGAAGGCCAGCTCAAATTGGTCAAACGTGCGTCCCAGCTGCTCATGCCTACCCAGTACTGTACATCCAATTATAATTGATGCCCGCTGAGAAGGAAACTCCAGTACGCAACTAGTTGCGGGTGCAACCCATCTTTTGTAACACTTTCAAGTTTACAAAAAATACAAACTAAATTTATAGATCTACATTGTATTGTATCTTGTGCATCTGTGAAGTTTCATTCAAAAATATGACTATACGTGGACACATAAAGAATAAATTATGTGTAAATAGTACATGCCACTATTCACTTATGTTTTTTCTTTTTTTTTCGCAGATCACGCATGATCATATTTTGAAAGAAAAATTTCCAGGTTCATAAGATATAGCATAACCAACGTCTATAATTTTGGTTCACATTTTCCAAAAATTTAGAAGTAACGCAAAAAAAAAAGGTGCACCCGTAACTAGTTGTGAAATATTTTCTCCGCCGAGGGGTGCAACCCAATTTTTCTCCGCCGAGAAAGCAAGATGCGAATGCCAGGTTTATTAGCTGCTGCAGGGTGGGATCGCCTATCAGAGCATCCCCACTCGTCTCCCCGAGAACCCCCCCATGACCACTTTTTATCATCCGGACGGTGAAAAACGGCCCAGTCAGGCCCCCGATTCCTCGTTTTGGTCTGGATTTGAGCCTATTTTCGTCCGGACTCCCCATGCCATCCTCGATTTCCCGGGGGTCTCCCGGGGACTCCGGATGGACGAAAACAAGTCGTCTGGCCCATCGTCAGTGGCCATTAGCGAAATAATTGCCACGCCCACGCCTCTCCACGCCCACGCCCACGCTCGCCGCCGGGGCCGCACTTCGCTGCTGCCCCGCGCCGCCGCCGCCACGGCCCCCGCGCTCCAACTCCGCCCGCCACGCCCCGGTGCGCCACCGCACGTCCCTTGCCTCGTGCGCCGTCGCCGCAGCCACTGCGCGCCGCCGGCCTTGGTCCTGCGCGCCGCCGCTGCCCCTTGCCCCGCGCGCCGCCGTTGCCGAGCGTGAGGACGGACTAGTCCTCCTCGTCGGGCGCGCACACGACGCCGGCGGCGTCGTCCCAGGAGTCGAAGAAGCGTGAGCCCGGCAGGTCCATGCGTGTGGCGTCGAGGTGAGCTCGGAGAAGGACGACGCGTGGCGGCGAAGAGGAGGCTTGGGCGAGGCACGGCTGGGAAAACCCTTCTTCCCAGTGCAAAATTTCATCCGGATAGGTTCATCCGGACGGAAATTTGGTCCCGGAGAGTTCCAACCAGTGGAGATGCTCTCAGGCAAACGCGTTGCCGCGCACTCGTCGGCGCCAGATCTGGTCCGCGCAGCCGGGTTGATCGGGGTCTGAGTCCATTCCTGCGCCATAAAGCCAAAACATGCTCAACTATGCAGCTGAGCAGAAAATGGACTGCCCATCAACACCTGACAGTTCAAAAAAAAAAACCTCAACACCTGACGTGATCCACTCCCGATCTGCAACAGTTTATGCGCACCACTCAATTATACGTGAATAAACGGCAAGAAGCGCGCAGCAAATGCGAGAGCAATCGACTTGCAGCTGCAGTCACTGCCTCACTGGCAAGAACATGAGATAGAAAATTGCGGGATTTCAGAGAGCGCAACTGACGGCGGGGGATGCGGCACCTGCGAATGCTGAATTTTCACATGTGCGTCCAATTTTCCGGAAGTCCGGATACGTACGGCTGGCAACAACATGAAAGGGCACTAGTGAGGGCATCTCCAGCGGCGCCACGCATTTTAGCGTCCGCGCGCGTCCGTTTGCGTCGGCCCATTTGGTCGAAAACGACCGCGTGTCCGTTTGCGTCGGGGGTGGCTCCAGCGGCACGACGCATTTTTTTTTAGGACGAACCATTTTTTTGAACTGAAACATAATTTACAAAAACTGAAACATAACTTACATACTTGAAAACATAAAAAAAAAAACCTAAAACGCCTACTGGTCGCTGTCGTGGCCGTCTTTGCTCCCTCGTCGGCGTCGAGCACGATGACCTCCGGTATGTCCCACGGCCGATTGCCATCCGGGGGAGCGTACGCCGGGCGCGATCGCGGTGCTCGAGGTTGAGGAGGCTGCGGCCGAGGCGGCGGTGGAGCGCCCGGGGCTGCGGGCTGTGGCGGCGGATGGGGAGCACAGGCATACGGCGGTGGCGGCGGGGGGGGCGGCGCCCAAGGCTGTGGCGGCGGGGGAGGAGGCGCCGCGGGCGGTGGCCGCGGTGGAGGAGGCGCCGCCGAGTCCAGGAGCGCCTGTCGAAGGGCTTCATCCGCGGACAGGCCCGTCAGCATGACAGCGGTGGCGTAGCGGGGCAACGGCGGCTGCACAGGCGCGTCGTACTCGGAGACGAGGAGGCCGAGCTTGGCCATCTCGTCGTCCGTCATGTTGTCGGGTAACTCGAAGTTTCGGCCCTCCGCCATGGCCTGCTGCCATTCGTGGAAGACGAGGCCGACGTAGTCCTCGCTGTCGTCCTTCACCTCCTCGCTATGGTACGCGAGCGCCTCGATGTAGTCGTCGTCGTCGTCGTACACGGCGTAGGCTTCGTCGTCGTCGTCCTCGTCCTCGCGGTCGTTGTGCTGCGGCTGCTCACGTCGCGTCGGCGCCTGCTGACGACGAGCCGGCGGTGCAGGGCCGAAGGGATAATCCCTGTCGCCCATGAAGCTAGCCCTTCGTCTGCTGTCCATCTCCGTGGACAGGTACGTACGCCAACTCTCCGAGTCGATGGCGTACGCCGGATCGGCGCGGAGGTCCGCCGGCAGATATCGCCTCCTGCGCCGGATCTGCTTGGTCCGCTCAGGCTCGCGCGCAGGTACTGGAGGGATGGGTGATACGTCTCCAACGTATCTATAATTTCCGATGTTCCATGCTTGTTTTATGACAATACCAACATGTTTTGTTCACACTTTATATCATTTTCATGCATTTTCCGGAACTAACCTATTAACAAGATGCCACAGTGCCAGTTCCTGTTTTCTGCTGTTTTTGGTTCCAGAAAGGCTGTTCGGGCAATATTCTCGGAATTGGACGAAATCAACGCCAAACCTCCTATTTTTCCCGGAAGCGTCCAGAACACCGAAGAAGAGTCGGAGAGGGGCCAGGGGGCCACCACACCACATGCCGGCGCGGGCCAGGCCTAGGCCGCGCCAGCCTAGGGTGTGGCGCACCCAGGTGCCACCCTGCGCCGCCTCTTCGCCTATAAAAGCCCTTTCGACCTAAAAACGCAGTACCAATTGACGAAACTCCAGAAAGACTCCAGGGGCGCCGCCACCGTCGCGAAACTCCAATTCGGGGGACAGAACTCTCTGTTCCGGCACCCTGCCGGACGGGGAATTGCCCCCGGAGCCATCTCCACCGCCGTCTTCACCGCCATCTTCACCGCCATCGCTGCTTCCATGATGAGGAGGGAGTAATCCACCTCCGAGGCTGAGGGCTCCGCTGTAGCTATGTGGTTCATCTCTCTCCCATGTACCTCAATACAATAATCTCATGAGCTGCTTTACATGATTGAGATTCATATGAGTTTGTATCACAATTTATCTATGTGCTACTCTAGCAAAGTTATTAAAGTAGTTATATTCCTCCTGCACGTGTGTAAAGGTGACAGTGTGTGCACCGTGTTAGTACTTGGTTTATGCTATGATCATGATCTCTTGTAGATTGCGAAGTTAACTATTGCTATGATAATATTGATGTGATCTATTCCTCCTACATATGCATGAAGGTGACAGTGTGCATGCTATGTTAGTACTTGGTTTAGTCTGTTGATCTATCTTACACTATAAGGTTACTTAAATATGAGCATTATTGTGGAGCTTGTTAACTCCGGCATTGAGGGTTCGTGTAATCCTACGCAATGTGTTCATCATCCAACAAGAGTGTAGAGTATGCATTTATCTATTCTGTTATGTGATCAATGTTGAGAGTGTCCACTAGTGAAAGTGTAATCCCTAGGCCTTGTTCCTAAATACTGCTATCGCTACTTGTTTACTATCTTTGCTGCGTTACTCTTTTGCGTTACTCTTGCTTGTTTACTGTTTCTTTGCGTTACTCTTGCTGCAATACTACCACCATCAACTACACGCCAGCAAGCTATTTTCTGGCACCGTTGCTACTGCTCATATATATTCATACCACCTGTATTTCACTATCTCTTCGCCGAACTAGTGCACCTATTAGGTGTGTTGGGGACACAAGAGACTTCTTGCTTTGTGGTTGCAGGGTTGCATGAGAGGGATATCTTTGACCTCTTCCTCCCTGAGTTCGATAAACCTTGGGTGATCCACTTAAGGGAAAACTTGCTGCTGTTCTACAAACCTCTGCTCTTGGAGGCCCAACACTGTCTACAGGAAAGGAGGGGGAACGTAGACATCAATGGGCACCCGGCGGCAGCTGAGCCGCCAGTCGCCAGGCAGCTGCACGCCGGACCAGGCGTCGCACGGCACCCATTTGCCGTGCATGAGCCTCCCCACCGTGACGGGGAGCGCCACCTTCTTGCTGCCGCTGCCGGAGGCCTCGAAGTCGTTCTTCTTCCCCATGGCGCAGCGGCTGTTGTGGTGCGAGTGGAGCTGTGGGCGAAGGAGCAACGCGGCCGCTGGACTTTTAAGGGCGGCTGCGCACGGGATACGATGCCATTGAAGGCGGCGCAGAAGCCCAGCCGCCGCCCGCCAGTGCACGTGCAGAACAGGAAGCTGCGGCATTCATGGCGAAGGCTGCGGCGCAGACGCGGAAGCGCTGACCGCGGAAGCGATGGCCGCGGAAGCGATGCCCTCCATGCAGGCTCGCTGCCAGGCGGGCCCGGTGGAGACCGCAGCGGACACTTTGCGCGTCCGCGCAGCGTCCGCCGAGACGCAAACCTGGCGCATATTTGGGCCAGGTTTGCGTCTCCGCGGACGGCCCGGTCACTTTGCGTCGTGCCGCTGGAGAGGGTGCCAGACGCATTTACGACCAAAGCGGACGCAAGAGATGCCCTGATGGACGATTGCGTCGGTGGTAACGTTTGTTTCCGTTGGATCTCATGTTCGTGCTTCAAGAGAGAGACGTCGGCGCTAGATCAAATGGCAATCCATATGTAGCTTCCATCGACCGCCAGTGCTAAGGGCATCTCCAGCGGGGCGATGCAAACAGACGTTTTTCGTCCGTTTGCGTCTGCGCGGACAAAAAACGCCCTCCAGCGGGGCGACGCAAAACGTCCGTAGTGTCCGTCCTGACGTAAACGTGGACCAAATATGCGCCAGGAATGCGTCTCTGCGGACGCGTTCGCGCGTCCGTTTGTGTCCGGTTGGACTGCATGCAGCCCTCTCTCTGCTCCTTTAATCACGCATGCGCTTATTCCTAGCCACATAAATAGAATCTTTCCCTCTCTCTCCTCTCTAATCACGCATGCGGTCAAATAAATGCGTCCCTACCGCTGGAGAAGGGTCAGACGCATGGTTTTTATGTCCGTGCCCGACGCAAACGGATATAAATATGCGTTGCCCCGTTGGAGATGCCCTAATGCGAATTGGCCGCCGCGTACGGATCTGGGTCTCCATCAGATTTGGTTTGGTCTAATCTGACCTACTTGGGCGACGATGTATATAAAATGGCTCTATTAGTGTACGGATCCGGTCCTCGCTAAGCGTATATTTTTGGAGTTAAAATAATAATGTATTTTTAGGCTAGCTACAGAGTAATTTAAGCAAGTAAGGCATGTACAATGGTAAGGAAGATGAGTCTTTTTTTAGCAATCCACGCCATCTAGAGAAGACACTAAATATTAGTGATACAATGCATAATCTCTTATTATCATCCTTAGGAGTAAATGATGATTAAATAAATTGTAGAAAAAGATTGTGTTGCCAACAGATGCCAAATGGTACATTGGAGAAAATAAGTTTATCTTATTTCATCAAAGATCATCCCTTGCTAAGGGAAGATATCCTTCTCTTTCTTTAATCTCTCGCCTCTAACTAAAAGCAAAAATCTAACGTGATAACCATAAGAGAAGACTGATCGATGTCACCCTATTGTACATGTCCCAACATATATACGTTAATTACTACCTTCATAGTGGGTAGTAACTTATATGTGGTTTCATGCATCGTATCATTTATTATATTGTAGACTCATCTTGCTTTGCGGTGTGTGATATTATGATAACATAGATAGTTATTACGTTAATCTCTTTTTCAATTATTGCCATGGGATGTTACTAAAATATTTGAAGGTGTGTGATGTTACAACCTATATTACTCGCATTATGAGTAGCTTTCAGCAGCTCAGATGAGATCCTGAGCTAGCGGTGGTGCCGCATAGACACTGCAATGCGCCATTTTGGAAGATGCACGCGCGAGCCGCACAGTTGAGGTCAAGTTCGGTTCATGTGCTTGATTTTGACTTGGCCGTCGAGATATTTTGTGGTGCAATGCATGGTAGGCCAAAAAAATGTACTCCCACATCCTCAAATAAAATGTAACAGATTTTTCTAGTTTCACATGTATCTATACACTAAAACGCGTCTAGATACATGCATATTTAGACAATTTTTAAATTTGAACATTTTCTAAATTCGAACTTTTTTTGCTGAACAGTTTTTCAAATCTAAATATATTTTAGTTTGAATTTTTTTTTTGCTTAAAGGTCTCGAATTTTTTAAATGAAACATTAAAGGGAAAATCTAAGTGAAAGCGCCGCACCACTAATCTTCTTGTGCAGCGGTAGCTTTTTTGTATGCGCTGCCTATAGGAGAGAGCACATGCATGCATGCAGCAGCTAGGTCACATCATCGCATTAATTACCAAATTTGAATTTTCAAAATGATTTATCTTCTAAACCGTTATTCCGATTATCGATCTGTTTATACCGTTAAGTTCGTATCGACGAGAGGTTCAAAACTAGATCCCTCGCTGCTATATTTTGATGACTTTTTTTTTGTCGCACTAGTTGCCAGATTAATATGGAACAACTACCACAATAATTATACATGGTAACCAGATAAGTTTTCCCATGTTTTTAAGACATTGCAGGGTGCGTGGTTGTTGTTTTTCATCACACCATTTTCTAGGTTATAGTAATATGGTTTCCAGATTAGCAACCAATAATTACTACGATAATTGTACATAATTGTTGGATAAATTTTACACGTTTGTAGATATTGCAGTGATATATGCAAATAATGAACGTATATTCACGTGTTTGTAAGACCTAAATGATGGTGTTTGTAAGACCTGAATGATGATATCATTCCAGACAAATTTATCATGGAGATTTACATTGATGTGTAGTAACATACATAAGCCTATCAATCTAGTTATTTACAATCACACAACTAAATAGTGAATAATCTGGTAGGTGAGTGATAACAATCTGGCAATTACTAACGAAAAAAAAAGTTTCTCAAAATATACCAACATGGGATCTAGTTTTAAAGATCTTGTCGTAACTAAGCTAACGGCGAAAACAAAATTTCAATCGGATTAGCGGTTTGATAGATAAAGCTTTTTTAGTTTAGTCGTTAATGGGATTCTAAGTGACGTCAGTGCAAAGAACCGCCGCACAGGTCTTGCTTCCGTGCGGCGCCGCCGGGTAGCAGATTCCAACATTAAAAACGAATAGTTGGAAAACAAAGAGAAAAACTGAAATAAGAAGAAGGCTTGCCTAGGCCGACCCACTAAGGAGGCCGAGCAGCCCATGCACGCAGGCGGGAGACAGGGGCTCCCGCTTCCCTGGGCATTTGTCAGCCCGTTGGGTCTGCGCACTGTATGTACAAATCGCGCGAGCACGAGCAGCCAGCCGCGAAACAACAATCGTGTTGTGCCGCCATGCCATGCGAGCAACGAACTCTTTCAGCCCCGTTTCCGCCAAGCCATCGCCCGGATTCTAGAATGGCTGACAGTCTACTGACTATGCCGACTGCCGAGCCATTGGCTCCATCGAGCTGTGCCTGCGCGCTGCGGCAGCAAGCACATGCCGCTGATCGGCAGGAAGCTGTTTGTCCTGGGCGCAATTGGACTTGGGTACAAGCCGCGATCACGTTCAAGCTTCACAGATACGCACAGGGACATTGCTGCTGGAATCCAGTGAATACCAAGCACAGACGAGACGACCATGTCGCCCGGTGGCCTGGCGTATCGTTCGTTCGTATTTTCTGACACTTAATTCAAAGCACCAAGCACCAATCGAACAGCAGGTGTACTGAGTCACTCTCAAGTTTTCTGAAACGAGGCTCTTACAGTCTTTCAGTTGTAGTAGTGGCAAACCAACTACGGAACATGAATTCAACGCTGTTCATTTGCAGGATACGGCATGTAGACAGCACAATCAACTAATTCCCAGCAGGAATCATGCAAACCACCGAGCTAGCTCTTACTGATAAGAAAGCCGAAGAAAATCTCATTGTCTTATACCCAAGAAATACACATCTATAGCTAAGTACAGCGAGAAGAAGAAGAAATGTGGAAAACAATACAGATTAATCAATCGAGTTACCACCACAGCCAATCATCATCGCCGGCGAGGAGGGTCCGGAGAGCCTCCCCGGAATGACTCCCAGAACACAGGCCAATTGCGGCGGGCCTCGTTCCAGCCGAGCAGGGAGCCCTCCCTGGCGGGGTCCCAGCTGGCGGACACGATGCCGTAGCTCACGCCGGCCAGCGCGGCCCCGAAGAAGACGAAGGACAGGCCGTAGGGGATGAAGCTCGGCACGTCCACCTTCGCCACCTTCTTCAGGTAGTAGAACGCCGGGAAGAAGGCCAGCCCCAGCGCCAGCGGGAGCCCCACCGACGCGCCCACCCGCCGCATCATCCGGTTCGTCACCACCTCCGGGATCGCCACGTCCCTCTCCTCCTCTTCATCCTCTTCCTCCTCGTCGTCGGCCAAGTCTTCTTGGTCCACGGGGAGAAGCTGCTGATCCTTCTTCTTGTCGCCGCGCCGTCTGCTCTTCTTCCCGGGCCGGCCGATGGTGATGACCTTGGGCTCCGCTCCGTCGTCGCTGCTGGAGTTCTTGTTCCTGCGGGCGTGCAGCGGGAGCGCGCGGCTGCGGGAAGTGGCTGCCCCATAGAGGCGGAAGATGGAAGTGGAGCCGCAGGAGAAGGCAGCGGCGGCATGCGCGCGCGGCGCAGAGAGCGGCAGCTCCATGGCGAGAGCTAGCTAGGAGGACATCTTATCTCTAATCTGCGCGAGATGGACGGCCTACACTCCCCAGGCGGAGAAGTTCAGATTGTGAAATCCCTTTTACACGAACGGTATTTTGGGTAAAGAAAATATATGCGGTTTAATTTCTAAAAAGGCTTATATTTTTAAATGAACTACATTAAGGAGGAAGCGGTGTTTTGGAACATGGATACATATGAATTTTCGGTACATTAATGTTTATCAAATCTAGTTCTCGTGCACAAACAACCACACTTATTAATTTTATCCATCCTCTTTTAGAACTACATATAGCACTACCTCCACAAAAAGATGAACGCATGTTTTCTAAATTTAGACATTATTTAGTGTATGGTTACATCTAAATTTAGATAAATCTGACATCTTTTTATGGATAGAGTAAGTAATACATAATTTGGTTGCTTGTCCGTCTCATAGCGAACTAAGGGCATCTCCAGCGGCGTGACGCATTTTAGCGTCCGCGCGCGTCTGTTTGCGTCGGCCGAAATGGTCGAAATCGACCGCGCGTCCGTTTGCGTCGGGGGTGGCTCCAGCGGCACGACGCATTTTTTAGCCGAATCATTTTTTTTAAACATGAAAACATAATTTACATAGTTTAAACATGAAAAAAAACCTAACGCCCACTGCTGCTCGTCGTCGCTGTCGAGCACGATGAGCTCCGATATCGCCCGCGGCCAGTTCCCATCCGGGGGAGCATACGCCGGGCGCGCCGGCGGTGATGGAGGTGGAGGCGCCCAGGGCTGCAGCTGTGGCAGCGGTGGAGGCGCCCAGGGATACGGCTGTGGCGGCGGTGGAGGAGGCGCCCAGGGCTGCGGATGTGGAGGAGGAGCCCAGGGGTTGTACGGCGGCGGTTGTGGCGCCGCCGAGTCCTGTAGCGCCTGTCGAAGGGCTTCATCCTCCGACAGGCCCGGTGGCATGACGCCGGTGGCGTAGCGGGGCAGCGGCGGCTGCACAGGCGCGTCGTTCTCGGAGACGAGGACGCCGAGCTTCGCCATCTCGTCATCTGTCATGTTCTCCGGAAACTCGAAATTGCGGCCCTCCGCCATGGCCTGCTGCCATTCGTGGAAGACGGCCACGACGTAGTCGTCGCTGTAGTCCTTCACCTCCTCGTTATGGTACGCGAGCGTCTCGATGTAGTCGTCGTCGTCGTCATCGTCGTGGTCGTCGCGGTCGTCGTCGTCGTCGTTGTACTGCGCGCGCGTCGGTGGCTGCTGACGACGCGTCGGCGCCTCCTGTCTTCGTGGACGAGTCGGTGGTGCAGCCATGAAGGAAAATCCCTGTCGCCCATGAAGCCCGCCCTTCTCCTCCTATCCGTCTCGGTCGACAGATACGTACGCCAACTTTCGGAGTCGATGGCGTACTGCGCGGAGGTCCGGCGGCACGTACCGCCTCCTTCGCCGGATCTCCGCGCTCCGATCAGGCTCGCGCGCAGGGACTGGAGGGATGGGCACCCGGCGGCAGCTGAGCCGCTAGCCGCCAGGCAGTTGCACGTCGGACTAGGCCTCGCACGACAACCATTTGTCGTGCATGAGCCTCCCCAGCGTGACGGGCAGCGGCACCCTCTTGCTGCCGCTGCCGGAGGCCTCAAAGTCGTTCTTCTTCCCCATGGCGCTGCAGCGGTGGTGGTGCTAGTGGAGGTGTGGGCGAAGGAGGAACGCGACCGATGGACTTTTAAGGGCGGCCGCGTGCGGGATACGATGCCATTGAAGGTGGCGCAGAAGCCCAACCGCCGCCTGCCAGTGCGCGCGCAGAACAGGAAGCCGCGCCATTGATGGCGAAGGCTGCGGCGCAGACGCGGAAGCGCTGACCGTCATAGCGATGCCCTCGATGCAGACTCGCTGCCAGGCGGACCCGGTGGAGACGCGAGCGGACACTTTGTGCGTCCGGGCAGCGTCCGCAGAGACGCAAACCTGTCGCAAATATGCGCCAGGTTTGCGTCTCTGCGGACGGCCCGGTCACTTTGTGTCGCGCCGCTGGAGATGGTGCCAGACGCATTTTCGGTCAAGGCGGACGCAAATGGTCGTTCAGCGTCCGTTTGCGTCGCGTCGCTGGAGATGACCTAAGGGACGAAGAGACAATGATTTCACACAACCATAAAACCTAGGTGATAAGGGATTAACTTATCAATGCCTACAAGTTGTAGACTAGGGTTTTGCTAAAATTAGAGAGCAAGTAGATCTCGAAGGTTACAGCCGAAAAGTACTCGACGAATATGAAAACTATGGATTTGTAAGACAATGATTCGATCCTCTCTTTGTCCCTCGACTCCCCCTTATATAGGAGGCGGAGCCGAGGGATTCGTGATACATAAGTTTACAGAGTCCGGGAGGGTATCTGACCCGTCCCGCAAGATTACAAGTCTATGTTTCCTAATACAACTCTAACTTTCCTTAACACTATCTTGGGCTTCCGAACTTTATATTCTTCGATACGTGGGCCTTCAGTAAACCCCAGGTAATATCTTCGGCAGGCCCATTAGGGATGCCCATGTCAGTAGCCCCCGAGATTTTGCTAGAATCGAAGAATCAGGGAAAATCTCCAATTTATATTTTTACCAAGCTCATCATATATCTTTCGATACGCAATTCTATATTGTACAGGGATACTGGTAATTGGGGCTAGTTCATCTGACGGATCAGGTACTAGTTAACTGCTCTAGTGGCAATCCGCAAAAACCTACTTCAAGAACACGTCCCTGGATATGATCTCGGGATACTGGTGTAAATTTCGACAGGTGCCGCTTAAGGTCTTACCATTCTGTCGAGTCCCAGTCATATTTTATCGGGTACCTAACGCGTCCGTTAGGATTTTTCTTCGTATCTGTTGATACGGAAAAAAGTAGCAATCCGACGTCAGAGACGGTGCCACGCCGCTCAGAACGGATCTGGGGTCTTACCTTCGCAAAGTTTTGCGGCATTCAGAGATTATTCACGACGTTTAGCGCTCTAAGAATATATTGTCGAGTGCTTTTTCGGCTGTTGGAATAGCACATTTTATTGAGTCATGGATGACTTATATTGACTTCCCGATGGAAGTATATGTCGAGTTATTTTTATAACTCGAAATATGCTCACTTCTCATATTATTTCATCGGGCACGCGAACAGTGTTCCCGATGGAAGTAGCCCCCGAGGCTACAGCCAAGGACTTGGACTTGGTTGTAGGCTCCACACTTTATGCCGCTATATTGTCATTCTTTCTCGAGTTTTTCATATCTATCGGGTGCGCGAACAGCGCTCCCGATGGGAGTAGCCCCCGAGGCTATGAACAAATGCTTGCGTTTGATCATAGGCTCCCTCAATTTCTATATTGTCATACTCGAATTTTACCTTTTTCCAAAGTAGCCCCCGAGCATTTGAGCAAAAACTTGTATTTGATCAAAGGCTCCCGAAGTAATCGATAAATTTTCCTGCCGCCAATCTTCTTATTTCATACTTGTCAAGATTTTCCCCTTGGTCAAAGTGACCTCATTACTGACGATAGCCACGATCTTTGTATCCAGGAAGCTCGAGTACTACTCTCCCTGCCTTGTGGGTCCAAATTTCCTGTCATGTTGACACGTCGTGCAAGTGGAGGACACACGTCCTCCGCTTTTCCTGGCGCACGTACTGTAGCGCCTGTTATGTTCCATCCCCGTAAAAATACCTTTTTAACCTTCAGTTACGAGTTCATTTTCCACCGTACGATTTCTCCATCCAACGGTGCATTGCTTCGCCAAATCCCTATATAAGCCCTTCTTCTACCTCTGTTCACACCTTCGCTCACGCCGCACCTCTGCTCCCCTTTGCCAAAACCTCCATTGCGCCCAATTCTCTCTGAGCTCACCCACGCACAAGCTTTGCTCCTTCATTGCCGTTGATGCCACCACGCGCGCGACTCACTCGCCACAGCACTCCTGAATCTAAGATGGCCGCTGAAGACCTCGAGTGGGAGAGATCTAAAATCTCCAACCAGGATATCAACACGCTGAAGAGGCTGGGGCTGATGAATAAGGAAGGCGCCATCCGCTTCCCCAGCGAAGAAAGCTACCCTACTCCGCCAATCGAGTATCGGGTTAGTTTTGTCGACCATGTCATCCGCGGTCTCTCCACCCCAATCCATGATTTCCTTCGTGGCCTTCTCTTTGTCTATGGGGTTCAGCTGCATCAGCTGACCCCCAACTCCATCCTCCATGTCGCTATTTTCATCACTCTTTGCGAGTGCTTCCTCGGAGTCACTCCTAATTGGGCTCCGTGGAAGCGCATCTTCTGCCTCCGCCGCAATGGCTCCCACAACGCCAACTACAACATAGACGGCGTTGTTATCTGCGTTCGCTCCGACGTCGAGTATTTTGACGTCAAATTCCCTGACTCCGTCCAAGGGTGGCGCAAAAGATGGCTTTATATACACGAAGAAAGTGCTAACTCCGTCGAGCACAACATAACTCCTTTTTATGGTAGCGCCAAGATTCTTCGCCGCCGTTCCTGGGATGCTGAAGCTACCGATGAAGAGAAAACGGCGACAGAGGCCCTCATGTCTCGTATCCGTGAGCTTCAGAATACCCGAGGCAAGGAATTGTCGGGTATCCGGATCACAGCCTATTTCCTTAGGATTAGAGTGCAGCCTCTGCAGGCTCGCAAAAATCCCCTCTGGACTTACGCTGGCGAAAAAGATGCCAATAGGCTCTCCAAGGATCTTTCTGTAAAGGACTTGGAGAAGCTTATTCGAAGAATTTCATCGCTCAGCAAGAAGGATCCCATTCCATCCTCTTGCCGCGTTGAACCATACAGCGCCGCCAATCCTCTACCCCAGGTATTTTCCTTGTATTTTGTTCCTGAATTTCTGCTGTTTTATCGACTACTACTTCTTCTTTTTTACTGACACCCCTGCATATTTCCTTGTCGCTTTTTCTGCAGAACCATCCGGTCTTAGCTTCTCCTCCTCCTCTTCCCGAAGATGGAGAAGTTGAAGAACAGGCTGTTGTCACTGACGACAACCAGGGTACTTCTCTCCCCGAGAGTGAAGTCGCAGGTTCTCGTAAATCTGCAGCTTCCTCTGAAAAAGAAGTTGAATATGACGCCAGCGAGTCGACACAATCCCTTCCTTCTGCTGTTTCCCCAAGGAACAAAAGAAAGAGGCTCGAGGTTGTCGATACTGGCACGTCCAAGGCCGGCACATCTCATGCCGAAGAAGTTGCTCCTACTGAAGAAAGGACAACTTTAAATCCTTATGAAGCTGCCCTTATCAGCTCGTAAGTTTTTCTTTTACTTTTTGCTCTCGTCATTTTTGACTATATTGTCTCTTTATACTGTAACCTGTTTATCATAGTGATGAAGAGGAGGACAATCCCGCCATTGACGTGACTGCTCGAACGAGCACGTCTCGTACTTTGGTTGTCTTGGAAGCTCAACCTGATGGAGATGAAACCTCGGCACCTCAACAAGGTTTTGAGCTTACTGCTCCAGCTGTGAGCCCCCGAGCCCCTTCACCGAAGAGAGCCAGGGTTGAATCAGTCGAAGAACCCACCCAATTAAGTGGTGGTTTCACGACTTCTTCATTGAATGACGTAAGTTTCTCCTTTATTGTGCGTTTTCTCTTTTTTGCTTGTTGTCTTCGAACTTTTTCCATACTATATTTGATTTTTCTTTCTTTGTATCTCTCTAGCCTTTGATGAATGAATTTTTCCGTCTCGGTACCCAATTCGTCGGGTACCGTGATCTTTCGAACAAGCTGAAAGGTACTATTTTGCTATTCTTCTCTTGATTGAATTTCCTTCCTCATAATTCTTGTCACAATAATCATTATTGTTGATTGCTTTTCCAGCCGATCTTGCGGAAGCTAACAAACGTGCTGACGCTCTTGCTCTGAAATTGGAGCAAAGCGAAAAGGCTCGCAAGAAGGCTGAAACCAGCGCCGCAGCTGTGGAAGATCTTCGAAAAAGACTTCACAACGCTGAAACTTCTCTGAATGACCACATCACTCAGCAAACTGCTCGAGAAAAAGAAATTATCTCTCGCTGAGAAGCGCAGAGTCGACATTTTGTTAGTAAGTATTCTCACCAACTTTTTATTTTTCCTTTACCATGCTTTTTTCCTTTCTTTTGACAAGCTATATTTTCCACCATCAGGGAAGACGGGTCAAGATTATGAACTTGAATTTCCTGAGGGTGACCCCCTTCTCGACGCACTCTCCCTCCTTGAGATTCATGGAGATGAGGCACGCCAAGGCCTTGATGATGCCAACTTGGGCCTGGCGAAGCTGTTTCCATATTTCTTCTCGAAGAAAGAAGAACCCAAGTCTTTTGGCAAGCTGGCCAAGTGCTTCAACGTTGACGAAGATCTTGGACACAATCTTCGGCAAGAAGGCTTGAAGGTTGGTGTTGAAGGCACCATTGCCTTGGTTTCTAGCAGCCAACAAAACGTCGACTGGGCTAAGGTTGGCGGCGTTCCGAAGATGGAGACGAAGACGTGGGTGTCTTTGATCAAGTCTGCCAAGCCAAACTCGAAGAAAATCCTTGCCTTCCTTGGATTCAGACCAGCTCCAGCTCCAAGTTCGTCGAAGCCGGAGGTCAAGTAGACCGCTCTTCTTTTTGTTTTGATGTCTTTCTTTTGATGTTGTCGCCATGGTAGTTTTTTGGCGACAACTTTACCACCTGTTCCCCTAGGAACTCTCCTTGTAATGGCTTTTGTAAATATCCAATCTTATCAATGAAAAACTATCTTGCCAAAGTTATTGATTCCGAAATTTTTCCTTTTCCAGTTAATTTTTGACAATTATACCGCGATGCCTTTGCCAACTGCCTTGCCTTCCGCACCTTGCTCGAAAAAATCTTCTGCTGGCGAGTTTATCAAGAATTCTGCGGGTACTGCATATACTGAAGATTTGGACGAACTCCGTCAGCAATTGCAATCGATGAAGAAACAGGCTCTCATGTTAATGGAGCAATCTCGAAAATCCTCTCAAAAGGAAAAACTTGCTATTCAACAAGCTCAAGAAGCCATAGATGCCAAGGAAGCCGCCGTTTCTGAAGCTGAAAAGGCAACCACTCGAGAAAATTCCTTGCTTGAACTGATGAATGAAGCCAGTGCCGATATGTCCGGTATGTTTTTTCAAACCAGAACTCCTTCTATCTTTCTGCTGTATCCTCTTTGAATTTCTCGTGCTGTCACCAAATAGGTTCCTTTCTCGACGCTGCGGCTGAAGACGAAAGGGTAAATGCGAGGACCAATCTGCTCGCTAACCTTTCTCTTGACCATGGTTGTTTGTTCTGGGCCACTCCAGAACGGACCCGACAGATTGTCAGGTTTCAAGACCGCGCCTGTCAGGTTCGTGATTTCCTCGAGTTCTGTACCAGAACCTTGTCCTTGGTTTATAGTACAATGTTTCCTCGGAACGAAGTACCGGACACTCTTCTTGGTCTGATGGAAAAATTTCGGGATGCCCCTCGTATCCATAACTTTGTGCGAGCTCAACTATCTGCTGGAGCAAGATTCGCCATGATTATGATACAGATCTGCTACCGAAAATTAGACCTGACGAATATTGTTGCCAAGTGTCTGGCCAAGCAGTCGAAGCGAAAAAGGAACATCGACAAAATCAATGAGACTGTAACTCCTGTGGCCGAAGAAATGATGGACGAACTTCTTCGGATGGACTCTGAGTTTTTTGTCAAAGGGAGCTATGCTGAGCATACGACAACTGCTGCAAGTAACAAAGGTTTATCCATAGATAGTATATTAGGCATCAAATGAGGTGTACTATATTGCAGGAAATTGTATATATATTTGTTTTTGTTGAATTCTTCTTGACGGCAAAGTAGTCTATATTGTAAAGTATAATCTATCTTGTATAAGCCCCCGAGCCTTTGGCCGGAGCTGAAGCTTTTTTTTATGCCTTGGTGGCTTTGCTATTTTGCGAGACTGTATGTATTTTGTTGCCACGGGTTATGAGCCCCCGAGATTTTTGTTGATCACTATCTTGTATTGATTTGTGAGGTGCTTTGTACCAAGACAAAATTATCATGAAGAGCTATATTGCAATCATTGGGCGTGAGCCCCCGAGTGTGTCGAAAAAGAGGATGTAAATCATCGATATCTTTGCTATATTGCAGCACCGCGAGCCCGCCTCATTAAAAACCTTTCCAGCCCCACTCGGTGCCCTGAAAGGAAAAGAGTGCGTCTGAAAACTCGCGGGCGTTTCAGTACATTGTATTTTTACAAAGGAGGACTATATTTTGAATCTAAGCGTAGAACCGCCTGAGCTGCGCCACGTTCCAGGGGTTTTTCTCGGGAACCTCTGTCTTCTTGTCCTTGATCATGTATGCTCCTCCTTCGATTACTTCTGTGATGATGTAAGGGCCAAGCCATGGCGACTCGAGTTTTTCAGTACTTTGTTGATTGAGTCGTAGGACTAAATCTCCGACCTGAAAAGATCTTGGCCGCAGCCGTCGACTGTGGTAGTTTTTCAAGTCTTGCTGGTACTTAGTGACCCGTGATAGTACTTCATCTCGAGCTTCATCGAGTGCATCGACATCATCCTCCAATGCTCTTCTTGAAGTTTCCTCGTCATACTCTGTGACTCTCGGGAAATCATGCTCTATTTCGATTGGTAACACTACCTCAGCTCCATGGACCAGGAAAAACGGAGTTTCTTGTGTCGCTGTATTTGGTGTTGTTCGTATACTCCATAACACACTGGGTAACTCTTCAGGCCAAGTATGTCGAGCTTTTTCGAGTGGTGCCAACAAACGCTTCTTAATACCATTGAAGGTAATGCCATTGGCCTTTTCGACTTGACCATTGGTTTGCGGGTGCGCAACTGATGCAAAGTGTAGTTTGATGCCTACCTCTGCACAATATGCCTTGAATTCCTTGGATGTGAAGTTGCTACCATTGTCCGTGACGATGCTATTAGGCACTCCAAACCTGAAGACGATGCTTTTCACGAATTTGACGACAGACGCTCCATCTGGTGAATTTATCGGTTTTGCTTCTATCCACTTTGTGAATTTATCGACAGCGACGAGCATATACTCGTATCCTCCTGGCGAGGCCTTGTGTAGTTTTCCCACCATGTCGAGGCCCCATTGAGCAAAGGGCCAAGACAATGGTATTGGCATCAGTTCTGCTGCCGGAGAGTGAGGCTTTGCGGCAAATCTCTGGCACGCATCACAAGTTCGTACTATTTCCTTCGCGTCCTCGATTGCTGTTAAGCAGTAAAACCCTGCTCGAAAAACCTTGGCTGCGATAGATCGACTGCTTGCGTGGTGACCACAGATCCCTTCGTGCACATCCTTCAAGATCATCCTTCCTTCCTCGGGTGTGACGCACCTTTGTAAAACTCCCGAAATACTTCGCTTGTACAACTCCCCTTTTACCACAGTAAAGGCTTTGGATCGCCTGATAACTCGCCTTGCTTCAACTGGATCATTGGGTATTTCTTTTCTCAGGATATATGATATGTATACGTGCATCCATGGAATTTGCACCATCATTACTAAGTCATGTTCCTCTTCTTCTTCTTCCTCTGGTGCTTCTTTGGTAGCCCCCGAGGGTTTCTTGTCCTTCTCCTTCTTTTTTGGTTTTGTCGACTTCGTAGATCTCTCTGCTATCTCTTCCTAGAATACACCTGGTGGAATTGCGAGGCATTGTGACCCGATGTTTGCGAGAACGTCGGCTTCATCATTGCTCAGCCTGCAGATGTGATTTACTTCGCATCCATCAAATAACTTCTCGAGCTCATTGTACACTTCCTTGTATGCTACCATACTGTCATTGACTGCATCGCATTGGTTCATGACTTGCTGAGCCACCAACTGCGAGTCGCCAAAGATTTTTAATCGGGTTGCACCACAAGCTTTCGCCATCTTCATCCCGTGTATAAGAGCTTCATATTCTGCTTCATTGTTAGATGTGTTTGGGAACGTCATCCGTAGGACATACTTCAGTTTGTCGCCTTCTGGTGATATGAGTATCACGCCTGCCCCAGCTCCTTCTACCCTTTTGGACCCGTCGAAGTTCATAGTCCAAGTTCTCGATAAATCTGGGGGTCCTGTATTTTGCAATTCCATCCACTCTGCGATGAAATCTGGCAGAATTTGCGACTTTATTGCTTTTCTTTTTTCATACGTGATGTCCCGAGGAGAAATGTAATGTCCCAGGTTTAGAGACGATCGAGGGGTAGATTTTAGAAAGGGATGTGCATTGCATGGTAAATTCTGGGGAAATTTCGCGCTTTTAAACAAAAACAGCATTGGAGGGGGACAAGTTTCTCTCTCGACACCTTACAGGGTTAGGGTTTCGAGAGTGCGACAAACTTGCATCTCACCTAACTAGTTTAGGGTTTTGAGAAGAGAGGGGAGAGTTTGCATCAAACTTAAGTTGCATGATTGAATTCTAAATTAAGTGGCATGGTTGAATTCAAACCAAAGTTGAATTTGAATTTCAAATTCAAACATTAAATAATTACCCTAAATATTTGAATTGTGAGGAAATTCATTAAGTGAATAATACATAACGCACATTATGAATAATTTAAACAATAAGACAAGCTCATTAGAGAAAACCTTGAGCTTTATTGATTAACACACAAGATACATTGTCTTTACAATATTCATAATGGAAATAAATGAATTTTACAACACATTACAAGAATTGGAGAAATTGTAAAATAAAAGAAAATAAAAAAGAAAAGTACAAGGATGGATCCTATCCTAAATACTACAAGATCATCTTCACTTGATCTTGGATTTGATGACCTCCATATTTATTTGATCATCATCTTGATCCCTGCACACAAACACAAAAAAAAATAGAACAAATGTTATGCCAAGTGGCATAGCCACTTGGCAGGTTAGAAAGAAAGGAAAAATTGAGCAGATATGATCAACCCTGCCGAGCTGATCCTCTCCAAGCCAAGTTCAAAGTATCAGGTGCACACACACACACACAGGCAGCTCACACTGCATGTGTGCATGCTGTACAACACACAAGCCAGAGAGGAGTCACCAAGGGTGGCCAAGCCAAGCTGTCGACCAGGGAGCAAAAGAAGGTTCATATAAAACCTTTTTTCCACCGCCAGAACTAGCTCATTCATCGACAGGCAGCTTGGTAAGTCATCAGATAGCAAGAACATTTAGCACAGGAAGAACACATAGCCAGAACCCTCATCCAGGAACAGCTCTAGCAAAGAACTGATTCCTGTTGAGAAGCAAACCATGGAGTAGATCAAGCACAAGTCACAAGGAGGAGCAGGGCAAGTCAAACCAACCCCAGAAGCAAAACCTCTACACCAACACCCTATTTCTAGGAGCTGGAGTGAGGTATACCTTTAGATCATGAGCAAGCAAAGTTCTGCTCATACAAATTCCTCATGTGCATGAGTCACAGAAACAAAAGAAGGGTAGAACCCTGTTTGTGTCATCATCTGGCTGTAAAGCCATTTGGTGCAAGCAAATATGGGTAAAGACTCTAGGAAATCATCCTATGGGAACATCGATCATGCAAATCGATTGCATAAGCCGAAGAAATCCAGCAAAAGATGAAGTCATAGACTAGCCTAGCCCACACACCTAACACCTATAACCACAACACCATCGGACAAATAGACTATCAAGTGTCTATTCATGTTTGTCAACAAAAGTATCGGCAACCAAATATGGTCGGGCCGGAGGGCAATTGTCCATACTTATCAAGCCAACAAAGGGTGGGAGCTTCTGAACGACAAGAGTTCTTTGTTGAGGCCACCTCAACCACTTAAACCAATCCCAACAGAGAAGTCATGCACAGATATCATCACCCTGTAGGGTTCAAAAGAAGGGCTAGGGTACAAAACCAGTGTTGGTATCCATCCAGCCCTACCAAACTCAATAAGATGATCATAACTGCAAGCAGTTCACATCATTTATCCACTTAGCCAAGCAAGACAACACAGATAAATGAGTACACAAGCACTTGATTGATCAGAACCTTGCATATGATCCACTGAATCATTGCAAGCGATGGCGATGCTTGAGCAAGCATCAGTACAGACTTTGGTGTCACACAAACACCAGGATAGCACCAGACAGGCACAGGCAGTAAATAAGCATGCAATCAACAAGCAAGTGATGATCATTTGATCACCAGAGCCTACTAGAGCATGTTAAAGCATGCTAGAATCAATCCTAGCACCAACATCTTAACAATATGAATTAATCAGCCACAGGACATGAACAAATTTATCACAGATAATTAAATCAGTCATATACAGGATCAAACCATCCAAGGATGGTGATATCTTGTAACAAGCATGCTCAAGGGAGCATGTCTATAAATTATAGCACACAGAAGAGCACCCTGGGGCACTGGCTCTTGTAAATTTACAAGAATTGCACACTGCAAACAAGCCAGAACACCATAAATGAATACACTTGAGTAATTGGTGAAGATAGCATCAAGAACAGAGACACTGGCACTTGCATACTACAAGGATCATGCATAATGATCAAGCCAGGGTCAAGATTATGCACACACAAGATATCCTAGTGGCAGTAGTTATCACAGGAGCCAGCCAGTAGGCCATGAGCATCACTGGATGCTCATGAGCAATCACAGGAGGGCCACAGTAGGAGTATAGCATACAACAGTAGTGCATAGAGCAAAGTTAGAAGAGCAGCAGCAGCTAGCAATCCATGGCAGCAGCAGAAGGCACAGCAGCATACGCACAGCAACAGCAAACACAGCAGCAACAGCTAGTAGCGCAGTAGTAGCAGCACGGCATGGCCTCTCCATAAGGACGAGCAGCCGCATTTCTAGCCAGAAGAAGGAGGAGGAACAGAAGAAAGAGAGAGAGAAGAGCACTTACTGGTGAAGCGGAGAGAAGCTCGACCATGGCGGCACGGCGGCACACGCCGGGCGAACGGCGGCGCCAGGCCAAGCCTAGCCAGGCACACCTCGCCACAACGCCAGCACCACCACGGCGAGGCCCACGGCCTCGACACCAGGAGCATCGGCGGCGACGAACTCGCCGCAGCACTCCACGGTAGGCGAGCAGAGGCGATGGGGACGCGTCGAGGAAGCGGCGAAACTCAAATCGGCGCGGTGGATCTGAAGCGCCGTCGAACGGCGGATCAGATGCGCCGCATCTCGCCGGCGGCGATGGCCGGAGTCGGCCGGAACAATTCGGCAAAGGGGACGGCGACGCGCGCGTCGCCAGAGCGAGTAGGGGATTAGGGTTCGGGAGCGAGGGAGGACGACGAAGCGACTGGGTCGGTTGGACCGAGCCCACTGGGCTGGTCCAACCTAACCAGTTCGGCCGCCTGACAGGTGGGCCCGAGGGGTATTTTGGACATTTCCAAAATACCCATTTAAATGAGAATTTCCAAGAATTTTTATAAAATAAGATACAGCTCTAAAAAAAATAAATAAAAATATGAAAATTAATCAGCATAAAATTCTCTATCTAAATAAAATATCAAAGAGAATTTTTGAAGACAAATAAGAATAAGTCTTCATTTGATGATTTAAATAATCATTTAAATCACACATATAATTTTTCAATAATAAAAATAAGTCCATTAATGCATTTGGACTTTAAAAACACCTTGACAACATTTCAAGGTTGTATATTACTTTAAATCAAGTATCCCCAAATTATTCTTACTATTAACCTCTTACATGAAATAATAACGACATCGGAAGGGGGGAACAAACCCTAAAACTGGAACCATGCATAATTGCTTCTTTAACCATTGCCCTTATCGGACAATGATGCTATTTTTCAGAACCAGAGGACAAGGGTCAGTCCACACCTTCCAACTGCAAAACTTTGCAGTGTTCAGGCAAGTTCATCACTTGCTCATGTCATTTGAGTATTTTTATCAAATTACTTGCAAAGTATTATGGTTATCACTATTGCACAAAAATCAAAACCACTACTTTCATAACTATGAATATGACTATGTGGTGGGCAATGGAACCATGGATTGTGTTGATATGGTGGAGGTTCCATTGCACGGGTTTATATCCATCTAGGATTAAACAACAAATGTCGCCAGTGATTCTTGTGCCGTAATACCCGTGTTAACCATAAGATCCGGAGTGGGACGGAATAGTCAAAAGTGTTTCCACCTCTCGTTCATCAACGGATGCTCATTACCGGGTGCTCATGATCTTGCGAGACTTGAAGAAGGGGTGGGAACCCGTAGAAGTCCCAACGGTAATGCGGTCTATGATGGGTTGCATCTGCCGGCGTAGGAATGTATGGTAGAGCCCTGCATTGACATCGTGGTCGGAGTCCACCCTGAAATATATGGGAATAATGGGGCCGGCGTGGACCCAGGGTCGGAGTATGCAACAAAGGGTGGGTGTTCGAGGTAGCGGAGGAACATGATTGGCTAGACCTTATACCGGGCCTCACACCGAAGGAAGTGTGGACGGGAAAGCTGCCCGGTTGGCACCAAGGTTAAGATCTCTTATGGGTAAAGCAACACACCTCTGCAGAGTGTAAAGAACTGTGACCTGTCACTCCCTGTTCCGGGATGAGGAACTGCGAACGCGGCCGGAAAGGAGCTCCATGAAGTTCTAGTAAACCGGTGAAGGCTGACGGACATAGCTCTTTGAAATAAAAGCAATCTCTTGAAGAAATGTTTATCAAAACATGCATTGGTGTTAGACTTTCTGGTCTAGCATCGTAGTTAGAGCATTAAACACCTCTTATCTATAATGAACTTGTTGAGTACGCTCGTACTCATACCACTCTTAAATCCCATGCTTAGATTGTCTGAATCATCTGGAGGAGGACTACGACAACAATGAAGGAGCTGAGATCATCGGCTACGAGGAACCAGACCTCTCAGGAGGTGTTGAAGGCGTAGACTATCTCATAGTCTACGGATCCGGGGAGGCTTCCGGAGGAGATCAAGCCTAGAGATATCCGATAGTAGTAGTAACCGAGCAGCCCGAACTCTTAGTATTTAGCTGCTCGAGGAAATAAATGTATGACTTAATGAGAATTTTATATTGTAAACTAAGTTGGGTTCACCTCGAACCCAGGAGTATTCCTCTTAGGACCCAAGAGGAGCTCCAAGACGACATGTGTATGATAATTGTAATAATAAGTGAATGAGTTATGGACCTGCTATGTTCTGTTGTACTACTCTGAGGGATATAATATTTGCGGAATGGTACTTCGTGAATGTTATATCAACGACTGGCATACTACAACATGCAGTGGTATGCAGGGTCACCACAGTTGGTATCAGAGCAAAAGCTTTGACCTTAGGTTGGAACCTAGTAAATGGGACCAAACGTTAGGAGTCAAATAGGACTAGTAAAGAATTCTCTAAAAATATGGTGTATATTCAATTGAGAATACAACAATCATATCTTTTAGTGCGATAATTCTTTATTATCTCTATTATGATGCATTATTACTAATCTTATAATCTTTCTATTTCTACAGCCAACATGGAAAGTTCACGACCCGGATGAAACTTGAAAGTGATGGATTCCACACTGAGCGAATACCAAGGAGGACTTGCAGATATTCTACGAGCCATGTTACTTGAATTTGGGTGCGATCCCCAGATCCAAGTAAAGAAATACATGTACTATGATGGTACTGTATTGGCCAAGTGTAGGGTAGGACTGCGACTTCCCGAATCTCTGGGAATGAGCGCAGTCATGCCAGCAGGGGAAGCTAGGACAATCAACACAGCCTACCATATAGCTGTTATGAGAGCCATAACCGACATTCGGGAACATAAGACGAAAGAGCTTATGAGTTCCGAATTCTCCCATATTCCTCATAATCAGGAGGAAGAAGATCCCATGCTTAACCACTACAAATATGCCAAACGCAAACCAATAGCAGCTGCAAAATATATGGATAATAGCCGCAACTTCATATCATTACTCTTTCAGTTGAACCATCATCTGATAGGAGCAATTGATACGATGCTAGAGGAATTTACTGAACCCAAGGAGGAGAGTAGGGGAAAAGAACCTATGGAGAATGTGGTGCACACATCAGTTTACTCAGCTGGTGACTACATTAGTATTGATCCACTTGAGCGGGAACCTACACCTGTTACACCTGGGAACTACCTGGGTAGTTCCTATGGGGGATACGAGGGCGGAGAGGAATCCGGAAACAATCAACATTCCGAGACTCCTATCGAGAATTCCACGGGTTGGCGTTGGGGATCTGATACTGGAACTCATAGTACTTCTGTGTATTATGATGGGGAGATGAATGATGACGCCACAACCCAGAACCAGAGTTATTCTAGTAATGAAGGAGTTGATGGAGGGTATCCGACACAGGTTGAGTCGGGTATGAGTGTTGGTAACACATATGGTGGAGCTACAGGGGAGTACACCCGATGGGTGGACTATGATGCACTTAACGATCAGTTTGTGAACACTGATTTCTCCCTAGGATCATCATCTGATTCGGATTACCAGCCAACGGGGAGACCTTATGTTCCAGGGTCTATCAGGAGGACGACACGTTCGACCGGATGGAAGCCTGGGATGTACCGGGAGTGAAGATCGACTAGAGTCCACCAAGGGAGGCGTGGCTATGATACACAAGTACCACGTGTATTATAGTATGTAATATTTGTATAAATTTGTACATATACTTTAATAAGTGAGTTTGCATACTCACATCGACTTGAGTATTGTAATAAGACCACTTAAGTATGTATATACAGGGTATATGTTTTGTATGATTTGGATTTGCTTCTTGATTTCCATTGCGTGACTAGTTCTGTGCACAAAGTTGAGCTCAGAAAACTTGCGCATGGAGTAATTATGAGTATCATCTTGTGTTATAGAACTAGGGGGTTATGTCGGGAACGCTAGGAGACGAGACCGAAGCGCAGCGCATGGAGCGCGAAGCAAAACAAAAGGAAGAGGCTGAGGGTGCAGCCAGAGATCAGTTTCCACCACCACCACCACCCATGACGCAGCAAAATTTCATCCAATCCATGCAGCTGGTAGAGGAGAGACAGCGTGTAACACTGGAGCAGCAAAACAAATTCTTCCAAGATTTGCTGCAGCAGAACAGGGTGGAGAGACCTGAGAACCCGGGAGTCACCTTAGCAGACTTCCAAAACACCAAGCCTATATCTTTCGCATACGCGCCCGAGCCAATGGACGCGGAAGATTGGCTTATGGATACTGAGCGAAAGCTCAATACTGTTGGATGTAACGATCAAGAGAAGGTCCGTTACGCTACCCATCTGCTGTGTGGACCTGCCGCATCATGGTGGGACAATATTGTAGCCGTTTATCCGGCTGGAAAGGTATTTACCTGGGAGGAATTTGCAAGGAAGTTCAGGGAATCCAATGTCCCTGAAAGTATTGTGGAACTGAAGCGTCGAGAGTTTGAAAGTCTCGAGCAGAAGGACAAGGCAATCCTGACTTATGTCAGGGAATTCTCAAAGCTGTCCCGGTACGCTGTTGAAGAAGTCAACACCGAGGACAAGAAGAAGAAGAGATTTCTGAGGGGGTTAAGTCCTCAGTTCAAAGTACAGCTCCGTATGATGAGAGCAACGGAGTTTCAAGAGTTGGTGGATGCAGCCATCACTCTGGAAGATGATTTCAAACAGTTGTAGGAGGAGAAGAGGAAAAAGGCCAAGTTTGAGCCTAAGAGGTTTGTTAGTAACAAGCCTAATACCAGCTTGAGTTTCAAGCCCAGATACAGCAACAACAACAACAACAGCAACTACTACGGTAGTAGGAAGAACCAAGCATTCCAAACTGCAAATCAAATAGTTTGCAGAAGCTGTGGAGGTACGGGGCATTTCTCCAAGGACTGTAAGAAGCCCAGGATTATTTTCTTCGGGTGCCGTGAGGAAGGACACATGCTTAGGGATTGCCCTAAGAATAAGAATAAAGGAGGACAGTCTAGAGGAGGTGGAGGTCGAGGAGGAAACACCGGAGGGAACTGGAAGAATAAGAAGCCCTTCGGCAAGCTGAATTGTACCAGTCTGGAGGAGGTGGTCAACTCCGATCAGGCGGTGATAGGTACGCTTCAGATACTCACTCATCCTGGCAAAGTACTTTTTGATACTGGTGCAACTACATCATTCATTTCTCAACAATTCATCACCAAACATGGGATTAGTTGCACTAAGTTAGATACACCCATAACCATACTTTCTGCGGGGGGAACGATAGTAGTAACCCATGCCAAACAAAAACAAGTCATCATGATCAATAAGTGCGCGTTTGACGCGGACCTGTTCATTCTACCGATGAAGGACATTGATGTCATTCTTGGTATGAACTGGTTAGAAGCTAATGGAGCATTGATCGACTGTGTAAATAAGACGGTGTCTTTGAAAAGCCCCAATGGAAGTAGAATGATCTATCAAGGCGACAAACATACACAAATTGAAGTTGAGCTACAGCTGAACAGCATGAAGGAGGTGAAGTTAGAAGATATACCTGTAGTAAATGAATTCCAGGATGTGTTTCCTGCGGAATTACCTGGTATGCCACCAGATAGGGAGATAGAATTCACTATCGACCTAATCCCAGGAACAGCTCCGATTGCTAAAGCACCATATAAGATGGGGCCCAAGGAGTTGAAAGAACTTAAGGAGCAACTGGATGACTTAGAACAAAAGGGATTCATTCAAGAGAGTGTTTCACCATGGGGATCACCTGTGATCTTCGTGGATAAAAGAGATGGAGGAAGAAGGATGTGCGGAGACTACAGGAATTTGAACAATGTGACCATCAAGAACAAGTATCCACTTCCAAGAATACAAGATCTATTTGATCAAGTGAGAGGCGCGGGAGTCTTTTCCAAGATTGATCTAAGATCCGGTTATCACCAGATAAAGATCAAGAAAGAAGACGTTCCGAAAACTGCCTTTGTCTCAAGGTATGGACATCATGAATACCTTGTAGTGCCTTTTGGTTTGACCAATGCCCCAGCAATATTCATGAATCTCATGAATAAGATCTTCATGCCATATCTAGACAAGTTTGTCATCGTATTCATCGATGATATCTTGATATATTCCAAGAACAAGGCCGAACATGCTGAACATTTGAGGTTAGTGTTGCAAACACTCAGGGAACATCAACTCTATGCCAAACTCAGTAAGTGTGAATTTTGGCTAGATCAAGTGGAATTCCTTGGTCATGTTATTAGTAAAGATGGAATAGCTGTTAACCCGAGTAAGGTAGCAGCAGTTCTAGAATGGGAAGCACCCAAGACTGTCAAGGAAATCCGAGGATTCCTAGGAATGGCAGGATATTATCGGAGATTCATTGAAGGATTCTCTAAGATAGCAGGACCAATGACAAAGCTGTTAAGGAAGAACACACCATTCGTGTGGTCAGAGGAGTGTGAGAAGAGTTTTCAAACTCTGAAGGAAAAACTCACCACGGCACCGGTGTTAGCAGTTCCGGAAGTTGGCAAGGATTACACCGTGTACTGTGACGCATCCAAGCATGGATTGGGTTGCGTACTCATGCAAGATCGGAAAGTGATATCTTATGGATCGAGGCAACTCAGACCTCATGAAGTAAACTATCCAACACATGACTTGGAATTAGCAGCAGTCGTATTTGCACTCAAAACTTGGAGACATTTTCTCTACGGAGCTAAGTGTGAGCTCTATACAGACCATAAAAGCCTCAAATATTTCTTCACTCAGAAGGAACTCAACATGAGGCAGAAAAGATGGCTAGAATTGATCAAGGATTATGATCTGACAATCAATTACACTCCAGGGAAGGCCAATGTTGTAGCAGATGCCCTGAGTAGGAAGAGCACCGGAGGAGTGGAACAAGAAATATCACCGGAGTTGAGGAAGGAAATAAGTCAAGCCCAAATACAACTTTGGGAGAAGGAAGCTCATGAAGGATTATCGGCTTTACAAGTAGCCGATGAGCTAAATGTCAACCTGAAGAATGAGATAATGATGGGTCAGCTGGACGATCCATTCATCGTGGAAGAGATGAGAAGAATAGATGAGGGTAGACCATCAGAATTTCACCGCGGAGAATCTGGATCTTTATGGTTCCAGAAAAGAATTTGCGTTCCGGATATTGCTGAAATCAAGGAAGTAATACTCCGGGAAGCTCATCAAACACCATATTCCATACATCCGGGAAGTACAAAGATGTACATGGATCTAAAGGAACTATTCTAGTGGAATAACATGAAGAGAGAGATAGCACAATATGTGGCGGAATGCCATACCTGCCAGAGAGTGAAGGCTGAACACCAGAGTCCGGCAGGACAGTTACAACCTTTACCTATTCCATAGTGGAAATGGGAGGAAATAGGGATGGATTTCATCACCGGACTACCCATGACTAATAAAAAAGAAGGACATGATATGGGTAATCGTGGACCGGTTGACGAAAAGTGCCCACTTCTTAGCAGTAAATCAGCAGGACAAAGGAGAGAAACTCATCGATCTTTACATCAAAGAGATCGTGAGTAAGCATGGAGTGCCTAAGAAGATAGTGTCGGATCGAGGATCCGTGTTCACATCAGCCTTCTGGAAGCAACTACACGAAGCTTTAGGATCCAAGCTGGACTATAGTACCGCTTACCATCCTCAGACAGGTGGACAAACGGAGAGAACTAATCAAATCCTAGAGGATATGCTTAGGGCTTGTGCCCTAGACTTCGGAGGATCATGGGAGGAGCACTTACCACTAGCAGAGTTTTCATATAACAATAGTTACCAAAGCAGCATCAAGATGGTACCATTCGAAGCTCTGTATGGAAGGAAGTGTAGATCACCGATATGTTGGTATGAAGCCGGAGCAAGCAAAGAGTTTAACCCTGATTATGTTAAGGAAAAACAACAAATCATTGACATTATCAGAGATAGGCTCAAGATAGCCCAAAGTCGGCAAAAGAGCTATGCAGACCAAAAGAGAAGGACTTGGGAGCCACAAGTTGGAGATATGGTATATCTTAAGGTAAGCCCGATGAAAGGACTCCAGAGGTTTGGAGTAAAAGGAAAGCTCAGTCCTAGATATATAGGACCTTTCAAGATACTGAGTCAGAACCGAGGTTTAGCCTTTGAATTGGATCTACCGGGAAGGCTAGCTCAAGTTCACAATGTATTCCATGTGTCACAACTCCGGAAATGCTTAAAGACCCCAGATGAACCAGTATCACATGAAGAGCTCGAGTTACAACCAGACTTGACTTACATCGAGAAGCCAGCCAAGATTCTCGAGGAGAGCTGGAAACAACTCCGAAATAAAGCTATCAAGTATTGCAAGATACAATGGAAGCATCACCCTGAAAGGGAAGCCACCTGGGAAAAAGAGGAAGACCTGAGGAAAACATACCCCGAACTCTTCAGGTATTACAACCTCAACTTCGGGACGAAGTTTTCTTTAAGGGGGAAAGGCTGTAATGTCCCAGGTTTAGAGACGATCGAGGGGTAGATTTTAGAAAGGGATGTGCATTGCATGGTAAATTCTAGGGAAATTTTGCGCTTTTAAACAAAAACTGCATTGGAGGGGGACAAGTTTCTCTCTCGACACCTTACAGGGTTAGGGTTCCGAGAGTGCGACAAACTTGCATCTCACCTAACTAGTTTAGGGTTTTGAGAAGAGAGGGGAGAGTTTGCATCAAACTTAAGTTGCATGATTGAATTCTAAATTAAGTGGCATGGTTGAATTCAAACCAAAGTTGAATTTGAATTTCAAATTCAAACATTAAATAATTACCCTAAATATTTGAATTGTGAGGAAATTCATTAAGTGAATAATACATAACACACATTATGAATAATTTAAACAATAAGACAAGCTCATTAGAGAAAACCTTGAGCTTTATTGATTAACACACAAGATACATTGTCTTTACAATATTCATAATGGAAATAAATGAATTTTACAACACATTACAAGAATTGGAGAAATTGTAAAATAAAAGAAAATAAAAAAGAAAAGTACAAGGATGGATCCTATCCTAAATACTACAAGATCATCTTCACTTGATCTTGGATTTGATGACCTCCATATTTATTTGATCATCATCTTGATCCCTGCACACAAACACAAAAAAAAAATAGAACAAATGCTATGCCAAGAAAGGAAAAATTGAGCAGATATGATCAACCCTGCCGAGCTGATCCTCTCCAAGCCAAGTTCAAAGTATCAGGTGCACACACACACACACAGGCAGCTCACACTGCCTGCGTGCATGCTGTACAACACACAAGCCAGAGAGGAGTCACCAAGGGTGGCCAAGCCAAGCTGTCGACCAGGGAGCAAAAGAAGGTTCATATAAAACCTTTTTTCCACCGCCAGAACTAGCTCATTCATCGACAGGCAGCTTGGTAAGTCATCAGATAGCAAGAACATTTAGAACAGGAAGAACACATAGCCAGAACCCTCATCCAGGAACAGCTCTAGCAAAGAACTGATTCCTGTTGAGAAGCAAACCATGGAGTAGATCAAGCACAAGTCACAAGGAGGAGTAGGGCAAGTCAAACCAACCCCAGAAGCAAAACCTCTACACCAACACCCTATTTCTAGGAGCTGGAGTGAGGTATACCTTTAGATCATGAGCAAGCAAAGTTCTGCTCATACAAATTCCTCATGTGCATGAGTCACAGAAACAAAAGAAGGGTAGAACCCTGTTTGTGTCATCATCTGGCTGTAAAGCCATTTGGTGCAAGCAAATATGGGTAAAGACTCTAGGAAATCATCCTATGGGAACATCAGTCATGCAAATCAGTGCATAACTGAAGAAATCCAGCAAAAGATGAAGTCATAGACTAGCCTAGCCCACACACCTAACACCTATAACCACAACACCATCAGACAAATAGACTATCAAGTGTCTATTCATGTTTGTCAACAGCAAAAGTATCTGGCAACCAAATATGGTCAGGCCAGAGGGCAATTGTCCATACATATCAAGCCAACAAAGGGTGGGAGCTTCCTGAACAGCAAGAGTTGCTGTTGAGGCCACCTCAACCACTTAAACCAATCCCAACAGAGAAGTCATGCACAGATATCATCACCCTGTAGGGTTCAAAAGAAGGGCTAGGGTACACAACCAGTGTTGGTATCCATCCAGCCCTACCAAACTCAATAAGATGATCATAACTGCAAGCAGTTCACATCATTTATCCACTTAGCCAAGCAAGACAACACAGATAAATGAGTACACAAGCACTTGATTGATCAGAGCCTTGCATATGATCCACTGAATCATCGCAAGCAGTAACTGATGCTTGAGCAAGCATCAGTACAGACTTTGGTGTCACACAAACACCAGGATAGCACCAGACAGGCACATGCAGTAAATAAGCATGCAATCAACAAGCAAGTGATGATCATTTGATCACCAGAGCCTACTAGAGCATGTTAAAGCATGCTAGAATCAATCCTAGCACCAACATCTTAACAATATGAATTAATCAGCCACAGGACATGAACAAATATATCACAGATAATTAAATCAGTCATATACAGGAGCAAACCATCCAAGGATGGTGATATCTTGTAACAGGCATGCTCAAGGGAGCATGTCTATAAATTATAGCACACAGAAGAGCACCCTGGGGCACTGGCTCTTGTAAATTTACAAGAATTGCACACTACAAACAAGCCAGAACACCATAAATGAATACACTTGAGTAATTGGTGAAGATAGCATCAAGAACAGAGACACTGGCACTTGCATACTACAAGGATCATGCATAATGATCAAGCCAGGGTCAAGATTATGCACACACAGGATATCCTAGTGGCAGTAGTTATCACAGGAGCCAGCCAGTAGGCCATGAGCATCACTGGATGTTCATGAGCAATCACAGGAGGGCCACAGTAGGAGTATAGCATACAACAGTAGTGCATAGAACAAAGCTAGAAGAGCAGCAGCTAGCAATCCATGGCAGCAGCAGAAGGCACAGCAGCATACGCACAGCAACAGCAAACACAGCAGCAGCAGCTAGTAGCGCAGTAGTAGCAGCACGGCATGGCCTCTCCATAAGGATGAGCAGCCGCATTTCTAGCCAGAAGAAGGAGGAGGAACAGAAGAAAGAGAGAGAGAGAAGAGCACTTACTGGTGAAGCGGAGAGAAGCTCGACCATGGCGGCACGGCGGCACACGCCGGGCGAACGGCGGCGCCAGGCCAAGCCTAGCCAGGCACACCTCGCCGCAACGCCAGCACCACCACGGCGAGGCCCACGGCCTCGACACCAGGAGCGTCGGCGGCGACGAACTCGCCGCAGCACTCCACGGCAGGCGAGCAGACGCGATGGGGATGCGTCGAGGAAGCGGCGAAACTCAAATCGGCGCGGTGGATCTGAAGCGCCGTCGAACGGCGGATCAGATGCGCCGCATCTCGCCGGCGGCGATGGCCGGAGTCGGCCGGAACAATTCGGCAAAGGGGACGGCGACGCACGCGTCGCCAGAGCGAGTAGGGGATTAGGGTTCGGGAGCGAGGGAGGGCAGCAAGCGGCGGGTCGGTTGGACCGAGCCCACTGGGCTGGTCCAACCTAACCAGTTCGGCCGCCTGACAGGTGGGCCCGAGGGGTATTTTGGACATTTCCAAAATACCCATTTAAATGAGAATTTCCAAGAATTTTTATAAAATAAGATACAGCTCTAAAAAAAAATATGAAAATTAATCAGCATAAAATTCTCTATCTAAATAAAATATCAAAGAGAATTTTTGAAGACAAATAAGAATAAGTCTTCATTTGATGATTTAAATAATCATTTAAATCACACATATAATTTTTCAATAATAAAAATAAGTCCATTAATGCATTTGGACTTTAAAAACACCTTGACAACATTTCAAGGTTGTATATTACTTTAAATCAAGTATCCCCAAATTATTCTTACTATTAACCTCTTACATGAAATAATAACGACATCGGAAGGGGGGAACAAACCCTAAAACTGGAACCATGCATAATTGCTTCTTTAACCATTGCCCTTATCGGACAATGATGCTATTTTTCAGAACCAGAGGACAAGGGTCAGTCCACACCTTCCAACTGCAAAACTTTGCAGTGTTCAGGCAAGTTCATCACTTGCTCATGTCATTTGAGTATTTTTATCAAATTACTTGCAAAGTATTATGGTTATCACTATTGCACAAAAATCAAAACCACTACTTTCATAACTATGAATATGACTATGTGGTGGGCAATGGAACCATGGATTGTGTTGATATGGTGGAGGTTCCATTGCACGGGTTTATATCCATCTAGGATTAAACAACAAATGTCATGATGATTCTTGTGCCGTAATACCCGTGTTAACCATAAGATCCGGAGTGGGACGGAATAGTCAAAAGTGTTTCCACCTCTCGTTCATCAACGGATGCTCATTACCGGGTGCTCATGATCTTGCGAGACTTGAAGCAGGGGTGGGAACCCGTAGAAGTCCCAACGGTAATGAGGTCTATGATGGGTTGCATCTGCCGGCGTAGGAATGTATGGTAGAGCCCTGCATTGACGTCGTGGTCGGAGTCCACCCTGAAATATATGGGAATAATGGGGCCGGCGTGGACACAGGGTCGGAGTATGCAACAAAGGGTGGGTGTTCGAGGTAGCGGAGGAACATGATTGGCTAGACCTTATACCGGGCCTCACACCGAAGGAAGTGTGGACGGGAAAGCTGCCCGGTTGGCACCAAGGTTAAGATCTCTTATGGGTAAAGCAACACACCTCTGCAGAGTGTAAAGAACTGTGACCTGTCACTCCCTGTTCCGGGATGAGGAACTGCGAACGCGGCCGGAAAGGAGCTCCATGAAGTTCTAGTAAACCGGTGAAGGCTGACGGACATAGCTCTTTGAAATAAAAGCAATCTCTTGAAGAAATGTTTATCAAAACATGCATTGGTGTTAGACTTTCTGGTCTAGCATCGTAGTTAGAGCATTAAACACCTCTTATCTATAATGAACTTGTTGAGTACGCTCGTACTCATACCACTCTTAAATCCCATGCTTAGATTGTCTGAATCATCTGGAGGAGGACTACGACAACAATGAAGGAGCCGAGATCATCGGCTACGAGGAACCAGACCTCTCAGGAGGTGTTGAAGGCGTAGACTATCTCATAGTCTACGGATCCGGGGAGGCTTCCGGAGGAGATCAAGCCTAGAGATATCCGATAGTAGTAGTAACCGAGCAGCCCGAACTCTTAGTATTTAGCTGCTCGAGGAAATAAATATATGACTTAATGAGACTTTTATATTGTAAACTAAGTTGGGTTCACCTCGAACCCAGGAGTATTCCTCTTAGGACCCAAGAGGAGCTCCAAGACGACATGTGTATGATAATTGTAATAATAAGTGAATGAGTTATGGACCTGCTATGTTCTCTTGTACTACTCTGAGGGATGTAATATTTGCGGAATGGTACTTCGTGAATGTTATATCAACGATTGGCATACTACAACATGCAGTGGTATGCAGGGTCACCACAAGAAAGCTCTATTCCCCAAAGGGAGACACGACCTGTACCTTCTGGATTGTTCAGTATATTTGATAGAGGTGCTTCATTGACCACTATGATCGGGTGTGCCGAAAAATAGTGGCGCAATTTTCTAGCGGTTGTGAACACTCCATATGCTAGCTTCTGGTACCGCGGGTACCGCTGTTTTGAAGGCGATAAAACTTCACTAATAAAATATACTGGCCTTTGCACTCCATGGGGTTTTCCTTCTTCTTCTCTTTCGACAACTAGCACCGTGCTAACCACCTGAGGTGTGGCTGCAATGTATAACAAGAGGGGTTCCTTCTCTTTCGGCGCCACCAATATTGGTGGTGTCGAAATTGTGCGTTTGAGATCCTCGAAGGCTCTATCTGCCTCTTCGTTCCACTGGAACTTCTCTCCTTGCTTGATTAAAGCATAGAACGACAACGCCTTTTCTCCCAGCCTGGAGACGAATCTTTTTAAAGCTGCGACTCGCCCAGTTAACTGTTGTATCTCTTTTAACTTTGTTGGCTTCCGCATTGTTACGATAGCTTGGATTTTTTCGGGGTTAGCTTCAATACCTCTTGCTGAGACTAGGAACCCGAGAAGTTCTCCTGCAGGGACGTCGAAAGAACACTTCGTCGGATTCAGCTTGAGGCAGAATTTGTCGAGGTTGTCGAAAGTTTTCTTTAAGTCCTCGATTAGCGTTGCTCCCTTTTTTGATGTTATTACGACATCATCAATGTACACTTGTACGTTCTTCCCAATCTGAGTTGCTAAACACTTCTGCATCATTCTCTGATATGTTGCTCCCGCGTTTTTCAAACCAAAAGGCATTGTTCGATAGCAAAACACGCCGTAAGGTGTGATGAACGCTGTTTTGACCTCGTCTTCTTCTTTCAATCTGATCTGGTTATAACCAGAGTAAGCATCCAGGAAGGAAAGATGTTCACATCCTGCCGTAGAGTCGATAATTTGATCGATCCATGGGAGGGGAAAGTGATCATTTGGACAATGTTTGTTGAGACATGTAAAGTCGACACACATGCGAAGGACTTTAGTGTTTTTCTTCGGGACCAATACTGGGTTTGCGACCCATGTGGCCTCTGTATGCAGCTCCTTGATGAAACCAGCTTCTCTCAGTCTATCGATCTGTGATAGCATAGCTTTGCGGTTTGGCTCCGAAAAACGCCGCAAAGGTTGTTTGATTGGTCTTGCTAGTGGATCCAAGTTTAGGTAGTGCTCGGCAAGTTCCCTGGGTACTCCTAGCATGTCAGCTGGACACCATGCGAAGATTTTCCAGTGCTCACGGAGGAACTCGACGAGCGCGCTTTCCTATGCGAGGTCCATGTCTATCGCGATGGACGTCGTCTTCTTGGGATCTGTCGGGTGAATCTGTACTTCCTTAGAATTTTTCGCAGTATTGAAAGTTGATTCTTTGTTGGGTCTTCCTACATCTGGCAGCACATCGTAATCAGTCGTGAGTCTTGACGCCATGTACTCTGCTTGCATCCCGAAGGTTTCTGAGAGCCGGTGAAAATCCTTATCGCATTTATCGGCTAGCGCGAAGCTTCCTTTAACTGTGATTGGCCCCTTAGGTCCAGGCATCCTCCACAACAAGTATGTGTAATGTGGTACTGCCATAAACCTGGCATATGCTGGGCGCCCCAACAAAGCGTGGTACTGTGATGGGAAATCCACGACTTCAAACTCCAATCTCTCTATCCTGTAGTTTTCTCGGGTCCCAAACTGAATGTCGAGATTGATCTTCCCCAGCGGATAACTTGGCTTTTCCGGCGTAATTCCATGGAAACGCGTATCATTTGGCTTCAGATTTGCTAGAGATATGTTCATCTTTCTTAGTGTATCTGCATACATAAGGTTTAGGCTGCTGCCTCCGTCTATGAATACTCGCGATACGTCGAATCCTGCGATTACTGCTGGTAAGATAAGTGCTGACTGCCCTGGTCGAGGAACTTGCTGCGGATGGTCCGCTATTGTGAAGCCAATGTCTTGTCCTGACCAATTGAGGTACTCAATCGTTGGTGGAGGCATCTTCTCTGCCATGAACACCTGTCGCGAGATTACTTTCTGAGCTCTATTGGATGGCCTGCCTTTCTGAATCATCGAGGCCGCTCCATTGGAGTTGGGATCAATGTAAGGCGGTGGCGCTGGTGCTGCCGCTATTCTGAGCTGATGCCGATTATCGTCCGTAATTGCGGGAGGAGGTGGCAAATGAATCTCACTCCTGGGCCCTTGCGGGTTCCTATTTGTCGCCTGGGTATTGGCATGCCTTGCCCACTTTAGCGTTGCCTGAAAATTTCGGCAATCCTTCTGCAGGTGTCCTGACTGTCTCTTTCCATTGTTGTCGAGATAAAAGTGCATCTGGCACGGCCCGTTCATCATTTCCTCAGGGGACACGAAAGGTCTCTGGAACCTAGGCCCATTGTTTGGCCTGCTGTTTCGGGAATCATCTCTATTGTCGCCTCGCTGCTCGTTGCTCCTTTGATAATCATCTCTGTTGTTTCCTCCAGTGCTTGCTCGAAACCCAGCCAAGATTTGGCCAGGTGCATCGTAGTTTGAGTACTGCCGAGAGAACCGACGTCTATTTTGATAATTTCGACCACGGTCCTCCTCTGGTGATCTGTGCCGTTTGTTGTGAACGGCATCCTCTCCATCTGCCCATCTATTTGCTATCTCCATTAGTGCGGATACTGTCTTTGGGTTGGTTCTCCCCAGGTCCTCGACAAAATCTCCTCGTCGGATTCCTGCGACAAACGCATCTATCGCTCTCTCTTCAGATATATTCTCTGCCGAGTTTTTGATAATATTCCACCTTTGGATGTACTTTCTCATTGATTCATCCGGCTTTTGTCGACATGCTCTCAACTCCTCTAGTGATGCAGGTTTCTTGCAAGTAGACCGGAAATTTCTTGACGAACACATCCTCGAAACTGTCCCAGCTGTCGATGGAACCCGGAGGAAGCTTCTTTATCCAAGACCTCGCGGCTCCACTCAGATGTACTTGGATGCTCTGCATGGCTGTTGCTCTGGTTCCTCCTATCAGCTTCACCGTCTCGAGGTAATCTACTAGCCAATCCTCTGGATCTTGCAGGCCGTCGAACTTTTTGAAGTTATCGGGTAGCTTAAACCCTGAAGGAACTCGAGTTTTCCGGACCCTCCTTGTAAAGCACGGCAGCCCGCACATATCCTCTTCATCTAACTCTGGGGAGTGCCGATGTTCCCTTCTATTTTGTCGTGCTCTGTCCACCCTTGCTTGCGCTGCTGTGTCTCTTGCCCCACCTGTTCTTTCGGGAACTGTTGCTGCTGCTGCAGGTCGTGGACTATTTTGCCTTGCTGAACCCTCGGGAGGCATTGATGCAAACGCTGTTCCCATGGCCCCAACACCTGCCATGGCCATGTTGTATAATGCTTCCCTTGGATCTCCAGGAGGTGGCCTAGACGCGAGGATAAAGGCTTGTGTCGCCATATACCCAGCTTCCGGTGTTTTGGGGATAATGTTCCCTCTCGTGTCTATCGACATAAAAGACATGTCGAGGTTTTGAACCAAATGCTCTCTTTCTCCCTCAGGTATGTTTTGCAGCCTTGATCTTGCTCTGTTCCGAGCTTCCCTGTGACTATCTCCCGAAGTTCCTGAATGTCGACTTAACTCCGCCCTTCGCATGCTTGATGCGGAAGCTGCCTCCCTTCTCCTGTTCAGAGCAGCTGTCTGTTTTTCCAATTCCCTTCCTACTTGAGCGAGCCTATATTGGTATGCTTGCAATTCTTCCGTCGTAGCGGTGGTGGCCATTGGTTCTGAACCATCCATAGCTTTTGCGGCTCTATCCCATGCTGCTTGTGGAAGTTGAACTCTAACACGTGGTGTAGGCCCGACGTATTTATTGCCTAAACCTCGCCTTAGATCAGAGGGATCGACATATGGATTTCCCAATCGTCGAAAGCCTCCGATGTCTCCTCCTGATCACGACTTGTTTCTCCGATAGCATAGATCTGATGATATTTTTTATTCTGAGCCTTGCTGGGTTTGGTGACATCATCATAGAGATTGGTGAAGACCTTGCCCACGGTAGTGGATCTGTCGATGAAGTGGAAGCTGTCGATGCTGCTCGAGTCACCGCTTATATCTGAGTCCGCAGATGACTCGAAAGACATGTCGCTGAAGATCTTGGCGAGTTTTTCACTTGCCCTGGTGCTGATGAAGCATGGCGACGAAGTCTCCTCGTCGCCTGACTCGATTGATGATGCTGAACTCGAAAAATCGGGATCGACCGCTGATAATCCCGACGAGATCGGAATTTCGAGACGATGCGCTCCTTCTTTCTCGACGCGGAAGTGGAACCTTCCAAACGTCATCTCCATGGGCTCCTCCAGATACGCATATGCATCCAAACGGGAGGGCGGGTGAGGTACAAAATCAACTAGACCAGTTTCGATCTGTTTACCTCTGTCCATCGCGTTGCTTGCAGTTGATGAAGTCGACGATCTTGAACGTGCCATCGAGATCAGATCCTTGACACCTCTAATTCCCACAGACGGCGCCAATTGACAAGGGATTAACTTATCAATACCTACAAGTTGTAGACTAGGGTTTTGCTGAAAGTAGAGGGCAAGTAGATCTCGAAGGTTTCAGCCGAAAAGTACTCGACGAATATGAAAACTATGGGTTTGTAAGACAATGATTCGATCCTCTCTTTGTCCCTCGACCTCCCCTTATATAGGAGGCGTAGCCGAGGGATTTGTGATACACAAGTTTACAGAGTCCGGGAGGGTTTCTGACCCGTCCCGCAAGATTACAAGTCTATGTTTCCTAATACAAATCTAACTTTCCTTAACACTATCTTGGGCTTCCGAACTTTATATTCTTCGATACGTGGGCCTTCAGTAAACCCCGGGTACTATCTTCGGCAGGCCCATTAGGGATGCCCATATCACTAGGAACTTCAAATTATTTGATTTTTTGTTCAGAAATTAGGAAATACAGAGTAATTTGACGGCAAAGAAATAGAAAGACCTTGAACATCATAAATGGAAAACAATAAATTTAGCAACAATTATTGGAATATCCATACGAAACATAAAAAAACTATTTGACGGCAAAGAAATCATGTTTTTATCTATTTGTGCAAAACCTGTGTGCCAAACAAGTGTTTTGCTCCTAGGGAATTTATAAGGAAGTTTATTAGATGGGAGAAGTGGTTTGTGTGAATGGGGTGTTTGCACCAAATTCCCCCGGAAAAATACACGGAAAAACACCATAAATCATGCCGAACGAGGCCTGCAACTTCAGAGTTTGGACAAGCTAGTTCAGGCAGCAATTGTCATCATCAAGGATCGGTGTAGGTGACACGTCGAGGTGTGATTGACCATGTTCGATCTCCAGGAGTGACCGAAGCCCTTGCTTTTAGGCCGACTGTTGTCTTTGCTAAAATTTCATGTTTTCAGAGGATTTAGGTAGCTTCGGACTGCGTCTCTCTGGTAAATAAAGTGCGAAGTTCAGAGTTTGACGTATCGTCAATTCATCAATTGGTGTCGTTGTTCAAGATATCAAAACTAGAGCCTCCATGTTTTAGCTTGTAATTTCTACCATGTAAGACGTTGTACTATTGTGGCAGCTGATGTTGTTGAAAATTCTGCACCTAAAGTTATCAGAACCATAATTTGTAACGAGATGTTTATATATAAATGAACGGAAGGCCGCTGCCCATTCATCATCGGAGACTCACTCTAACCGTATGGAAAATAGTCAAGAAAAGACTTAATATTTGGAAAAGAAAATTACTATCTATGGGTGAAAGATTAGTTCTCATAAATTCAGTACTCACAAATATGATACTGTATATGATTTCTTTGTTCCAGTTGCCTAAAGAAATTTTTCATAGATTAGATTATTTCCGATCAAGATTCTTTTGGGAAGAAGATAGTGAGAGGAAGATATATCAGTTGACAAGTGAACTTGGTGTCCATGATCTGGAGGTTAAGAACAAGGTCTTGCTAGGAAAATGGTTGGTCACATTATTAATTGAGGATGGTGTTTGGCAAAACTAGTTGAGTCGAAGTATGTTGGCTCAAAAGCTATTTCTCAGGTTATTTAAAAACCCCGAGATTCACACTTTTAGGCATCATGGCAACTAAGAAGCACTTTTTCCCATACAGGTCTTTGTCCATTAAGGATGGGTCGGAGATAAGGTTATGGGAGGATAAGTGGTTGGGTGCAACCACGCTCTGAGAACAATATCCAACCTTGTCAAGGATCGTACGTCATAAAGATGTTACTCTTTAGGGAGTGATTGATTGTTATCTGAAGATGGCAGTTCTGCACTAAGACTCGAAGAGATTCATTGTTATCTGAAGATGGCGGTGGTGGCCTTGTGCTGGGAATTGAGTAATATTCCAGCATTCTGCGAAGTCTGGTGTTCTCCTCAAGGAGTCTATCCAACTCCTTCCTCAGAGCTCGATAATTATCACAAAACTCATCAACAACACGGATGGCTTCTTCAGCTGAAGGGACAGAGCTTAGGTTCAGAATCGGCGGCATTGTTCCCTGCAAGTTATGAGAAAAGACACGTCCGATGTTAGTTGCCCTTGCAGCAATATGTCCCTCCTTCTTAATCTCGGCAACAAGCTCGGCATGGATCTTGTGAATAATGTGCACTTCACGCTCCGCCATCTTCCTGTACTCAAAGACTTCATGCTCCAGCTTTTCCACCCTGGCTTCAAGATCACCCACTCCTTTAGGTCCGCGGACATCTTCTATTTGCACCTTCCCATCCTTGAACAACAACTCCTTGGGATGCGTCATCAACTCGTTCAGGTACGGGTTGATGCCACCCATGAAGGGGCTGTCTCGAGTTGATCCGGACGAAGACATGGCGGCACTAAACAACGAATATTCCTGGCAGAAACAGGTTGAAACAAAACGCGACGAGAACTCGAGATATAGACCTCGGAACTTCCTCGGGATTAAATAGCAAAGAAATTCATAATATAAGGGAAACACATGACGAAAACGGGGCGGAGACGGACTCCGGGGTGGCAATACACACCCCAGGCGCGGCCAAGGGTGGCCTGCGCCTGGGCCATGTATGGCCACTCCGTGCGTCACCTCGACTCTGTTTTCATCTCGTAAATTCTTAAATATTCCAAAAACAACAGAAACTTACTTGGAAAAACAAAATGCGAACTTTCTCTTACCAGAACTGTTACCTATTCGAAACCGGACTCTACATACTGCTGCATTTGATCTTTAATGAATTCCTCCGGAGTCTTTACTTCAATAACATCAACGTCTTCGTTAAAAGAATCTCCAAAAATGTAATATTTGAGTCTTTGTCCATTCACCACTTGTGTTTTGTCATCCTTCAACGAAGCAATTTTTATTGCGCTGGAACGATATACCTCCACAATGACATATGGACCTTCCCATTTCGAGAGTAATTTCCCTGCAAAAAATCTTAGACGCAAAAAATCTTAGACGAGATTTATATAATAAAACCTTTTCACCTACATGGAATTCTCTCTTGAGAATCCTCCTATCATGCCACTGCTTCACTTTTTCTTTGAAAACCCTAGCATTTTCATAAGCCTCGGTTCTCCATTCATCAAGAGAACTCAAATCAAGCAACCTTTTCTCACAGGCTAATTTAAAATCTCTATTCAACTCTTTCACTGCCCAATAAGCTTTGTGTTCTAATTCTAAGGGAAAATGATAAGCTTTTCCATAAACCATCTTGTAAGGAGACATACCCATAGGATTTTTAGAAGCGGTCCTATAGGCCCATAAAGCATCATTCAGCTTATCACCCCAATTCTTCCTAGATCTGTTGACAGTCTTTTGCAAAATAGACTTGATCTCTCTATTAGATAATTCTACATGTCCACTAGTTTGGGGGTGATAAGCTGAAGCGATTCTTTAGTTAACATCGTACTTAGCAAGAGTTTTTCTAAAATCACCGTGAATAAAATGAGAACCACCATCGGTCATAAGATATCTAGGCACTCCGAATCTAGGAAAAATAATATATTTAAGAATTTTTAACGAAGTCTCACCGTCGGCGCTACTTGTCGGTATGGCTTCTACCCATTTAGTAACATAATCAACAGCAACTAGAATATGAGTGTAACCTTTTGACGAGGGAAAAGGAACCATAAAGTCAAACCCCCAACAATCAAATGGTTTAATAACAAGCGAATAATTCATAGGCATTTCATTGCGTCGAGAAATATTACCAACTCTTTGACATTCATCACAAGATAAAATAAATTTTCTTGCATCTTTAAAAAGAGTAGGCCAATAAAAACCTGATAGTAAAACCTTTTGCGTGGTCATATCTCCAACGTGATGCCCTCCATAAGCACTACTATGGCATTTCTTCAATATCTCTTGTTGTTCAAATTCCGGAACACACCTTCTCATAATGCCATCAACTCCTTCTTTATATAAATGTGGGTCATCCCAAAAATAATGCCTCAAGTCATAAAAGAATTTCCTTCTCTACTGAGCTGAAAATGTAGGAGGCAAATACTTCGAAACAATAAAGTTAGTATAATCAGCATACCAAGGGCTTTGTGAAACTACCTTTATTGCAGCCAATTGTTCATTTGGAAAACTATCATTAACAAGAATAGGATCATCAGAAATATTTTCCAACCTAGACAAATTATCTGCAACAGGATTTTCAGCACCTTTTCTATCAACAATATGCAAATCAAACTCTTGTAAAAGCAACACCCATCTAATAAGTCTCGGCTTCGCATCTTTCTTTCCCATAAGGTACTTGATAGCCACGTGATCCATATGAATAGTAACTTTAGAATCAACAATATAAGGCCTAAATTTATCACAAGAAAAAACAACAGCTAAAAACTCGTTCTCAGTAGTAGCATAATTCTTTTGCGCCGCATACAGAGTTTTACTAGCATAATAAATAACATTCAACTTCTTATCTACACGTTGTCCAAGAACATCACCTACTGCAAAATCACTAGCATCACACATAATTTCAAAAGGTAAATTCCAATCAGGTGGTTGAACAATACGAGTAGTTGTTAAAGCTTTCTTTAAAGTTTCAAAGGCTTCCTTACAATCATCATCGAAAACAAAAGGGACATCCTTTTGCAAAAGATTAGTAAGAGGCTTTGAAATTTTACAGAAATCTTTAATAAATCTTCTATAAAAACCAGCATGACCAAGAATACTACGAATACCTTTAACATCCCTAGGATAGGGCATCTTCTCGATTTCCTCCACTTTGGCTCGATCAACTTCAATACCTCTTTCAAAAATTTTATGCCCAAGAACAATTCCTTCATTGACCATAAAGTGGCACTTCTGCCAATTAAGAACAAGATTAGTTTCTTCACATCTCTGCAAAACTTTATCAAGATTGTGCAAACAATTATCAAAGGAGGTTCCATAGACGGAGAAATCATCCATGAATACCTCCACAATTTCTTCACAAAAACCATGAAAAATAGCGGACATGCATCTTTGAAATGTAGCATGAGCATTGCACAAACCAAAAGGCATACGTCTATAAGCATAAGTTCCATAAGGACAAGTAAAAGTGGTTTTCTCCTGATCTTGCGCTTTAACCGCAATTTGAGAAAACCCAGAATAACCATCAAGAAAACAAAAGTGAGTCTTTTTAGACAACCTTTCTAGCATTTGATCAATAAAAGGAAAAGGATAATGATCCTTCTTAGTAACTTTGTTGATTTTTCTAAAATCAATGCACATTCTATAACCAACAATAATTCGCTGAGGAATATGCTCATCATTATCATTCGGAACAATAGTAACACCTCCTTTCTTAGGAAGACAATGCACAGGACTAACCCATCTACTATCAGCAATAGGATAAATGATGCCAGTTTCAAGGAGTTTTAATACCTCATTTCTTACCACTTCCTTCATCTTAGGAATTAAACGGCGTTGATGTTCCACTACTGGCTTTGCATCAGGCTCCAAATTAATAGCATGCTGACATATAGTTGGAGAAATTCCCTTCAAGTCATCAAGAGTATATCCCATAGCTGCATGGTGCTTCCTTAATTCTTTCAATAATTGTTGGGGGGATGACCCCCGGTATGCCAAAGGCATGGCGAACTTGGCTAGTTTAGCCTGTTGAAGTACCGGTTTAAAGGTTATTCCGGATAACAAAGGTTGGTTCATGGTTGAGTGAATCGTGCCAGTATCCCAGGAGGGGCATACCGGAACCAGCTAAGAAGGTACCGGAGTACCGGTACAACTTACACTTTAGCACTTCGGCAAGCTGGTCAAAGATTCTCTCAAGAGCTAGAGGACAAAGATGAGCGAAGCACTTCAGCTTTAAACGAAGCCCTGACGCCAAAAGCAGATGATGACGTAAAAGGTACCGGCGGAGGTCAGCACCCCTGATTAAAGTCGTAGCCGGTATCGGCAGGGCCAAAGTGGCTTTGTAAAGTAGTTTGTCTAGTCAAAGATGCCATTAGGGTTTCCTAGGGTTTCTTCCCCTGTAAGCCACCCTCTCCCCTATATAAGGAGAGGGAGCACCCCCTTGCGCGGGGAGGTCATATGAGAACGGATAGCTTGTAATCTGTTCAGTGCATGGAATAGAGAAGTTGAGTTCCTACTGTTCATCTTCTTCCTCTGGCCAAGGCCAAGTTCATCCAGAAAGCATCTGGAGTCCATCCCATCCTTACCAAAACCCTCCCCCGAATCCTCTAGCGCACATTCGGCCCCAACTTAAGCCATCCCATGGCATTTGTCTGTTCACCACGACGACAGTTGGCACCCACCGTGGGGCCAGCAGCTGCGCTTGCTGGAGTTCATATTCGGGCGGGCCTCCTCACCATCTCCGGCGAGCGCACAATGTCTGGGCTCGTCCAGTGCTTTGGCTCGTTGGACTTCATCGACGACAACGCGGGCTGCTTCACCAACGGCGGACGTTTCCCGCAGAACGACCGCATCATCGAGTTCGGCTCTCTCCGCATCTACCTCGGCACCGTGAAGAATCAACGGTACCCATCGCCGGTGCTGGTGGCGCCGAACCCGCCAAGGTCTTCAACTGCTCGCGGGTTGCGCACCGGCCGCGCCGCCGGCAGCGTGGAGGTGATGATGGCCGGCGCAGGAGGTGAAACGTAATGAGTTCTCCTTGTACCTTATTTGCTATCTGTAAGATGTCGGCACCTCGAATGTATCTCGGGGACTGCCTTTATCGAAATTGCATGCAATGTGTTTATTTTTTCAGTATGCCGGTTGCTTGTTGGACGCTTTATCTTTCCGGTTTAGTAACGTGCTAAACCTACCGGAGTCTTCGACTTTGCTGCTGTCCGAAACCCGGCTTCATGGCAAGCAAGATAAACCGGAAGGATCCAAGCACGTGAAATACCCAAAGAGAGGTTGAGAACAAACAATCCGAAGAAAGCTTAACTAACCCTGGTTATATCGGTTTTTTGTGAAAAATTTCGAATTATTTCTAAGTTCAAGAAAGTGCTTGCTTGGCAAAAGAACTTTGTGACTCATACGCCAGAACACCCAGAGAGGTAGGCAGAGCCAAAGCAAAAGAACCAAGTGTGCATCAGATTGAATGCGGAAACAATTCCGGAATGTTCACAGTGCAAGATCAAAGCAAAACAGTAAGGGCAAATGGCCAAAGTAGCGCATCAACATAACTTGATAATTTACCGGCATAAACGATACCGGCATGATGAAGTGTAGCACAACCAAAAGAGCTTAAGAGTATTATCTTACATCAAATACCCTGGCATACCGGGGTAGAATTTAACAGACATTGTTTTGAGGCAACAGGTTTAACAGGCACAGAATGAGAATGTCTATGCGACAGGGGGCTGGGGGCCAGCTTCAGGGGCTTCGCCTTCTTCGGCGTCTTCAGCCTCCTCGTCGCTGGCGCTTTCTTCCTCGTCGTCAGTGACTTCGTCTCTGACGTTGGCAGGAGGAGGGATGAAGGTGGGGTGTTGGCGAACTCAGCAACCCGGTATGCGCGGTCCTGCCGCTTGGCGGTTAAGACCGGATCCTTGTCTGTGGGTGCATCGCCGCGCAGGCTGTGGAGGGCGTCCAGATCCAGCCCTTCGTACCAAGAACAGGCAACGTGTAGCGCTGCATCTGCTCCGGCACGGGCCGCTGAGCACTTCTACTCCCGGAACCTCCGGCAAGCGCCCTCCAGGCGATCCGACAGAAGCGTCAAGTTTGCCGGAATTGCTTCCCCAGGCCAGAGCGCCTTAAAGATCTGCACGGCCCTCTCCGGCAGATCGACCAGATGCCGGTCCACAGCTCGCATGTGCTGGATCCGGGTGGCAAGCGCGACCAAGTGGTCATAAGCATCCCAGGGCGCATCCGGGTTGCTCATAGCTTGCTCAGCCCTGCGTTCTGCTACCTTCTTATACGCATGCGGCTGCGAATCCGGGAAAAGCTCTAGAAGGAAAGAAAAAGAAGGAAAAAGTAACCGATATAAGGACATACCGCCAGAAAATATAAGCTTATAAGCGAAAGAGAAAAGAAGAACGGCTTACTGAGGGCCAGGGCATCGGCCTGCATGACCAACCGGTCATATTCAGCCTGGTCCGTGGCGAGGGTGGCGATCCGGTCTTGCGCCTCTTTCCACGCCCGGGTCTCCTCCTCCAGCTCCGTCCGCAGCACCGCACTGGCGTTGGTGAAGTCCTTTAGGGACTCATCCAACTTGGCCTCAGCAGCCTGGGCCTCCTTGAGCTCCCGATCATGCCGGAGTTCAGCTTGCATGAGCTGGTCCTTCAGCCCGGCGGAGATAGTCTCCTGGGCGTCCAGAGCTTTGCGATGCTCCAGGACAAGCTGCTCCTTTTCAGCTGAAATACGGAAAAGGAAATGTTAACAGAAAAGAAACCGGTGGGTTAAAGAAAAGCGAGATAACCGGAAAATAAAACCGTACCCTTGAGCGTGGAGAGCTGGGCGGAGAGGTCCTCAAAGGAGGCTTCCGGAAGAGCTGCTGTGTAAAGAACTTGTGATTATAGATTGAAAAAAGCAACCCGTACAGAAAGAGCCTGAGGAAGAAAAACAAACCTAGGCACTTGTTGTGGGCCTCGGAAAGATACCGGTGCTCCCACAGAAGCTCCTCAAAGAGCTGCTTCCGGGTGTCCAAGGTGCCCTGTTCAATTAAAAAGATTCCAGTAAATCTATGCCGGCGTTCTGTTTCAAGCAAAATTGTGCGCTAAGATCTGCGTACTTAACCCGAAACTCGGGGACTGGCTATGCCGGTTTTACTTTCCTAAGAAAGTTTCGCGCTAGAACGGTGTTCTCAACCCGAAACTCGGGGACTGGGAGGATATGCATATAAACTAGAAGATTGAAAACCGGCATGGATTTAAAGGACTTTGAGGTTGGTGCAACTTACCACCACGTTGTTGCTGGCATCATGCCACGCGGTGTCGAACTCCTTGACCGCGCGCCGGAGCCGGCTGAGGTGCTGCGCGGTGTTCCGCGGGCCTGAAGGATCCACCACCGGAAGCTTGTCCTTCCCAGACCGCGGGTCGCTGGGGACAAGTCCGCCTGGTTCCACTTTTCGGCGTAGTCCAGCAGCGGCCCCAGGTCGACCTCGCCGCGGTTGAGCTCAGTGATCTGGCCCAGCTGAGCTGAGGCCTTATCACCGGCCGCAACGGTGGCGCGGCCGGCGTGCAGTACTAGCGACTACGAGCCGGAAGGAGGAGAGGCCGTTGCGGTGACCACCGCAGCAAGTTGCTGGGCGGTGAGCTTGGCGCCTTCCGGAGCGGCTGGCTTGGCGGCGGTTGGCTTGCCGGCTGGGGCTGCCGGAGGAGGCGATGGTGCGCCCTTGGCTGGCGAAGGAGATTCCGGTGTCTCCTTAGCCGTGGATGAAGTTGCTGGCGCGAAAGGATTCAGCATAGTCTTAGAGGGGGAGGCGACTGCCTTCTTCTTCTTCTTCTTCTTCTTCTTGGGAACGGGAGGAACCAGAGGTTCCGCCCGCTCCGCTTCTTCGGTGCCGGCGCCGGTGTTGCTGGCGCCGGTGTCTTCAGCTTCTGGAGGGGAAGAGAACTCCCCCTCCGCGCGGTGATGAGAAATTTCAGGGGCCGCGCGCCCCGCACTTGTGTTGCCTCCCCGAGAGGAGGCTGAAGATTTGCCGGCACCAGATGGTACTGGACTTGCTTGAGGGGGAGGAGACGTCCTGCCGGCACCCTCGGCGGCTTCCGTCCTCATGCCAGAGGCACTCCTAGTGAGGCTAAGGGCGGGCCTGAGAAAGTAAAGCGGAAAAGAAAGTTAAAAGAAGCGATAAGACAAAGGAATTCACAAACAAAAGGCAAAAAGAAAGAAAAACCGGAAGCTTACCCGGCAGCGACCGGAATCTGCTTCCGATAGCGCTTAATGGTGTAGGGCTTGCCGCTGTCGCCCTTCTTGGAGCGCTTAGCGGGTGGATCCTCGCTGGGGCCGACCTCGGATGCCGGAGCTTTGTTCTTGCGGCCGCGCGAGGTAAGGTTGTCCAGGAACTCCTGGCCAACCTCTGCCTGCAGAGGTGCGGGGTGCTCCATGACCTGGGGGTTGGTGCGGGCTGAGCGGAGATCTACAGAAGAGCGATATAAAAGGAAACGGATGAATAAAATACCTCAAGGATCGAGAACTCGTCATCAGAACCGGAATCGTTGGTTGAAAAGTTACCGGGGTGCTTGGTGTACGTTGGGTCCATCTTGTGTTTGCCCTTCACGTAGGGGTCTGGGTCGCAGTCGTCCTGGAAAACCCGGTTGGGGGCGTAGGTGGTTCGCTCCTCCGTGCGGATCCGGCGGAAGTTCTGCAACAATGAAAAAACAGATCAGTATACGGAAGATAAAACACAAGTATTCCGGCACAGCGTCTACCGGAAATCCCGAGATCTTACTTGGCGCGGAGGAGAGTTGTTGCGGCTATAAGGAGCTAGCCCGAATTTCCCGCTGGGCCTCAGAGCATTTTTGCAGATCTGCTTGGCCTTAAGGACCAAGTCAGGGGCGCTCAGCTGGTGGGTGGTCATCTGGGTCGGATCCATCCGGCCTGACATCTGGCAGATCTTATGGGCGCGGCGCTGAAGAGGCAGCACCCGACGGGAGAGAAAAGCCATGACCAGATCATCCGCATCGAGGTTGGTCTCCTCCTTGTTCTTCTCGACGAAAAGGCCGAGACGGATGGACTCCTTGCAGTCCCTAGGATTATGGAGCCAATTCCTCATGCTAGGAGGGCCGGGAACGTATTCCGGAAGGTTGATGAAGTCTTCCGGTCCGCCGTTCCGGACATAGAAGAAAGATTTTTCCCAAGTCCGAACAGATTCCAGACCGGCAAGTTTATAGAAGGAGCTCCCTTGGCGGGGTGAGAGAATGCACCCTCCGCATCGGACAAACGGTTTGGGGGGGCGAAAAATTCTTATCTTGGATAGAATTCTTCCGGAGGTAAAAGAAAAAAAGAGAAGTTATCTACTGAGGGAGTCATGCCGACATAACCCTCCATGAAAGTGGCAAAGGAAGAAAGATAAAAAATGGAATTGCCCGGAAGATGATGGGGCTGAAGCTCGTAGAAGTCAAGGAAGCGCCGGAAGAAATCCGACGCTGGAAGGCCAAATCCGCGCTCAAAATTGGCGGAGAAGACCACGCGTTCGCCCGGCTCAGGCTCGGGCTGGCGCTCCTCGCCAGGGATGCGACACCAGACTTCTTCTGGTATCCTCCGGGAGCGGTAGAGCCAGTCGATTTCTGCCTGGGTCACTTCGGAGCCCTTCCAGGCCCCGCGCGTATAGGAATCGAGGTTGGGGTAGAAGATTGTGCAGCGGCACCACGGCTCGAGCTGCCAGCTTCCATCTCAGGGTCACCGGAAGCCTGAGCAGAGCTACCGGCATTTTCTCCGGTTTGGGCGAGGTCCGCCTCGAGCCCATCAGAAGCGCTGTTTACCGAAACCTCCTCCCCGGAAGATGCGGTGGGGGTCACGCTCTGACGACTGCTGGCAGAGGAGCCGGAAAGATACTCTTCGGTAGACAGGTTGGCCTAAAAATCCCGAGATCTACCTACAAACACTTTTCCATGAACCTAGCCGCTCGTGAAGATCTACGAGTAAGAGAAAAATCAAAAGAAAAGAGAAGATAAATACTCTACCGGCCCAGAAGCAATGCATGGAAGGAGGAAGAAGAAAGTAAGTCCATGCGTCTAACCTGCGGCGGCGGAGAACACGAAGACGACGGCCGCCGGAGTGCGGCGAACTAGCAGGCGATGTGATGAACAGAGAGGAGGAAGAAGAGGAAGTGTCGCGAGGCGCTCAGAGCAGGAAGTGCGAGGGTCTGAGGAGGATCTCTACGGGGCAGAGCCCTGCGGAGCTTCTTCGGAAGTTTGTCGGAGAGCGCGGCCTCGGCGGTGAACGGCGGTGAAGGGAGCGCAACGGGCAGAGAATATGAACTGCTCTGGAACTGGGCGAACGCGAAGAAGACGAAGACATGGAACCGCGGCACCCTTAAATAGGGAGGGGCGTTCGTGGGCTAGTAACCGTTGGGCCACGGCGCTTCACCTCGTGGGCCGCCACGTGGCGCGGTGATACACGCGCGGAAAATGAAAAGCCACAGGAGGACCACACGGATCCGGAACGGCCGCGGGGATCCGCTGTGGCGCATTAATTGCGGACGCGGAAGTCGAACAGAAGTGACCACTGACACTGGCGCGTCAGAAACAGTGCGCATGTCTCTGACAGGCATTATTTTCGAGATATTCTCGACTTCGCCGTGGAGAGTTTAATGGCAAAACTACCGGAAAAGATCGGTAGGAAAAGATGAGTTCGGCAGAGATGCCGGAAGGTTTGAATAGGTTTCTGGAAGAGTTAAACCGGTACATGGGAACTAGCATGGTCCGTCGGATAGGATCCGCCGGACTATACCAGCTTCGGGGACTAATGTTGGGGGGATGACCCCCGGTATGCCAAAGGCATGGCGAACTTGGCTAGTTTAGCCTGTTGAAGTACCGGTTTAAAGGTTATTCCGGATAACAAAGGTTGGTTCATGGTTGAGTGAATCGTGCCGGTATCCAAGGAGGGGTATACCGGAACCGGCTAAGAAGGTACCGGAGTACCGGTACAGCTTACACTGTAGCACGTTGGCAAGCTGGTCAAAGATTCTCTCAAGAGCTAGAGGACAAAGATGAGCGAAGCACTTCAACTTTAAACGAAGCCCTGACGCTAAAAGCAGATGATGACGTAAAAGGTACCGGCGGAGGTCAGCACCCCTGATTAAAGTCGTAGCCGGTACCAGCAGGGCCAAAGTGGCTTTGTAAAGTAGTTTGTCTAGTCAAAGATGCCATTAGGGTTTCCTAGGGTTTCTTCCCCTGTAAGCCACCCTCTCCCCTATATAAGGAGAGGGAGCACCCCCTTGCGCGGGGAGGTCATATGAGAACGGATAGCTTGTAATCTGTTCAGTGCATGGAATAGAGAAGTTGAGTTCCTACTGTTCATCTTCTTCCTCTGGCCAAGGCCAAGTTCATCCAAAAAGCATCCGGAGTCCATCCCATCCTTACCAAAACCCTCCCCCGAATCCTCTAGCGCACATTCGGCCCCAACTTAAGCCATCCCATGGCATCTATCTGTTCACCACGACGATAATAATCTTTCTTCTTCATATCCTGAAAGTTTAGAGCTAATAATAACATGATATATTTTCTTATCATCTATATAAGCATATTTAAGATCCTCAGGTAAAGGCTTTAAATCAAAAACTGGATCCTCTTTAGGAGGCATAGTGGTACCCAAATCCTCCACAGGTAGATCGTGTCTAAGTATCTCCGGTTGACGAAGAAATATATCATCGATCTCATTTCTTTCCTGCATAAAAACATCACTCACGTGCTCCTCCATATATTGTTGCAAGGAATTGTTAGGAGCAAGAGCAATAGAAGCAAGCTGATCAACTTTAAAATCTTCATTAGGTAAATCGACTTCCAAAGGAACTTTAGTAAACTGGGAAAAATTAAACTCATAAGACTCTCCATTAAATTTAGTATGAATTTTCTCTTTCCTGCAGTCTATAATAGCACCGCAAGTGTTCAAGAAAGGTCTACCAAATATAATAGGGAAATACTTACTAGAAGCCTTCCCAAGCACAAGAAAATCAATGGGATATTTAACCTTACCACATAAGACTTCCACATCTCTCACAATACCAATTGGATAAACAATTTCCCTGTTGGCGAGCTGAATAGCCACATCAATATCTTCGAGTTCACATGGTCCACTTTCATGCATAATCTCCTTGTAAAGATCATAATGGATAGCACTGGAGCTTGCTCCAATATCACATAATCCATATTAGCAATGATCACCTATTTTGACAGAAAGCATAGGAACACTAGCCTTTTGAGGCTTATTAGGATGCGAAAAAATATTAGAAGCATCTTCACAAAAAACAATATGTTCATCTTCTACATTTTTAGTAACAAGTTCTTTTACTATTGCTACTGCAGGTTCAACATTAATTTGCTTATCGGGTTCTAAAACTTTATTTTTATTTTTACTAACCACAGTAGACAAAACAGAATGCTCCTCTACCTTAGCAGGGAAAGGCATCTTTTCAATATAAGGTTCAGGTAGAACGTCATCAGTGGTACTAACCTCGACAACATTAGAAGGAACACTGCTAACAATGTCTTTATAAGGCGCATGATAATTACTCCATTCCCCTTTTGGAATATCATAATAAGAAGCAAACACCTTATATATATTTGCAACAGTTTGGGAATCAACTCCATAAACAACAGTAGCATCATGGAAGTAATCAGTTTTCTTAAGAGTTTTAATGCATTCATAATCATAATTAATACCTGACTTTCTTCCTTTATCATTTTCACATCCTTCAGTATTTTCTTGAATACAGTCGAGAAGATACCATTTAGCTTTTTCCTTCATCTTGGTAAATGATCCAGAACAAGAAGCATCCAATAAATCTTTATCATGTAGAGAAAGCCTCGCATAGAAGTTATTAGTAATAATTTTACTTGGGAGCTCATGAATGGGGCATTTGAGCATTGGTGACTTCAATCTCCCCCACGCTTGGGCAATACTTTCTCCATCTTGAGGCCAGAAATTATATTTGATTCCGATCTTTATGTATCTCACTTGGAGGATAAAACTTGGAGTAAAAGAGAGGGACAATTTCCTTCCATCCAATAGATCGGCCATTCCGCAGCAGCTTATACCACTCCACGGCTCTTCCACAAAGCGATATTGAGAATAATTTCCTCTTCACTTTGTCCATAGTAATACCTGCACACTTGAACAACTCGCATAATTCATGTATAAAAAGCAAATGATCGCCCGGATGGACAGTTCCATCTCCTGAATATCAGTTATTCATAACACGTTCCACAATTTTCATAGGTATTTTAAAAGGATCAACTTGAGCTTGCGGAAATTTTTCCACTACCATAGAAGCGGTAGGAACAAACCCAAATAAGGAGTACAAATAAGAAGACTCCATCTCTGAAATAAATCAGCAAGCAGAAAACAGCACTTACAGTAAAATTACCGTTACCGATTCCGCTCTTCAATAGCGCTTCACTCCCCGGCAACGGCGCCAGAAAATAGTCTTGATGACCCACAAGTATAGGGGGTGTATCGTAGTACTTTCAATACATAAGAGTGTTGAACCCAACGAGGAACAGAAGGTGTTGATGAACAGTTTCAATGAAGGATTCTCTGTAAACACTAGTGATACGTCTCCGACGTATCGATAATTTTTTGTGTTCCATGCCACATTATTGATGATATCTACATGTTTTATGCACACTTTATGTCATATTCGTGCATTTTCTGGAACTAACCTATTAACAAGATGCCGAAGTGCCGATTCTTTGTTTTTCTGCTGTTTTTGGTTTCAGAAATCCTAGTAACGAAATATTCTCGGAATTGGACGAAATCAACGCCCAAGGTCCTATTTTGCCACGAAGCTTCCAGAAGACCGAAGAGGAGACGAAGTGGGGCCACGAGGCGGCCAAACCCTAGGGCGGCGCGGCCCCTGCCCTGGCCGCGCGGCCCTATGGTGTGGGCCCCTCGTGCCGCCTCCTGACCTGCCCTTCCGCCTACTTAAAGCCTCCGTCGCGAAACCCCCAGTACCGAGAGCCACGACACGGAAAACCTTCCAGAGACGCCGCCGCCGCCAATCCCATCTCGGGGGATTCAGGAGATCGCCTCCGGTACCCTGCCGGAGAGGGGAATCATCTCCCGGAGGACTCTACGCCGCCATGGTCGCCTCCGGAGTGATGAGTGAGTAGTCTACCCCTGGACTATGGGTCCATAGCAGTAGCTAGATGGTTGTCTTCTCCCCATTGTGCTTAATTGTCGGGTCTTGTGAGCTGCCGAACATGATCAAGATCATCTATCTGTAATTCTATATGTTGCGTTTGTTGGGATCCGATGAATAGAGAATACTTGTTATGTTGATTATCAAAGTTATGTCTATGTGTTGTTTATGATCTTGCATGCTCTCCGTTACTAGTAGATGCTCTGGCCAAGTAGATGCTTGTAACTCCAAGAGGGAGTATTTATGCTCGATAGTGGGTTCATGTCTCCGTGAATGCAGGAAGTGACAGAAATCTCTAAGATTATGGATGTGCTGTTGCCACTAGGGATAAAACATTGGTGCTATGTTCAAGGATGTAGTTACTGATTACATTACGCGCAATACTTAATGCAATTGTCTGTTGTTAGCAACTTAATGCGGAGGGTTCGGATGATAACCTGAAGGTGGACTTTTTAGGCATAGATGCATGCTGGATAGCGGTCTATGTACTTTGTCGTAATGCCCAATTAAATCTCACAATACTCATCATAATATGTATGTGCATGGTCATGCCCTCTTTATTTGTCAATTGCCCAACTGTAATTTGTTCACCCAACATGCTGTTTATCTTATGGGAGAGACACCTCTAGTGAACTGTGGACCCCGGTCCAATTCTCTACACTGAAATACAATCTCTTGCCAATCTTGTTCTACTGTTTTCTGCAAACAATCATCATCCACACTATACATCTAATCCTTTGTTACAGCAAGCCGGTGAGATTGACAACCTCGCTGTTTCGTTGGGGCAAAGTACTTTGGTTGTGTTGTGCAGGTTCCACGTTGGCGCCGGAATCTCTGGTGTTGCGCCGCACTACATCCCGCCGCCATCAACCTTCAACGTGCTTCTTGGCTCCTACTGGTTCGATAAACCTTGGTTTCATACTGAGGGAAAACTTGCCGCTGTACGCATCACACCTTCCTCTTGGGGTTCCCAACGGACGCGTGTTGTACGCGTATCAACTAGCAAACGGGTTTTCAGGGGTATTTGATATTGCAAATAAATAAAATGCGAGTAAATAAAAGGTGGCAATAATAATTGCAGAAAGTGGCCCAATCCTTTTTAGCACAAAGGACAAGCCGGTTGTTCTACTTATATCGACCAAACGTTCCTGAGGACACACAGGAGGTTTTATGTCTAGTGCTTTCGCGTCGCATCCGTGAATAATCTCTATTGGTATGGTAAGTGTTGTGTGGGTGAACCTATGCTAATGCACTACCCTTACTAGGATAATACATACTTGTGATTAAACCCCTTGCAAGCATCCGCAACTACAAGAAGGTAATTGATGTCTACGTTCCCCCTCCTTTCCTGTAGACAGTGTTGGGCCTCCAAGAGCAGAGGTTTGTAGAACAGCAGCAAGTTTTCCCTTAAGTGGATACCCAAGGTTTATCGAACTCAGGGAGGAAGAGGTCAAAGATATCCCTCTCATGCAACCCTGCAACCACAAAGCAAGAAGTCTCTTGTGTCCCCAACACACCTAATAGGTGCACTAGTTCGGCGAAGAGATAGTGAAATACAGGTGGTATGAATATATATGAGCAGTAGCAACGGTGCCAGAAAATAGCTTGATGGTGTGTAGTTGATGGTGGTAGAATTGCAGCAGTAATGCTGTGATAAAACGATAAACAAGCAGCGGTGATAGCAGTATTTAGGAACAAGGCCTAGGGATTACACTTTCACTAGTGGACACTCTCAACATTGATCACATAACAGAATAGATAAATGCATACTCTACACTCTTGTTGGATGATGAACACATTGCGTAGGATTACACGAACCCTCAATGCCGGAGTTAACAAGCTCCACAATAATGCTCATATTTTAGTAACCTTTAGTGTAAGATAGATCAACATAACCAAATAGATCACATCAATACCATCATAGTAATAGTTAACTTCACAATCTACAAGAGATCATGATCATAGCCTACGACAAGAACCACACGGTGCACACACTAGTCACCTTTACACACGTGCAGGAGGAATAGAACTACTTTAATAACATCACTAGAGTAGCACATAGATGAATTGTGATACAAAACTCATATGAATCTCAATCATGTAAAGCAGCTCATGAGATTATTGTATTGAGGTACATGGGAGAGAGATGAACCACATAGCTACAGCGAAGCCCTCAGCCTCAGGGGTGAATTACTCCCTCCTCATCATGGGGGCAGCGATGGCGGTGAAGATGGCGGTGAAGACGGCGGTGGAGATGGCTCCGGGGGCAATTCCCCGTCCGGCAGGGTGCCGGAACAGAGAGTTCTGTCCCCCGAATTGGAGTTTCGCGATGGCGGCGGCGCCCCTGGAGTCTTTCTGGAGTTTCGTCAATTGGTACTGCGTTTTTAGGTCGAAAGGGGTTATATAGGCGAAGAGGCGGCGCAGGAGGGCTGACAGGGTGGCCTCACCCTAGGCAGCGCGCCGGACCCTGGCCCGCGCGGCCCTATGGTGTGGGGCCCCCCTGGCTCCTCTCCGACTCTTCTTCGGTGTTCTGGAGCCTTCCGGGAAAAATAGGAGGTTTGGCGTTGATTTCGTCCAATTCCGAGAATATTGCCCGAACAGCCTTTCTGGAACCAAAAACATCAGAAAACAGCAACTGGCCTTTCGGCATCTTGTCAATAGGTTAGTTCCGGAAAACGCACGAATATGACATAAAGTGTGCATAAAACATGTAGATAACATCAAAATGTGGCATGGAACATAAGAAATTATCGATACGTTGGAGACGTATCAGCATCCCCAAGCTTAGTTCTGCTCGTCCCGAGCAGGTAAACGATAAAAGATAATTTCTGAGGTGACATGCTACCAACATAATCTTAATCATACCATTGTAAAGCATATGAGATGAATGCAGTGATTCGAAACAATGTAAATGCAATGAGTAAACAATTGAATCATATAGCAAAGACTTTTCATGAATAGTACTTTCGAGACAAGCATCAACAAGTCTTGCATAAGAGTTACTCATAAAGCAATAAATTCTTAGTAAAGGTATTGAAGCAACACAATGGAAGATTAAGTTTCAGCGGTTGCTTTCAACTTGTAACATGTATATCTCATAGATAGTTGTCAATGCAGAGCAATATAACAAATGCAATAAGCAAGTATGTAAGAATCAATGCACAGTTCACACAAATGTTTGCTTCTTGAGGTGGAGAGAAATAGGTGAACTGACTCAACAATAAAAGTAAAAGAATGGTTCTTCAAAGAGGAAAGCATCGATTGCTATATTTGTGCTAGAGCTTTGGTTTTGAAAACATATAGAGAGCATAAAAAGTAAAGTTTTGAGAGGTGTTTGTTGTTGTCAACGAATGGTAATGGGTACACTAACTACCTCGCCAACCGGACTTCCAAGAGCGGCTCCCATGAATTATTTTATTTTTGGGTGGCACTCCTTCCAACCTTTCTTTCACAAACCATGGCTAACCGAATCCTCGGGTGCCTGCCAACAATCTCATACCATGAAGGAGTGCTTTTATTTTAGTTTTATTATGATGATGACACTCCTCCCAACCTTTGCTTACACAAGCCATGGCTAACCGAATCCTTCGGGTGCCGTCCAACAATCACATACCATGGAGGAGTGTCTATTTTTGTTAATTAATTTGGGACTGGGAATCCCATTGCCAGCTCTTTTTGCAAAATTATTGGATAAGCGGATGTGCCACTAGTCCATATGAGAGTCCGTCAAAAGTAAATGACAAGGTTGAAAGCTAAACACCACATACTTCCTCATGAGCTATAAAACATTGACACAAATCAGAGGTGATAAATTTTGAATTGTTTAAAGGTAGCACTCAAGCAATTTACTTTGGAATGGCAGGAAATACCACATAGTAGGTAGGTATGGTGGACACAAATGGCATAGTGTTGTTTGGCTCAGGATTTGGATGCATGAGAAGTATTCCCTCTCGATACAAGGTTTAGGCTAGCAAGGTTGTTTGAAGCAAACACAAGCACGAACTAGTACAGCAAAACTCACATAAAAGACATATTACAAGCATTATAAAACTATACATCGTCTTCCTTGTTGTTCAAACATCTTACTAGAAAATATCTAGACTCTAGAGAAACCACTCATGCAAACCAAATTTTAACAAGCTATATGTATTTCTTCACTAATAAGTGTAAGGTATATGATGCAAGAGCTTAAACATGAGCACAACAATTGCCAAGTATCACATTACCCAAGACATTATAGCAATTACTCCATGTAGCATTTTCCAATTCCAACCATATAACAATTTAACGAAGAGGAAACTTCGCCATGAATATCATGAGCTAAGAACACATGTGTTCATATGCAACAGCGGAGCGTGTCTCTCTCCCACAGAAGCATGATGTAATCCAATTTATTCAAACAAAAACAAAAACAAAAGCACACAGACGCTCCAAGTAAAGCACATAAGATGTGACCGAATAAAAATATAGTTTCAAGAGAAGGAACCTGATAATTTGTCGATGAAGAAGGGGATGCCTTGGGCATCCCCAAGCTTAGACGCTTGAGTCTTCTTGATATATGCAGGGGTGAACCACCGGGGCATCCCCAAGCTTAGAGCTTTCACTCTTCTTGATCATAGTATATCATCCTCCTCTCTTGACCCTTGAAAACTTCCTTCACACCAAACTTCTCATAAACTTCATTAGAGGGGTTAGTACATAATCAAAAACTCACATGTTCAGAGGTGACACAATCATTCTTAACACTTCTGAACATTGCTCAAAGCTACTGGAGTTTAATGGAACAAAGAAATCCATCCCACATAGCAAAAGAGGCAATGCGAAATAAAAGGCAGAATCTGTCAAAACAGAACAGTCCGTAAAGACGAATTTCTAATAAATACTTCCGTTGCTCAGATCAGAAAACTCAAAACTAATGAAAGTTGCGTACATATCTGAGGAACACGCACGTAAATTGGCATATTTTTCTGATTTTTCTACAGAGAGAAAATCCCAGATTCGTGACAGATAGAAATCTGTTTCTGTGCAGAAATCCAAATCTAGTATCAACCTTCGATTAGAGGCTTCACTTGGCACAACAAAACACAAAACTAAGATAAGGAGTGGTTGCTACAGTAGTAAACAACTTCCAAGACACAAATATAAAACAAAGTACTGTAGCAAAATAACACATGGGTTATCTCCCAAGAAGTTCTTTCTTTATAGCCATTAAGATGGGCTCAGCAGTTTTAATAATCCATTCGCGGAAATAGTATTTGAAGCAAAAGAGAGCTTCAAGAGGCAAATTCAAAACAAATTTAAGTCTAACATGCTTCCTATGAAGAGGAATCTTGTACACAAATGAATTCATGAAGAACAAAGTGACAAGCATAAGAGGATAAAACACGAGTAACTTCAAGATTCTCAACATAAAGAGGGGAAACTTAATATTATTAAGATGCATATAACCATATTTCCCTCTCTCATAATAACTTTCAGTAGCATCATTGATGAAATCCACAATATACCCATCACTTAAAATATTCTTATCATGGTTCATATGCATAGAAGTATCATTAAATTTGGCATAAGAAGAGTTATTCTCATTAATAGTAATTGGAGCAAGATTATTATCCAGAATTTGAACATGGTAAACAAGTTGCCTATTAAGGGGATTGTTTTTGGTAATCCAATCATGACTATGACAAGTTTCATAAGGATAATTAGAACCTATATCATAGCATTCTTTATAATAATCATTAGAGACCGGAGGCATAGTGTCATCATAAGAAATAGAATAGTTATCCTTCACAATCGGTTTATCTGTGTCCACACCATTATTGTTATTAGATGGAGATGTATCAAGAACATAATGACCAGTAGCTAAAGGATTTGCAAACACCTCTTCCCCAAGCTTAGAGCTTTCTATATCATTATGGGAGGAAGCATGGATAGCACTGACACTATGGCAATTATTATCATCATCATTTTCAGAATTAATTTCCCAGAGATTTGCAATATCAAAAGTGGTGTGCTCATTCAAATCATGATTGCTAATGTATGTAAAGGGCATAGGAAGATCATCATATTCAGATTCATTATCACAATAATCATTAGGAGCAACATACTTACGGTTACCTATTGTTATCTCATATACGCGGGGATATGATGTTACCTCTTTCTTTTTATTCCCCTTCTTCTTCTTCTTCTTCTTCTTCGTTCCCTTCTTCTTCTTCTCTTCCTTCTCCTCGTTCCCTTCTTTAGGTGGAAGAGGCTTGAAGGGTGGCTTGTCCGCATAACCTGATTTACTTTCAGAAACAATAGAAGAAACTTGGGAGAATCCCTCCTTTTCATTAATTAGTTGAAAACACACAGCAGTCCTATCATATTTTGGCAAGGTGTCATCTTCTAAGATATTTTGTATGTAAGTATTTGTATGGCTATTATCAATGCAATAAGAAAAACACCCATGCAGGACATCATCAATATCAAGATCACTCATATGTAACAAAGAGATTTTTCTCGACAATTCTTCACACCCCAAAAATAAAGTAAGTTCATCATGCTGATTAGGAGTAATTTCATCATCACAATACAAATTTGCAGCACTCATTGGGTTCAATATATCACTGGAGGAGCATTGAAAATTAAAATGACCCACTTCATGGCAAACTTCACAAATAAAAGGATAGAGGGCACAAACTTTTTTACCAAGATCATCTAGAGCCCTAAACCACTTTCTAGTTTTTTCATTAGCATGATGGATACAATATTCATATTTGATTTGATTAATTCCACAAGGTCTATGTATTCCACAAAAATTAACATGCTTATAGGAAATAGCATTCTTAGGAGTTTGAGCATGCTTATTGCAATAATTAACAACAATTTCATTCTTCATGCAAGCCTCTTTAAAAGGTTCATGATACTTATCAAAATTATTTTTAGGTAATTCAAAATGAGAAGCAAAGGCTTTATAAAGATTTGCAGCAACTTGAGAGTCAAGACCATAAGTAGCACTCATATTTCGAAATTTATCGGTATCCATAAAAGCTTCAATGCATTCATAATCATAATTTATACCTGACTCTTTACCTTTGTCGTTCTCCCATCCTTCAGCGTTGTCCTCAATCCGATCGAGGAGGTCCCACCTAGCTTCAACCTCCTTGCTTGTGAAAGATCCTTCCGAACACGCGTCCAGATAGTCCTTGTGTTGTCCTGAAAGTCTCGCATAAAAATTGTTAACAATAACATTACGGGAGCTCATGAATGGGACATTTGAGCATTAGTGATTTCAATCTCCCCCACGCTTGAGAAATACTCTCTCCATCACGAGGATAAAAGTTATAAATATAATTCCTATCAATATGCACTTCATGCGGAGGATAAAATTTAGAATAAAAGAGAGATGCAATTTCCTCCCAACCAAGAGAATGCCTATTCTCCAACAATTTATACCAATGCGCTGCTTTACCAGACAGCGAAACAGAGAATAGCTTCTTCCTCACTTCATCCATAGAGATACCTGCACACTTGAATAACCCACATAATTCGTGCAAAAACAGTAAATGATCTCTAGGATGGACAGTTCCATCCCCTTTATAGTGGTTGTCCATAACACGTTCAATAATTTTCATGGGTATTTTATACGGAATACTTTCAGCAGGTGGATTTAAAATATCAGAAGCATTATTAGAGTTATCGCATATGGGAGATAAAGCATTATCAGAACAAATTTTCTCCCCAAGAGATGGGAAGCTAAAAAGACCACAAAAACTAGCTTCCCCAAGCTTAGACTTCTTCATAGCATTAGCAGTAATTGCATTCATACTAATAACATCGCTACTAGCATGCAAATAAGGTTCCATAGGTTTTTTAATTTTCGCATCAAACAATTCTAAATCAGGAAAAAGATTAAAAAGCTCACCAATTTTTTGTTGTTTTCCATTATGCCTAACTAGTGTAAACAAGAAACAAAAAGTTGCAATTGCAGGATCTAAAGGAAATAGCTTCGAGCACAAACACAATGGCGCCAGAAAAGTACTTTACCTGGAACCGGAGTATGAGTGCCTTTTACCTTTCCTCCCCGGCAACGGCGCCAGAAAAGTGCTTGATGTCTACGTTCCCCCTCCTTTCCTGTAGACAGTGTTGGGCCTCCAAGAGCAGAGGTTTGTAGAACAGCAGCAAGTTTTCCCTTAAGTGGATACCCAAGGTTTATCGAACTCAGGGAGGAAGAGGTCAAAGATATCCCTCTCATGCAACCCTGCAACCACAAAGCAAGAAGTCTCTTGTGTCCCCAACACACCTAATAGGTGCACTAGTTCGGCGAAGAGATAGTGAAATACAGGTGGTATGAATATATATGAGCAGTAGCAACGGTGCCAGAAAATAGCTTGATGGTGTGTAGTTGATGGTGGTAGAATTGCAGCAGTAGTAACGCAGTAAAACAGTAAACAAGCAGCGGTGATAGCAGTATTTAGGAACAAGGCCTAGGGATTACACTTTCACTAGTGGACACTCTCAACATTGATCACATAACAGAATAGATAAATGCATACTCTACACTCTTGTTGGATGATGAACACATTGCGTAGGATTACACGAACCCTCAATGCCGGAGTTAACAAGCTCCACAATAATGCTCATATTTTAGTAACCTTTAGTGTAAGATAGATCAACATAACCAAATAGATCACATCAATACCATCATAGTAATAGTTAACTTCACAATCTACAAGAGATCATGATCATAGCCTACGACAAGAACCACACGGTGCACACACTAGTCACCTTTACACACGTGCAGGAGGAATAGAACTACTTTAATAACATCACTAGAGTAGCACATAGATGAATTGTGATACAAAACTCATATGAATCTCAATCATGTAAAGCAGCTCATGAGATTATTGTATTGAGGTACATGGGAGAGAGATGAACCACATAGCTACAGCGAAGCCCTCAGCCTCAGGGGTGAATTACTCCCTCCTCATCATGGGGGCAGCGATGGCGGTGAAGATGGCGGTGAAGACGGCGGTGGAGATGGCTCCGGGGGCAATTCCCCGTCCGGCAGGGTGCCGGAACAGAGAGTTCTGTCCCCCGAATTGGAGTTTCGCGATGGCGGCGGCGCCCCTGGAGTCTTTCTGGAGTTTCGTCAATTGGTACTGCGTTTTTAGGTCGAAAGGGGTTATATAGGCGAAGAGGCGGCGCAGGAGGGCTGACAGGGTGGCCTCACCCTAGGCCGGCGCGGCCAGACCCTGGCCCGCGCGGCCCTATGGTGTGGGGCCCCCCTGGCTCCTCTCCGACTCTTCTTCGGTGTTCTGGAGCCTTCCGGGAAAAATAGGAGGTTTGGCGTTGATTTCGTCCAATTCCGAGAATATTGCCCGAACAGCCTTTCTGGAACCAAAAACATCAGAAAACAGCAACTGGCCTTTCGGCATCTTGTCAATAGGTTAGTTCCGGAAAACGCACGAATATGACATAAAGTGTGCATAAAACATGTAGATAACATCAAAATGTGGCATGGAACATAAGAAATTATCGATACGTTGGAGACGTATCAGTAATTAAGATAAAATCTAACCATAACCTTAAACTCTGAGATCCTACGCTCCCTCATGCAATGGTTTCCTAACGGGGGTTCAGGTTTCTGTGGCTCCGGTAACCCCGCAATTAATAGAAAAATACACGATGCATTCCCCTAGGTCCATAAGGGCGAAGTATCATCGACGTTCACATGATACTACTAGAAGAATAAGACCACAACTTAAATATCATATCAATACATATTACTCACATAGCTCCACTACTAACACAAGACTTCTCCCATGTCCTCAAGAACTAAACGAACTACCCACGGGACAACATATGGAACATGATCAGTGGGTATATAATGATGAATAACAATCTGGACATAAACCTTACTCCGATGGTTTCACTCAATAGCATCAAATACAACAAGTAATCAATACCGGGAGAGTTTCCCCTTCGAAATATGCGAGGTACAACCCAAATAGTTACAGCGGGACGAGGTGGAGACGGCGGTGATGATGGTGCTGTTGGTGGAGATGATGAGGATGATGATCACGATGAAGTCCAGCTCGATGGCGGTGGCGATGGCGATGATTTCCCCCTCCGGGAGGGAATTTCCCCCGGCAGATTCCTATCTGCCGGAGAGCTTTTCTCTCTCTGGTGTTTTCCGCCTCGTAGCGGCGGCGGAATATTTCTGCGAGCTGCCCCCCGATCTTAGGTTTTCGTGGGGATGATATACGCGAAAGGGCGGCGTCAGATGTGGGCCAGGGCGGCCATACATGCCCCAGGCGCGGCCAGGGTAGGGCTCGCGCCTGGGCATTGTATTGCCCAGTGGTGGCCCCCCTCAGGTCCTCCTTCTGGCTATCTCCGTCATGCGAGAAAATAAGATCTTCGTGAAAGTTTCTGGAATTTTCTGATCTTCCGATGTATGGTACCCTGATGACCACTTTTACAGCAGAATTCCAGCTCCGGCAGCAAATCCCGTGAAAATCATCAAACATGCAAAAATAGATAAAATAACATAAGTATCATGTCTAAATATGAAATATATCAATAAATAACAGTAGATTATAATACAAAATAGTGATGCAAATTGGACGTATCACTGGGCTTCAAAAATATACCTGATCATTCAGATACTCTGAAAGTAAAACTATCAAGATGACGGGGTATAAACCTCAATATATATCTTCGCCTTCGAGCGTCTAACACCTCAGATGCGACCTTGAGTAGCTGTTGACCCCTTCCGACAGAGACCTTGGGTAGCATGATAACGAAAAGGTTCGATATATGGTGATCACACAGTGGATTCTATCATCACAATTAACATTATACGTCATCAACATCAATTACTTTTGGCCATGCGTCGCGTGACTACATCGACTACGTCCATACAACTATTACTTCATTTAGCAAGACACACCCGAAATTACCCGAGTATTGCGTCTACTCCCACCGGGAGCGCTGGAATTACTCAGGGGCTCCTGGAAGATCTTCGACTACTGCGTCTACTCCCACCGGGTGCGCTGGAATTCAAGAAAATGTTGCATACATGGTAAAATTGACATGAAGAATCCTTATACTATCAATGCAGTAAGCATACCCGAAAAATACTCGAGGGCTGCAGACGATAGCCTTTATCCATGATTTCAGCAAAGCCTCACGGAACATGTGAGTGCTGCAATTGATGAAAATCTTTGGACTGCCATAATACATAAAAAAATACGAACGATTTCATCAAAGCATCACGGAACATTCAAGTGCTGCAATTGATGAAAATCCATGGACTACTATAATACATCAAAAGTACAAAGCTCGCAACATATCTTGATCACTCAGAAGTTGCCGCCGGTGCCATACAAACAAAACGACGACTTCATGAGTTCGTCAGGCCTGCAGTGCACCCCATGTTCGGCTGTTGCCGCTGATGATTTACATGAATACACGGCTCCATGAGTCCGCCGGGCCTGCAGTGCACCCTACGGTCGGGTGCTGCCGCCGACGGTATACATACAAACAAACGGCTCCTCGCTCGTTCTCACGAGCATCATCATCGATAAATCTTCAACGCAAAGAGTCAGCTCAACAATAATTACATTGGCTCACTAGTCCACGTCCCGTCAGCCACGCTGTTGGTGATGTCATCAAAATCATCGACTCGTCCATAACGGAGCATCCGAATATTCTCGAAACTCGAAGAAATCTACGATATTCGATTCGGCAAATTACAGCCTATACATGACTACTTCATAGTCATCCACAGGCTCGGGGGCTATTCCCGTCGGGAGCGCTAGCCGCGCACTCGATAAAAAGATGAAGGCCTCATCAATAAGAAGAACATACCTAAAGGTTCTAGCAATCTAGGTTCGAGCCCGGGGACTCGAATTCGTGTAGGGCAACGTTGTTTCACTCTGGCAGTTAACGAGTCTTGATCAATCCAGTGAAATTGGGCTCGTTACTCCATCCCTTACGTATTCTCAGTTCTTCGGCTTCTCTCGAGCCTGCACCTTTTTGAAGACCCAATAGATTTAAAAGCATTGGATGATGGAAAGGATTCAGAGACTTCGACATCCAGATCAAGCTCTTCGAGAGTACAACTTAAGTCTACGCATGGTTGCAAGCACCCGTTCATAGACTCGGGGGGCTACTCCCATCGGGAGCGCTGGTGGCGCACCCTATAAACAAAAACTTCGACTCTACATCAGGCACAAGATTCAACATTCTTCGGATGATCAAGACATTTGTATGATGACGACTTTAGTCTCTGCCTGAAGCTTCGCTTCGGCCAAACACTCGGGGTCTACTGTTGTGGGCATAACCCTTCGGGTACCCGACATTGCCCTACCCAGTGCAGACCATTATGGAGGTGGACTAGCACATGGACTCGACAAGCTAGACCCACACGTAATATCGGCTTGGACTACAAGAAAGAAGACTCCAATATGTATTCTATTAGGACTCTTGTAAACCCTAGCTTGGTTGCATATATAAAGCCAGGCAGGGGCACCCATTAGATCATATTCAGACGGACGTACGATCATACACGTGATACGCCTAGATATCGCAACCCGCAGATTAGAACTAGCCTAGATACAACTCCGCCTACGGCGGCCCCCTGTACCCATATTATCATATAGTGGATTGCTAGGAGGACGTAGCGATCCTCCACCGCGGGGACGTGAACCTGGGTAGGTCGTGCCTACTCCCGTTCCCGGAATCTGCATCATCGCCTTCCGTCAACCCTAAGCCCCTCATGGTGGGCATTGCTGAGGAGCCGCTTCGTCACTCCGCATTCAACTATATCACTGACACTGAAAGCATTATTGCATCAACCGCCACCCATGGCCTCCTTCCGCTCCAACGCCGATTGGGCCACAACGCGGAGGGCTTCCAGGAGGATGTGAAACACTTACTTTTGTGCATATGTAAATGTAATGTTGGCATGTAGAGGCTATTGAACATTGCTTTTGTACCTTGTAATTTGCCCCTAGATTTAAGTAGGCGTCTTACCACTCTGACACTAGGATTAGGTACTAAGTACTCTGTTCGTTGTGTATAACTGTGTGATATGTTTATGCTTGTGTTTGAGCTCTTGTGTGAGGGTAAGGTCACCATATTTGAATGTGGTGAGGAGAAACACAGCCTGGGTGCACAAAATAGCAACCAAACACATGTGTTGTGGCTCAACAGAGAAGGAACACTTTATCCAGACATCCAAACAACCTGCACTTCTGTTTGGGTCGTTGCAACGCAGGGGACCAGACACTGGGCCGAATCTGGCCCGTGACCCTTTCGCGATGCGCAGGAGCTCCCGTCTCACTGCGTTAGTGGTGCAGAAATCCAACCCAGCCTACCAAACGCGTCCTAAATAGATTCCACCGTCGGTTGGAAGTGTGATGATAAATGTTGATGGCACTGTAGAGAAAACGACAAATAGAGGAGCTGTCGGAGCGGTATGTCGAGGTGAGCAGGATCGTTATTTGGATATATGAGAGCATCTACAACACGGGTGTGTAGCGGGGGCGCTAGGCTTAAAATTCACATATGAGGCTGGGAATATCGCTGGCCTCGACATGAAAACTTGCGCCGGATCGGACGCTCGAGCAAAAGTTAACCGCATTTCTGGGCGCTTGTGTACCAATTCGCCTCTTTTTCTCACTATGTAAGCGCCTGAACTTTGCGCCAGTGATGTAAACATGGACGCTAACACACACGTAGCTAGTTGAATCCTCCTCTGCATTGTACATGCCCTGATGGGATCACTGAACCGGTGACTCTGGAGGTGTATGCATGCAGACAAGCCTTGGAACTTGCTGCGGATATGAACGCCCAGAAGCTGATGATTGTTTTGAATTGTATGAATGTTATTTACGGTATTCATGCTGAATTTTTTAAAGGGAGGCAGTGTATGATGCGTCACATCGATCAACGTAGGAAATCTTTTCAGTGGACCACTTATGGTCATGAACACAGAGAAGAAAATGGGGAAGCTCACAGAATAGCCAAGATGGCAACTAACCTGGCTCTAGATCACCATTATTGGCCAATTGATCCACGGCGTCACCTTTCTATCCTTGTCACTTTGATTCAATAAAGCTTCTCATGTTCTCTAAAAAAAGAATTTCCTTGCCTTATAAAAGAAAAAGTGCACCACCTTCTTGTCCATGAGACCATCGTTCCATCGCCAACTCCTCATGTCAAATGGCCTGTTTGCAAGAGACTAAGCTACAGTCCGTTTTGACTTTTGATGCTTGTTACATCGGCGGTAATCGTCTCAAAAGCTTTGCCGAAAAGCCGGTGAATGGTACCTTGGGTGGGATCCTCCTCCTTTGGGATGAGTCCACGGTGGCGGTCACGAATGTTATCGTTTAGGACTTTTTCTTGTCCGTGGATGTCCACTTGATCAACTCTACGAACAATGGGACTTCAAGATTACCATCGTCTATGGGCCAACGGATTATGCCTTGAAGGATCAATTCTTCACCGAGCTCATAAATCTCAAGCCGCCTCAAGGGGTCCGGTGGCTTGCCCTTGGTGACTTTAACCAAGTTAGAAGAGCTGGAGACAAGAACAAAGGAAATGTCAGTCGGAGCCGCATGATTCGCTTTCGAGATGCCCTCCAAACTTGTGAATTGAGCAAGATCCATTTGCAAAATCGTCGTTTCACGTTGTCAAATGAGAGGGAAAGCCCAACTTTATGCTAGCTTGATGCCTTCTATTGCAATGTGGAGTGGGACCTTCACTTTGACACTCATGTCCTTTACGCCCTATCTTCATCGCTCTCATACCATCGCCCTCTCCTCCTTGCCGATGATAGTGGCCCCAAGCGGCCTAGATCCTTCAAGTTTGAAAACTTTTGGTTCAAACTTCCGGGGTCCAATGATGTTGTTAAGAAGGCTTGGAAAACACATCCACTGACACCAAGCCTTGTCAGATCCTCTTCCATAAGATGCGTGAAACGGGTAAATGCCTACAAAAGTGGGGGAGGAACATCTACTCCAACACGAAGGTGTTATTGCATGCGGCTCTCCTTGTTATCCTTCATTTTGACATGGCCCAAGAAGGAAGGCAACTCTTCCCCGAAGGGTTGGACCTTCGTGCATGGTTGAAGAGGAAAGTCATCGCACTTGCCGTGGTGGAGAGGGCTAGCAAGAAGCAATGTGCGAGAATTTCTAACATCAAGGAGGGGGATGCAAATACAAAATTATTCCATATGCGTGTCAATGCTAGAAGAAGAAAGAACCACATACACCGGCTTAATCAAAACAATGGTTGGGTCACCGGCCATGAGGGAAAAGAGAAAATCATATTTGAACATTTCAAATCGGTTATGGGAAGAGGGGACCCTAGTACCCATGATTTCAATTGGGCCGGATTAAACTTTGCTTCACCGGATTTACACTCTATTGGGAACCTTTCACGAAAGAGGAGGTTAAAGTGGCTAGTGCGCAAATGCCCGGTGATAATGCATCGGGGCAGGATGGTTTCACCGGTCACTTCTTCAAGAGGTGTCGGGAGATAATAAAAGTGGATGTGCTGAGTGTGGTCCATTTATTTGGAAATCTTCATGTGGAGAACTTTTATTGGCTCAATTCCGCAAATATCTCCTTGGTGCCAAAGAAAGAGGGCGCTGAGGAAATCTCCGACTATCGACCCATTAGCTTAATTCATGCCATCGCGAAGATCGTTTCGAAGATGCTTGCAAACCGGTTGGGACCTTTCATGGATGAGCTTGTTTCTAATACCCAAAGTGCTTTCATGAAAACGAAGCATTCACGACAAATTTCTATATGTGAAGAACATTGCCACGAGATATCACAAAAACAAGACCCCGGCTCTCCTTTTCAAGCTCGACATACAGAAGGATTTCGACTCCGTTCGTTGGGGATACTTGGTCGATCTCCTTGAGAAGAGAGGCTTCCCGGCTCGCTTCCGGAATTGGGTTGTGGCGCTCCTCACCACCGCTTCCTCGCGGGTGCTTCTCAACGGTGTGGCCGGCTACCCCATTCGCCACGGTCGCGGGCTTCAGCAAGGACACCCTCTTTCGCCGCTCCTATTTAACTTAGCCATTGACACGCTTGCTCAAATCTTGGAAAGGGCGACTAGTCATGATATTCTCCACAAACTAAGGGGTAGAGGCACTATTCTTTGCACCTCGCTTTATGCGGACGATGTGGCGATCTTCGTGGCACCTATAAAGTAGGATATTCAAAACCTCGCACACATTCTTCATGACTTCGGGAAGGTCATCGGGCTTTGCACGAACTTCCTTAAAAGCTCCGTTGTGCCAATAAGATGCGGCAATCTCGACCTTGATGAAATCCTCCGTGGGATCCCGGCAAAAAGAGAATCTTTCCCGCTTCGCAACCTTGGGCTCCCTCTCACGGTTAGGTGCCTAAGGAGGAAAGACATACAACACTTAGAGGATAAATGTGTCAGGAAGCTTCCCCTTGGAATGGTAAATATATCACTACAGCCGGCCGCTCCACTCTTGTGAAGTCCGTGATTGCCTCTCAAGCGATCTACTAATTGACTCCTCTATTTCTGCCGGCGAGCACCATCGCTTTCATTAACAAGATCAAACACGCCTTCCTTTGGTCAGCGAAGGAACATACTACGGGTGTTCAAGTGCAAAGTGAATTGGGATATGTTTTGCCGACCAAAGAAGCTTGGGGGTCTTGGCATCTTACATATGGATAAATTTGTGATGGCCCTTCATCTTAGATGGCCTTGGTTAGAGTGGAAGGACTCTAATAAAATTTGGGTGGGATCCGGTAATCCTTGCACGGAACAAGATATGGAGTTATTCTATGCCGCGACTATCATCACGGTGGGCAATGGTATGAAGACCCCCTTTTGGCATGCCCCGTGGCTTGACGGGAAAAAGCCTATTGACATTGCGCTGTTGATCTTTGCCTCCTCCAAGCGCAAAAATTAGAAGGTGGCGCAAGCTTTGCAAGATAATGCATGGGTGCAAAAACTTGATTTGGAACAAGATTTCTCTTTCGAGCACCTATCCCAATTTGTCGACCTTTCGAGCCTCATCGAAAATTTCCAACTTAATGAGAACATGAAAGATGACATCTCATGGAGGCTCACGGAGAATGGGCAATACACAACAAAGTCCGCTTATGAGGTGCAATTCTTGGGGTCTACTCTATCAAGCTTATACAAGTCGGTTTGGAAGTTTGGGCGCCCCCGAAGATTAAGTTATTCGCTTGGCTTGTTAATCAAAATAGGATCTGGACCGTCAACCGGTTGGCTAAGCGGGGGTGTCCAAATTGCGGTCTTTGCCCTTTTTGCAAGCAATGCGTGGAGTCCGTCGACCATCTCTTCGTTCATTGTCGCTTCACCTTACACCTTTGGGAGAAGACCAAAGATTGGTTGTGTCTCCTGGCTCTCCACACAAACAGTTGGACGGACCTCTGTTTCCCGGAGTGGTGGAACATGATGGCCATGGGGCAAAACCACACAGGGTTGGCCTCTCTTTCTATGCTCATCATTTGGGAGATTTGGAACGAAAGAAACGATAGGGTGTTCAAGAACAAGCAAGCCCCCTCACAAATTGTCTTCGATAGGGTTAAAAAGGAGGCTTGTCTATGAGTTTTAGCCGGTGCGAAAAGTTTGGGTCATTTGATGCCGGGAGAGTAAATTTGTACTATGTCTTAAACCTTTTACTTTCTTGTATTTCTTTCTTAATAATTGAATGGGCAAAGCTTTTGCCCTCGTTTCAAAAAAAAAATCATTCGACCAGATTGCTGAACAAATACAGTCAGAATCATCCCATCAGATCCCTGAGTCGCCAAACCATGGAGGGATCCTTCCTTGCGCCCGCCCTCGACGATGCCCCAAGACACCCTGGCTGGGTTCTCCTGGGCAAGAACGTCTACTGCAACAACAACAGCGAGACCTGCTTCGACGACGGTGACAATGCCACCACCGTCCATGGCGCCATATTTTGGTTTTCTATTGGATTTTCATGGTTTTCGGCGTGATTTTTGGTTTTGGAAAATTGTGCGAATATTTTTCAAAATATCAAAACATTTTTTGAAGTGAAAAAACCTTTTTCAAATCTAAACAATTTTCCAATATGAACATTTTTAAAATCTGATCTTTTCTAAATCTGAACATTTCTTAAATGCAAACGATTTTAAATCTGGACCTTTTTTCGAATTTTTGTACTAACACATTTCAAATCTATTTTGTTAATTTGAACATTTAAAAAAGTGAAAATCAAGATCAAAAGGAAGAAAAAGGAAAGCAGAAGAGAAAAAAAAAACACAGGGAAAACCGGAGCAGAAATATATCACACTTTCTCACCGGGGGACGTACGTGTGCGACTCTGCGTTGACGCTACAGATAAATCCGAACTTCTCTAGCACACGGGCACCGCCTTCCAGAACAAACCCGATAAATCCCTTCGACCGAATCCTCCGATCAGATCCCATCGTTGGCAAACCATGGAGGGATCCTTCCTCGCGCCCGCCGTCGACGACGCCCCAAGCCACCCCGGCTGGGTTCTCCTGGATAAGAACGCCTACCGTAACGGCTACAACCAGACAAGCTGCTTCGACGAGTGCGACAACGCCACCACCGCCCACGGCGTCACGAGCGGCGGCCGCACCGTCAAGGTCACCTTCCACCTTGCAAACCCGCCGGCCGTATCTACCTTCTGCTTCCATGAAACGGAGGAGGACGTGGACGACGACGACGACCCCTTGGACGACCCAATGGAAGTGGAGGTTATGTCCTCGGCCAAGGACCTCGTCCTCTTCCGTCCAAGCACCCTGACACATCCTAATCTTTACGAGTATCTCGTCTACCAGGCCGCATGCCACCAAACCAACAACACCCTGCCCACCCTCAAATTGATCCCCGCTATTCATCCCAGCATGTCCTATCCCGCCATCTTGCCGTGCGACGACGACGACGGGGAGTTCCTCATCGCCGATCTCTCCGCCACACCGGATCACGGGCGCTACCTCCTCGACGTCTTCTCGTCCAAGACCAACAAGTGGGTCACCTGGCCGTTGCAGTTGGAGTCACCTCTTGTCGTGACAGAAGACAGTCCACCCGACAAAGTCAAGGCGCTCGGAGGAGGTGCTGTTGGCTGGATCAACATCTGGCGAGGCATCCTTGTGTGCAACGTGCTCGACGAACACCCGGTTCTCCGTTTCATCCCGCTGCCCAAGCCCGGAATCGACCTACACAAGGTGGATGACCTGCAGATGGTCCGGGATGTCACCTGCTGCAACGGCATCATCAAGCTCGTCGAGATGGAGAGTCGTTTCAAAAAGGTTCCTCGCAATAACAGCAGAGGTAATAAGACGTTCTATGGTGACCGTGAAGGGGAAGACATCATCTATGATTCGGAGCTCCTCCTAGAGGACGGTTCACAGGTTGAATATTGTATCATCTCTGATGGTTGGAAGATCCGTACATGTTATAGGCATATTTCTTGGGACTACTGGCGCATGGGCCACATTGTCGATTCCGATGACATTGAAATCGACGACCCAAGGTTTTCCATGGCTCTTCAACTCAAGGACTACAATACTCAAAGATCGGCATTGAATAGCCTCGCACTATCCTACCCGACCTTCAGCGCCTGCGGCGACGATGTTGTCTACATGTGCTCTATAACATACTCCAACAAATGTATGGTTGGTATTCACCTTGGTAAAAAGAAGGTGGAAATAATCAAGAATCTTAACGATTCTCATTTCCAACCTTCATTGCTACCATGTACGTTCTCAAATGTCTGAATGCAACTTGAAATATTGTTAGCATGATTTTGTTGTGTGCCTCCATAATGTGATTGTGATAGATATATACATTTTGTGGAAAATGCTATTACTCCCAAAAGAGTGCGATAGGGTAGACGGGAGGAGACACGTGGTGCCTTCTGGATGTAGGGAACCGAGAGAGATTTGATCCCTACGAAGATATTCATGGCGCGACATATTTTATAGACCATAGCTTTATGTTTACCATGCATGTTTCAATTATTTATTTTATCTAGTGGCCCTTATTGACATATTTAATTTCTTGTCAAAATCATGGGTGTTGTTATGGTGGAAAAACATTAAAGTATGGGTACCTCAAATAACTTAGTTGCACCCATTAATATTAGTGAGGGTGTGTGTAGTGTATGGTAGCCTTATAGCGAAGGTCATGGTAAACTCCACAAAATATGACACGGTGATACATTTTTAATATGTTCGGATGTTTTGTTGGAGCTTGACCTACTTCTATGTTAACATCGGCATCCAAGATGACTCGTCATATCTTACTCACCTGCGATGAACCCTTCTTAAAGATTTTGCAAGTCGTGTACTTTTTTCAGTAACTTGTGATGGGGTCTTTGTTAAGGTCTTAAGATTTTACTGACGACTTGTTCGACTTTATTTCTGAATTTTCCTCACACTTTTGAATAATGAATAATATATGGTTATGTGCATACTGCATAGAGGCTGGGCCTATTCTCCTTTTCAGAAGAAAGACAATATCCGGTTTCATAAGTAAAAATCTAAATATAACATATTTTTTACTATAGGAACGCAAAGGTGTAATTGGTAGATAGTTGAGATGTTTTTAGCGAAGGTCACCAAGTTTGTTTAAATGATATGCACTACCCATAAAATCACTTTCTTGTAAAAGATAGTTTTTACAGCAAAAGTTACATGAGCCGAGACTTGAGTATTCGTTGATATTCCACGAGTTAGCTAGATATAGCATTTTTCTAACCCTAGGAAACTTTACAACCCATAGAAAGACGCGCGTGTCATGAGGAGCCGGCGTAAGGAAAAGTCCACATATTTTTGAAAATCCTATTTCTGGAGTTCAGAAAAATCTGAAAAAATACTTGCACAGAGCTAATGGATGCATCAGTGCGAAATTTAAATATGTTTATTTGTGGCTATATAAAAAATTAAAAATACGTAATTAAATTGTGTAGGTATATTTCAACATTTGTAACTCGATGTAGCTTATTATAATTTACTCCTGCTGGGTCAAACGTGAGCCCTGACCCAACTCACATGAAAACCCTCTTATTGGCAGTAATATTGTGTTCACCCTCGGACCTCTGAAAATGATTCTGAAAAAGTTATGAACGACCAGAGATAGTCATCTTTTTATTCAAAAAGAGGAGTAAGGGCATCTCTAGCGGACCCCACATAAATTCGACACAAACGAACCAAGTTGAGTGGACCAACCCATTTTCGACCCAAATTTTTTTATGTGAGTATGTCTGGGTGGGCAGCGCTCACGTCCCACTCTTCTCCTCCCAGGGCCCGCTCGCTAGTGGCACACAAACCGCTCCGTCTCCCAACACTCGCACATAATTTTTCCAATGTTGCTCGCCAAGCCTTAGTTAGTTGCGATAGAGAAAGTCATCGCCCCCATCGACCCGCCCCCAACTCCCACCCCACCACCACCACTGTCGCCGTCGGCTGCAAGGAAAGATCGACACGTCAATGAAACAGCTAACGCCGGTGGAGCAAGCAATTGAGACTAAGAAACGAGGCACTTAGCGCGACGCCATGAGGGCAAGGGCGGCCGAAGCAGGAGCCACCACAGGAGCCTAGGAAAAGGTCAAACTCATCCTAGCCCTGCAGGCCAAGGCCAATGCCAACATCGTCGCCTCCCAAACCGTTGTCCAGGCTATCATCTAATCAAGAGTAAGACGCTTGACACCGCCAAAAGCCAAGCCGTGGGTGCCTCTTCGACAAGCTCGGTCACGTCCATGGCCGCAAGACCACCTCTATGGCCATGCTTTCCAGCAGCACCGGCGGGAAAACTATGTGTCGTCTAGCATGTCCAGCGCCCTCCCGGATCAGCGGGTCACGGTCTTCATCATTGGATGTCATGTCCTTGCAGGACGGCCTGGTAGTGCATGGCCTCGACCTCAACTGCACACTTGTGCCCGGCAATTCAGGCCAGGAGACTGGCAAGAGGCCACGGGTGATGCCTCCGGTGAACATGCCCTGCAACATTTTTGAGCGAATGCGAGGCCCAACACCCGCCGACTCAGGATGGTTGCATCATCTATTTTGTTCGTCCATTTGCATGTGAAAAAGGCTTGTGATGTCCAATTATCTGTAGGCTTACTATATATGCCGAAGATGGTGAGGCCTACATGCAGAACATGATCAATGGTGGCGGTCATTCAGACGATGGTCTAGGGACCGAGCAAGAAACCCAACAGGAGGGTTTAGTTATTTACGTGGATCCTTTGTTTGGGAAACATGAACCCCCAATGGATGATGCCACCATCATGGATGATGTTGCCGACGATGAGGGGTTGATGACAATGTGGATATGGACGATGTCTATGGCGTCACCGCAAAAAATAAAAGCCAAAGGACCGAAGGATACACGATCAAGGAGGACTGAGGCCTTTGTCAATCTTGGATGGCGATTAGGCAAGATCCAATTTGCGGGCCAAGCAAAAACTATCTTCATATTGGCGGAAAGTTACCAAGGATTTTCATGAGCGTAGGAAGTTCCCTCCCTTCAAATTTTATAGTGATCGAGGCCAAGTGTCAAATTAAAAGAGATGGGGATTCATTCAACTTGAGTGCAAGAAATTTCGCGGTGCAATCGAGCATGTGGTTGGGCGCCTGATGAGCAGCCTCGGCGTTGAGGAAATGGTAAGACTCCGATCACTTTAAATGTGCCAATTTACATTGGCATAAGTGAGTGTATATAACGGTTTTCATATGTGTAGGTTCGCAAGCTTTGGAATACTTCAAGCAATGTCATGAAAACAAGGCCTTCACGTTGTGCCATTGTTGGAAGGAGATCAAAAATTGCCCTAAACAGGACCTATGCTACGCTACATACATAACGAATTTTAAGCACGGGGCAATGTATCATATGTAATTGATCTCGAAGAGGGTGCCCAAGCAATGGTGGATGTGCATTCAGCCAAGGGGTTACAAGGCTACCAAAACCGATCTCAAGTGTAATGTTTCTACACTTGCATTAAGTGAGACATTGAAGGGGTTGATTGCCGAAAAGGATGAAGCAAATGCTAAGAGGGATGAGAAGTGACGCCCGGAGAATGAGACTTCATGTTCTAGCTTCATTGATCTCATAAAGGGAGCTCTTGAAATGCAAGCCATTGAAGTTGAGGCCAAATCACTCGCCGAAGATAACTCTAACTTGAGCCGTATGGACCTAGTAAATCGTTCTTGGTGAGAAGAAGCAAATCAGCATCCACCAACGCGATGTGTGACCTCACGTATCTATCTTTGTCTATCCCGTATGAAACTTGTATCCTTTTGTATTTTGATTCGGTACTATTACGTGTGGACTATGTGATTTCTAATTAGTGATAATTTTCTAGCAACCTAATATCTTTTGTGCTATTCTCATTCACATGTTGGCCAATTTGATGAAATAGGGGGAAAGATAAGGCAAAATGTCAGTGCAGACCAGATGGGTCTCTCGCCACTGGTAGACGCAGCCACAAATCTATTCACGGACATCCAAACGGACTAAAACAAATCCATTTTATGTCCGAAATCGGTCGATCAGCTGGAGATAACCAGCGACATACTCGTCTTGCAAGCGCGATCCTCCAAGTAACATCAGGGTTCTTTTGAAGCGCCGGCAACGATTCAACTGCACAGAAATGAGAAATCGCTCAGTGGAGTAGCATTCGCCATTTAACTGCACACCATTTATTTGGGAAGAAAGTGTGCATCGGTGCATGAGTAAGAAGTTAAAGGCGGCTCTTTCTCCCCTCACGTTAGCGCTAGACTAAGGAAGGGCTCCGTCGTGGTGCCGGAGAAGACAACCGAAGTTGGGCAGCAATGCCATCGCTGCGTGGTCCGATCAGAAACCTTGTTTGTTTCAGGTAGATGGCATGCACCGCAAGAAGCCCAATACTATCCAAACTCCTGCTTACTCGCAAGTCGCAAGTCGCATCGCACGCGCACCGCCTGCCTGAACCAAACCCACAAAATCGCTTCGATTCCTCCGTTAGATAAGCGCACGTACTGTTGAGACTGACCAAACTTGTCCGGAATTCCGGATCCGAGGCCGGTTGCTTAAGGTCGGCTAGGTACGTGTGAGTCCTAGCTAACATCGGACTCGTAGCTTTCCTAATTTCCGTCGCTATGGTTAGTACTTAGTAGAGTCCTAGTTCTAATCCTCTAGGAGAAGCTGGGTATGCTTTTTTTCGAAAAGGGGCATCGCCCAGCCTCTGCATCAATGTGATGCACACGGTCTTTTCATTTATTAAACAATTCAGCAGAGTTCAATAGAGTATAAGGCTTACATCACGGATCAGAAAGGGTTGAGACATGTATCAACCATCGAAAAAAAAGAGAAAGAAACTTCAAACTAAGCATCTTTCAATCTACTAGTGTGCCGCCACCCAGTAGCCTGAAAATAGAAGTCCTGAGTAACCGTTAACAGACGGTTGCATCCAGTAGCCAAACTGTCCCGCTGATCCTCCGGGAGTAGAAAGGCCCACTGCTGAATCCAGTATGCTGCTCGGCGGATAACCTGCAAAAAATTAGTTCCCTTTTGTCTGTTAAAAATAATATCATTCCGACTAGTCCAAATTGACCAACGCAGAGCGGATATTCCAATTCTTATTTTGGCTTTATCAGTTTTGCCTACCCCATTTAGCCATTTGCCAAACATATTGGTAATGTTAGCTGGCGGTGGCAAATTATAAGTTAAATAAATCATGCGCCAAATAATTTTTGCAAAGGGACAGGTTAAAAATAGGTGTTGAATAGTTTCAGATTCATTACAGAAACAACATTTTTGACACCCTTTCCACTTTCGTTTCGCTAGGTTATCTTTGGTGAGTAAAACTTTGTTGTTAAGAAACCACATGAAGATTTAATTTTGAGAGAGATTTTCAGTTTCCACAAGTATTTACTTAAGAAAATAGTATGTCCCTGCATTAAATCATTATACATTGACTTCACTGTGTAGCTACCCGATTCAGTTAATTTCCATTTGAATTCATCCGGATCATAGGACAACTCAACTTCCATAAGACGTTGACATAATTGTAGCCATTGATTCCGTTTGTAATCATTTAGATTTCTCCGAAAAGTAATATTTAGAGGAGTTTGTCCTAACACATTAGCGACCATGATATTTTTCCTCTGTACTATATTATACAATGACGGGTACTGTTGTGCTAAAGAAGTGTTGCCTAACCAAGTGTCCTCCCAAAATCTAACTGAATCCCCGGTTCCAACTTTGAAAAAGCCCCTGCGAAAAAACTTATTTTTAACCCGCATAAGGCCTTTCCAAAAAGGAGAGTCAGTAGGTTTGACGTCAACTTGTGCCAAGGTTTGATGTTTCAGATATTTATTAGATAAAATTTATTGCCACATTCCTTCCTCAGTAAGTATTTTGAACAACCTATGCGTGTGTATATATATGCGTGGCCACGGGTGAGTTCCAATGTATCGAGCTCGATACGGGCCTTTGTCATTGAGCGATTTGTGTGCGCGCGTGTTTGCTGCTGCTAGCTTAGAGCATCTCCAGGAGCTCATCTATATGGACATGTATAGCAAATATAGAGGACAGACCCCCAAAAAACGTCTCCAGCAGCACATCTATATGGACATGGGTCGATACATGACCATCCATCTCTCGGGTGCGTCCTCCACTTCTGGGTGACCAAGCCGGGATCATCGCTGCTTCGCCCGCGCGATTCCGCTCGCCTCCCGCGCGATTCGGCCCAGCTCCCGCGCGAATAGGAAGCTGCAGCGACGAGGAGGAGGACGCCGGCGCCTGTCCGCGACTCGCCGAAGGTATGCGCCCTGTACTTTTTCTTTTGCATCGCGGATGGGGACGGCGGCGGCGCGGGATGAAGGGCCCGGGGCGGCGCAGGCGAGTTGGGGACGGCGGCGGCACTGGATGAAGGGCCCAGGGCGTAGCAGGCGAATCGGGGACGGCGGCGGCGGCCGAGATGGGAGCAGGGGGTGGCGGCGGCCGAGATGGGAGCAGGCGAATCGGACGGCGGCGGCGGCCGAGATGAGAGCAGGGGGTGGCGGCGGGCATGGGAGCCGGCGCCATGGTGGTTGGGAGCAAGGGAATGGCGGGCGGTGGAGGGCAGGGTCGAATTTCTTCTTTGCTATACTGTCTCTGTCTTGGTACTGCATCGCATGGAACTAGATTTTTGTGCTTCGCTACTGTCTTGGTTCTGGCAGTACCGCATCTATATGGAAATTTTTGTACTGCTTTGCTACTGCAGTGAATACATTGTTGTGAATTGATTTTGTGTAGACACTAAATTGTGATGTTTATTGTAGATGGACACTTCAGAGATGAACAGCTCACCGGCACCTTCTTCTGGATCTTTTTTGGACCTGTTGAATACTGGTTCCGGTGACATGAATTGGGGTGACACACAGAATTTTAGCCCAATTGGAGAACAAGTGACAACGCCAATTGAAAATATTGTTGCATCTGGTAAACCCAAACCGAGTAGAAAGGGTGTCCCGAAGGGGAAAAATTGGTCAAGTTTTGAGAACAAGGTGTTGATAGAATCATGGGCAAACACAAGTTTGGATGGGGTAGTCGGAGCCGATCAACATTCCGATTCTTATTGGACTAGGATTACGGAGTACTACAACCAACACAAGAATCCAGCATGGCAGGTTCGTAATGTTGCATCGGTCAATGGTCGCTACACCACTATTTCATCCGCTACGAGCAAGTTCTGTGGATGCCTTCAGCAGGTTTTAAATAGAAACCAAAGCGGAAGAACTTTAGACGAGAAGGTATGCTTTGGAACATTTGTTAACTATCTTCCCATTCCTGTGTAATATTCTATATGTGTTTTGCTACATATTTTAACTACACATTTCTTGCTGCAGAAAGAGGAGGCACACCTTATGTTTATTCAAAATGATCCAAATAAAAAGCCTTTTACATTCATGCACTGTTATTTAGAGTTTGTGAAGTATCCAAAGTGGGAGTTAAGAGAACTTGAAGTTTCTCAAAAAAACAAAAGAAGAAGTCTGATGCAAGTCCAGGTGTCTCTGCTGCTGCTATTATTGATGATGACTTAAGTGTATCTTCCAAAATGCTTGAACGAGAGGAGGCACCTTCCGGTACCAAGCACGAGAAAGAAGCTCGCAAAGGTAAAAATCCCATGTCCGATGGTAGTTCTTGCAAGTTATCATTACAATCTGTGTGGGCACAAAAGCAAGAGAAGGATGAGATGAAAGAGGCTTCCAAATCTGCTCGCTATGCACAAGTAATTGAATTGCAAAAGGAGAAGGTTCCATAAGATAACATTCGCATTGCCGCGGTCATCTTTTGCAGAGGATGCAACCCTAGAGCTCCAGCAGAATTTCTTGTTTGCGTAAAATAACCCTCATAGTCATGCTCAAGTATACCATTAACTATGCGGTTAAATAAATCACGGGACATCCTAAACCTGTGCATAAAAAAGGTAAATGAGACACGGTACTGAAAATATACAAACACAGAGTAGTGTTCTAATGACAAACCTTCGCCGAAATAAGTGCTCGGGGTAGCGAGGATTTGTTTTGAAGTAATCATCCCAGAGAAGAACAAATCCGGCATCTCTTCCTCTGTCAATTATCTGACGTCCAATCTTGGAACCGCCACGGCGTCGGGCATTTCCCTGCTCTTCCTCCTCGGCGATTGCTGCCATAATAAGTTCATCGTCGCCTGATGAAGACGACGATGAATTCATCATCATATCCCAAGAGGTGCTCATTGTATCGTGAGAGAGTGGATAGAGAGCAAAGAAGCTACAACCAGGAATGTAGTGAGAGGTGGGAGATGGTGGTATATATAGATACGAAAATATAGCTGTTGGGAATATAGCCGTTGAAAATATAGCCGTTGGGAATCTAACTGTTCAAAAAATATCTGTTCAAAAAATAGAGCCGTTGGAAAAAATCTGTTAAATAGTAGTTATAGGATAGTATTAAAATATAGGAGAGAGAATATAGATGTCCTGGTTATAGATGATCTGCTGGAAAACTGGGAACATCTAAAAAGGAATCTTTATGGATGATCATCTATATGGAGATATAGAGGACCAAATTTGGATGAGCTCCTGGAGATGCTCTTAGCAATCCCTCCAGCCGCTAGGTTGGGTGCTTTTAGCTTGTTTGCATCTCGGCGGAAAGTTTTGGTACGTGCGTGTCTCGCCGGGAAGCCCGCCGCCGGAAAGTACTCGATGGTAGGGACTGTGCCAACATCGACCACCATGGAGGGATCCTTCCTCGCGCCGGCCGCCGACGACGCGGAGCCCTACTGCTACAGCAGCAGCCACACGTACTTCGATGGCAGCGACAATGCCACCACCGCCCATGCCGTCACAAGCGCCGGCCGCGCCGTCAAGGTCACCTTCCATCTCGCCTACCCAGAGGATGTCTCCCACTTCTGCGTCCTCGACACCGAGGACGACTTGGATCCAGTGAAGGCCGAGGTTATCTCCTCGACCAAGGATCTCGTTCTCATCCGCCCAAGCACCGGGAGACAACCTAATCTCTACGAGTACCTCGTCTACCAGGCCGCAGGCCACCGCAGCAACAACCTGCCTATCCTCAAATCGATTCCAGCAATCCACCCGAGCCGGTCGTACCCTTGCATCGTGCCATGCGATGACGGGAAAGAGTTCGTCATCGCCGATCTCTCCCTGACACCGGACCGCGGGCGCTACCTCCTCGACGTCTTCTCCTCCAAGACTAACAAGTGGGTTACCTGGCCGTTCCGATTGCGGCCACCTCGTTTCGTTGCAGAGGAGCTCCAAGCGATGGCGCTCGGAGGAGGCGCGGTGGGCTGGGTCGACCTCTGGCGGGGCATCCTCGTGTGCAACGTGCTCGACGAACACCCCATCCCCCGTTTCATCCCGTTGCCCAATACCGGCGTCGACTTGCGCCAGGTCCATCACCCGCAAAGTGTCCGGAGCGTCATCTGCCGCGACGGCATCATAGAGTTCGCCGAGAGGGAGCATCGTTTCAAAAAGGTTTGTCTCACCGACAGCAATGCTCATAAGGCTGGTCATAGTGCATAGTATCATATACTAGTATCATGCATATGATATTTGTCTATGATACTATCTCTATAGTGGGTGGTATTATAGAGTAGTATCATAAACTTTTAAATTTATTGTTTTGTAGAATCCCAATGTTAAATCTATATACATGATCTATTTGACATGTACTTTTCTCGTAACTTGCGCTATGATACAGTATCCACCTATGTTACTCTAACCTTATCTCTCCTCCTTAATTAGATGCCACATAATCATTTTTGTGGGCCTAGTATGCATGATACTATCTATGATACTAGCACTATGCCCAGCCTAAGACGATGTATGATGATCTTGCCGAGGAAGGCATCATCTATGATTCAGAACTCCTCCATCCTTCATGCCGGATACGATATGCTACCATCCCTGATGGCTGCAGGATTCGGACATGTTACAGACATATGTCTTGGGACTATTGGCGCAAGGGCCACGTCGTCGACCGCGATGGCATCTAGATAGACGACCCAAGGTAATCCTTGATGCTTTCACAGGACTACAACATTCAAAGATCGGTATTGAGGAACAACATCGGTATCCTACCCTGCCGGCCCTAAACCATGGCGGTGACGATGGTGTTCTTAAGTATCTTAGTTACACCCACAAAAGTTAGCGAGGTTGCGTGTGTATGACAGCTTTACAGTGAAGGCTGTCGTAAACTCCACAAAATATGACACGACAATGTTTTTCCAATAGCTTCAGATGTCCCATTGAAGCTTGACCTACTCATATGTTAACATCGGCATCCAGGATATGGTAGATTCAAGATAAGCATGAGCCTCTCAAGCTAACAATGAATTTTGACTCCCAACTCTGAGCCACACGAGACTGGAGCTCTGGAATCTCGCGTTCTTTTTATCGAGTTGGATGTAAATGACCTTCTAAAAGATTGAGATATCGTCTAGAGGGGATAGGCATTTAAAAAATTAAGAATTTATCTTGAAAGAATGTGAAAATAAACACAAAGCCTACATAAGTTAGGTTCAACTACGAGCCCCAACAAACTGACCTAAGAGCATCTCCAGTCGCGTCCCCCAAAGCGTCCCTCAAAGCTATTTGTGGCGCGCCGGACAAAAAAACGCTTCCAGCCGCGTCCTCCAAACCCGTTTTTTGTTCGGCGCGCCCTGATACGGTGCCCGGCGCCCCGAGGCCGTCCCCGTCCCACAGGGGACGCACCGGGCACGCCGGACACAACGAAAAGTGAGGCGGGCTCCCACATGTCGGCGAGTATTTGCATAAACCGTTGATTCGCGCCTTTTTTTTTCTCGTCGCTCCTTCCTTCCCGCGCCTCCCACCCCTCCGCTGTCGCTGGATTTGTCGGCCGTTTGGGCGTCTGATCTCTTCTGAGAGTCGGGACCGTCGCCGTGGCTGGCGCTCCCGCCGGTCGTTCCGCCGCCGCCGTTTCGCCATCGCGTCCCAGAACGCGGCGTCAAATCCGCCCCACCTCTGCGCACACAAGGTGCTCGACGACTTGCCAGGTAGGAGCGATTGGCCGCTGTTCGTTGCGTCGTCTGCCTCGGCGCAATTTTAACCATTTATTTTGTTTTAGACATGGATAGCGACGATGAGATGGTTGCCCTGCTGCTGGAGGATGAGCAAGCCTTTGATGATGACCTCCGGGAGCATTTGCTGATCATCGCGCCCCTCCAGGACATGGTTGACGCTGAGGCGGAGAAGAGGAAGAGGCCGCGCCGCGGAGGATCAAGGCCGGGGAGAAAGAAGTCCAAGCCCCGGCAGAGGATGGAGGGGCATGCATGGCTGCACAACGACTACTTCGCCGATGATGCAACACATGCCGACAATTTTCGGCGCCGGTACAGGATGAGCAAGGGTCTGTTCATGAATATCCTCCACGGAGTTCGAGAGTTCGACCCCTACTTCAAGCTCAAGCTCGACGCTGTAGGCGTTGTCGGGTTCTCGTCGATTCAGAAGTGCACCGCCGCCATGAGGATGCTTGCATACGGAGCACCTGCCGATACACAGGACGACTACTTTCGCATGAGTGAGTCTACTGCCATTGAGTGCATGTACAAGTTTTGCCGAGCTGTGGTGGGAAAGTTTGGCAAATACTACTTGAGAGGGCCAACTAAGGAAGAGACTGCAAAGATCATGGCACAAAATGCTGTCAGAGGATTTTCAGGAATGTTTGGAAGCATCGATTGCATGCACTGGGCATGGAAGAACTGCCCGTTTGCTTGGCAAGGTATATACAAAGGGCGTCATGGATATTGCAGTGTGGTGCTTGAAGCTGTGGCAGATTATAACCTCTAGATTTGGAATTCTTTCTTTGGCATGGCGGGATCACACAATGACATCAACGTGTTGTAGCAGTCTCCGGTGTTCAGCAGACTAGTGGAAGGGCATGCTCCACCATGCAACTATGAGTTCAATGGCCACCAATATACCAAAGGCTATTATCTAGCCGATGGTATATATCCAAAATGGGCCACTTTTATCAAAACAATCTCGAATCCATCAGGTCTGAAGAATTCCCACTTTGCTACGTGTCAGGAGGCTTGCAGGAAGGATGTCGAGCGGGCATTTGGTGTGCTTCAAGCACAATTTGCCATTGTCCGGTACCCTGCTCTAAGCTGGTCTCACGACCAAATGTGGGAGGTGATGCAGGCTTGTGTGATCATGCACAACATGATCATCGAGGATGACCGCAAGAATCATGCCAGGACACATGTTGGCCCCTATGAGTGTGAGGGCCCTCTTGCGGAGGTTGATCATGAGTTGCCTGCAGATTTTGTTGATTTCCTGACCATGCACGCAGAGATCCGTTACAGCAATGTTCACGATCAACTCCAAGCTGATCTCGTTGAGCATTTGTGGAGGATCAAAGGAAATGCCGCGGCACCTTGATCTAGCCCTATTTATTACATTTGTTTACTTGTTTTATTGTTTGTTCCTATGTTATATTTGATAAATGATTGTGTGTTAAAAAAGCCAAAAAAGAGTTTTTTAATGTTTGGGGCGGGCGTTTGGGGGACGCGGCTGGGGAGCGACGTCCCACAAACGCTCAATCGGGCGCGGTTTGGGGAACGCTTTGGGGGACGCGACTGGAGATGCTCTAAGCAGCACAAACGACATCTCACAAGTGATAAACAACGTATAATAGTAACTTAAATCTCGATAGCTATAGTAGTCCATCTCCATCTCCAGCGCCGCCGCCTGCGCCCACTAAGACTCGGAATGCACCCAACCGGAAGCGTTTCAGGACTCCTGTCCGCAAGCTGTCGCCACTCCCAACAGTACCAAAGGTTCCTCCCCCCCCCCCCGTCCTTACGATCGTACTGACGAGGAAAATGAGGCCATTGTTAAGAAACACACGTATGATCAGCTTCATAAGCCAAAACCTCCAGCGCCAGAGCCATACACCGAGAAGCAAAAAGCATATGCTCTTTCTTTTCTGAACACACCATCGCAATATGACTTACACGAGAAAAAGGATGACTATACACGCACACTTGCGAGGGTAATTGATGATAAGGGTACTGCTAAGAAGGATAGTGCTAGCACGAGCAAATCATCAGCTATAAGTGTAGCCGGGAAGAAATCAAGTTCAACAAGTGCACCCCTCAAGGCCAAGCAAACGACAAAAGGCAAAAAAAGAAAGGAAGTTCCCCAGCTCGGAGAACAGGCCAAACATTCGATCCCACCACTCAAAGTGTTTGATGTTCCCAAGGTGTACCTGGAACATGGTGGTGGTATCAATATGGAAGAAACTGCAAAGCTAGCGGCTGACTGTGGATGTACCGTGGAGGAATTGCTGGGTGCCGCAGATGCTGCACTAGCCACTGCTGATATAGCTCCTAAATTTATCTACGGGGTTGACTTGGTCAGTAGAGAGCGGCTGCATAAACTGCCAACAAATATGCGGAATTTGCATCAGTGGTACCTTGATGCATGCAGGGAGAACATAAGTTACATCGTGGCGAATATACCATTTGAATATTACTACCGAAAGGAGGAGATCCATATTGAGATGAATGAACTCTGGCAGTTATTCAATTTAGAAGCCCTCGACAAATCTCTCATGAGTTGCTATTGCTTGTAAGTTGTTAACTACATATAAGTTCATCTTCATTCAGTTCACGTTCGTTTTCATTGCATATACTCATTATATCTTATGTGTTCTCTTATGCAGACTGAGGATCAGTGAATGCGAAAGTAATAATATTATCAATATTGGGTTTATTGACCCAGATAAAGTACATCATGAAACGGTAAAGCATAAACGCGAAGAAACGGGGGGAAACCTACTAAGGTTTTTGGGGGAGCAACATTTTTGTGATTCAATACTGTTTCCTTACAACTACGAGTGAGAGTCTTAATGATCTGTTATACACATTCAATTTTTCTTACTCGATATTAAGTGTAATTCCTGACGTATATACATAAACATGTGCAGCTTCCACTGGATTCTACTAGACATTCAAGTTGATAAGGGAATAGTTGAAGTAAGGGACCCAATGAGTAGAGGCCTAGACGGATTCCTCGACTTGCATAAGTTGCTCCAGACGTAATTTCAATCATTGACACGCTATATCTTTCGTGAGATTTCAATTAATTATCTACTCATTCAATCATTCTTTTGCCTGGCAAGGCTTGGAGAGCTTTCAGGAACCATACTAAGGGTACCTGGGCAGAGAGGCTAACATTTACTCCTGTACCGTGCGCCCAGCAGCCACATGGGACGAATCTATGTGGATACTACGTTTGCGAGTCCATTCGCATGTTAACCACTAAGAAGCACAACAATAATAAATTCAACGTAAGCAATAACATTCATAACTTTAATTTATTATCGTCAATATTTCGTTATCAAGATTGATATAGTCATATTCATCTCATTTTCCTATATAGGTCGACTTCATGCGGGACACGCTCCAACCAAAGGAACACCTACTAGGAATTGCGGAGGAAGTGGCGGGACTTTTGATTAGAGAAGTAATAGACAACAACGGCTTGTTTAGTCCAAATAGGCGTTCTCCCTCTCGAAACGATGGGCTTTAGTCCCGGTAGTCGTGAGCTCCATGTATATGTGTAAGGGGAATCTACGAATAGATCGACTTTTGTTTCCAATATTTATTTTCTCGATTTATATATAATGAATCAACGTGTACAACTTGTAGTAGCGTATAAATATATGCAACTTTTATTTTGAAATGAAAAGATGAAATAAAAGGGGGGCGGTGGCGGGGGGGTGTTGCACCCCTCTAACCCTAAAGCAGCAGCGTTCTGCGCGCGCCACGTAGAGGTCTTTTGTCGCGGTCCGTGATGCCCCCTGCGTGCCCCACGCCTGCCACGTGGTGGACCTTATGTCGCGGGTCGTAAGCGACCCGCGACAAAAGGTGGACCTTTTGTCGCGCCTTCCTTGTCGCGGCTGGCCGCCCGCGACATAAGGGTCATACGACCCGCGACATTAGACTTGTTTTCCACTAGTGTAGCTATCACAAGAATACACTCATCCTGAACAACAGGTCCCAGGCAAGCATTCCCTTAGCTGAAGGTCACCTTATGGCGGAAAAAATTGAAAACCTAAAGATTGAGACGATTCTCAAAACAGCCAACAAAGCAGCTCATTTCCATGCAACATATACTCATTCATCTATGATTAGTGGTGTTTTGCATCTCTCTACGTGGCCAGTCTGCATGCTGAAACATGTGATGTTGATTGTAATGACAATCTTGTGGGATCCCTGACAACTAGGTTGTCATAGACCTACGGTTGCTAGGTCCATAGTAACTACCTGGAAGTAATCACTCGAGGAGGCTACTCCCGAGTGAGGCTCCATGAGATGTAAAACCCTCCTGGAGACACCAAGCGGGAGCGGAAGACAGGCTCGGGGAGGAACTTCCTTGTGGAGGTTCCCGAGCCACAAGCCTAGCCTTCCTTGAAGGTGATAAGATCAACCGGATGCCGCCTACGTGGGCCCCTCATGCGTGTGCAAGCAGCGGGGCTCCGAAGGCTACAAGACAAGGCCGGCAGACGAGCTCAAAAACTCCGTCCCAAGGAGGCGAGATGTCATTGCCTCTTTGGCGATTAAAGAAAACTCGACGAGGACTAAAGCACCAAGACCATGTCCTTGCTACTTTGGTGCAAGACTGAGTGGATGGCAGAAGCGGCCACTGGAGGCGTCATCGACGACCTCAGCATCTACCATGTACCGGAACTTTAATCAACCATGGACTATGTCCATCTTGTAAAGGGCGGGCAGTTTCCCGCCCTCGGTTTCGAGATGTGGCAACCCTTCCCCCTCAAGATATTTCGGGGGAAGAGGACCAACTCCTCTATAAAAGGACTAGCCTTGCTAGCGTAGAAGGGGAGGATCCAACGCGATCACAAATCCTAGACATTTGTACGGTCATCTTCCCCATTGTGACCTGCAATACATCCACCAAAGCATGACATAGGGGTTTTACCTCTCCGAGGGCCCTGAACCTAGGTAACTGCCGTGTTCATCTCTGCAGTGCCAACGTCGTGAGTTCGCCAGCGTGCTTCTGAGTCTCATGTGTTCGAACCATAGTTTCAAATAGCCGGCTATAGCATGGCTATAGCCTCGCTATAGCTGTTTGAGCATGTTGCCGCTAAATGAAATCATGTACAAATTAGCCGCTATAGCCTCATTTAACCCTCTATAGCCTGATTTAGAGGGCTGCCGCTATTTTTCATAGCCCGCTATTTAAAACTATGGTTCGAACTTCTCGGGTCCGGTGATACTCGTGTTACTTCGCGGACACGAATCTCCGGCAAATCTCTTGGTATATGTTAACATCCTCTAAAAAAAATCTGGTATATAGATAACCGAGTCATGCGAAGATGAAAATGTGTATCCCATGTTGACATACACGAAGTAAGCTAAGAACAGTCGATGAGGTGCGCGTCACCAGAAGGAAACGGGACGCCATGAAAGCTCACCTACCATATAGCTCAATCCTGTGACACCATAAAATCGCCTCTGTTAGCGATAATCTTGTCAGGTAAGTGCGGCTAGGTTTAGTCGTTATTAGAGTAGATTACAGTTTAGACATATTTGATAGTTTAAGATTGTAGTCTAGATCTATCTTTACTAGGTTTTTAGAGCAACTCTAGCAGATACCGCAAACCCTAAATACGTGTTTGGAGGCCACCCCAAACGCATTTTGCGGGCTGAAAAAACGGCGCGCGGTCTAGACACGCCAAATGTGGACCGCATAACATCATATTCGTTATACAGGCCGCGTGTCTGAGCTGTGCGTCGTTCTTTCAGCCCGCAAACAAAACCGAGACACGGGGTTTTGCAATATTTGACATATCAATCACAATGAATCAAATGATACAACAAATGTTTAGTGTCATAAAATACAAGAATAATCCAAATTACAACAAATGTTTTAGCAACAATATGAATCAAATGATACAACAATAATTCAACAAATAACAAATTGTTTGAAATACAAATAAGTCCTAGTTGGCATGCCTCTACCAATGGTGTTGAATGAGATCAAGCTGAAGTTGTACTGCTTACCTATCATTCTCAATCTCACGGTATGTTTCAAGAAATGTCGCTATAGTATCCGGATTTCTCGTTGGTTTGACCCGGGCGCCAATATTATCAAAGAAAAATGATACGTTCAAACCACTCTCATGCTCGATGATCATATTTTGTAGAATCACAGAAGAGGTCATGATGCCCTTGGGGTTTGCATATCCCAAAATCGGACTGGACCTCGGACTATTGTAGATCTAGCTTGCAAAAAACCAAAAACCCTCTCAATGTATTTTTGGGCAGCCTCTTATGCTTTTGCTAACTTAGCTTCAGCTCTGCCCATTGTAACTTTGATGCTCTTCACAAATGTAACCCAATTCGGGTATATACCATCGGTAAGGTAGTACCCCATTGTGTACTCCCTCCCGTTGATGGTGTAGTTGCAAGCCGGGGCATCACCTTTAGCTACCCGGGTAAGAAGATGGGATCTATGCAACACATTGATATCATTGAGAGAACCCGGCAAAACAAAAAAAAAATCTGTGCCAAATCCAAACATCCTGTGATGCAACTGCCTCAAGCACGATCGTCGGTTCTTTGCTCTTGCCATAGCACAAGGCTTGCCAAGCTTTTGGACAATTTTGCCATGTCCAATGCATACAATCAATGCTACCTAGCATACCCGGCGAACCTTAGCATTCATTCTCCACCATTAACCTAATCTAATGGTATCTTCTTCGTTGGGAGCTCGAAGATATGTTAGCCCATACAAACGGATCATAACCTTTCAAAACCGATGAACGGATTCCATGGTTGCATCTTCACCTATGCGAAGATACTCATCGGCATAGTCCGTCGGAATGTCGTAGGCGAAGATGCGCATGATGGCGGGTGAGCACTAAATCCTATGAACCCAGTTGCATTCCTCTTGCACTTGAAATAGCGTGTATTTCTCTCGCATGCATCATGATCTTGTTAAACAAAGATCTACGCATTCGGTGCCGGCAGCAAAAGATATTAGGCGGGTATGTCGGTACCGCGGCAGAGTAATCGTGCATGAGCATATTGTGCCCAAGAGCGCGGTTCCGGGGGATGCACAGCCCCCCCATGGATGACCCCTTCCGATTCTTTGGCTTCATGTCCAACATCTCCTTCGCCACAAGTATTACGGCCATTTGCTCGATGTCGTCGTCGAGCAATTCCTCCAAATCGCAGTCGTCGAAGAATGAAGAATCCTCCATCAACAACAGTATGCATGGGTCCATATACAAAGCACGGTGGTGAATGAGTTACGGGTTCGCGGCGGCGAATCAGCGGCTATTGACCAAATTGGGACTGTCGAGGGTACTCCTCGGCAATGCCACCTTTTTGGGCTTAGGGTTGACGGAATCCTGCAGGCTGACACGAGATATCGGATACCAAACAAACGGGGAGAGAGATTTACCCAGGTTCGGGGCCCTCGATGAGGTAAAACCCTTACTTCCTGCTTGTCTGCTCTTGATTATCGAGAATATCGGGTTACAATGGGGTAGCCGAAGGCTTCGACTATGAAATCGTCGAGAAACTAAGATTTCATATGGCCTAGCTCTAGACTTACGGTGGTTATCGCTAAGTTGATTGTGTGTCCCCCGGCAGACCCTCTCCTGGCCCTTATATTGTGAGACATGTCTCGAGAGGTCTGTCCGGGTACGACTAGGTTACAAAGAATTCTATGTCTAACCATTCCTTGTTTTCTTCGTCTTCTTGCCTTGTTCTTCAAGAATCCATCTTTAGAACCGACAACGGCCCACCTCGGCCGGTGGATGATCTTCATCGGCCCCTGGTTGAGCCGTAGGAGGTAGCGCAAAGGGTAATGCCCACATCAGTAGCCCCAGAGTGACTGGAAGAAGAAGCTTCGGGCAGGGACTAAAATTGTCTTCTGTCGAATATTCATAATTGTCGGAAGATCTTGAGTTCTTCGAAACATAAATGTATTTTTCATCGGGTGCGCGTCCAGCGCTCCGATGGGAGTAGCCCCCGAGTCTAAGGACGGGTTGTTGCAACCGTGCATAGACTCAAGTTGTACTACTCGAATGCTTCTTATGCTGCCGATATTTTCTGTAAACTGTTGCGGTCATCCGATAACTTTTGTATATCGGGTCTTCAATATCTTCGAATTAAGCCATGCTTGTTGATAGTACGTAAAGGATTCTGAGTAACAAGCCCAGTTTTACTCGATAAATCGATATTGGTTAACTACCAATGGCAAAATAGCGTTACTCTACTCAGAATTAAGTCATCGAGCATGATTCTGGAAATAATTTGAAATCTTCGAGTCCTTAGCCTTTTATCGGGTGCGCGTCCAGCGCTCCCGATGGGAGTATCCCCTGAGTCTAGGGACGGATGCTTGCAACTATGCGTAGACTCAAGTCAAGCAACTTCGACATTTTAATTCTCTTCGGATGCTTCATGACGAGTCGATACTTTCCATGACATCATCAATGGCGTCACTACTACGGCGGTTTGATTGACAGGACGTGATCTGACGGGCCCACCCTACTTCTGCGCGGTCAGTTAGGAAATGACTAGTCTTTGTGCATTGACCGAGGTGCCTCCTCGATTTTCGTGTGTAGTGGGAGTAAAGGGCCACCGGTTTTAACTTTCCTTCCGGACACGTGTACGACTGGTTCCTCGCCCATCTTCCCACGATTTTCAAAGTAACGGCCACGATCTCCAGTCATTCCTTGTTATAAATAGGGGACCTTTTCCTGTTTTCACTTTTTACGCCTCCATACTTCTCATCTTCTTCCTTGCCTCCTCCTTGCCATTGCCTCTGCCTTCACGAGCTCAGCGACCATGGGAAAGAAGAAAGGAACCACTGGCTCTAGCGCTACTGCAAGCGCGACCAAGGTCGTTCTTGACTGGTCTGCTTCCACCATCTCCATGCGTGAGGGGAACAAGATGAGGACGCTCGGCCTCATCTCTTCTGCCGAATCTGATTTTGTTCATCCAGGTTCTGCCTCTCGCCCAAGGCCTCCAAAAGGCTTTACTGTTATGTTTGCTACTTTTCTGTTTCGCGGGCTTTCTCTTCCTGCCCACGAATTTCTCCGTTCTCTCCTCTTCTTCTACGGGATTCAGCTTTGGTAGCTGACTCCCAATTCCATTCTCCATCTCTCGATCTTCATCACTCTATGTGAGGCCTTCCTCGGTATTGACCCTCACTGGGGCTTGTGGAGGAAGATTTTCGTCGTCAAACGCCACAATGGCAATGACGGCCCTCCTGTCGTCGGTGGTGTCGGCTTCGTCATCAGGAAGGAGGTTAACTACTTCAACTACTCGATGAAGGAGTCAGTTCAGAGCTAGCGACAAAAGTGGTTTTATCTCTGGGACATCCCATAATTTGGGCGACGCTCCAATCTGCCACAAATTCGAAGATGTCCTTGCTGCCGTGCCGAAGAAATCCTAGCAAAACACTTTGACTGCCAAAGAAAGCGCTCTGGCTGATCAACTGTATGAAAAGGTCCTGGACCTAAAAAATGCAGGAGGTCAGACGATGTGCGGCACTGAAGTAGTCTCGGTGTTCCTGAAGCGTCGAGTGCAGCCGGTGATGTCAAGGGTTCATCATCTATGGATGTACACTGGCGTGACGGATAAATCGAGGATCAGCACAACCGATTTATCCGAAGAGGATCTTCGAGATGAGGTACGGCGCCTGACTTGCCTCATCCAGAAGGACAACATTTTTATGACTTCGGCTCTCCCTCCTCTTGCCTCTGCCTTCTGGGGTAATTTTTATTTGTTTTTGCATCTGACGTAAGTTTTTCTTCTGAATCTAAGGTTGTTTTTTTATAGGCTTCTACTGTTGCTCAATTCTATCCACCCACCCGAAAGTGGAGTATCTCCAGAAGATGATGACGCTTCTGAAGAAACTGAAGATGATCAGAACATTCTTGAGGATAGCGATGCTTTGGATGATGAAGTCCCTGAGGATGATGCACACGTTAAATCCATGCGTCGCAGGAGAATTAATGAAGAGCTGATAGCGATGGCGGAATCGAGTCCTAGCGGACGAGACAATGATGATGTCGATACAGTTGTCTCTCCTGCACCTTCTCGAGATACTTTGACTCCTCAACCTTCGAAAAGGCCATCAATACTTTTTGCAGATGAAGATGACACCGAATCCATATCGTAATTGTCTTCTTACTTCTTTTTGCTTGTATTTAGTTTCTTTCAGCTTCACTGACTCTCATTTTGTTTAGCTCTGAGGATGATGATGAAGTTCCTCTCTAGAAGAGGGCAAAAATATTGTCTTAAAAGGCGGAATCTGCGAAGGAATCGATGCCTAAGGTTGATCGGATGACCACTCCTCCGCCACGATCAGTTGTGGCCAAGGTTCCTATCTCGACGATTATCCCTCCAACAAGTGCCTCCGCTCCTTCATCTTCACGTGATCATGTAAGTAACAGATAATAATCGTAGTACCTGCTAACCCCCGAGCCGATGATTGGCTTTTTAAAGGAAGCCGAGTACTACCTCCATCCCAAGGCTTAAGGCCTATATTTTTTCAGGAAGTCAAACGAAGTAAAGTTTGACCAAACTTTTAGAAGAATTTATGAATGAATATGATATTTTGTAGGTACCATATGAAAATATATTTCATTATCTATCTAATGATATTGATTTTGTACTTTTCATGTTAATGATTTTTTATAAAAACTTAGTCAAACTTAACATAGTTTGACTTTCTGAAAAAAATATAGGCCTTAAGCCTTGGGATGGAGGTTATATAGGCTAATATTTACTTGTTGATTTTTACTCTGACATACTTTTTCAATTCCCTTGCTGCAGCCAATTTATGCCACAGTTAACGTTGTGGTAGATTTTGCTGATCAATTTACTCGGCTAGAAACAGAGAACGTCCAGCTTCGCAAAGTTGTTAAAGCTTCGGCTGACCAAATACTGGAAGCTAACAAGCTAGCAGCTGAGGCGCAAAGCGAGAACATATGCTTAAAGGATGAGCTGAAGAACTTGAAGAATAAAATGAAGGACGAGGAGGAAGCTAGGCACAAGGCTTTCATTGAAACCGATGAAAAGGAAGGCGCCTTTCGAGAGTCTATCACGAGTTTGATAAGTAATTTTCCTCCATACTTGTATAGTACTTCTCCAGGATATCTTTCTAATTGCTTTTCCGTACTTTTCCAGCTACTGCCGATATGCCTATCGACCGTGTAAACAAGCTTCGGGTGGACTCGATGTCGGATGATCATTTGTTTGCTACTGAGTCCATCAACCAGCTCCAAGATCTTTTCAAGAAGACCAAGTGAGCTCTGTCAAAACTATTTTCGATGATGTTCCCGAAATTGGACCAGAACAAGACCCTTGGGGAAATGACGGATACCTTCTTCATCGACTCGTCGGAAGCCATAGAGGTATTGAAGTGGCGCTCTCGTCTTTACGGAGCAGTCCTTACTTTCCAGCTTTTGATGGGGCACGAACTTGGTTCTGATCTGGAGAAGCTATCCAAGGCGCTACCAGTGGATGCCGATAATTGTCTTGTCGACCTTGAGCCTTTTAAGCAATCCTCAGTGTTGTGTGCTAATCGACTTCTTAAACTAGTTGAAGAAGACAAGAACAAGACTACAACTGAAGTTGTGTAGGATAACGTAGCATAGAAAACAAAAAATTTCCTACCGCGAACACGAAATCCAAGCCAAGATGCAATCTAGAAGACGGTAGCAACGAGGGGATTATCGAGTCTCACCCTTGAAGAGATTCCAAAGCCTACAAGAGGAGGCTCTTGTTGCTGCGGTAGACGTTCACTTGCCGCTTGCAAAAGCGCGTAGAAGATCTTGATCACGATCGGTTCCGGCGCCACGAACGGGCAGCACCTCCGTACTCGGTCACACGTTCGGTTGTTGATGAAGACGACGTCCACCTCCCCGTTCCAGCGGGCAGCGGAAGTATTAGCTCCTCCTTGAATCCGGCAGCACGACGGCGTGGTGGCGGTGGCGGTGGAGATCTCCGGCAGAGCTTCGCTAAGCATATGCGGGAGAAGTGGAGGAGGAGAAGAAGCTAGGGTTTGGGGAGAGAGGGGGGTTGGGCGCCAGCCCTCTAAGGGGTGCGGCCAAGGCTGAGCCAAAGAGTGGCTGCCCCCCTCCCTCTCCTCCTCATTATATAGGTGGAAGCCCCAAGAGTTCTAGTCCAAGTCTTCGAATAAGACCCCAACACTAAAACCTCCCATATGTGGGAAACCTACTCAAGGAGGGAGTCCCACTCAAGGTGGGATTCCCACCTTTCCTTGAGGTGGGGTGGCCGGCCACCTCTAGGTGGAGCCCACCTGGGACTCCTCCTTTAGGGTTTGGCTGGTCAAGCTTGTGGAGTCCTTCCGGGACTCCACCTTCCATAGTGCGTTTCTTCCGGACTTTTCTAGAACCTTCTAGAACCTGCCATAAATGCACCGGATCATTTCCAAACTTGGAATATGACTTCCTATATATGAATCTTATTCTCCGGACCATTCCGGAACTCCTCGTGATGTCCGGGATCTCATCCGGGACTCCGAACAAATATTCGAACTCCATTCCATATTCAAGTTCTACCATTTCAACATCCAACTTTAAGTGTGTCACCCTACGGTTCGTGAACTATGCGGACATGGTTGAGTACTCACTCCGACCAATAACCAATAGCGGGATCTGGAGATCCATAATGGCTCCCACATATTCAACGATGACTTTAGTGATCGAATGAACCATTCACATACAATACCAATTCCCTTTGTCACGCGATATTTTACTTGTCCGAGGTTTGATCTTCGGTATCACTCTATACCTTGTTCAACCTCGTCTCCTGACAAGTACTCTTTACTCGTACCGTGGTATGTGGTCTCTTATGAACTCATTCATATGCTTGCAAGACATTAGACGACATTCCACCGAGAGGGCCCAGAGTATATCTATCCGTCATCGGGATGGACAAATCCCACTGTTGATCCATATGCCTCAACTCATACTTTCCGGATACTTAATCCCACCTTTATAGCCACCCATTTACGCAGTGGTGTTTGGTGTAATCAAAGTACCTTTCCGGTACAAGTGATTTACATGATCTCATGGTCATAAGGACTAGGTAACTATGTATCGAAAGCTTATAGCAAATAACTTAATGACGAGATCTTATGCTACGCTTAATTGGGTGTGTCCATTACATCATTCATACAATGACATAACCTTGTTATTAATAACATCCAATGTTCATGATTATGAAACTAATCATCCATTAATCAACAAGCTAGTTAAGAGGCATACTAGGGACTTCTTTGTTTGTCTACATATCACACATGTACTAATGTTTCGGTTAATACAATTATAGCATGATATATAAACATTTATCATAAACATAAAGATATAAATAATAACCACTTTATTATTGCCTCTAGGGCATATCTCCTTCAGTCTCCCACTTGCACTAGAGTCAATAATCTAGTTAACATTTGTAAAGATATAACACCTTGGTCTTCTGGTGCTTTATCATGTATTGCTCACGGGAGAGGTTTTTAGTCATCGGATCTGACACGCTCAGAAACGTATGTATTTTGTAATTCATTTGCGTCTCAACGCATCACTCATTTCCAAATGAGTTGGCATTAAATATGTTTGATCTTCTGGTGGAACCTTAATTCCGCTGTCTGAAATATGTCACTAATATTGTCACACACAATATAGCTTTAAAGTTCTGACTCTGTCGGAACTACACCAAGTTCTCAAAGAACCTCTTGACTTAACATCCTTTGTCATTGTCAAAATATTTAGAATCCGTCACAATATTTAGAACTCTTCTAAATCTAGCATAGACAACTTCTAGCTCATTGTGCTACCTTTTAAACAACACTTAGTCTAATTTGAGATTGAAATTATATTTTATATGTGACAAAACCAATATCGGTGTAACACCTTACAGCGATTTGTTTGTCATTTCTTCATACAAAAAAATATATATATCCTTAGTTCTTCTAAAGTACTCAAGGATATTCTTCTATCATTGCCTAATGATCATCATATGAATCATTCTGGTATATGCTCATAACACTTTATAGCACATGATATCTGATTGTGTACATATTATTCGTGATCTATAATCACTCATGTGTTTTTACTCATTGAGTGTCAAATACACTCAAGTCTTGTTAAACCTTCACATGACAAGAACATTTTCTTAATATTTCTATATTGAACTATTTCAATATCCATCATATGTACTTTGACTTAAACTTATTTATGTGTTTCAATCTATCTTCATAGATCTTGACACTAAATTTGTTTCAGTCCATATCCTTTCATTGAAGTTAATTCTCAATGAAACCTTTTTAATCAAGTATATAATTACATCATTTATAACCAACTATATGTCACCTACATAAAGTATTATAAATGTGTCTTAGCGCTCCCACTTAATTTCTTGCAAATGCAAGCCTTTTCATCGTCTCTGATGAAATCAAAGACTCTTTGACTATTTCATCTGGTGAAGATTCCAACTCCGTGATACTTACTTCATCCAATTGAAGCTTGTATACCTATCTAGTATTCCACGGACCAGCAAAACTCTTGGTTGTATCTTGTATACATACTTCTGTTAAGTAGTGTATTTTGCCATCCTACTAGCATATCTCATAAAACAAATATGTAGTGATTACTAGAATAATCCACATAGACTATAAGCATTGCTACGGAAGATCTAATCTTATCGTATTCAACTCTTTGAACTTTGTCGTAAACAATTTTTCGATAAGTCAAGCTTTCTTCAAGGATATTTCATCCAAGTCTATCAATTTGATAGATCCATTTACTTTCATAAAGTATTCATCTATCTTGGATTTCATGGCGCATAGCCATTTTAACGAGTCGTGGCCCATCATAACTTCTTTGTTTTGTAGTTGGTTTATCATTGTTCAAAATCAATCCTTTGTCCACAAATCATTTATTTGATCACAAAGTAAACCATACCTACAAGGTTCAATATGTACTTCGATCTCCATGGCTAAAACACTTTGTAGTCATGAGAGCCATGATCGTCGTGGCCGCTTCCGAAACCAATTCCGATGCTGCGCTACTCGATCATTATGCTCAGGTTCATAAACCTTATCAAATTATATTGTCCTCCCACTCAAATACTTCACTCGAAACAATTTCTCGGAAATAAGAAACATTGACAAACACTTTTGTCTTTGTCTCGTGGGAAGAATTCCCAATTAAATCTCTGGGATAACCAACAAAGACATTCATCCGACTTTGGTTGACTATTGGGGTTTATACCCATGCCATAACTTGTATGGTGTCATTTTAACGGATCATGATGATGCTCTATTCAGTGTAAAAGCGGTAGTCACTAAAGCATAATCCACAAAAATATAATGGCATCAATATTTTATCTCATCATTAATCCAACAAAGTTTGGATATATCTCTTGGATACTTCATCATCACTATGATACTCCAAGAAACGTAAGTTGTAGAACAATTTCATAACTCTCTTAGATGTTCGCTAAAACTCGTAATTCAAATATTTCCACCATGATCCAATCATAGATATTTGATTTCTATTACGATGATTTCCACTTCATACTGAAATTTATTTGAATCTATTCAAATGTTTCAAACTTCTTCCTTATTGAGTATATCCATATATATATACTCAATTCATTGTTGGAAGTTTTTATGAAGTAGAAGAATCTCCCGCACACAACTATGCCCAGTGAAACACATACATCAGCATGTATGTTTCCACTAAGTTAGTTGCCCGTTCAACTCTTGGCCTATGAACGGTATTTTAGTCATTCCTTTTAGCAAAGATTTGCAAGCGCCAAATGATTCAAAAATCAAATGACTCCAAAAATCCATTTGCATGGAGTTCCTTCATGCATTCCTTTCTAACATGACCTAAATGGCGGTTCCACAAATAAGTGGAATTCAAATCATTTGCCTTATGGCATTTTAGCGTCCTTGTGATGTATGTGTGTTTCACCATTAAGATTTATAATAACTTATCCATCGTACATGGAGTGATGTCATAATTTGAACAACTCATTGTTTTCATTTGACCAGAGCAAAATAACAATTATTAAGTTCTTTATTATAAATTCTAAGGGCTAGATAGAATGCCAACGACGAACATAATAACACTTTATTTTGTTCCGTGACGTGCATTCCTATCATATTCCTTGTCACTACTTAGGCCATTGTATTCTTGTATTGCGTTGTTTTGTATGACACTTCATACCAACCAATATAGTACTAATACCCAAGAATTTCATAGTGTGACTTAACTAGGAATACAACCATAACATGTATATCATTTATATACACCTGAGCTAGACTTTCTAGTCTTTTCTTTTCTTTTTGCCAAAATATCTTTTGCAGTTTCTCTTTTAGCTTTCCTCATTATTAAGAAAACACTTCAACATCATTAACTTCTAGGTTTGTTGGTCAAATACCAATAAACTTGAGGTTCTTACTTTGAAGTTGATCATCATATGATAAGTGTTCCGGATTTCACTATTAGTAACCTTGTAATATGATGAACAATTTCACTCATAATTTTATCCATTGTATCATGATGACTTTCTGAGACCATGTCTGTACATGCTAGGCTCATAAAGTTTTAACCTTGGTATTCGCATGTGCAAATCTGTCTTGCACCCGTTGTATGCACACGTAGAATCTATCACACCCGATCATCACGTGATGCTTCGATACGACGAGTCTTAGCAACGGTGCATACTAAGGATGATAACTTCATGGATATACGAATATCGTTAGTGCCCCAATAGTTGGAGGATTGTGACGCTCATGCGTCTTCAACCTTCATACATTCCCATAAAACTTATGAGTTTATGTAGTCTCACCATATAATATTCTATCATCTTGCAATAAGGTCTTAGATATCTCATATATCTCATACCTTGATTATTTCTGAAAACTAAATTTTCAGCTCCTTTCTTTTTAAACAAATTTGAACTTCAAGTTTGACGGAGACAAGATAACTTTAGGTACTAATTGAAACCATAGCTCTTTGAATCAAAAATGTGAGGTTTACTAAAAGTTTGCAATAGGACTTAATCATTTCTTGATTCATTAACAATACGGTACCAATCCGTAAAGTTTCTTATCAGATTTTAACAGTATTTCTATCTCAATAACAAGACTAGCGCATAGTAGAAAACGGATGCCAATACTACAAAAAATAATTCAAAATACTACTCAGACTATGTTTATGATAATTAGTTCATGTTCTAATCTTATTACTAATGAACTCCCACTTAATACAACATCCCTCATAGTTGTTAAGTGGTACACGATCCAAATCCACTACACCAAAACCGATCATCACGTGAGATGATGTAGCTTCAATGGTGAACATCAACATGTTGATCATATCATCCATATGACTCGTGTTCAACCTTTCGGTTTCCGTTGTCCCGAGGCCATGTCTGTACATGCTAGGCTCGTCAAGCAAACCCAAGTATTCCGCGTGTGCAACATGGCTTACACCCGTTGTATATGAACGTTGAATCTATCACATCCGATCATCACGAGATGCTTCGAAACGACGAACTTTGGCAACGGTACATACGAGGGGAGAACACTTTATTATCTTGATATTAATGTGAGGGATCATCTTATAATGCTACCGTCGCGATCTAAGCAAAATAAGATGCATAAAGGATTAACATCACATGCAATTCATATGTGATATGATATGGCCCTTTAGTCTTTGCGCCTTCGATCTTCATCTCCAAAGCACGGACATGATCTCCATCATCAACGGGCATGATCTCCATCATTGTTGGCGTAGCGTCAAGGTTCATGGCGCCGTCTTCATGGTTGTTCACCTCATGTAGCAACTATTACAACTACTTTGAAATACTACTCAACATGAAATTTAAAGACAACCATAAGGCTCCTGCCGGTTGCCACAATACAATAATGATCATCTCATACATATTCATCATCACATCATGGCCATATCACATCACCAAACCCTGCAAAAACAAGTTAGACGTCTCTAATTTGGTTTGCATATTTTACGTCGTTTAGGGTTTTCGAGTAAGATCTAATCTACCTACGAACATGAACCACAACGGTGATACTAGTGTTGTCAATAGAAGAGTAAATTGAATCTTCACTATAGTAGGAGAGACAGACACCCGCAAAGCCTCTTATGCAATACAAGTTGCATGTCGAACGAGGAGCAAGTCTCATGAACGTGGTCATGTAAAGTTAGCCCGAGCCGCTTCATCCCACTATGCCACAAAGATGCAAAGTACTCAAACTAAAGACAACAAGAGCATCAACGCCCACAAAACCATTGTGTTCTACTCGTGCAACCATCTATGCATAGACACGGCTCTGATACCACTGTAGGATAACGTAGCATAGAAAACAAAAATTTTCCTACCGCGAACACGAAATCCAAGCCAAGATGCAATCTAGAAGACGGTAGCAACGAGGGGATTATCGAGTCTCACCCTTGAAGAGATTCCAAAGCCTACAAGAGGAGGCTCTTGTTGCTGCGGTAGACGTTCACTTGCCGCTTGCAAAAGCGCGTAGAAGATCTTGATCACGATCGGTTCCGGCGCCACGAACGGGCAGCACCTCCGTACTCGGTCACACGTTCGGTTGTTGATGAAGACGACGTCCACCTCCCCGTTCCAGCGGGCAGCGGAAGTATTAGCTCCTCCTTGAATCCGGCAGCACGACGGCGTGGTGGCGGTGGCGGTGGAGATCTCCGGCAGAGCTTCGCTAAGCATATGCGGGAGAAGTGGAGGAGGAGAAGAAGCTAGGGTTTGGGGAGAGAGGGGGGTTGGGCGCCAGCCCTCTAAGGGGTGCGGCCAAGGCTGAGCCAAAGAGTGGCTGCCCCCTCCCTCTCCTCCTCATTATATAGGTGGAAGCCCCAAGAGTTCTAGTCCAAGTCTTCGAATAAGACCCCAACACTAAAACCTCCCATATGTGGGAAACCTACTCAAGGAGGGAGTCCCACTCAAGGTGGGATTCCCACCTTTCCTTGAGGTGGGGTGGCCGGCCACCTCTAGGTGGAGCCCACCTGGGACTCCTCCTTTAGGGTTTGGCTGGTCAAGCTTGTGGAGTCCTTCCGGGACTCCACCTTCCATAGTGCGTTTCTTCATGACTTTTCTAGAACCTTCTAGAACCTGCCATAAATGCACCGGATCATTTCCAAACTTGGAATATGACTTCCTATATATGAATCTTATTCTCCGGACCATTCCGGAACTCCTCGTGATGTCCGGGATCTCATCCGGGACTCCGAACAAATATTCGAACTCCATTCCATATTCAAGTTCTACCATTTCAACATCCAACTTTAAGTGTGTCACCCTACGGTTCGTGAACTATGCGGACATGGTTGAGTACTCACTCCGACCAATAACCAATAGCGGGATCTGGAGATCCATAATGGCTCCCACATATTCAACGATGACTTTAGTGATCGAATGAACCATTCACATACAATACCAATTCCCTTTGTCACGCGATATTTTACTTGTCCGAGGTTTGATCTTCGGTATCACTCTATACCTTGTTCAACCTCGTCTCCTGACAAGTACTCTTTACTCGTACCGTGGTATGTGGTCTCTTATGAACTCATTCATATGCTTGCAAGACATTAGACGACATTCCACCGAGAGGGCCCAGAGTATATCTATCCGTCATCGGGATGGACAAATCCCACTGTTGATCCATATGCCTCAACTCATACTTTCCGGATACTTAATCCCACCTTTATAGCCACCCATTTACGCAGTGGTGTTTGGTGTAATCAAAGTACCTTTCCGGTACAAGTGATTTACATGATCTCATGGTCATAAGGACTAGGTAACTATGTATCGAAAGCTTATAGCAAATAACTTAATGACGAGATCTTATGCTACGCTTAATTGGGTGTGTCCATTACATCATTCATACAATGACATAACCTTGTTATTAATAACATCCAATGTTCATGATTATGAAACTAATCATCCATTAATCAACAAGCTAGTTAAGAGGCATACTAGGGACTTCTTTGTTTGTCTACATATCACACATGTACTAATGTTTCGGTTAATACAATTATAGCATGATATATAAACATTTATCATAAACATAAAGATATAAATAATAACCACTTTATTATTGCCTCTAGGGCATATCTCCTTCAAGTTGCTCCTGGCTCATTGATACGTCTCCGACGTATCGATAATTTCTTATGTTCCATGCCACATTATTGATGATACCTACATGTTTTATGCATACTTTATGTCATATTTATGCATTTTTCGGCACTAACCTATTAACGAGATGCCGAAGAGCCAGTTGATGTTTTCTGCTATTTTTGGTTTCGGAAATCCTAGTAAGGAAATATTCTCGGAATTGGACGAAATCAACGCCCAGGGTCCTATTTTTCCACGAAGCTTCCAGAAGACCGAGGGAGAAACGAAGTGGGGCCACGAGGTGGCCAGACAACAGGGCGGCGCGGCCTGGACCCTGGCCGCGCGGCCCTGTCGTCTGGGCCCCTCGTGACGCCCCTTGACCTACCCTTCCGCCTACTTAAGCCTTCGTCGATAATAGCCCCAGTACCGAGAGCCACGATACGGAAAACCTTCCAGAGACGCCGCCGCCAATCCCATCTCGGGGGATTCAGGAGATCGCCTCCGGCACCCTGCCGGAGAGGGGAATCATCTCCCGGAGGACTCTACACCGCCATGGTCGCCTCCGGATTGATGTGTGAGTAGTTCACCCCTGGACTATGGGTCCATAGCAGTAGCTAGATGGTCGTCTTCTCCTTATGTGCTTCATTGTCGGATCTTGTGAGCTGCCTAACATGATCAAGATCATCTATCTGTAATGCTATATGTTGTGTTTGTTGGGATCCGATGGATAGAGAATACTATGTTATGTTGATTATCAATCTATTACCTATGTGTTGTTTATGATCTTGCATGCTCTCCGTTATTAGTAGAGGCTCTGGCCAAGTTTTTACTCTTAACTCCAAGAGGGAGTATTTATGCTCGATAGTGGGTTCATGCCTCCATTAAATCTGGGACGATGTGAGAAAGTTCTAAGGTTGTGGATGTGCTGTTGCCACTAGGGATAAAACATTGATGCTATGTCCGAGGATGTAGTTATTGATTACATTACGCACCATACTTAATGCAATTGTCTGTTGTTTGCAACTTAATACTGGAAGGGGTTCGGATGATAACCTGAAGGTGGACTTTTTAGGCATAGATGCATGCTGGATAGCGGTCTATGTACTTTGTCGTAATGCCCAATTAAATCTCACAATACTCATCATATCATGTATGTGCATTGTCATGCCCTCTCTATTTGTCAATTGCCCAACTGTAATTTGTTCACCCAACATGCTATTTATCTTATGGGAGAGACACCTCTAGTGAACTGTGGACCCCGGTCCATTCTTTTAATCGAATACAATCTACTGTAATAATTGTTCTACTGTTTTCTGCAAACAATCATCATCCACACTATACATCTAATCCTTTGTTACAGCAAGCCGGTGAGATTGACAACCTCACTGTTTCGTTGGGGCAAAGTACTTTGGTTGTGTTGTGCAGGTTCCACGTTGGCGCCGGAATCCCTGGTGTTGCGCCGCACTACATCTCGCCGCCATCAACCTTCAACGTGCTTCTTGGCTCCTACTGGTTCGATAAACCTTGGTTTCTTACTGAGGGAAAACTTACTGCTGTACGCATCACACCTTCCTCTCGGGGTTCCCAACGGTCGCGTGCTGTACGCGTATCAAGACTGTTTTCTGGCGCCGTTGCCGGGGAACGAAGAAAAGTTATACCGCAAAGATTTTCAACTCCCACGTCAACAGCTTGTTTTCTGGCGCCGTTGCCGGGGAGATCAAGACACGCTGTAAGGGGAGTCTCCACATCGCAATCTCTTTACTTTGTTTTTGTCTTGCTTTATTTTATTTACTACTTTGTTTGCTGCACTAAATCAAAACACAAAAAAATTAGTTGCTAGTTTTACTTTACTTGCTATCTTGTTTGCTATATCAAAAACACAAAAAAATTAGTTACTTGCATTTACTTTATCTAGTTTGCTTTATTTACTGTTGCTAAAATGGGTACTCTTGAAAATACTAAGTTGTGTGACTTCACAACCACAAATAATAATGATTTCTTATGCACACCTATTACTCCACCTGCTACTACAGCAGAATTCTTTGAAATTAAACCTGCTTTACTGAATCTTGTTATGCGAGAGCAATTTTCTGGTGTTAGTTCTGATGATGCTGTTGCCCATCTCAATAATTTTGTTGAACTTTGTGAAATGCAAAAGTATAAAGATGTAGATGGTGACATAATAAAATTAAAATTGTTCCCTTTCTCATTAAGAGGAAGAGCTAAAGATTGGTTGCTATCTCTGCCTAAGAATAGTATTGATTCATGGACTAAATGCAAGGATGCTTTTATTGGTAGATATTATCCCCCTGCTAAAATTATATCTTTGAGGAGTAGCATAATGAATTTTAAACAATTGGATACTGAGCATGTTGCACAAGCATGGGAAAGAATGAAATCTTTGGTTAAAAATTGCCCAACCCATGGACTGACTACTTGGATGATCATCCAAACCTTTTATGCAGGACTGAATTTTTCTTCACGGAACCTATTGGATTCAGCTGCTGGAGGTACCTTTATGTCCATCACTCTTGGTGAAGCAACAAAGCTTCTTGATAATATGATGATTAATTACTCTGAATGGCACACGGAAAGAGCTCCACAAGGTAAGAAGGTAAATTCTGTCGAAGAAACCTCTTCCTTGAGTGATAAGATTGATGCTATTATGTCTATGCTTGTGAATGATAGGACAAATATTGATCCTAATAATGTTCCGTTAGCTTCATTGGTTGCTCAAGAAGAATATGTTGATGTAAACTACATTAAAAATAATAATTTCAACAACAATGCTTACCGGAACAATTCTAGTAACAACTATAGGCCATATCCTTATAATAATGGCAACGGTTATGGGAATTCTTATGGGAATTCTTACAACAACAATAGGAACACACCCCCTGGACTTGAAGCTATGCTTAAAGAATTTATTAGTACACAAACCGCTTTTAACAAATCTGTTGAAGAAAAGCTTGGGAAAATTGATATACTTGCTTCTAAAGTCGATAGTCTTGCTGCTGATGTTGATCTTTTGAAATCGAAAGTTATGCCTCATTAAAATCATAATAATAAGATTGTTACTACAGCAAATGCCATCCAAGTTAGAATTAATGAGAATATAAGATTAATGGCTGAATTGCATGCTAGGTGGGAAAGAGAAGAAAATGAAAAACTAGCTAAAGAGAATAATATAGCTAAAGTTTGGACTATTACCACCACTAGCAATGCTAATGCTACACATGTTGCTGCACCTCCTACTAATAATGGTGAAAGAATTGGTGTTGGCAATGTTTCCACTTCTAATGCAAAGCGCGAAAAACTGCGTGAAACTGCTAAAGCTCATTAAATCGTCAGTGATAAAACTGCTGAAATTTTTTCCAACATTGGGGATAAAGATCCCATTGCTTTAGATTATAATGGTTTGGATTTTGATGATTGTCATATCTCTGAAGTTATAAAGTTCTTACAAAAACTTGCTAAGAGTGAAGGAGATATGCCCTAGAGGCAATAATAAAGTGGTTATTATTTATATCTTTATGTTTATGATAAATGTTTATATATCATGCTATAATTGTATTAACCGAAACATTAGTACATGTGTGATATGTAGACAAACAAAGAAGTCCCTAGTATGCCTCTTAACTAGCTTGTTGATTAATGGATGATTAGTTTCATAATCATGAACATTGGATGTTACTAATAACAAGGTTATGTCATTGTATGAATGATGTAATGGACACACCCAATTAAGCGTAGCATAAGATCTCGTCATTAAGTTATTTGCTATGAGCTTTCGATACATAGTTACCTAGTCCTTATGACCATGAGATCATGTAAATCACTTGTACCGGAAAGGTACTTTGATTACACCAAACACCACTGCGTAAATGGGTGGCTATAAAGGTGGGATTAAGTATCCGGAAAGTATGAGTTGAGGCATATGGATCAACAGTGGGATTTGTCCATCCCGATGACGGATAGATATACTCAGGGCCCTCTCGGTGGAATGTCGTCTAATGTCTTGCAAGCATATGAATAAGTTCATAAGAGACCACATACCACGGTATTTAGTAAAGAGTACTTGTCAGAGACGAGGTTGAACAAGGTATAGAGTGATACCGAAGATCAAACCTCGGACAAGTAAAATATCGCGTGACAAAGGGAATTGGTATTGTATGTGAATGGTTCATTCGATCACTAAAGTCATCGTTGAATATGTGGGAGCCATTATGGATCTCCAGATCCCGCTATTGGTTATTGGTCGGAGTGAGTACTCAACCATGTCCGCATAGTTCACGAACCGTAGGGTGACACACTTAAAGTTGGATGTTGAAATGGTAGAACTTGAATATGGAATGGAGTTCGAATATTTGTTCGGAGTCCCGGATGAGATCCCGGACATCACGAGGAGTTCCGGAATGGTCCGGAGAATAAGATTCATATATAGGAAGTCATATTCCAAGTTTGGAAATGATCCGGTGCATTTATGGCAGGTTCTAGAAGGTTCTAGAAAAGTCCGGAAGAAACGCACTATGGAAGGTGGAGTCCCGGAAGGACTCCACAAGCTTGACCAGCCAAACCCTAAAGGAGGAGTCCCAGGTGGGCTCCACCTAGAGGTGGCCGGCCACCCCACCTCAAGGAAAGGTGGGAATCCCACCTTGAGTGGGACTCCCTCCTTGAGTAGGTTTCCCACATATGGGAGGTTTTAGTGTTGGGGTCTTATTCGAAGACTTGGACTAGAACTCTTGGGGCTTCCACCTATATAATGAGGAGGAGAGGGAGGGGGGCAGCCACTCTTTGGCTCAGCCTTGGCCGCACCCCTTAGAGGGCCGGCGCCCAACCCCCCTCTCTCCCCAAACCCTAGCTTCTTCTCCTCCTCCACTTCTCCCGCATATGCTTAGCGAAGCTCTACCGGAGATCTCCACCGCCACCGCCACCACGCCGTCGTGCTGCCGGATTCAAGGAGGAGCTACTACTTCCGCTGCCCGCTGGAACGGGGAGGTGGACGTCGTCTTCATCAACAACCGAACGTGTGACCGAGTACGGAGGTGCTGCCCGTTCATGGCGCCGGAAGCGATCGTGATCAAGATCTTCTACGCGCTTTTGCAAGCGGCAAGTGAACGTCTACCGCAGCAACAAGAGCCTCATCTTGTAGGCTTTGGAATCTCTTCAAGGGTGAGACTCAATACCCCCTCGTTGCTACCGTCTTCTAGATTGCATCTTGGCTTGGATTGCGTGTTCGCGGTAGGAAATTTTTTGTTTTCTATGCAACGTTATCCTACAGTGGTATCAGAGCCGTGTCTATGCATAGATGGTTGCACGAGTAGAACACAATGGTTTTGTGGGCGTTGATGCTCTTGTTGTCTTTAGTTTGAGTACTTTGCATCTTTGTGGCATAGTGGGATGAAGCGGCTCGGGCTAACTTTACATGACCGCGTTCATGAGACTTGCTCCTCGTTCGACATGCAACTTGTATTGCATAAGAGGCTTTGCGGGTGTCTGTCTCTCCTACTATAGTGAAGATTCAATTTACTCTTCTATTGACAACACTAATATCACCGTTGTGGTTCATGTTCGTAGGTAGATTAGATCTTACTCGAAAACCCTAAACCACGTAAAATATGCAAACCAAATTAGAGACGTCTAACTTGTTTTTGCAGGGTTTGGTGATATGATATGGCCATGATGCGATGATGAATATGTATGAGATGATCATTATTGTATTGTGGCAACCGGCAGGAGCCTTATGGTTGTCTTTAAATTTCATGTTGAGTAGTATTTCAAAGTAGTTGTAATAGTTTCTACATGAGGTGAACAACCATGAAGACGGCGCCATGAACCTTGACGCTACGCCGACAATGATGGAGATCATGCCCGTTGATGATGGAGATCATGTCCGTGCTTTGTAGATGAAGATCGAAGGCGCAAAGACTAAAGGGCCATATCATATCACATATGAATTGCATGTGATGTTAATCCTTTATGCATCTTATTTTGCTTAGATCGCGACGGTAGCATTATAAGATGATCCCTCACATTAATATCAAGATAATAAAGTGTTCTCCCCTCGTATGCACCGTTGTACAGTTCGTCGTTTCGAAGCATCTCGTGATGATCGGATGTGATAGACTCAACGTTCACATACAACGGGTGTAAGCAATGTTGCACACGCGGAATACTTGGGTTTGCTTGACGAGCCTAGCATGTACAGACATGGCCTCGGGACAACGGAAACCGAAAGGTTGAACACGAGTCATATGGATGATATGATCAACATGTTGATGTTCACCATTGAAGCTACATCATCTCACGTGATGATCGGTTTTGGTGTAGTGGATTTGGATCGTGTACCACTTAACAACTATGAGGGATGTTGTATTAAGTGGGAGTTCATTAGTAATTAGATTAAAACATGAACTAATTATCATAAACATAGTCTGAGTAGTATTTTGTATTAATTTTGTAGTATTGGCATCCGTTTACTACTATGCGCTAGTCTTGTTATTGAGATAGAAATACTGTTAAATCTGATAAGAAACTTTACGGATTAGTACCGTATTGTTAAAGAATCAAGAATTGATTAAGTCCTATTGCAAACTTTTAGTAAACCTCACATTGTTGATTCAAAGAGCTATGGTTTCAATTAGTACCCAAAGTTATCTTGTCTCCGTGAAACTTGAAGTTCAAATCTGTTTGAAAAGTAAGGAGCTGAAAATTTAGTTTTCAGAAATAATCAAGGTATGAGATATATGTGATATCTAAGACCTTATTGCAAGATGATAGAATATAAATTTGGTGAGACTACATAAACTCATAAGTTTTATGGGAATGTATGAAGGTTGAAGACGCCAGGCGTCACAATCCTCCAACTATTGGGGCACTAATAATATTCGCATATCCATGAAGTTATCATCCTTAGTATGCACCGTTGCTAAGACTCGTCGTTTCGAAGCATCACGTGATGATCGGGTGTGATAGATTCTACGTGTGCATACAACGGGTGCAAGCCAGATTTGTACATGCGAATACTAAGGTTAAACTTTATGAGCCTAACATGTACTGGACATGGTCTCAAAAAGTTGTCATGAATTGATGGATAAAATTATGAGTGAAATTGTTCATCATAGTTACTAATAAGTGAAATCTAGAACACTTGTCATATGATGATCAACTTCAAAGTAAGAACCTCAAGGTTATTGGTATTTGACCAACAAACCTAGAAGTTATTGATGTTGAAGTGTTTTTCTGAATAATGAGGAAAGCTAAAAGAGAAAGTGCAAAAGATATTCGCGTAAAGAAAAGAAAAAACTAGAAAGTCTAGCTCAGGTGTATATCAATGATATACATGTTATGGATGTATTCCTCGTTTGGTCACACAATGAAATTCTTGGGTATTTGTACCATATTTGTTGGTATGAAGTGTCATACAAAACAACGCAATACAAGAATACAATGGCCTAAGTGACTGACAAGGAATATGATAGGAATGCACGTCTGGAACAAAAAATAAAGTGTTATTATGTTCATCGTTGGCATTCTATCTAGCCCTTAGAATTTATAATAAAGAACTTAATAATTGTTATTTTGCTCTTGTCAAATAAAAACAATGAGTTGTTCAAATTATGACATTACTCCATGAACGATGGACAAGTTATTATAAATTTTAATGGTGAAACACACATACATAACACTGATGCTAAAAATGCCATAAGGCAAATGATTTGAATTCCACTTATTTGTGGAACCGCCATTTAGGTCATGTTAGAAAGGAACGCATGAAGGAACTCTATGCAAATGGATTTTTGGAGTCATTTGATTTTTGAATCATTTGGCGCTTGCAAATCTTTTCTAAAGAGAATGATTAAAATACCGTTCATAGGCCAAAAGTTGAACGGGCAACTAACTTAGTGGAAAAATACATGATGATGTATGTGGTTCACTGGGCATAGTTGTGTGCGGGAGATTCTTCTACTTCATGAAAACTTTCAACAATGAATTGAGTATATATATGTGGATATATTCAATAAGGAAGAAGTTTGAAACATTTGAATGGATTCAAATAAATTTCAGCATGAAGTGGAAATCATCGTAATAGAAAAGTCAAATATCTATGATTGGATCATGGTGGAAATATTTGAATTACGAGTTTTAGCGAACATCTAAGAGAGTTATGAAATTGTTCTACAACTCACATTTCTTGGAGTATCATAATGATGATATAGTATTCAAGATATGTATCCAAACCTTGTTGGATTAATGATGAGATAAAAATATTATGACGCCATTATATTTTTGTGGATTATGCTTTAGTGACTACCGCTTTTACACTGAATAGAGCATCATCATGATCCGTTAAAATGACACCATACAAGTTATGGCATGGGTATAAACCCTAATAGTCAACCAAAGTCGGATGAATGTCTTTGTTGGTTATCCCAGAGATTTAATTGGGAATTCTTCCCACGAGACAAAGACAAAAGTGTTTGTCAATGTTTCTTATTTCCGAGAAATTGTTTCGAGTGAAGTATTTGAGTGGGAGGACAATATAATTTGATAAGGTTTATGAACCTGAGCATAATGATCAGAGTAGCGCAGCATCGGAATTGGTTTCGGAAGCGGCCACGACGATCATGGCTCTCATGACTACAAAGTGTTTTAGCCATGGAGATCGAAGTACATATTGAACCTTGTAGGTATGGTTTACTTTGTGATCAAATAAATGATTTGTCGACAAAGGATTGATTTTGAACAATGATAAACCAACTACAAAACAAAGAAGTTATGATGGGCCCTGACTCCGTTAAAATGGCTATGCGCCATGAAATCCAAGATAGATGAATACTTTATGAAAGTAAATGGATCTATCAAATTGATAGACTTGGATGAAATATCCTTGAAGAAAGCTTGACTTATCGAAAAATTGTTTACGACAAAGTTCAAAGAGTTGAATACGATAAGATTAGATCTTCCGTAGCAATGCTTATAGTCTATGTGGATTATTCTAGTAATCACTACATATTTCTTTTATGAGATATGCTAGTAGGATGGCAAAATACACTACTTAACAGAAGTATGTATACAAGATACAACCAAGAGTTTTGCTGGTCCGTGGAATACTAGATAGGTATACAAGCTTCAATTAGATGAAGTAAGTATCACGGAGTTGGAATCTTCACCAGATGAAATAGTCAAAGAGTTTTTGATTTCATCAGAGACGATGAAAAGGCTTGCATTTGCAAGAAATTAAGTGGGAGCGCTAAGACACATTTATAATACTTTATGTAGGTGACATATAGTTGGTTATAAATGATGTAATTATATACTTGATTAAAAAGGTTTCATTGAGAATTAACTTCAATGAAAGGATATGGACTGAAACAAATTTAGTGTCAAGATCTATGAAGATAGATTGAAACACATAAATAAGTTTAAGTCAAAGTACATATGATGGATATTGAAATAGTTCAATATAGAAATATTAAGAAAATGTTCTTGTCATGTGAAGGTTTAACAAGACTTGAGTGTATTTGACACTCAATGAGTAAAAACACATGAGTGATTATAGATCACGAATAATATGTACACAATCAGATATCATGTGCTATAAAGTGTTATGAGCATATACCAGAATGATTCATATGATGATCATTAGACGACAGTAAGAATATCCTTGAGTACTTTAGAAGAACTAAGGATATATATATATTTTTTTGTATGAAGAAATGACAAACAAATCGCTGTAAGGTGTTACACCGATATTGGTTTTGTCACATATAAAATATAATTTCAATCTCAAATTAGACTAAGTGTTGTTTAAAAGGTAGCACAATGAGCAAGAAGTTGTCTATGCTAGATTTAGAAGAGTTCTAAACATTGTGACGGATTCTACAAAAGAAGGCAGAGTATGTCATTATTTTGACAATGACAAAGGATGTTAAGTCAAGAGGTTCTTTGAGAACTTGGTGTAGTTCACGAGTCAGAACTTTGAAGTTATATTGTGTGTGACAATATTAGTGACATATTTCAGACAGCGGAATTAAGGTTCCACCAGAAGATCAAACATATTTAATGCCAACTCATTTGGAAATGAGTGATGCGTTGAGACGCAAATGAATTACAAAATACATACGTTTCTGAGCGTGTCAGATCCGATGACTAAAAACCTCTCCCGTGAGCAATACATGATAAAGCACCAGAAGACCAAGGTGTTATATCTTTACAAATGTTAACTAGATTATTGACTCTAGTGCAAGTGGGAGACTGAAGGAGATATGCCCTAGAGGCAATAATAAAGTGGTTATTATTTATATCTTTATGTTTATGATAAATGTTTATATATCATGCTATAATTGTATTAACCGAAACATTAGTACATGTGTGATATGTAGACAAACAAAGAAGTCCCTAGTATGCCTCTTAACTAGCTTGTTGATTAATGGATGATTAGTTTCATAATCATGAACATTGGATGTTATTAATAACAAGGTTATGTCATTGTATGAATGATGTAATGGACACACCCAATTAAGCGTAGCATAAGATCTCGTCATTAAGTTATTTGCTATGAGCTTTCGATACATAGTTACCTAGTCCTTATGACCATGAGATCATGTAAATCACTTGTACCGGAAAGGTACTTTGATTACACCAAACACCACTGCGTAAATGGGTGGCTATAAAGGTGGGATTAAGTATCCGGAAAGTATGAGTTGAGGCATATGGATCAACAGTGGGATTTGTCCATCCCGATGACGGATAGATATACTCTGGGCCCTCTCGGTGGAATGTCGTCTAATGTCTTGCAAGCATATGAATAAGTTCATAAGAGACCACATACCACGGTACGAGTAAAGAGTACTTGTCAGGAGACGAGGTTGAACAAGGTATAGAGTGATACCGAAGATCAAACCTCGGACAAGTAAAATATCGCGTGACAAAGGGAATTGGTATTGTATGTGAATGGTTCATTCGATCACTAAAGTCATCGTTGAATATGTGGGAGCCATTATGGATCTCCAGATCCCGCTATTGGTTATTGGTCGGAGTGAGTACTCAACCATGTCCGCATAGTTCACGAACCGTAGGGTGACACACTTAAAGTTGGATGTTGAAATGGTAGAACTTGAATATGGAATGGAGTTCGAATATTTGTTCGGAGTCCCGGATGAGATCCCGGACATCACGAGGAGTTCCGGAATGGTCCGGAGAATAAGATTCATATATAGGAAGTCATATTCCAAGTTTGGAAATGATCCGGTGCATTTATGGCAGGTTCTAGAAGGTTCTAGAAAAGTCCGGAAGAAACGCACTATGGAAGGTGGAGTCCCGGAAGGACTCCACAAGCTTGACCAGCCAAACCCTAAAGGAGGAGTCCCAGGTGGGCTCCACCTAGAGGTGGCCGGCCACCCCACCTCAAGGAAAGGTGGGAATCCCACCTTGAGTGGGACTCCCTCCTTGAGTAGGTTTCCCACATATGGGAGGTTTTAGTGTTGGGGTCTTATTCGAAGACTTGGACTAGAACTCTTGGGGCTTCCACCTATATAATGAGGAGGAGAGGGAGGGGGGCAGCCACTCTTTGGCTCAGCCTTGGCCGCACCCCTTAGAGGGCCGGCGCCCAACCCCCCTCTCTCCCCAAACCCTAGCTTCTTCTCCTCCTCCACTTCTCCCGCATATGCTTAGCGAAGCTCTGCCGGAGATCTCCACCGCCACCGCCACCACGCCGTCGTGCTGCCGGATTCAAGGAGGAGCTACTACTTCCGCTGCCCGCTGGAATGGGGAGGTGGACGTCGTCTTCATCAACAACCGAACGTGTGACCGAGTACGGAGGTGCTGCCCGTTCATGGCGCCGGAAGCGATCGTGATCAAGATCTTCTACGCGCTTTTGCAAGCGGCAAGTGAACGTCTACCGCAGCAACAAGAGCCTCATCTTGTAGGCTTTGGAATCTCTTCAAGGGTGAGACTCGATACCCCCTCGTTGCTACCGTCTTCTAGATTGCATCTTGGCTTGGATTGCGTGTTCGCGGTAGGAATTTTTTTGTTTTCTATGCAACGTTATCCTACAAAGAGTCCTAATGCTAGTGCTATAAATTTGGCTTTCACGAAACATATTACAAATGCTCTCATAAAAGCTAGAGAAGAGAAACTAAATCGCGAAACTTCTATTCCTAGGAAGTTAGAAGATGGTTGGGAGCCCATCATTAAGATGAGGGTCAATGACTTTGATTGTAATGCTTTATGTGATCTTGGTGCAAGTATTTCCGTTATGCCTAAGAAAATCTATAATATGCTTGACTTGCCACCATTGAAAAATTGTTATTTGGATGTTAATCTTGCTGATAATTCTACGAAGAAACCTTTGGGGAGAGTTGATAATGTTCGCATTACCGTTAACAATAACCTTGTCCCCGTTGATTTTGTTGTCTTGGATATTGAATGCAATGCATCTTGTCCCATCATATTGGGAAGACCTTTTCTTCGAACTGTTGGTGCTATCATTGATATGAAGGAAGGTAATATCAAATATCAATTTCCTCTCAAGAAAGGTATGGAACACTTCCCTAAAAAGAGAATGAAGTTACCTTTTGATTCTGTTATTAGAACAAATTATGATGTTGACACTTCGTCTCTTGATAATACTTGATACACACTTTCTGCGCCTAGCTGAAAGGCGTTAAAGAAAAGCGCTTATGGGAGACAACCCATGTTTTTACTACAGTACTTTTATTTTATATTTGAGTCTTGGAAGTTGTTACTACTGTAGCAACCTCTCCTTATCTTAGTTTTGTGCATTGTTGTGCCAAGTAAAGTCGTTGATAGTAAGGTTCATACTAGATTTGGATTACTGCGCAGAAACAGATTTCTTTGCTGTAACGAATCTGGGCCTAATTCTCTGGAGGTAACTCAGAAAATTATGCCAATTTACGTGAGTGATCCTCAGATATGTACGCAACTTTAATTCAATTTGAGCATTTTCATTTGAGCAAGTATTATGCCTCAATAAAATTCGTCTTTACGAACTCTTCTGTTTTGACAGATTCTGCCTTTTATTTCGCATTGCCTGTTTTGCCATGCTTGATGGATTTTTCGATTCCATTGACTTTCAGTAGCTTTGTGCAATGTCCAGAAGTGTTAAGAATGATTGTGTCACCTCTTAACATGTAAATTTTGATTGTGCACTAACCCTCTAATGAGTTGTTTTGAGTTTAGTGTGGAGGAAGTTTTCAAGGATCAAGAGAGGGAGATGATACAATATGATCAAGGAGAGTGAAAGCTCTAAGCTTGGGGATGCCCCGGTGGTTCACCCCTGCATATATCAAGAAGACTCAAGCGTCTAAGCTTGGGGATGCCCAAGGCATCCCCTTCTTCATCGACAACATTATCAGGTTCCTCTAGTGAAACTATATTTTTATTCCATCACATCTTATGTACTTTGCTTGGAGTGTCGGTTTGTTTTTGTTTTTGTTTTGTTTGAATAAAATGGATCCTAGCATTCATTGTGTGGGAGAGAGACACGCTCCGCTGTTGCATATGGACAAATATGTCCTTAGGCTTTACTCATAGTATTCATGGCGAAAGTTTCTTCTTCGTTAAATTGTTATATGGTTGGAATTTGAAAATGATACATGTAGTAATTGCTAAAATGTCTTGGATAATGTGATACTTGGCAATTGTTGTGCTCATGTTTAAGCTCTTGCATCATATACTTTGCACCTATTAATGAAGAAATACATAGAGCATGCTAAAATTTGGTTTGCATAATTGGTCTCTCTAAGGTCTAGATAATTTCTAGTATTGAGTTTGAACAACAAGGAAGACGGTGTAGAGTCTTATAATGTTTACAATATGTCTTTTATGTGAGTTTTGCTGCACCGCTTCATCCTTGTGTTTGTTTCAAATAACCTTGCTAGCCTAAACCTTGTATCGAGAGGGAATACTTCTCATGCATCCAAAATCCTTGAGCCAACCACTATGCCATTTGTGTCCACCATACCTACCTACTACATGGTATTTCTCCGCCATTCCAAAGTAAATTGCTTGAGTGCTACCTTTAAAATTTCCATTCTTCACCTTTACAATATATAGCTCATGGGACAAATAGCTTAAAAACTATTGTGGTATTGAATATGTACTTATGCACTTTATCTCTTATTAAGTTGCTTGTTGTGCGATAACCATGTTCCTGGGGACGCCATCAACTACTCTTTGTTGAATATTGATGCGTGTGGTTGACACGTCCGTTGGGAACCCCAAGAGGAAGGTGTGATGCGCACAGCGGCAAGTTTCCCTCAGTAAGAAACCAAGGTTTAATCGGACCAGTAGGAGTCAAGAAGCACGTTGAAGGTTGATGGCGGCGGGATGTAGTGCGGCGCAACACCAGGGATTCCGGCGCCAACGTGGAACCTGCACAACACAACCAAAGTACTTTGCCCCAACGAAACAGTGAGGTTGTCAATCTCACCGGCTTGCTGTAACAAAGAGTTAACCGTATTGTGTGGAAGATGATTGTTTGCAGAAAACAGTAGAACAAGTATTGCAGTAGATTGTATTTCAGTAAAGAGAATTGGACCGGGGTCCACAGTTCACTAGAGGTGTCTCTCCCATAAGACAAACAGCATGTTGGGTGAACAAATTACAGTTGGGCAATTGACAAATAAAGAGGGCATGACCATGCACATACATATCATGATGAGTATAGTGAGATTTAATTGGGCATTACGACAAAGTACATAGACCGCCATCCAACTGCATCTATGCCTAAAAAGTCCACCTTCAGGTTATCATCCGAACCCCCTCCAGTATTAAGTTGCAAAGCAACAGACAATTGCATTAAGTATGGTGCGTAATGTAATCAACAACTACATCCTTAGACATAGCATCAATGTTTTATCCCTAGTGGCAACAGCACAACACAACCTTAGAACTTTCTGTCCATCGTCCCGGTGTCAATGCAAGCATGAACCCACTATCGAGCATAAGTACTCCCTCTTGGAGTTACAAGCATCTACTTGGCCAGAGCATCTACTAGTAACGGAAAGCATGCAAGATCATAAACAACACGTAGATATAACTTTGATAATCAACATAACAAGTATTCTCTATTCATCGGATCCCAACAAACGCAACATATAGAATTACAGATAGATGATCTTGATCATGTTAGGCAGCTCACAAGATCCGACAATGATAGCACAATGGGGATAAGACAACCATCTAGCTACTGCTATGGACCCATAGTCCAGGGGTAGACTACTCACACATCACACCGGAGGTGACCATGGCGGCGTAGAGTCCTCCGGGAGATGATTCCCCTCTCCGGCAGGGTGCCGGAGGCGATCTCCTGGATCCCTCGAGATGGGATCGGCGTTGGCGGCGTCTCTGGAAGGTTTTCCGTATCGTGGCTCTCGGTACTGGGGGTTTCGTCACGGAGGCTTTAAGTAGGCGGAAGGGCAAGTCAAGAGGCGGCACAGGGGCCCCAGATGATAGGGCCGCGCGGCCCAACCCTAGGCCGCGCCGCCCTGTAGTCCGGGCGCCTCGTGGCCCCACTTCGTTTCGTCTTCGGACTTCTGGAAGCTTCGTGGAAAAATAGTCCCCTGGGCTTTGATTTCGTCCAATTCCGAGAATATTTCCTTACTAGGATTTCTGAAACCAAAAACAGCAGAAACAAAGAACTGCACTTCGGCATCTTGTTAATAGGTTAGTTCCAGAAAATGCATGAATATGACATAAAGTGTGCATAAAACATGTAGATAACATCAATAATGTGGCATGGAACATAAGAAATTATCGATACGTCGGAGACGTATCAGCATCCCCAAGCTTAGTTACGCTCGTCCCGAGCGAGTAAAACGATAACACAGATAATTTCTGGAGTGACATGCCATCATAATCTTGATCATACTATTTGTAAAGCATATGTAGTGAATGCAGCGATCAAAACAATGTATATGACATGAGTAAACAAGTGAATCATAAAGCAAAGACTTTTCATGAATAGCATTTCAAGACAAGCATCAATAAGTCTTGCATAAGAGTTAACTCATAAAGCAATAATTCAAAGTAAAGGCATTGAAGCAACACAAAAGAAGATTAAGTTTCAGCGGTTGCTTTCAACTTGTAACATGTATATCTCATGGATATTGTCAACATAGAGTAATATAATAAGTGCAATAAGCAAGTATGTAGGAATCAATGCATAGTTCACACAAGTGTTTGCTTCTTGAGGTGGAGAGAAATAGGTGAACTGACTCAACATTGAAAGTAAAAGAATGGTCCTCCATAGAGGAAAAGCATCGATTGCTATATTTGTGCTAGAGCTTTGATTTTGAAAACATGAAACAATTTTGTCAACGGTAGTAATAAAGCATATGCATCATGTAAATTATATCTTATAAGTTGCAAGCCTCATGCATAGTGTACTAATAGTGCCCGCACCTTGTCCTAATTAGCTTGGACTACCGGATCATCACAATGCACTGTTTTAACCAAGTGTCACAAAGGGGTACCTCTATGCCGCCTGTACAAAGGTCTAAGGAGAAAGCTCGCATTGGATTTCTCGCTATTGATTATTCTTCAACTTAGACATCCATACCGGGACAACATAGACAACAGATAATGGACTCCTCTTTTATGCATAAGCATGTAACAACAATTAATAATTTTCTCATTTGAGATTGAGGATATATGTCCAAAACTGAAACTTCCACCATGGATCATGGCTTTAGTTAGCGGCCCAATGTTCTTCTCTAACATATGCATGCTTAACCATAAGGTGGTAGATCTCTCTTACTTCAGACAAGACGGACATGCATAGCAACTCACATGAAATTCAACAATGAATAGTTGATGGCGTTGATACGTCTCCGACGTATCGATAATTTCTTATGTTCCATGCCACATTATTGATGTTATCTACATGTTTTATGCACACTTTATGTCATATTCGTGCATTTTCTGGAACTAACCTATTAACAAGATGCCGAAGTGCCAGTTGCTGTTTTCTGCTGTTTTTGGTTTCAGAAATCCTAGTAAGGAAATATTCTCGGAATTGGACGAAATCAAAGCCCAGGGGCCTATTTTCTCACGAAGCTTCCAGAAGTCCGAAGGAGAGACGAAGAGGGGCCACGGAGGGGCCACACTATAGGGCGGCGCGGCCCCCCCCCCTTGGCCGCGCCGGCCTGTAGTGTGGGGCCCCCGTGCCGCCTCTTGACCTGCCCTTCCGCCTATAAAAAGTCTCCGTGACGAAACCCCCAGTACCGAGAACCACGATACGGAAAACCTTCCAGAGACGCCGCCGCCGCCGATCCCATCTCGGGGGATCCAGGAGATCGCCTCCGGCACCCTGCCGGAGAGGGGAATCATCTCCCGGAGGACTCTACGCCGCCATGGTCGCCTCCGGTGTGATGTGTGAGTAGTCTACCCCTGGACTATGGGTCCATAGCAGTAGCTAGATGGTTGTCTTCTCCCCATCGTGCTATCATTGTCGGATCTTGTGAGCTGCCTAACATGATCAAGATCATCTATCTGTAATTCTATATGTTGCGTTTGTTGGGATCCGATGAATAGAGAATACTTGTTATGTTGATTATCAAAGTTATGCTTATGTGTTGTTTATGATCTTGCATGCTCTCCGTTACTAGTAGATGCTCTGGCCAAGTAGATGCTTGTAACTCCAAGAGGGAGTACTTATGCTCGATAGTGGGTTCATGCCTGCATTGACACCGGGACGATGTGACAGAAAGTTCTAAGGTTGTGTTGTGCTGTTGCCACTAGGGATAAAACATTAGTGCTATGTTCAAGGATGTAGTCACTAGTTACATTACGCACCATACTTAATGCAATTGTCTGTTGTTAGCAACTTAATACTGGAAGGGGTTCAGATGATAACCTGAAGGTGGACTTTTTAGGCATAGATGCAGTTGGATGACGGTCTATGTACTTTGTCGTAATGCCCAATTAAATCTCACTATACTCATCATGATATGTATGTGCCTAGTCATGCTCTCTTTATTTGTCAATTGCCCAACTGTAATTTGTTCACCCAACATGCTGTTTGTCTTATGGGAGAGACACCTCTAGTGAACTGTGGACCCCGGTCCAATTCTCTTACTGAAATACAATCTACTGCAATACTTGTTCTACTGTTTTCTGCAAACAATCATCTTCCACACAATACGGTTAATCCTTTGTTACAGCAAGCCGGTGAGATTGACAACCTCACTGTTTCGTTGGGGCAAAGTACTTTGGTTGTGTTGTGCAGGTTCCACGTTGGCGCCGGAATCCCTGGTGTTGCGCCGCACTACATCCCGCCGCCATCAACCTTCAACGTGCTTCTTGGCTCCTCCTGGTTCGATAAACCTTGGTTTCTTTCTGAGGGAAAACTTGCTGCTGTGCGCATCATACCTTCCTCTTGGGGTTGCCCAACGAACGTGTGAAATACACGCCATCAAGCTCTTTTTCTGGCGCCGTTGCCGGGGAGATCAAGACATGCTACAAGGGGAGTCTCCACTTCCCAATCTCTTTACTTTGTTTTTGTCTTGCTTAGTTTTATTTACTACTTTGTTTGCTGCGTTATATCAAAACACAAAAAAAAATAGTTGCTAGCTTTACTTTATTTACTGTCTTGCACTCTATATCAAAAACACAAAAAAAAATTAGTTACTTGTTTACTTTACTTAATATCATGCATGTTTTTATTTCACTAGTTAAGCATAATGGAAAACAACAAAAATATGAGAGATCTTTATGAACTTTATCTTGAATTAGGACATGATGTGTTTGAAGAGAGAATTAAAAAACCCATGGAACTTTATATGCATGCTAATGGGAATGTTATTACTATGAATGCTTTGAACACCATTGTTGCTAATGCTATGGAAAATTCTAAGCTTGGGGAAGCTGGCTCTGATGAGCATGAACTTTTTAGTCCCCCAAGCATGGAGGAGAAAATTTACTTTGATGACACTTTGCCTCCCATTTATGATGATAGTGGTATTTGGGTGCCACCTACTATTGAGGATAAAGTTTATTATGATTATACTATGCCTCCTACATTTGATGATTATGGTGATGAGAATAATAATGATAGCTACTTTGTTGAATTTGCTCCCACTACAATTAATAAGAATGACTATGCTTATGTTGGGAGTAGTAATTATTTTATGCATGAGACTCATGATAAGAATGCTTTATGTGATAGCTATATTGTTGAGTTTGCTCATGATGCTACTGAAAGTTATTATGAGAGAGGAAAATATGGTTGTAGAAATTTTCATGTTACTAAAACACCTCTCTATGTGCTGAAATTTTTGAAGCTACACTTGTTTTATCTTCCTATGCTTGTCACTTTGCTCTTCATGAACTTGTTTATTTACAAGATTCCTATGCATAGGAAGCATGTTAGACTTAAATGTGTTTTGAATTTGCCTCTTGATGCTCTCTTTTTCTTCAAATACCATTTCTTGCGAGTGCATCATCAAAACTGCTGAGCCCATCTTAATGGCTATAAAGAAAGAACTTCTTGGGAGATAACCCATGTGTTATTTTGCTACAGTACTTTGTTTTATATTTGAGTCTTGGAAGTTGTTTACTACTGTATCAACCTCTCCTTATCTTAGTTTAATGTTTTGTTGTGCCAAGTAAAGTCTTTGATAGTAAAGTTCATACTAGATTTGGATTACTGCGCAGAAACAGATTTCTTTGCTGTCACGAATCTGGGCAAAATCCCCCTGTAGGTAACTCAGAAAATTATGCCAATTTACGTGAGTGATCCTCAGATATGTACGCAACTTTCATTCAATTTGAGCATTTTCATTTGAGCAAGTCTGGTGCCATTTTAAAATTCGTCAATACGAACTGTTCTGTTTTGACAGATTCTGCCTTTTATTTCGCATTGCCTCTTTCGCTATGTTGGATTAATTTCTTTGATCCATTAATGTCCAGTAGCATTATGCAATGTCCAGAAGTGTTAAGAATGATTGTGTCACCTCTGAATATGTCAATTTATATTGTGCACTAACCCTCTAATGAGTTGTTTCGAGTTTGGTGTGGAGGAAGTTTTCAAGGATCAAGAGAGGAGTATGATGCAACATGATCAAGGAGAGTGAAAGCTCTAAGCTTGGGGATGCCCCGGTGGTTCACCCCTGCATATATCAAGAAGACTCAAGCGTCTAAGCTTGGAGATGCCCAAGGCATCCCCTTCTTCATCGACAACATTATCAGGTTCCTCCCCTGAAACTATATTTTTATTCCATCACATCTTATGTGCTTTTTCTTGGAGCGTCGGTTTGTTTTTGTTTTTGTTTTGTTTGAATAAAATGGATCCTAGCATTCACTTTATGGGAGAGAGACACGCTCCGCTGTAGCATATGGACAAGTATGTCCTTGGTTTCTACTCATAGTATTCATGGCGAAGTTTCTCCTTCGTTAAATTGTTATATGGTTGGAATTGGAAAATGATACATGTAGTAATTGCTATAAATGTCTTGGGTAATGTGATACTTGGCAATTGTTGTGCTCATGATTAAGCTCTTGCATCATATGCTTTGCACCCATTAATGAAGAAATACATAGAGCATGCTAAAATTTGGTTTGCATATTTGGTTTCTCTAAGGTCTAGATAATTTCTAGTTTTGAGTTTGAACAACAAGGAAGACGGTGTAGAGTCTTATAATGTTTTCAATATGTCTTTTATGTGAGTTTTGCTGCACCGGTTCATCCTTGTGTTTGTTTCAAATAAGCCTTGCTAGCCTAAACCTTGTATCGAGAGGGAATACTTCTCATGCATCCAAAATACTTGAGCCAACCACTATGCCATTTGTGTCCACCATACCTACCTATACTACATGGTATTTTTCCGCCATTCCAAAGTAAATTGCTTGAGTGCTACCTTTAAAATTCCATCATTCACCTTTGCAATATATAGCTCATGGGACAAATAGCTTAAAAACTATTGTGGTATTGAATATGTAATTATGCACTTTATCTCTTATTAAGTTGCTTGTTGTGCGATAACCATGTTCACTGGGGACGCCATCAACTTTTCGTTGTTGAATTTCATGTGAGTTGCTATGCATGTTCGTCTTGTCTGAAGTAAGAGAGATCTACCACCATATGGTTAAGCATGCATATGTTAGAGAAGAACATCGGGCCGCTAACTAAAGCCATGCTCCATGGTGGAAGTTTCAGTTTTGGACAACAATCCTCAAATCTCAAATGAGAAAATTATTAATTGTTGGTATATGCTTATGCATAAAAGAGGAGTCCATTATCTGTTGTCTATGTTGTCCCGGTATGGATGTCTAAGTTGAAGAATAATCAATAGCGAGAAATCCAATGCGAGCTTTCTCCTTAGACCTTTGTACAGGCGGCATAGAGGTACCCCTTTGTGACACTTGGTAAAAACAATGCATTGTGATGACCCGGTAGTCCAAGCTAATTAGGACAAGGTGCGGGCACTATTAGTACGCTATGCATGAGGCTTGCAACTTATAAGATATAATTTACATGATGCATATGCTTTATTACTACCGTTGACAAAATTGTTTCATGTTTTCAAAATCAAAGCTCTAGCACAAATATAGCAATCGATGCTTTTCCTCTATGGAGGACTATTCTTTTACTTTCAATGTTGAGTCAGTTCACCTATCTCTCTCCACCTCAAGAAGCAAACACTTGTGTGAACTGTGCATTGATTCCTACATATTTGCTTATTGCACTTATTATATTACTCTATGTTGACAATATCCATGAGATATACATGTTACAAGTTGAAAGCAACCGCTGAAACTTAGTCTTCTTTTGTGTTGTTTCAATATCTCTACTTTGAATTATTGCTTTATGAGTTAACTCTTATGCAAGACTTATTGATGCTTGTCTTGAAGTGCTATTCATGAAAAGTCTTTGCTATATGATTCACTTGTTTACTCATGTCATATACATTGTTTCGATCGCTGCATTCACTACATATGCTTTACAAATAGTATGATCAAGATTATGATGGCATGTCACTCCAGAAATTATACGTATTTATCGTTTTACCTGCTCGGGACGAGCAGAACTAAGCTTGGGGATGCTGATACGTCTCCGACGTATCGATAATTTCTTATGTTCCATGCCACATTATTGATGTTATCTACATGTTTTATGCACACTTTATGTCATATTCGTGCATTTTCTGGAACTAACCTATTAACAAGATGCCGAAGTGCCGATTCTTTGTTTTACTGCTGTTTTTGGTTTCAGAAATCCTAGTAAGGAAATATTCTCGGAATTGGACGAAATCAAAGCCCAGGGGCCTATTTTCTCACGAAGCTTCCAGAAGTCCGAAGGAGAGACGAAGAGGGGCCACGGAGGGGCCACACTATAGGGCGGCGCGCCCCCCCCCCCCTTGGCCGCGCCGGCCTGTAGTGTGGGGCCCCCGTGCCGCCTCTTGACCTGCCCTTCCGCCTATAAAAAGTCTCCGTGACGAAACCCCCAGTACCGAGAACCACGATACGGAAAACCTTCCAGAGACGCCGCCGCCGCCGATCCCATCTCGGGGGATCCAGGAGATCGCCTCCGGCACCCTGCCGGAGAGGGGAATCATCTCCCGGAGGACTCTACGCCGCCATGGTCGCCTCCGGTGTGATGTGTGAGTAGTCTACCCCTGGACTATGGGTCCATAGCAGTAGCTAGATGGTTGTCTTCTCCCCATCGTGCTATCATTGTCGGATCTTGTGAGCTGCCTAACATGATCAAGATCATCTATCTGTAATTCTATATGTTGCGTTTGTTGGGATCCGATGAATAGAGAATACTTGTTATGTTGATTATCAAAGTTATGCTTATGTGTTGTTTATGATCTTGCATGCTCTCCGTTACTAGTAGATGCTCTGGCCAAGTAGATGCTTGTAACTCCAAGAGGGAGTACTTATGCTCGATAGGGGGTTCATGCCTGCATTGACACAGGACAGTGTGAAAGTTCTAAGGTTGTGTTGTGCTGTTGCCACTAGGGATAAAACATTAGTGCTATGTTCAAGGATGTAGTCACTAGTTACATTACGCACCATACTTAATGCAATTGTCTGTTGTTAGCAACTTAATACTGGAAGGGGTTCGGATGATAACCTGAAGGTGGACTTTTTAGGCATAGATGCAGTTGGATGACGGTCTATGTACTTTGTCGTAATGCCCAATTAAATCTCACTATACTCATCATGATATGTATGTGCATGGTCATGCTCTCTTTATTTGTCAATTGCCCAACTGTAATTTGTTCACCCAACATGCTGTTTGTCTTATGGGAGAGACACCTCTAGTGAACTGTGGACCCCGGTCCAATTCTCTTACTGAAATACAATCTACTGCAATACTTGTTCTACTGTTTTCTGCAAACAATCATCTTCCACACAATACGGTTAATCCTTTGTTACAGCAAGCCGGTGAGATTGACAACCTCACTGTTTCGTTGGGGCAAAGTACTTTGGTTGTGTTGTGCAGGTTCCACGTTGGCGCCGGAATCCCTGGTGTTGCGCCGCACTACATCCCGCCGCCATCGACCTTCAACGTGCTTCTTGGCTCCTCCTGGTTCGATAAACCTTGGTTTCTTTCTGAGGGAAAACTTGCTGCTGTGCGCATCATACCTTCCTCTTGGGGTTGCCCAACGAACGTGTGAAATACACGCCATCAGGCGTCCCCAGTGAACATGGTTATCGCACAACAAGCAACTTAATAAGAGATAAAGTGCATAATTACATATTCAATACCACAATAGTTTTTAAGCTATTTGTCCCATGAGCTATATATTGCAAAGGTGAATGATGGAATTTTAAAGGTAGCACTCAAGCAATTTACTTTGGAATGGCGGAGAAATACCATGTAGTAGGTAGGTATGGTGGACACAAATGGCATAGTGGTTGGCTCAAGTATTTTGGATGCATGAGAAGTATTCCCTCTCGATACAAGGTTTAGGCTAGCAAGGTTATTTGAAACAAACACAAGGATGAACCGGTGCAGCAAAACTCACATAAAAGACATATTGAAAACATTATAAGACTCTACACCGTCTTCCTTGTTGTTCAAACTCAATACTAGAAATTATCTAGACCTTAGAGAAACCAAATATGCAAACCAAATTATAGCATGCTCTATGTATTTCTTCATTAATGGGTGCAAAGCATATGATGCAAGAGCTTAAACATGAGCACAACAATTGCCAAGTATCACATTACCCAAGACATTTATAGCAATTACTACATGTATCATTTTCCAATTCCAACCATATAACAATTTAACGAAGAAGAAACTTCGCCATGAATACTATGAGTAGAAACCAAGGACATACTTGTCCATATGCTACAGCGGAGCGTGTCTCTCTCCCATAAAGTGAATGCTAGGATCCGTTTTATTCAAACAAAACAAAAACAAAAACAAACCGACGCTCCAAGAAAAAGCACATAAGATGTGATGGAATAAAAATATAGTTTCAGGGGAGGAACCTGATAATGTTGTCGATGAAGAAGGGGATGCCTTGGGCATCCCTAAGCTTAGACGCTTGAGTCTTCTTGATATATGTAGGGGTGAACCACCGGGGCATCCCCAAGCTTAGAGCTTTCACTCTCCTTGATCATGTTGCATCATACTCCTCTCTTGATCCTTGAAAACTTCCTCCACACCAAACTCGAAACAACTCATTAGAGGGTTAGTGCACAATATAAATTGACATATTCAGAGGTGACACAATCATTCTTAACACTTCTGGACATTGCATAATGCTACTGGACATTAGTGGATCAAAGAAATTCATCCAACATAGCAAAAGAGGCAATGCGAAATAAAAGGCAGAATCTGTCAAAACAGAACAGTTCGTATTGACGAATTTTAAAATGGCACCAGACTTGCTCAAATGAAAATGCTCAAATTGAATGAAAGTTGCGTACATATCTGAGGATCATGCACGTAAATTGGCTTAATTTTCTGAGCTACCTACAGGGAGGTAGACCCAGATTCGTGACAGCAAAGAAATCTGGAACTGTGCAGTAATCCAAATCTAGTACTTACTTTTCTATCAACGGCTTAACTTGGCACAACAAAACACAAAACTAAGATAAGGAGAGGTTGCTACAGTAGTAAACAACTTCCAAGACACAAAATAAAAACAACGTACTGTAGGTAAAAACATGGGTTGTCTCCCATAAGCGCTTTTCTTTAACGCCTTTCAGCTAGGCGCAGAAAGTGTGTATCAAGTATTATCAAGAGACGAAGTGTCAACATCATAATTTGTTCTCATAATAGAATCAAAAGGTACCTTCATTCTCTTTCTAGGGAAGTGTTCCATACCTTTCTTGAGAGGAAATTGATATTTTATATTACCTTCCTTCATATCAATGATAGCACCAACAGTTCGAAGAAAAGGTTTTCCCAATATAATGGGACAAGATGCATTGCATTCAATATCCAAGACAACAAAATCAACGGGAACAAGGTTATTGTTAACGGTAATGCGAACATTATCAACTTTACCCAAAGGTTTCTTTGTAGAATGATCAGCAAGATTAACATCCAAATAACAATTTTTCAATGTGGCAAGTCAAGCATATCATAAATTTTCTTAGGCATAACAGAAATACTTGCACCAAGATCACATAAAGCATTACAATCAAAATCTTTAACCTTCATCTTAATGATGGGCTCCCAACCATCCTCTAGCTTTTTAGGAATAGAGGCTTCGCGCTCTAGTTTCTCTTCTCTAGCTTTTATGAGAGCATTTGTAATATGATGCGTGAAAGCCAAATTTATAGCACTAGCATTAGGACTTTTAGCAAGTTTTTGCAAGAACTTTATAACTTCAGAGATGTGGCAATCATCAAAATTCAAACCATTATAATCTAAAGCAATGGGATCATCATCCCTAATGTTGGAAAAAATTTCAGCAGCTTTATCACGAGCGGTTTGTGATTTAGCTTTCAGCAGTTTCTCGCTTTGCATTAGAAGTGGAAACATTGCTAACACCAATTCTTTTATTAGTATTAGTAGGAGGTGCAGCAACATGTGTAGCATTAACATTACTAGTGGTGGTAATAGTCCAAACTTTAGCTATATTCTTCTCTTTAGCTAGTTTTTCATTTTCTTCTCTATCCCACCTAGCACGCAGTTCAGCCATTAATCTTATATTCTCATTAATTCTAACTTGGATGGCATTTGCTGTAGTAACAATCTTATTATGATGATTCTCATTATGCATAACTTTCGATTTCAAAAGATCAACATCAGCAGCAAGACTATCAACTTTAGAAGCAAGTATATCAATTTTCCCAAGCTTTTCTTCAACAGATTTGTTAAAAGCAGTTTGTGTACTAATAAATTCTTTAAGCATGGCTTCAAGTCCAGGGGTGTGTTCCTATTATTATTGTAAGAATTCCCATAAGAATTAGCATAGCCGTTGCCAATATTATAAGGCTATGGCCTATAGTTGTTACTAGAATTGTTCGGTAAGCATTGTTGTTGAAATTATTATTTTTAATGAAGTTTACATCAACATGTTCTTCTTGTGCAACCAATGAAGCTAATGGAACATTATTAGGATCAATATTAGTCCTATCATTCACAAGCATAGACATAATAGCATCAATCTTATCACTCAAGGAAGAGGTTTCTTCGACAGAATTTACCTTCTTACCTTGTGGAGCTCTTTCCGTGTGCCATTCAGAGTAGTTGATCATCATATTATCAAGAAGCTTTGTTGCTTCACCAAGAGTGATGGACATAAAGGTACCTCCAGCAGCTGAATCCAATAAATTCCGTGAAGAAAAATTTAGTCCTGCATAGAAGGTTTGGATGATCATCCAAGTAGTCAGTCCATGGGTTGGGCAATTTTTAACCAGAGATTTCATTCTTTCCCAAGCTTGAGCAACATGTTCAGTATCTAATTGTTTAAAATTCATTATGCTACTCCTTAAAGATATAATTTTAGCAGGGGGATAATATCTACCAATAAAAGCATCCTTGCATTTAGTCCATGAATCAATACTATTCTTAGGCAGAGATAGCAACCAATCTTTAGCTCTTCCTCTTAATGAGAAAGGGAACAATTTTAGTTTAATAATATCACCATCTACATCTTTATATTTTTGCATTTCACATAGTTCAACAAAATTATTAAGATGGGCAGCAGCATCATCAGAACTAACACTAGAAAATTGCTCTCGCATAACAAGATTCAGTAAAGCAGGTTTAATTTCAAAGAATTCTGCTGTAGTAGCAGGTGGAGCAATAGGTGTGCATAAGAAATCATTATTATTTGTGGTTGTGAAGTCACACAACTTAGTATTTTCAGCGTTGGCCATTTTAGCAACAGTAAATAAAGCAAACTAGATAAAGTAAATGCAAGTAACTAATTTTTTTTGTGTTTTTTATATAGAGTGCAAGATAACAAATAAAGTAAAACTAGCAACTAATTTTTTTGTATTTTGATTTAGTGCAGCAAACAAAGTAGTAAATAAAACTAAGCAAGACAAAAACAAAGTAAAGAGATTGAGAAGTGGAGACTCCCCTTGCAGCGTGTCTTGATCTCCCCGGCAACGGCGCCAGAAATTTGTTGCTGGCGCAAAGTTGACGTGGGAGTTAGAGATCTCTGTGGTGTAGCTTTTCTTCAGGTCCCCGGCAACGGCGCCAGAAATTTGCTTGATGCGTGTGGTTGACACGTCCGTTGGGAACCCCAAGAGGAAGGTGTGATGCGCACAGCGGCAAGTTTCCCTCAGTAAGAAACCAAGGTTTAATCGGACCAGTAGGAGTCAAGAAGCACGTTGAAGGTTGATGGCGGCGGGATGTAGTGCGGCGCAATACCAGGGATTCCGGCGCCAACGTGGAACCTGCACAACACAACCAAAGTACTTTGCCCCAACGAAACAGTGAGGTTGTCAATCTCACCGGCTTGCTGTAACAAAGAGTTAACCGTATTGTGTGGAAGATGATTGTTTGCAGAAAACAGTAGAACAAGTATTGCAGTAGATTGTATTTCAGTAAAGAGAATTGGACCGGGGTCCACAGTTCACTAGAGGTGTCTCTCCCATAAGACAAACAGCATGTTGGGTGAACAAATTACAGTTGGGCAATTGACAAATAAAGTGGGCATGACCATGCACATACATATCATGATGAGTATAGTGAGATTTAATTGGGCATTACGACAAAGTACATAGACTGCCATCCAACTGCATCTATGCCTAAAAAGTCCACCTTCAGGTTATCATCCGAACCCCCTCCAGTATTAAGTTGCAAAGCAACAGACAATTGCATTAAGTATGGTGCGTAATGTAATCAACAACTACATCCTTAGACATAGCATCAATGTTTTATCCCTAGTGGCAACAGCACAACACAACCTTAGAACTTTCTCACACCGTCCCGAGTGTCAATGCAGGCATGAACCCACTATCGAGCATAAGTACTCCCTCTTGGAGTTACAAGCATCTACTTGGCCAGAGCATCTACTAGTAACGGAAAGCATGCAAGATCATAAACAACACGTAGATATAACTTTGATAATCAACATAACAAGTATTCTCTATTCATCGGATCCCAACAAACGCAACATATAGAATTACAGATAGATGATCTTGATCATGTTAGGTAGCTCACAAGATCCGACAATGATAGCACAATGGGGAGAAGACAACCATCTAGCTACTGCTATGGACCCATAGTCCAGGGGTAGACTACTCACACATCACACCGGAGGCGACCATGGCGGCGTAGAGTCCTCCGGGAGATGATTCCCCTCTCCGGCAGGGTGCCGGAGGCGATCTCCTGGATCCCCCGAGATGGGATCGGCGTTGGCGGCGTCTCTGGAAGGTTTTCCGTATCGTGGCTCTCGGTACTGGGGGTTTCGTCACGGAGGCTTTAAGTAGGCGGAAGGGCAAGTCAAGAGGCGGCACAGGGGCCCCAGATGACAGGGCTGCGCGGCCCAACCCTAGGCCACGCCGCCCTGTAGTCCGGGCGCCTCGTGGACCACTTCGTTTCGTCTTCGGACTTCTGGAAGCTTCGTGGAAAAATAGGCCCCTGGGCTTTGATTTCGTCTAATTCCGAGAATATTTCCTTACTAGGATTTCTGAAACCAAAAACAGCAGAAAACAGCAACTGGCACTTCGGCATCTTGTTAATAGGTTAGTTCCAGAAAATGCACGAATATGACATAAAGTGTGCATAAAACATGTAGATAACATCAATAATGTGGCATGGAACATAAGAAATTATCGATACGTCGGAGACGTATCAAATATCATGTGAGTTTCTATGCATGTTCGTCTTGTCTGAAGTAAGGGAGATTTACCACTAAAATGGTTAGAGCATGCATAATGTTAGAGAAGAACATCGGACCGCTAACTAAAGCCATGATCCATGGTGGAAGTTTCAGTTTTGGACAAATATCCTCAATCTCATATGAGAAAATTAATTGTTGCTACATGCTTATGCATAAAAGAGGAGTCCATTATCTGTTGTCTATGTTGCCCCGGTATGGATGTCTAAGTTGAGAATAATCAAAAGCGAGAAATCCAATGCGAGCTTTCTCCTTAGACCTTTGTACAGGCGGCATAGAGGTACCCCTTTGTGACACTTGGTTAAAACATGTGAATTGCGATGATAATCCAGGTAATCCGAGCTAATTAGGACAAGGTGCGGGCACTATTAGTATACTATGCATGAGGCTTGCAACTTGTAGGATATAATTTACATAACACATATGCTTTATTACTACCGTTGACAAAATTGTTTCTTGTTTTCAAAACCAAAGCTCTAGCACAAATATAGCAATCGATGCTTTCCTCTTTGAAGGACCTTTCTTTTACTTTTATGTTGAGTCAGTTCACCTATCTCTCTCCACCTCAAGAAGCAAACACTTGTGTGAACTGTGCATTGATTCCTACATACTTGCATATTGCACTTGTTATATTACTTTGCATTGACAACTATCCATGAGATATACATGTTACAAGTTGAAAGCAACCGCTGAAACTTCATCTTCCTTTATGTTGCTTCAATACCTTTACTTTGAATTATTGCTTTATGAGTTAACTCTTATGCAAGACTTATTGATGCTTGTCTTGAAGTACTATTCATGAAAAGTCTTTGCTTTATGATTCATTTGTTTACTCATGTCATTTACCATTGTTTTGATCGCTGCATTCATTACATATGCTTACAATAGTATGATCAAGGTTATGATGGCATGTCACTCCAGAAATTATCTTTGTTATCGTTTACCTGCTCGGGACGAGCAGGAACTAAGCTTGGGGATGCTGATACGTCTCCGACGTATCGATAATTTCTTATGTTCCATGCCACATTATTGATGATACCTACATGTTTTATGCATACTTTATGTCATATTTATGCATTTTCCGGCACTAACCTATTAACGAGATGCCGAAGAGCCAGTTGCTGTTTTCTGCTGTTTTTGGTTTCAGAAATCCTAGTAAGGAAATATTCTCGGAATTGGACGAAATCAACGCCCAGGGTCCTATTTTTCCACGAAGCTTCCAGAAGACCGAGGGAGAAACGAAGTGGGGCCACGAGGTGGCCAGACAACAGGGCGGCGCGGCCTGGACCCTGGCCGCGCGGCCCTGGCGTCTGGGCCCCTCGTGACGCCCCTTGACCTACCCTTCCGCCTACTTAAGCCTTCGTCGATAATAGCCCCAGTACCGAGAGCCACGATACGGAAAACCTTCCAGAGACGCCGCCGCCGCCAATCCCATCTCGGGGGATTCAGGAGATCGCCTCCGGCACCCTGCCGGAGAGGGGAATCATCTCCCGGAGGACTCTACACCGCCATGGTCGCCTCCGGATTGATGTGTGAGTAGTTCACCCCTGGACTATGGGTCCATAGCAGTAGCTAGATGGTCGTCTTCTCCTTATGTGCTTCATTGTCGGATCTTGTGAGCTGCCTAACATGATCAAGATCATCTATCTGTAATGCTATATGTTGTGTTTGTTGGGATCCGATGGATAGAGAATACTATGTTATGTTGATTATCAATCTATTACCTATGTGTTGTTTATGATCTTGCATGCTCTCCGTTATTAGTAGAGGCTCTGGCCAAGTTTTTACTCTTAACTCCAAGAGGGAGTATTTATGCTCGATAGTGGGTTCATGCCTCCATTAAATCTAGGACAGTGATAGAAAGTTCTAAGGTTGTGGATGTGCTGTTGCCACTAGGGATAAAACATTGATGCTATGTCCAAGGATGTAGTTATTGATTACATTACGCACCATACTTAATGCAATTGTCTGTTGTTTGCAACTTAATACTGGAAGGGGTTCGGATGATAACCTGAAGGTGGACTTTTTAGGCATAGATGCATGCTGGATAGCGGTCTATGTACTTTGTCGTAATGCCCAATTAAATCTCACAATACTCATCATATCATGTATGTGCATTGTCATGCCCTCTCTATTTGTCAATTGCCCAACTGTAATTTGTTCACCCAACATGCTATTTATCTTATGGGAGAGACACCTCTAGTGAACTGTGGACCCCGGTCCATTCTTTTAATCGAATACAATCTACTGCAATACTTGTTCTACTATTTTCTGCAAACAATCATCATCCACACTATACATCTAATCCTTTGTTACACCAAGCCGGTGAGATTGACAACCTCACTGTTTCGTTGGGGCAAAGTACTTTGGTTGTGTTGTGCAGGTTCCACGTTGGCGCCGGAATCCCTGGTGTTGCGCCGCACTACATCTCGCCGCCATCAACCTTCAACGTGCTTCTTGGCTCCTACTGGTTCGATAAACCTTGGTTTCTTACTGAGGGAAAACTTACTGCTGTACGCATCACACCTTCCTCTTGGGGTTCCCAACGGTCGCGTGCTGTACGCGTATCAAGACTATTTTCTGGCGCCGTTGCCGGGGAACGAAGAAAAGTTATACCGCAAAGATTTTCAACTCCCACGTCAACAGCTTCTTTTCTAGCGCCGTTGCCGGGGAGATCAAGACACGCTGCAAAGGGGAGTCTCCACATCGCATTCTCTTTACTTTGTTTTTGTCTTGCTTTATTTTGTTTACTACTTTGTTTGCTGCACTAAATCAAAACACAAAAAAATTAGTTGCTAGTTTTACTTTACTTGCTATCTTGTTTGCTATATCAAAAACACAAAAAAATTAGTTACTTGCATTTACTTTATCTAGTTTGCTTTATTTACTGTTGCTAAAATGGGTACTCCTAAAAATACTAAGTTGTGTGACTTCACAACCACAAATAATAATGATTTCTTATGCACACCTATTGCTCCACCTGCTACTACAGCAGAATTCTTTGAAATTAAACCTGTTTTACTGAATCTTGTTATGCGAGAGCAATTTTCTGGTGTTAGTTCTGATGATGCTGCTGCCCATCTCAATAATTTTGTTGAACTTTGTGAAATGCAAAAGTATAAAGATGTAGATGGTGACATAATAAAATTAAAATTGTTCCCTTTCCCATTAAGAGGAAGAGCTAAAGATTGGTTGCTATCTCTGCCTAAGAATAGTATTGATTCATGGACTAAATGCAAGGATGCTTTTATTGGTAGATATTATCCCCCTGCTAAAATTATATCTTTGAGGAGTAGCATCATGAATTTTAAACAATTGGATACTGAGCATGTTGCACAAGCATGGGAAAGAATGAAATCTTTGGTTAAAAATTGCCCAACCCATGGACTGACTACTTGGATGATCATCCAAACCTTTTATGCAGGACTGATTTTTTCTTCGCGGAACCTATTGGATTCAGCTGCTGGAGATACCTTTATGTCCATCACTCTTGGTGAAGCAACAAAGCTTCTTGATAATATGATGATTAATTACTCTGAATGGCACACGGAAAGAGCTCCACAAGGTAAGAAGGTAAATTCTGTCGAAGAAACCTCTTCCTTGAGTGATAAGATTGATGCTATTATGTCTATGCTTGTGAATGATAGGACAAATATTGATCCTAATAATGTTCCATTAGCTTCATTGGTTGCTCAAGAAGAACATGTTGATGTAAACTACATTAAAAATAATAATTTCAACAACAATGCTTACCGGAACAATTCTAGTAACAACTATAGGCCATATCCTTATAATAATGGCAACGGTTATGGGAATTCTTATGGGAATTCTTACAACAACAATAGGAACACACCCCCTGGACTTGAAGCTATGCTTAAAGAATTTATTAGTACACAAACCGCTTTTAACAAATCTGTTGAAGAAAAGCTTGGGAAAATTGATATACTTGCTTCTAAAGTCGATAGTCTTGCTGCTGATGTTGATCTTAAAATCATAATAATAAGATTGTTACTACAGCAAATGCCATCCAAGTTAGAATTAATGAGAATATAAGATTAATGGCTGAATTGCATGCTAGGTGGGAAAGAGAAGAAAATGAAAAACTAGCTAAAGAGAATAATATAGCTAAAGTTTGGACTATTACCACCACTAGCAATGCTAATGCTACACATGTTACTGCACCTCCTACTAATAATGGTGAAAGAATTGTTGTTGGCAATGTTTCCACTTCTAATGCAAAGCGCGAAAAACTGCCTGAAACTGCTAAAACTGCTGAAACTGCCTGTGATAAAACTGCTGAAATTTTTTCCAACATTGGGGATAAAGATCCCATTGATTTAGATTATAATGGTTTGGATTTTGATGATTGTCATATCTCTGAAGTTATAAAGTTCTTACAAAAACTTGCTAAGAGTCCTAATGCTAGTGCTATAAATTTAGCTTTCACGAAACATATTACAAATGCTCTCATAAAAGCTAGAGAAGAGAAACTAAATCGCGAAACTTCTATTCCTAGGAAGTTAGAAGATGGTTGGGAGCCCATCATTAAGATGAGGGTCAATGACTTTGATTGTAATGCTTTATGTGATCTTGGTGCAAGTATTTCCGTTATGCCTAAGAAAATCTATAATATGCTTGACTTGCCACCATTGAAAAATTGTTATTTGGATGTTAATCTTGCTGATAATTCTACGAAGAAACCTTTGGGGAGAGTTGATAATGTTCGCATTACCGTTAACAATAACCTTGTCCCCGTTGATTTTGTTGTCTTGGATATTGAATGCAATGCATCTTGTCCCATCATATTGGGAAGACCTTTTCTTCGAACTGTTGGTGCTATCATTGATATGAAGGAAGGTAATATCAAATATCAATTTCCTCTCAAGAAAGGTAAGGAACACTTCCCTAGAAAGAGAATGAAGTTACCTTTTGATTCTGTTATTAGAACAAATTATGATGTTGACACTTCGTCTCTTGATAATACTTGATACACACTTTCTGCGCCTAGCTGAAAGGCGTTAAAGAAAAGCGCTTATGGGAGACAACCCATGTTTTTACTACAGTACTTTTATTTTATATTTGAGTCTTGGAAGTTGTTACTACTGTAGCAACCTCTCCTTATCTTAGTTTTGTGCATTGTTGTGCCAAGTAAAGTCATTGATAGTAAGGTTCATACTAGATTTGGATTACTGCACAGAAACAGATTTCTTTGCTGTAACGAATCTGGGCCTAATTCTCTGTAGGTAACTCAGAAAATTATGCCAATTTACATGAGTGATCCTCAGATATGTACGCAACGTTCATTCAATTTGATTATTTTCATTTGAGCAAGTCTGGTGCCTCAATAAAATTCGTCTTTACGAACTGTTCTGTTTTGACAGATTCTGCCTTTTATTTCGCATTGCCTGTTTTGCCATGCTTGATGGATTTTTTGATTCCATTGACTTTCAGTAGCTTTGTGCAATGTCCAGAAGTGTTAAGAATGATTGTGTCACCTCTGAACATGTAAATTTTGATTGTGCACTAACCCTCTAATGAGTTGTTTTGAGTTTGGTGTGGAGGAAGTTTTCAAGGATCAAGAGAGGGAGATGATACAATATGATCAAGGAGAGTGAAAGCTCTAAGCTTGGGGATGCCCCAGTGGTTCACCCCTGCATATATCAAGAAGACTCAAGCGTCTAAGCTTGGGGATGCCCAAGGCATCCCCTTCTTCATCGACAACATTATCAGGTTCCTCTAGTGAAACTATATTTTTATTCCATCACATCTTATGTACTTTGCTTGGAGCGTCGGTTTGTTTTTGTTTTTGTTTTTGTTTTGTTTGAATAAAATGGATCCTAGCATTCATTGTGTGGGAGAGAGACACGCTCCGCTGTTTCATATGGACAAATATGTCCTTAGGCTTTACTCATAGTATTCATGGCGAAAGTTTCTTCTTCGTTAAATTGTTATATGGTTGGAATTGGAAAATGATACATGTAGTAATTGCTAAAATGTCTTGGATAATGTGATACTTGGCAATTGTTGTGCTCATGTTTAAGCTCTTGCATCATATACTTTGCACCTATTAATGAAGAAATACATAGAGCATGCTAAAATTTGGTTTGCATAATTGGTCTCTCTAAGGTCTAGATAATTTCTAGTATTGAGTTTGAACAACAAGGAAGACGGTGTAGAGTCTTATAATGTTTACAATATGTCTTTTATGTGAGTTTTGCTGCACCGCTTCATCCTTGTGTTTGTTTCAAATAACCTTGCTAGCCTAAACCTTGTATCGAGAGGGAATACTTCTCATGCATCCAAAATCCTTGAGCCAACCACTATGCCATTTGTGTCCACCATACCTACCTACTACATGGTATTTCTCCGCCATTCCAAAGTAAATTGCTTGAGTGCTACCTTTAAAATTTCCATTCTTCACCTTTACAATATATAGCTCATGGGACAAATAGCTTAAAAACTATTGTGGTATTGAATATGTACTTATGCACTTTATCTCTTATTAAGTTGCTTGTTGTGCGATAACCATGTTCCTGGGGACGCCATCAACTACTCTTTGTTGAATATCATGTGAGTTGCTATGCATGTTCATCTTGTCTGAAGTAAGGGAGATTTACCACTAAAATGGTTAGAGCATGCATAATGTTAGAGAAGAACATCGGACCGCTAACTAAAGCCATGATCCATGGTGGAAGTTTCAGTTTTGGACAAATATCCTCAATCTCATATGAGAAAATTAATTGTTGCTACATGCTTATGCATAAAAGAGGAGTCCATTATCTGTTGTCTATGTTGTCCGGGTATGGATGTCTAAGTTGAGAATAATCAAAAGCGAGAAATCCAATGCGAGCTTTCTCCTTAGACCTTTGTACAGGCGGCATAGAGGTACCCCTTTGTGAACTTGGTTAAAACATGTGCATTGCGATGATAATCCAGGTAATCCGAGCTAATTAGGACAAGGTGCGGGCACTATTAGTATACTATGCATGAGGCTTGCAACTTGTAGGATATAATTTACATAACACATATGCTTTATTACTACCGTTGACAAAATTGTTTCTTGTTTTCAAAACCAAAGCTCTAGCACAAATATAGCAATCGATGCTTTCCTCTTTGAAGGACCTTTCTTTTACTTTTATGTTGAGTCAGTTCACCTATCTCTCTCCACCTCAAGAAGCAAACACTTGTGTGAACTGTGCATTGATTCCTACATACTTGCATATTGCACTTGTTATATTACTTTGCATTGACAACTATCCATGAGATATACATGTTACAAGTTGAAAGCAACCGCTGAAACTTCATCTTCCTTTATGTTGCTTCAATACCTTTACTTTGAATTATTGCTTTATGAGTTAACTCTTATGCAAGACTTATTGATGCTTGTCTTGAAGTACTATTCATGAAAAGTCTTTGCTTTATGATTCATTTGTTTACTCATGTCATTTACCATTGTTTTGATCGCTGCATTCATTACATATGCTTACAATAGTATGATCAAGGTTATGATGGCATGTCACTCCAGAAATTATCTTTGTTATCGTTTACCTGCTCGGGACGAGCAGGAACTAAGCTTGGGGATGCTGATACGTCTCCGACGTATCGATAATTTCTTATGTTCCATGCCACATTATTGATGATACCTACATGTTTTATGCATACTTTATGTCATATTTATGCATTTTCCGGCACTAACCTATTAACGAGATGCCGAAGAGCCAGTTGCTGTTTTCTGCTATTTTTGGTTTCAGAAATCCTAGTAAGGAAATATTCTCGGAATTGGACGAAATCAACGCCCAGGGTCCTATTTTTCCACGAAGCTTCCAGAAGACCGAGGGAGAAATGAAGTGGGGCCACGAGGTGGCCAGACAACAGGGCGGCGCGGCCTGGACCCTGGCCGCGCGGCCCCCTGTCTGGGCCTCGTGACACCCTTGACCTACCCTTCCGCCTACTTAAGCCTTCGTCGATAATAGCCCCAATCGAGAGCCACGATATGGAAAACCTTCCAGAGACGCCGCCGCCGCCAATCCCATCTCGGGGGATTCAGGAGATCGCCTCCGGCACCCTGCCGGAGAGGGGAATCATCTCCCGGAGGACTCTACACCGCCATGGTCGCCTCCGGATTGATGTGTGAGTAGTTCACCCCTGGACTATGGGTCCATAGCAGTAGCTAGATGGTCGTCTTCTCCTTATGTGCTTCATTGTCGGATCTTGTGAGCTGCCTAACATGATCAAGATCATCCATCTGTAATGTTATATGTTGTGTTTGTTGGGATCCGATGGATAGAGAATACTATGTTATGTTGATTATCAATCTATTACCTATGTGTTGTTTATGATCTTGCATGCTCTCCGTTATTAGTAGAGGCTCTGGCCAAGTTTTTACTCTTAACTCCAAGAGGGAGTATTTATGCTCGATAGTGGGTTCATGCCTCCATTAAATGCAGGACAGTGACAGAAAGTTCTAAGGTTGTGGATGTGCTGCTGCCACTAGGGATAAAACATTGATGCTATGTCCGAGGATGTAGTTATTGATTACATTACGCACCATACTTAATGCAACTGTCTGTTGTTTGCAACTTAATACTGGAAGGGGTTCGGATGATAACCTGAAGGTGGACTTTTTAGGCATAGATGCATGCTGGATAGCGGTCTATGTACTTTGTCGTAATGCCCAATTAAATCTCACAATACTCATCATATCATGTATGTGCATTGTCATGCCCTCTCTATTTGTCAATTGCCCAACTGTAATTTGTTCACCCAACATGCTATTTATCTTATGGGAGAGACACCTCTAGTGAACTGTGGACCCCGGTCCATTCTTTTAATCGAATACAATCTACTGCAATACTTGTTCTACTGTTTTCTGCAAACAATCATCATCCACACTATACATCTAATCCTTTGTTACACCAAGCCGGTGAGATTGACAACCTCACTGTTTCGTTGGGGCAAAGTACTTTGGTTGTGTTGTGCAGGTTCCACGTTGGCGCCGGAATCCCTGGTGTTGCGCCGCACTACATCTCGCCGCCATCAACCTTCAACGTGCTTCTTGGCTCCTACTCGTTCGATAAACCTTGGTTTCTTACTGAGGGAAAACTTACTACTGTACGCATCACACCTTCCTCTTGGGGTTCCCAACGGTCGCGTGCTGTACGCGTATCACTCATCGGCACAAGCTTGATTAAGCATGGACTACTTGTTTTTAGTTGTAACCCGGATACATTCTAGTCTTAACTTGTACTGAATTAAGCTGGCTCTGCTGCCAGTATTTAACAGTCTTTTGAATGCCATTTTTTTGTGCGCTCCCGATGGGAGTTTTCCACCTTTTATCGATGTTCTTTTCAGAATGTAAATCAAATATCTTGTTGCAGATTCCTTCGACTTCTTCTCGTGTCGAAAGTTCTCTGAATTCTTCTGCTGTTGACGAATCGGAGCTTGTACGCTGCTTGCGTGATCCAATTTCCCGACTTAACAAAGACATAACTGGTCTTCCTACCATGGCAGCTTTGGTGAAGAAAAAGAGCGAAATTGCTGCTGCGGTCGAACAACATGCTTTGGATCGCCTTTGACTGGCTACTGAGAGCTTGAGCTGTAAGCAGTTAACCATTTCTTTTTTGTTTTCACCTGATACTTTTGCTGAATAACCCTCTACTGACTTGTTCTTTGTCTTCAAAAGTCGTTGCTTTCGATGAATCATAAGAGAATAGGCGAATCCATGAGAAGATTGCAGCGATGACCGATATTACTCACCCGAAGTATGAGCTATGGTCTAATCAGTCAAAGGCTACGATTGTGGCAAAATTCGAGTATCGAGCTGAGAAAGTTCACTATTACTTTGACAAGTACCATGCTCATCTCTCCATGGTATGGAAATATGTTTCCATTGGATCCAGCACCCGAAACTTTGTCTGCTTCATTCAATCGATTCAAGACTCCGACTAGAATTCGATCTATGGTGCGCAAAGAACTTCTTGCTGGAGCCGAGCTTGCGCTTGCTTCAGTTTTGGGATGCCACCAGACCATAGATTTGGAATCCATAGCAAATGTTAATGTAAGATTAGATCAATATTATCCCATAGCTAGATATCCTGCTTATATTATTGTCTCTAGGATGGAAGCAGGTTGATAAGGGGTGGCCCGATCTTCTCAGTAAGCAACGGTGGTGATGATGATCACGGGGTGATGGCAGCGGAGAAACACGACGATGTAGTGGATGATAACTTGTATGACGCAACGAGATCTCTCGATTGGTCCCTGTCGCCAATGCAACAGCTCTCAACCCTGCAAGATATTCGCAACTCCACACACTTGCGCACGTAGCCGCCGACCACGAAGCGGTAAGTTGCAACCGTCTAATTCCCAATGGAACAGCAGATCACACAAGACTTTTTCAGGATCTACACAATATCAAGCAATATGGTGTAGGGATTCAATAGTTTTGCATAAGCAAACAACTAAGAACTAGGGTTTATCTTAAACGTGGTCTAAAGCATCTAGGGGGCGTCCTGGGCACTTATATAGGCGTCCGGGACAAGTTCTGGTCGAAAAGATACAAAGAAAACCGACCCAGAATAGATCTGGTCGAGACAGACTCGGACGCGTCCGGTCTGGAATCCGGTCGACCGGGCTGTGGACCGGGCGGGCCGGTCGGTTGTCAGGTCAACCGGGCGGAAACCGGAAACTTCGCAACTTTCCGGATTTTGCCCGGTACGATAAATCTCATCCGGTTGGCGACGATTGCCGCCCGGTCGACCGGGCTGTGGACTGGCTGTCCGGTCTGGCGGCCGGTCTGACCGGGTTCTGGACCGGCCTGGACGTCGTCTTCTCCTCTCGCGCATGCCTCCCGCTCCTCCCTCGCGCGTTCATGAGATATCTTCATGTCCAGCTCCATGTCCAGCTTCACGGCCATCTTGACGTCCGTCTTCATGTCCAGCTGCTCCTCTCCTCCTCGTGCGATGCTCGTCTCTTCTTGATACCTGATGATACATAAGTAATAGGACTTAGGCAGTATAAAGTTCTCATCAATCAAAGTACCGTTTAGAAACAAGTTCACCTGTTGTTTAAGTAGCTTCGCACGAGCCCTTGTAATTGGTCCAATCCGAACTTCATTGGACTTGAGCTTCACAGCAGGTTCATCTTCAACTTGCAATGACGGAGGTAGTAGTGAGGTAGGGATGTCCTCATCATCTCCCCCCCCCTTCAAAAGGCGTCGACCCCGACGCTCCAAGGTCTTCTCCGTCATATGGTGTCAAATCAGCCACATTGAAAGAATTACTGACACCAAACTCATCAACTGGAAGATCTATCGAGTATGCATTATCATTGATCTTGGCAAGCACTTTGTAAGGATCAGCACCACGAGGCTTCAACTTAGACTTCCGCAGCTTCGGGAACCTATCCTTGCGAAAATGTACCCAGACCATATCACCAGGCTTGAACAACATCTCCTTACGCTTCTTGTTCATCCTTGCGGTATTGCTCTTGCCTTTCTTCTCTATCAACTCTTTAGTCTTCACATGGATCTTTCGCACAAAATCTGCCCTCTTGGATGCCTCCATATTAACTCTCTCATGTATGGGTAAAGGCAACAAGTCAAGTGGAGTAATGGGTTTGAAACCATACACCACCTCAAAAGGACACAGCTCCGTGGTAGAGTGTACCGCCCTGTTGTAAGCAAACTCCACATGCGGCAAACACTCTTCCCACTCCTTCAGGTTCTTCTTGATCATGGATCTCAACAGTTGTGACAAAGTTCAATTCACCACCTCAGTTTGACCATCAGTTTGGGGATGACAAGTAGTACTGAACAGTAGCTTTGTCCCCAGCTTTCCCCACAGCGTCTTCCAGAAGTAGCTCATAAACTTCACATCACGATCAGAAACAATAGTCTTCGGGACTCCATGTAGTCGAACAATCTCCCTGAAAAACAGATTAGCAACATGCGATGCATCGTCGCTTTTGTGGCAGGCAATAAAGTGTGACATTTTAGAAAATATGTCCACTACCACAAATATAGAATCATGGCCTCTTTTAGTACGCGGCAAACCCAACACAAAATTCATACTAATATCTTCCCAAGGTGTAGTAGGTGCCGGTAATGGAGTATACAAACCGTGAGGCTTCAGCTTGGACTTGGACTTGTTGCAAGTAATACACCTCTTCACATACCTGTCCACGTCCCGCCTCATCTTTGGCCAATAAAAGTGGTCAGCTAGCATGAGTAGCGTCTTCTCACGCCCAAAGTGACCCATCAAACCTCCAGCATGTGATTCCTGCAATAAGAGCAAACGCACAGACGATTCTAGAACACATAGTTTGTTAGCTCTAAACAAGAACCCATCGTGTATGTGATATTTTTCCCATGCTTTACCAAGAGTACATAAGCGATATGGTTCAGCAAAATCATGATCAGTAGCATACAAATCACATAGCACTTCTAATCCAGGAATTTTAACATCAAGTTGAGAGGGGGAATAGCATATTCTTCCTAGATAGAGCATCAGAAATAATATTATCTTTTCCCTTCTTATGCTTAATAATGTATGGAAAAGACTCAATGAACTCAACCCACTTAGCAAGACGCTTATGCAAAGTAGACTGAGCTTTCAGATATTTCAAAGCTTCATGATCAGAATGTATGATAAATTCTTTTGGCCACAAGTAATGTTGCCAAACCTCAAGAACTCTAACTAAAGCATACAATTCTTTATCATAGATAGGATAGTTCAACTTAGCACCAGACAGTTTCTCAGAAAAATATGCAATTGGGCGACCCTCTTGCATCAACACACCACCAATTCCAATACCACTAGCATCACATTCAATCTCAAATTGCTTATTGAAATCAGGAAGTGCAAGCAACGGTGCAGAAGTTAACAATCGTTTAAGTTCATCAAATGCATGATCTTGGGCTACGCCCCACTCAAATATAACACCATTTTTAGTCAAATCATTCAAAGGTGCAGCGATAGTACTAAAATTGGGCACAAATCTTCTATAAAACCCGGCTAGACCATGAAAACTCCTTACTTGACTCACATTCATGGGAGTAGGCCAATTTTGAATATCTTCAATTTTAGACACATCTACTTCTACTCCATGCTTAGAGACAACATAACCCAGAAATATGACCTTATCTTTGCAAAACGTGCACTTCTCAAGATTACCATAAAGTTTATTATCACGCAACACTTGCAAAACATGTCGAATATGTATAGTATGATCAGATTCATTGCGGCTGTAGATTAATGTGTCATCAAAGTACACAACCACAAACTTGCCAATAAATTCACGCAAAACATGGTTCATCAGTCTCATGAAGGTGCTAGGTGCATTAGTTAGACCAAAAGGCATGACTAACCACTCATATAAACCAAATTTTGTTTTAAAAGCAGTTTTCCACTCATCCCCTTCTTTCATCCTAATTTGATGATATCCACTACGCAAATCAATTTTAGAGAACACAGCAGCACCACTCAATTCATCTAGCATATCCTCTAAACGGGGAATAGGGTGACGATATCGAATAGTGATATTGTTTATAGCTCTACAATCTACGCACATACGCCATGTACCATCTTTCTTAGGAACTAGAATAACAGGAACAGCACAAGGACTAAGGCTTATGCGGATATAACCTTTGTCGAGTAACGCTTGTACTTGCTTCTGTATCTCTTTCGTTTCTTCGGGGTTCGTTCTATATGGTGCCCGATTGGGTAGCGAAGCTCCGGGAATCAAGTCGATTTGATGCTCAATACCTCGCAATGGTGGAAGTCCTGCGGGTACCTCATCCGGAAACACATCGCCAAATTCCTGCAAACATTAGAAACACCAAGAGGAAGAGGGGTCATGTCGTTAGAAACCAAAACCGTACCCCTGTACAAAAGCACAAGAGGCATGGCTGTAGGATCCTCACTAAATTCTCTCATGTCTTCTTTGGTGGCTAATGAGACTAAGGAATTCACTCTCTCACTTTTTGTTATATCACTCACAACATTACAATTCTCTCGCCTATCTAGAGATGCATCCTCCAAGTTCACTTCAACTTTCTGACGAGACTCATTGACAATTTGCTGTGGTGTCATAGGCTGTAAGTTGATTTTCTTGCCCTTGAACTCCAAGTGATATGTATTGGCACGGCCATTGTGTTGCACAGAACGGTCATAGAGCCAAGGCCGACCCAATAGTAGGTGACACACCGTCATAGGAACCACATCAAAATCAATGCAATCCTTATACGGTCCAATAGCAAATTCAACACGCACCATGTGGTTTACCTTCATCTCACCATTGTCGCTCAACCACTAAATATAGTATGGATGCGGGTGCGGTAGATACTTCAACTTCAGCTTGGTACACAACTCCTTGCTTGCTAAATTGCGGCAACTCCCGCCATCAATAATGACCTTGCAAGCCTTGTCAGGACCAACTAAAGCTTTTGTTTGGAACAAATTGCAGCGCTGAGTAGATGAACTAGGCAACACATTAAGAGCACGCTGCGACACAACAATGGTGCGAGCATCAGATGGATATGCATCTTCACCATCAGTGTCATAGTCATCATCTTCTGGAGCATTAGGATCAACATCATCTCCAGTCTCATACTCATTGTCCTCATTGATAATCATGACTTTACGGTTAGGACAATCTCTCTTAAAGTGACCTTTGCCACCACATGTGTGACAAGCCATATCACGGTTACGCGCAGTAGACACATTAGAGCCACTCGTACTTGCAGCAGATTCGGACTTCTTTGTGTTAGACACATTGGAGACCGGCTTACTAGGCGGAGTAGAGTAAGGGGCGGAGCGCGTCGAAGGCGCCGGCACCGTAGATGGAGCCGCGCGGGGTGTGAAACGCCCAGCTCCTGTAGCTCGTCCTTTGATCTTTGCTTCGTCAGCCAACTGTGATTCAGCTTCTCTTGCATGATGTAACAATTGATTCATGTTGGTGTAGCTGTAGTGACGAACAATGCCTTTGATATCATACTTCAAACCATTCAGAAAACGCTGCATTGTCATCTCAAGAGACTCACGGACACGGCCACGCTTCATTAGCATCTCCATCTCCATGTAGTATTCATCCACAGTCTTCACACCTTGTCTCAATAGAGTCAGCTTATCATATATATTCTGCAAATAATTTGTAGGCACAAAGCGGGAAGTCATCGCCTCCTTCATGGCATGCCATGTACGTATAGGTTGCTCACCATCCTCGTCTCGGTTACGAACAAAAGCATCCCACCAACGCAATGCATAGCCATCAAATTCAGAAGAAGCAAGCTTGATCTTCCTATCTTCAGTGTAGTGCGGATGTAGATTCCATAGCTTCTCAATTTTGAGCTCCCAAGTGAGGTATTCTTCAACATCAGCTCCTCCTTCAAACTTGGGTATAGAAAATTTGGGCTTACCCAACCCATCTTCCTCATCTTGTCCACGACCATTGCGGCCAAGTGGAGCCCAACCGCGAGGACGATAACCACGTGGCGCACCACGAGCATTGTGTGCGTCATCTTGAAGCTCAGGATCATCATCATCGTCTTGTTGTTGTTGCGCGGTCAAATTCTCAACAGCCAGGCGCAAATCAGCAAGACTACGCTGTACATCCGTCATTTGATCTCGCATTGTAGTGACGGTCACATGTGTAGCATCCAACTTTTGGGAGATCTCTTGGACCGTCCCCTTAAGCTCATCATCCTGAGCGCGGAATTCACGTCGCATCTCATTACGAAGAGCCTCATACTCCCTCCATGTAATGATATCTGCAGCACTCTTGTTTTCCTGGTTAACAACTTTATGATCACTAGCAGACATCGTTAGTAGATTAGTGCACTAAATCAAAAATATATGTGGTGGTACTCTCACTACTCACTCAACAACTGATAAGAAAAGATGATGGTGGAAACTCAAACCCTAAAACTAGATGGAAGACAAAGATACGCAAAAATAACTACGAAAAGCAACTAAAACTCGAAATTAGTGCAATCTAAGGCTATGGCAAACCCTAACCCTAATATTTTTGGCTTTTTCTGGATAGGAAAACACTCACAACTCAACTATGGGGTGGATTGTGGATGGCTTACCGAGGAAAACTGGAAATCTGATACCAAGATGATAAGGGGTGGCCCGATCTTCTCAGTAAGCAACGGTGGTGATGATGATCACGGGGTGATGGCAGCGGAGAAACACGACGATGTAGTGGATGATAACTTGTATGACGCAACGAGATCTCTCGATTGGTCCCTGTCGCCAATGCAACAGCTCTCAACCCTGCAAGATATTCGCAACTCCACACACTTGCGCACGTAGCCGCCGACCACGAAGCGGTAAGTTGCAACCGTCTAATTCCCAATGGAACAGCAGATCACACAAGACTTTTTCAGGATCTACACAATATCAAGCAATATGGTGTAGGGATTCAATAGTTTTGCATAAGCAAATAACTAAGAACTAGGGTTTATCTTAAACGTGGTCTAAAGCAGCTAGGGGGCGTCCTGGGCACTTATATAGGCGTTCGGGACAAGTTCTGGTCGAAAAGATACAAAGAAAACCGACCCAGAATAGATCTGGTCGAGACAGACTCGGACGCGTCCGGTCTGGAATCCGGTCGACCGGGCTGTGGACCGGGCGGGCCGGTCGGTGGTCCGGTCAACCGGGCGGAAACCGGAAACTTCGCAACTTTCCGGTTTTTTCCCGGTACGATAAATCTCATCCGGTTGGCGGCCGGTTGCCGCCCGGTCGACCGGGCCAGGGACCGGGCTGTCCGGTCTGGCGGCCGGTCTGACCGGGTTCTGGACCGGCCTGGACGTCGTCTTCTCCTCTCGCGCATGCCTCCCGCTCCTCCCTCGCGCGTTCATGAGATATCTTCATGTCCAGCTCCATGTCCAGCTTCACGGCCATCTTGACGTCTGTCTTCATGTCCAGCTGCTCCTCTCCTCCTCGTGCGATGCTCGTCTCTTCTTGATACCTGATGATACATAAGTAATAGGACTTAGGCAGTATAAAGTTCTCATCAATCAAAGTACCGTTTAGAAACAAGTTCACATGTTGTTTAAGTAGCTTCGCACGAGCCCTTGTAATTGGTCCAATCCGAACTTCATTGGACTTGAGCTTCACAGCAGGTTCATCTTCAACTTGCAATGACGGAGGTAGTAGTGAGGTAGGGATGTCCTCATCACAGGTACTGAAAGGGATGTGAAGAATCAGGAAGATCAGGGGATCTTGCTGTGATATATAGTAAAGTTTTGTAGAGATCTTCTCCTTTTTATGATAACCTTGTGTTGCAAGGAGTAATACCGTATGTATTTGATGTTCTTTTTAGACATCATTATGAATTGTTGAACTTGTAAGTCCAGCTGAAATATTTTGTCGAAAGCAACTGAGTGATCAAGTCAGTTTGCTCACTCGACGACCCTGTTATAATCGCAATCTTTGCAGAGTCGTTTTGTAAGTTTTGTAAGAGCGACACCCTTCGAATAAACGAGGGATTTGGGCACTTTTTTGTTTGGCTTCGTAACACGGTGCACCGGTATGAGCCTTTTTGTAAGTTATATTGTTTCCATCAACTGCAGCAATCGATAATTTATTTGAGGCTTGGATGGGTTTTAGTATATCGACAACTATAGCTCCCGGTGGGAGTATTAATTAATTACCGATATTGTAATAATTCCTTGCAGCCCCCGAGTATTATCGGGTAAGCTTATGACTCGTAATTTAGCCGCTCCCGATGGGAGTAGTAGCCGATAAAAAGCCCGAACATTTGTTCGAATGAAGAGATAATGATGTAAACTGGACCGGAAGTTTTATTCATAATATGTAACAGGCTAAGAAGCCTCCATGTAGTGAAGAAAAAGATCGAATTCTATGCATAAAATCGTCGCAAGTGTGCAACATTCCAAGGGTTCCCAACATCTTTTCCCGAAGCAGGATTCTTAAGGCGATAAGCTCCTCCTGGTATTGCTTCGGTAACGATGAACGGTCCTTCCCATGGAGATTCGAGCTTCAAGGATCTTTCTTGCTTCAATCTTAGTACTAGATCACCAACGTTGAAGCTTCTAGTGCGAATTCTTCGGCTGTGATAATTCCGTATCGCCTGCTGATATACACCTATTCGCGCTAAGGCAACGTCTCGAGCCTCATCAAGAAGATCTACAGCATCTTGCAGTGCTTGGACAGAAGTCGCTTCTTTGTATGAGGCTACCCGAGGTGCTTCAAAGCGAACGTCGGCAGGTAAAACAGCTTCGGCTCCGTAGCCGAGGAAGAACTGAGTATATTGCGTAGACCTATTTGGTGTAGTCCGCAAACTCCAGAGTACTGATGGTAATTCTTCGACCCAGGCTCCAGCTGCACCCGTGAGGCGCTTTTTAATGCCATCGCATATTAGGCCATTGATCCTTTCCACTTGCCCATTGGTCCGAGGATGTGCAACCGAAGCAAATTTGAGCTTGATACCATTGTTGTCACAGAATTGGTGGAATTCCTTAGAATGAAAATTAGTTCCATTGTCTGTATTAGGCACACCAAAACGACAAGTTATTCCTCTGAAGAATTTGACAACGGTTTTGGCTGTGTGATTCGTCACTGGTATAGTTGGTGAATTTATCAACTGCTACCAGTAGATGAGTATGACCACCATGCGATGATTTCGATAGTGGACCAACTTGATCAAGCCCCCATTGTGCAAAGGGCCAGGCCAAAGGTATTGTCATTAAGTTCGTGGCGGGTGCATGTGGTTTTGGCGCAAAACGTTGACAAGGATCGCACTTCCGAACTAAGCCTCTTGCATCGGCTGCCATTGTTGGCCAATAGAACCTAGCTCTGAAAGCTTTAGCTACAAGTGCTCTGCTACTGGCATGATGGCCACATGTCCCCTCGTGTATTTCTCGCAATAGAGCCTTTCCATCATCGATGGCGATGCACCGCTGAAAGATGCCAGAGATACTTCGTTTATAGAGGTCGTCATCGACCACAGTAAATGCTTTAGACCGTCGCATGATGCGTCTTGCTTCTACTGGATCATCTGGCAACCTTTGCTCCATCAAGTATGCCAAGAAAGGTTCAGTCCATAAAGGTTCAAAGAGAAGGACTTGCTGATTAGATCCATCAGTAACATCTTCGGCAGCTTCTTGGGACGTGGCCCCTGTGTCAGTAGCTGACATTTCTGGAGGTGTCGAGGTTTTTTACTTTAATAGACCTTTGAGTAATTACTTCATAAAAGACTCCATCTGATATAGAAGATCATGTAGAACCGATATTGGCCAAAGCATCGGCTTCCTCATTGTTGGCTCTGCAGATATGTTTCAACTCGCAGCCTTCAAATTTAGTTCCATTGATTGATACATCTGGCAATATGCTATCATGTTGTCGCTAATAGCATCACACAGATTCAACGACTGATGTACTACGACATTCGAATCTCCGTAGATATCTAAACGGGTAGCACCACATGCTTGGGCCATATGCATACCGTGTAGTAATGCTTCATACTCTGCTTCATTATTTGTTGGTAGCGATAAATTCATCCTTAGAACATATCTCATTTTGTCTCCTTGCGGCGAGATTAGCACTACTCCGGATCCTGCACCTGAACTGCGCTTAGACCCATCAAAATACATCATCCATGAGCCCGACATATCGGGTGCTACCGGGATTTGCGACTGGATCCAATCAACCAAGAAATCGGGAAGGATCTGGGATTTGATTGTTGTTCGATTAACATAGGAAATATCGTGTGGTGCTAACTTGATAGCCCATTGAGATACTCTGCCTATCGCTTCTGGATTGGTAAGTATGTTTTTCAATGGAGCTTCTGAGACGACAACAATTGGATGTTCTGCAAAGTAATGTCGTAGTTTCTGTGCTGCCCTCCATACTGCATATGCCAGCTTCTGATGGTGAGGATATCGTTGCTTTTTAGGTGTGAGTAAATCGCTGAGGTAATAAACGGGGCGTTGCACGCCATGTACTCTTCCTTCTTCTTCGCGTTCGACGACAAGGACAGAACTGACGACTTGAACAGTTGCAGCTATGTAAAGTAGCATTGGCTCCTTATCCCTTGGGGTCACGAGAACTAGAGAGGTCAACAAAACCTTCTTCAGTTTGTCAAAGGTATCTTGCGCCTCTGCCGTCCACTCGAATTTTTCAGATTTTTTCATCAGTTGGTAGAATGGTAAGGCCTTTTCTCCTAGTTTTGCAATGAACCTACTAAGAGCTGCCAATCGTCCTGCCAACTGCTGCACCTGATGTAGACTTCTAGGTGGCTCCATATCAAGAACAACTTTAATTTTTAAGGGATTAGCTTCTATCCCTCTAGCTGAAATAAAGTACCCGAGTACTTGGCCTCCTGGCACCCCAAAGAAGCACTTCTTTGGGTTCAGCTTGATTTTGTATCTGTCGAGATTATCAAAGGTTTCCCTTAAATCATCAATGAGCGTGGTCGCGTTTCTGGTTTTGACGGCGATGTCATCAATGTAAAACTCGATATTACGGCCAATATGCTCTCCGAGGCAAGCTTGCATCCACCGCTGATAAGTTGCGCCTGCATTTTTTAATCTGAAGGTCATGATGTTGTAGCAGTAAACACCATGTGGAGTTATGAATGCAGTTAATTCCTGATCTTCTTTCTTGAGCTTGGTCTGATTGTATCCCGAATAGGCATCGAGAAAAGAGAGGCGATTGCAGCCTGCTGTAGAGTCGGCTATTTGATCAATGCGAGGCAACGAGAAGTGATCCTTCAAGCAATGTTTGTTGAGACTTGTGTAGTCGATACACATGCAAAGAGATGTTGTATCCTTCTTTGGCACCATGACTGGATTGGCTACCCACTCAGCTTTCTTGAGCTCTCGAATAAAACCAGCTTTTTGGAGCCGATTGATTTCTTCGCCGATGGCTTTTCTTTTTGGTTCTGAGAAACGACGCAATGTCTGTTGCACCGGTTTGGCTTTGGGGTCAACATTAAGGGCGTGCTTAGTGAGTTCCCTGGGAATACCTGGCATGTTGGATGGTTCCCATGCAAATATTTCCCAGCGCTCACGAAGGAACTCGATGAGCGTGCTTTCCTATGCGGTAGTAAGGTCTGCCTATACATTAACTGTCTTCTTTGGGTCAGAGGGATGCACTTGATGCTTCTTCGCTTCCTTTGTAACGTTGAACTCGTCGGGTTTGGTGTTTCGATAATCAGCAGGTGGTTGTGTATGATCGGTGACTGCATCAATTGCATTGAGCTCCTCCTTGACTCTGAACTTAGAAGCGATCTTCTGAAACTCTCTGTCGCGGTTATCAGAACGAGAAAAACTCCCATGGACGGTTATTGTTGTCCCATTGTTGTCTGGCATCTTTAGCTTCAAATACGCGTAATGAGGAACCGCCATAAATTTCACGAATGTTGGCCTGCCGAGGATGGCGTGGTACTGTGATTCCCAGTCGACTACCTCGAACTCAAGCTTCTCCTTTCTGAAACTGCTAGGTGTGCCGAAGACGACATCTAGTGAGATTTTACCAAGGGGATAAGCGGGTCGGGTTGGGATGATGCCGTGGAAGCCAGTATCAGATTCTTTTAGCATATCGACCGATGATCCCATTGCTTTCATTGTGCTTGCGAACAAAAGATTTAGACAACTTCCTCCGTCCATGAATACTTTGCTCATGTTATGTCCTCCAATCTACGCTTCAAGGACTAGGGCAGCATGACCGGGCCTAGGAACGGTTGTCGGGTGATCTGCTCTGCTAAACAGGATGCTCTGATCGAACCAATCGATGTAATCAGGTACCGCTACCATAGCTACCTCTTCGAATTTTTATTTCTCGTGGAAACTTCTTGGCTTCTCTCTTCGAAAAACTGGTCTTATGAATCATGTTCACTTGACCTCGAGATGCAGGATAAACTTCGGTTGGTACGTAAATATCTTCGCCCGGTGTGTACTGCTGCGGGTAGGTGTAAGCTACTGATCTTTTTCTGCCGAACGATCTTTTGCCTATGATTCGGAACTTAACTCATCACAGAACTGCTTAATGTCAAAGAACTGCCAACAATCTCTGAGTAAATGAGTGGCCTTCTCGACGCTATCCTTCGGGTGGATATAAAAGTGCAAATAGCATGGTGCGTCAAGCTGTTCCGTAGCCGATAAATAAGGCGTACGGAGGCAGTTCTTGCTGGATTGCGCATTGTAGCATCCCTTCTCGCGCTGTCGAAGGCGACTTGCGGCTCGTTCTTCTTCCTCACGGTGTAGATCCCTTCGCCTCTTCCGTTGCTCCTCTCTGCTACCAAAGCGACTTCTGCTTTCGCCGCTGTTTCTGGGTAAACCTACTGAAACTGTCAGTGGACCAATGGTTTCTGGAGCCAAAGTCCTTAGGCTTGACGCGTTTGAACTGGGAAGTCAGAGAAACCCTTTGGAATCGATGATGAAGTGAACCCCTCCGAAGGTTTTATCTATATCACCGCGTAACTCTGAAGAGATCGGATGCGACGCCTCAACGCGCGGTGTGTATTCGAAGGAACCACAGCAAACCAAATTTCTTGGACTTGAAGGCGTTGGCGAGTTCAACACAAACGTTGTTGATGTGACTGGAGCTGCCGATGACGTGCCTTGTACCGACAGGGTTCCCATAGATGGCGCCAATTTTCGAGGGTACTCCTCGGCAATGCCCACCTTTTAGGGCTTAGGGTTGATGGAATCCTACAGGCTGACACGAGACATCGGATACCAAACAAACGGGGAGAGAGATTTACCCAAGTTTGGGGCCCTCGATGAGATAAAACCCTTACTTCCTGCTTGTCCGATCTTGATTATCGAGAATATCGGGTTACAATGGAGTAGCCGGAGGCTTCGACTATGAACTCGTCGAGAAACTAAGATTTCATATGGCCTAGCTCTAGACTTACGGTGGTTATCGCTAAGTTGATTGTGTGTCCCTCGGTAGAACCTCTCCTGGCCCTTATATTGTGAGCCAGGTCTCGAGAGGTCTGTCCGGGTATGACTAGGTTACAAAGAATTCTATGTCTAAACTTTCCTTGTTTTCTTCGTCTTCTTGCCTTGTTCTTCAAGAATCCTTCTTTGGAACCGACATAACGGTCCACCTCGGTCGGTGGATGATCTTCATCGGCCCCTGGTTGGGCTGTAAGAGGTAGCGCAATACTAGTTACCCGAAGGGTAATGCTCACATCAAAGACGGTGGTGAGGGTGCCATACCTTGGCAGCGGCGAGGCGTCCGTGGTGGCAGCAAATCCACGGCCGATTCCAACGGATGCGTTGGGGATGCGGGCAGTGCAGAAGGCAGAACGGACGCGGCGGCGTGGAGCAAGTATTTCTGCCGGCCAAAATCGGAGGGGACAGCCTGCGCAGGTCGGGATCTGTGTCGGCGTGCGGCGGTGGATGGTGGGGCAGAAGGAAATTTGGAGGAGTTGTTCCTTCTCACCAATGCGGGGAAAGAGATGGGGTTCGCGCTCGAGCCGCCTCGCGAAACTGGAAACTTGGAGTTTCCGCGGCGCAGAGCTAGCTGGCCCGGATTTTTAAAAAAGTATGGCGGTCTGATACGGTTACTTGATTGGCCCTTTTTTCCTCCAAACCCGCAAAACGTTGGTTATTATACGGATGGGGTCCGATACGGTGTCTTCTAGAGTTTCTCTTAGTCTTCAAGTCTTCTCAACTATATAAACATCCTAAGAGGCTCATAATGTAATCAACAATCATAAACGATCAATACAATTAATATTACGTGATCTTTTATGGTATCAGAGCGGTTCATTGCAAAACGTGGGTTTAGCTACCCGTCTCTGGTTATCATCACCGACCAACCATCTACAACAACGCCACCAACTCTAATGGTCTTCGTCAACACCAACAGGGTTCTTCTTCGACACATCCGCTCTAATACCATGAAAGATTACGAAATATTGATTGTATTGATCGTTTATGATTGTTGATTACATTATGAGCCTCTTGGGGCTATTCATATAGTAGACAAGACTTGGAGACTAACAAACCTTGATCTAGATTACAATCTTAAACTATCGAATATAGCTAAATAGTAATATACTATAATAGCCGTGACCGATTTTTTCGGCAGGTTTACATGCGTTTGTTTCTTAGTCATTTTTAACAGAAACTCTAGCAGACCTTGTAAACGAGCGAACACTGTATAATAATCGCTCGTTTATAGTTTTCGCTCGGTTTCGAGCGCAGATCAGATCACCTATAACTATTTGAACCGTAAAAAGAAGTACAGACCTCTGAAAAAATTTCCTCCTGGACTGTGAATACATGGTTTGCACCACCGGACCTAGTGTGATCCACATTACACATCTCATTTGGGTGGGGCGGAACATTCAACTATCTCCCTTCCTGCCCATGTGACCTCGCTGATAGTCATCTGCGTCCCTACCGCTTCCCCGCTGCTGCCCCATGCCGGATTCTCCCCCATGGACCTCTTCGAGCACCTGCCAGTCGCTGGCCAGGTCTCGTGGCCTCAGCCACCAGCTACCGCTGCTCCGCATGTGACCACCCATCCATCGGCATGTCCTCCATCAACACGAAACATGCGGGCAAGCACCTCGTCGCCGTTGGTGCTTCCCCGGCCATCATGTAGGTGCGGCCCCAACTGCCCCAGTTGCCCACGCAGGTGCCACCCCGCCGGGCCCGTAGAAGGTGCACGCTCGATGCAATGGGAAGAAGCTGGGGAAGGGCATGAAGAGGAAGCCAACTGTTCACCATCACGCTATTCCCCGCGCTGCTCCACGACTGTCTAGATCGTCAACTCGCAGGAGGAGAGCAGCGGTGCCTCCAGCGTGTTCGGTGGAATTCCGCGGAGGTATGATGGAAAAAAATCCGCGCGATGTTCCACCGTATTTCATGGAAATTCTAAATGATTCCTCGGTTAATATTACGGAACCGCCCATTTTCGTGTACGACATTGAGGATAATGGCAGCCAAGAGGATGAGGATGTCGAAGAGGTGGAGGATGGTGAAGCCTACGGCCAAGAAGCGTTGGAAGAGGTCGACGGTGCGTCCTTCGATGAGGAGGTGAAGGGGAAGAAAAAGAGAGTTGTCAACTACATCGAGGTCGAAGACACTTGCTTGATTTGAGCATGGTCACAAGTCTCCATCGATGTTGTCCATGGCACAAAACAAATTGGCAAGCGCTTTTGATAGCGAATCAAAGAAAATCTTCAACCTCATGCCTCAAGTCAAAATGTTGGTCACTCATTCTTATCGATCTCTACAAGGCTGATGGGTTGTGATCAAGGCGTGTTGCAGCCGGTGGAGTGGAGCAATGGAGAAAGTTCGCAATGCACCTCCAACTGGCATCTCTATCGATGACTAAGTAAGTTCATTGCATATTGATCTTTTGTGATTGTGTTATGTGCATTGTTGTAGGGTTCCGTAGCAGAAAATAAAAAAATTCCTACGACAGAATAACATAGCCAAGATCTATTTTATGGAGATGTAAAGTAACGGAGGGGTTTGGTGGTCATAGCGTTCAAGACCGAAAGCGTTACGTTCCATTTTGAACGAACGTTGTAACTCCGGTCAAGCGAAGCAGCGGAAGAAGAAGATTCGGACCGAGATTCTAGCAGCACGACGATGTGCGTATGGTGAGAGATCTCACCCCATATGCACGCTCCGAACATGGGAACACACACTTGAGGGAGAGAGGGGGATAGAAGGAAAAAAGCCAATGGGATGAATGAGGTGGAGGGGGGACCTCTCTTTATATAGGGTGGAGGGGAGAGCAGGTGGGGCCACCATGGGCCGCCGGTCCACCCTTCCCGTTGGGGGTTTGGCTGGCTCCCTTCATGGGCTTCCCAATGGTGGCCCATTTAGATGTTTCCCTATTTTTATTTCTATTTTTAATATTTAATTCAATTAATTAAATAATAAAACATTAATTGCTACGTCTTCGAAATATTCATTGACTCCTGAAATTATGCCGATACCTCTCCGGAAAATTTCTCTCTTATTTCTCCAACGATCTCGAATCAATCTGTAAGCCTCGTATACTGTTAAATATGCCACCCTACGGATTCGGGGATACGCGGACATGATTGAGACATCTCTCCAATCAATGACCACTAGGGGGTTCTGTAAAATCATAACAGTCCCTAAGCTTTCCATGAATTATCTTTATCGCTTGAATCTCAACGTAGAGTCTTATTCCCTTTGTCATATGAGACCTAGTTTTTCCGAGACTTGAACTTCGGTATTCTCTATACCTAGTTACCGACAAACATATTCAACTTGTTCCGTGATATCATATCCTCGTGACCTAGTTGCACGCTTGCAAGCTTCGTAAATATAACGCGGTATCCTCTATACCTAGTTACCGACAAACATATTCAACTTGTTCCGTGATATCATATCCTCGTGACCTAGTTGCACGCTTGCAAGCTTCGTAAATATAACGTCACCGAGTGGATCCTGGGTATCTATCCGTCACGCGGATGAAAAAATCCCTCTATGGACACATACGCCTCAACCCATCCCTTTGGAATACCTGAGCATCACCTTTGTGACCACCCTGTTACAGTGTGGCGTTTGATACTGTCAAAGCAGCCGCTGGTGATAGAGATTAGATATGGCCTCGCGGTTTAAGGATTAGGTTACAACATTTCTTTTAGTATCGCAATGCTGAACTTTGTGACTGTATCACATTGCAATACCTTATATGGGTGTGAGTCCATCATATCATTCATCCAAGACATGACCCCATTATTAATTGACGATGTTGTCCATGATCAGGAAACCTTGATCATCTGTTAATCAATGGACTATTTTACTAGGGACAATGTTTTGTTTAAATACCACACGTGAACTAATGTTTTTGCTTAATAAAGTTATAGCATAGCATAAAACTTATTATGAACATTATAAATATGACAATAAAACATCTTTATTTATTTTCCTCTAGGGCACATATCCAAAAAAAATCATATTAATGTTGCATTTCCTATTGTGATTATAGGAAAGAATTATCATGGAGAGGTATAGAGTTATGGAGGGATCCAAGGGGAGATCATTCAACCTACAACATTGTTGGAAGCAACTAGAGCATACGGAGAAGTGAAAACTGAGGGATCGAGAGGCACCACCAATTTTGCTTATTTTGGATGATGAAACTGATGAAGAAGGAGCTAGGAACTAGGGGAAGATGGAAGAGAACAACAAGGCAAAAGAGAGGATCAAGCTTGAAGCTGAATCAGAAAACTTGGCTTCCAAGATTGATGTGTTCGTGAAGTCAAAGGAAAGCATGACGCTCAAGACTTTGGAAGCCAAGGCTATCATGACTGACAAGAAGAATGAGATGAAGCAAGCAAGGTGGCAAGCAATTTGTGAGTTGGAAGAGATAAAGCTAGCACTTGAGGAGAAGAAGGCGTCGAATAATCTCATTGCCGAGGAGAATAGGACAATGATGATGGATCCTTCCACCATGGATGAATTCACTAGAGAATGGTGAGATATGAGCAGGCTTGAGATCATTTCGAGGAGGAAGCAAGCTCGTGTTGCTGCTTCAGCTATGCGACTGGAGGTGGAGGTGGAGGTGGAGGTGGAGGTGAAGGTGAAGGTGAAGGTGAAGGTGAAGGAGATGGTTCTTCGGTTACGACGACTGGCGGTGACGAGGTGGCTCCTCGGCAATGCCCACCATAGGGGGCTTAGGGTTAGCACGAGACATCGGATACCAGACAAGTAGAGAGCGAGATTTACCCAGGTTTGGGGCCCTCGATGAGGTAATACCCTTACGTCTTGCATGTCTAATCTTGATTATGAGTAAAATTTGTTACAATGGGGCATCCGAAGGATTGCGTGGTGGTGTTCTCACCAAGAGGCAAGGTTTCTAGGGTTTGGTCTATGCGTGATTGTATTAGAGAGATTCCGGCAGGCCCTCTCCTGGCCTTTATATAGGAGGCTAGGTCCCGAGAGTCCCGCCCGGATTCCGTTATAATTCAGAGAGATTCTATCTATTCTATCCTTATTCGAATGTCTCCTTGCCTTGGTCAACAGGAAACTGTTACCTTCCATCTTTCCTCCCCGCAATCGACATCTTGGTCCATCTTGGGCTGCGGTGCTTCAGATAGGCCCCTTGTTGGGCCAGATGAGGTAGGGCAATGTCGAGTACCCAAAGGGTAATGCCCACATCAGGTGGTGTCGGTGGAGGTGCTACTGGTGACGATGGTCTTGCTTGAGCTTCCTTCTATGTCTTGTTGTTTGATGAGTGCATAAAATACATGTTTTGTGTTTATTTTGGATCATTTTATTTGCGAACTATGTTGTCAAACTATGTGATACTGTGGTTTTTGCTATCGAAAATGTCAGAACTCTCATATTCGATGTTTACAATTCATGTTTTGCGCGCGGCGGCACCGATCGGATCCCATATAGGGAAACTATAAAAAGGAACGGCTCGTATTACCGTGCCCCTTAATCGTGAGGTTACAGGCCAAGATTTAAGGGATCTGATAGAGTTGCTCTAAGCTAGTACTGTACTGTTGGAGATATGCCCAAGAGGCAATAATAAAATGGTTATTATAATATATCTTTGTGTTTATGATAAAAGTTTGCATACCATGCTATAATTGTATTAACCGAAACATTGATACATGTGTGTTATGTAAACAACAAGGAGTCCCTAGTAAGCCTCTTATATAACTAGCTTGTTGATTAATAGATGATCATAGTTTCGTGATCATGAACATTGGATGTTATTAATAGCAAGGTTATGTCATTATGTGAATGATGTAATGGACACACCCAATTAAGCGTAGCATAAGATCACGTCATTAAGTTCATTTGCTATAAGCTTTCGATACATAGTTACCTGGTCCTTTCGACCATGAGATCATGTAAATCACTTATGCCGGAAGGTTACTTTGATTACATCAAACGCCAATGCGTAAATGGGTGGTTATAAAGGTGGGATTAAGTATCCGGAAAGTATGAGTTGAGGCATATGGATCAACAGTGGGATTTGTCCATCCCGATGATGGATAGATATTCTCTGGGCCCTCTCGGTGGAATATCGTCTAATTAGCTTGCAAGCATATGAATGGTTCATAAGAGACCACATACCACGGTACGAGTAAAGAGTACTTGTCATGAGACGAGGTTGAACGAGGTATAGAGATACCGATGATCAAACCTCGGACAAGTAAAATATCGCGTGACAAAGGGAATCGGTATCGTATGTAAATGGTTCATTCGATCACTAAGTCATCGTTGAATATGTGGGAGCCATTATGGATCTCCAGATCCCGCTATTGGTTATTGGTCGGAGAGAGGTCTCAACCATGTCTGCATAGTTCGCGAACCGTAGGGTGACACACTTAAGGTTTGCTGTCATTTAAGTAGATATGAAATATGGAATGGAGTTCGAAGTTTTGTTCGGAGTCTCGGATGGGATCCAGAACATCACGAGGAGTTCCGGAATGGTCCGGAGAATAAGATTCATATATAGGAAGTCATTTTATAAGTTTGAAAATGATCCGGTGCATTTATGGAAGGTTCTAGAAGGTTCTAGAAAAGTCCGGAAGAAATCACTATGGAAGGTGGAGTCCCGTAGGGACTCCACTAGCATGGCCGGCCAACCCTAAGGGGGAGGAGTCCCAGGTGGACTCCACCTAAGGTGGCCGGCCACCCCCCCCCCCCCTCAAGGAAAGGTGGGAGTCCCACCTTGAGTAGGACTCCCTCCTTGAGTAGGTTTCCCACCATATGGAAAGTTTTGGGTTGGGGTCTTATTCGAAGACTTGTAGTCCAACACTTGGGGCTTCCACCTATATAATGAGGAGCCAAGGGGAGGGGCCGGCCACACCAAAGCCTCCTAGGCCGCAGCCCCCAAGTGGCCGGCGCCCTAGACCCCCTCTCTCCCCAAACCCTAGCGCCCCTCCTCCCCATATCTCTCCCGCAGCGCATAGGCGAAGCCCTGCTGAAGATCTCCACCACCACCGTCACCACGCCGTCGTGCTGCCAGGATTTCGAGGAGGATCTACTACTTCCGCTACCCGCTGGAACGGGGAGAAAGGACGTCGTCTTCATCAACACCGAACGTGTGACCGAGTACGGAGGTGCTGCCCGATTGTGGCACCGTCAAGATCTTCTACGCGCTTTTGAAAGCGGCAAGTGATCATCTTCTGCAACAACGAGATCTAATCTCGTAGGCTTTGGAAATCTTCAAGGGTTAGTCTCGTGATCCCCTCGTTGCTACCATCTTCTAGATTGCATCTTGGCTTGGTTTTCGTTCTCGCGGTAGGAAAAATTTTGTTTTCTATGCTACGAATCCCTACAGTGGTATCAGAGCCGTGTCTATGCATAGATTGGTTGCACGAGTAGAACACAATTTTTGTGGGCGTTGATGCTTTGTTGAGACTTGCTCCACGCTCGACATGCAACTTGTATTGCATAAGTGGCTTTGCGGGTGTCTGTCTCTCTCACCATAGTGAAGATTCAATTTACTCTTTCTATTGACAACATTAGTATCACCGTTGTGGTTCTTGTTCGTAGGTAGATTGGATCTTACTCGAAAACCCTAAACCACGTAAAATATGCAAACCATATTAGAGGCGTCTAACTTGTTTTTTCAGGGTTTGGTAATGTGATATGGCCATGATATGATGATGAATATGTATGAGATGATCATTATTGTATTGTGGCAACCGGCAGGAGCCTTATGGTTGTCTTTATATTTCATGTTGAGGTATTATTTCAAAGTAGTTGTAATATTTGCTACATGAGGTGAACAACCATGAAGACGGCGCCATGAACCTTGACGCTACGCCGACGATGATGGAGATCATGCCCGTTAATGATGGAGATCATGTCCGTGCTTTGGAGATGAAGATCAAAGGCGCAAAGACTAAAGGGGCCATATCATATCACATTATGAAATTCATGTGATGTTAATCCTTTATGCATCTTATTTTGCTTAGATCGCGACGGTAGCATTATAAGATGATCCCTCACATTAATATCAATATAATAAAGTGTTCTCCCCTCGTATGCACCGTTGCTACAGTTCATCGTTTCGAAGCATCTCGTGATGATCGGATGTGATAGACTCTACGTTGACATACAACGGGTGTAAGCCATGTTACACACGCGGAATACTTGGGTTTGCTTGACGAGCCTAGCATGTACAGACATGGCCTCGGAACACATGAAAATGAAAGGTTGAACACGAGTCATATGGATGATACGATCAACATGTTGATGTTCACCATTGAAGCTACATCATCTCACGTGATGATCGGTTTTGGTGTAGTGGATATGGATCGTGTACCACTTAACAACTATGAGGGATGTTGTATTAAGTGGGAGTTCATTAGTAATTAGATTAAAACATGAACTAATTATCATGAACATAGTATGAGTAGTATTTTGAATTAATTTTGTAGTATTGGCATCCGTTTTCTACCATGCGCTAGTCTTGTAATTGAGATAGAATTATTGTTAAGTCTGACAAGAAACTTTACGGACTGGTACCGTATTGTTAAAGTATCAAGAAACGATTAAGTTCTATTGCAAACTTTTAGTAAACTTCACATTGTTGATTCAAAGAGCTATGGTTTCAATTAGTACCTAAAGTCATCTTGTCTCCGTGAAACTTGAAGTTCAAATCTATTTGAAAAGTAAGGAGCTGGAAATTTTGTTTTCAGAAATAAGCAAGGTATGAGATATATGTGATATCTAAGACCTTATTTCAAGGTGATAGAATATAATTTGGTGAGACTACATAAACTCATAAGTTTTATGGGAATGTACGAAGGTTGAAGACGCAAGGCGTCCCAATCCTCCAACTATTGGGGCACTAACAATATTCGCATATCCATGAAGTGATCGTCCTTAGGAGAGGGGATTTGGTGACTAGGTGTATACGTGAGCACCCTCTAGATGCCACACGATCTGCGTTGAGATCCGGTTCTCGTCAATTGGATCTGTTGCCTTGACGTTGTCTTATCCATCGCTAAGCGTACTTGGCATGGGTTCTACGTGATTTGAAAGTGCATCTGACCCACTATTTGAATTCAAAAGGTGGGTCCTACGTGATTTGGAAGTGTTGTTAGTGTTGATGTGGTTTGCTAACCCAACAATGATGGTAACAGTGGATTGCTAGATGTGACACGTGTCAACCAATGGATGCGTTCTCACGTATACACCCGGTCACCAGGCTTCATCCGTCGTCCTTAGTATGCACTATTGCTAAGACTCGTCGTTTCGAAGCATCACGTGATGATCGGGTGTTATAGATTCTACGTGTGCATACAACGGGTGCAAGCCAGATTTGCACATGCGAATACTGAGGTTAAACTTTACGAGCCTAGCATGTACAGACATGGTCTCGGAAAGTCGTCATGGTATGATGGATAAAACTATGAGTGAAATTGTTCATCATATTACAAAGTTACTAATAGTGAAATCTGGAACACTTGTCATATGATGATCAACTTCAAAATAAGAACCTCAAGGTTATTGGTATTTGACCAACAAACCTAGAAGTTATTGAAGGTGAAGTGTTTTCTGAGAATGAGGAAAGCTAAAAGAGAAACTACAAAAGATATTTTGGCAGAAAGAAAGAAAAGACTAGAAGGTCTAGCTCAGGTGTATATAAAAGATATACATGTTATGGATATATTCCTTGTTTGGTCACATAATAAAATTCTTGGGTATTTGTACCAGATTGGTTGGTATGAGATGTCATACAATACAACACAATACAAGAATACGATGGCCTAAGTGACTGATAAGGAATATGGTAATAATGCACGTCTGGAACATAATAAAGTGTTATTATGTTTGTCGTTGGCATTCTACCTAGCCTTTAGAATTTATAATAAAGAACTTAATAAATTGTTATTTTGTTCTAGTCAAATAAAACCAATGAGTTGTTCAAATTATGACATTACTCCATGTACGATGGATAAGTTATTATAAATCTTAATGGTGAATCACACATACATAATACTGACGCTAAAATGCCATAAGGCAAATGATTTGAATTCTACTTATTTGTGGAACCGCCATTTAGGTCATGTTAGAAAGGAACGCATGAAGGAACTCCATGCAAATGGATTTTTGGAGTCATTTGATTTTTGAATCATTTGGCGCTTGCAAATCCTTTCTAAAGAGAATGACTTAAAGACCGTTCATAGGCCAAGAGATGAACGGGCAACTAACTTAGTGGGAACATACATGTTGATGTATGTGGTTCACTGGGCATAGTTGTGTGCGGGAGATTCTTCTACTTCATGAAAACTTCCAACAATCAATTGAGTATATATATGTGGATATATTCGATAAGGAAGAAGTTTGAAACATTTGAATGGATTCAAATAAATTTCAGCATGAAGTGGAAATCATCGTAATAGAAAAGTCAAATATCTATGATTGGATCATGGTGGAAATATTTTAATTACGAGTTTTAGCGAACATCTAAGAGAGTTATGAAGTTGTTCTACAACTCACGTTTCTTGGAGTATCATAGTGATGATGAAGTATCCGAGAGACGTATCCAAACCTTGTTGGATTAATGATGAGATAAAATAAAATGAAGCCATTATATTTTTGTGGATTATGCTTTAGTGACTACCGCTTTTACACTGAATAGAGCATCATCATGATCCGTTGAAATGACACCATACGAGTTATGACATGGGTATGAACCCTAATAGTCCTTTCTTAAATTTTGGTATGCATAGCATAAGTAAATAAGTTTACAACCAAAATCAGATGAATGTCTTTGTTGGTTATCCCAAAGAATTAATTGGGAATTATTTCCACTATGGAGACAAAGACAAAAGTGTTTGCCGATGTTTCTTACTTATTTCCAAGAAATTGTTTTCTAGTGAAGTATTTGAGTGGGAGGACAATAGTACTTGATAAGTTTTATGAACCTGAGCATAATGATCAGAGTAGCGCAGCATCGGAAATGGTTCCGGAAGCGGCCACGAAGATCATAGCTCCCATGTCTACAAAATGTTATAGTCATGGAGATCAAAGTATCTACTGAACCTTGTAGATATGGTTTACTTTGTGATCAAATAAATGATTTATGAACAAAGGATTGGTTATGAACAATGATAAACCAACTACATTCAAAGAAGTTATGATGGGCCCTGACTCCGTTAAAATGGCTATGCGCCATAAAATCCAAGATAGATGAATACTTTTTGAAAGTAAATGGATCTACAAAATTGATGGACTTGGATGAAATATCCTTGAAGAAGCTCGACTTGTCGAAAAGTTGTTTACGACAAAGTTCAAAGAGTTGACTACGATAAGATTAGATCTTCCGTAGCAATGCTTATAGTCTATGTGGATTATTCTAGTAATCACTACATATTTCTTTTATGAGATATGCTAGTAGGATGGCAAAATACATTACTTATCAGAACTGTGTATTAAAGGTGTATACAAGATACAACCAAGAGTTTTGCTAGTCCGTGGAATACTAGATAGGTATACAAACTTCAATTGGATGAAGTGAGTATCGCGGAGTTGGAATCTTCACCGGATTAAATAGTCAAAGAATTTTTGATTTCATCATAAACGATGAAGATGCTTGCATTTGCAAGAAATTAAGTGGGAGCGCTGAGACATATTTATAATACTTTATGTAGATGACATATAGTTAGTTATAAATGATGTGATTATATACTTGATTAAAAAGGTTTCATTGAGAATTAACTTCAATGAAAGGATATGGACTGAAACATATTTAGTGTCAAGATCTATGAAGATAGATTGAAACACATAATAAGTTTAAGTCAAACTACATAGAATGGATATTGAAGTAGTTCAATATAAAAATATTAAGAAAATGTTCTTGTCATGTAAAGGTTTAACAAGACTTGAGTGTATCTGACACTCAATGAGTAAAAACACATGAGTGATTTTAGATCACGAATAATATGTACAAAATCAGATGTCATGTGCTCTAAAAAGTTAGGAGCATATACCAGAATGATTCATGTGATGATCATTGGACAACAGTAAGAATATCCCTGAGTGCTTTAGAAGAATCACGGATATATATATAGTTTTGTATGGGGTAATGACAAACAAATCGATGTAAGGTGTTGCACCGATATTAGTTTGGTCACATATAAAAATGAATTTCAAATCTCAATTAGGCTATGTGTTGTTTAAAAGGTAGCACAATGCTAGATTTAGAAAAGTTCTAAATATTATGACGGATTCTACAAACGAAGGCAGAGTATGTCACTGTTCTGACAATGACTGAGGATGTTAAATCGAAAAGTTCTTTGAGAACTTGGTGTAGTTCCGATAGTGTCAGAACTTTGAAGCTATATTGTGTATGACAATATTAGTGACATATTTCAGACCGCGGAATTAAGGTTCCACCAGAAGACCAAACATATTTAATGCCGACTCATTTGGAAAATGAGTGATGCGTGAAGACGCAAATGAATTGCAAAATACATACGTTTCTGAGCATGTCAGATCCGTTGACTAAAACCTCTCCCGTGAGCAAAACATGATAAAGCACCAGAAGGCCAAGGTGTTATATCTTTACAAATGTAAACTAGATTATTGACTCTAGTGCAAGTGGGAGACTGTTGGAGATATGCCCAAGAGGCAATAATAAAATGGTTATTATAATATATCTTTGTGTTTATGATAAATATTTGCATACCATGCTATAATTGAATTAACCGAAACATTGATACATGTGTGTTATGTAAACAACAAGGAGTCCCTAGTAAGCCTCTTATATAACTAGCTTGTTGATTAATAGATGATCATAGTTTCGTGATCATGAACATTGGATGTTATTAATAACAAGGTTATGTCATTATGTGAATGATGTAATGGACACACCCAATTAAGCGTAGCATAAGATCACGTCATTAAGTTCATTTGCTATAAGCTTTCGATACATAGTTACCTAGTCCTTTTGACCATGAGATCATGTAAATCACTTATGCCGGAAGGTTACTTTGATTACATCAAACGCCACTGCGTAAATGGGTGGTTATAAAGGTGGGATTAAGTATCCGGAAAGTATGAGTTGAGGCATATGGATCAACAGTGGGATTTATCCATCCCGATGACTGATAGATATTCTCTGGGCCCTCTCGGTGGAATGTCGTCTAATTAGCTTGCAAGCATATGAATGGTTCATAAGAGACCACATACCACGGTACGAGTAAAGAGTACTTGTCATGAGACGAGGTTGAACGAGGTATAGAGATACCGATGATCAAACCTTGGACAAGTAAAATATCGCGTGACAAAGGGAATCGGTATCGTATGTAAATGGTTCATTCGATCACTAAGTCATCGTTGAATATGTGGGAGCCATTATGGATCTCCAGATCCCGCTATTGGTTATTGGTCGGAGAGAGGTCTCAACCATGTCTGCATAGTTCGTGAACCGTAGGGTGACACACTTAAGGTTTGATGTCGTTTAAGTAGATATGGAATATGGAATGGAGTTCGAAGTTTTGTTCGGAGTCTCGGATGGGATCCAGGACATCACGAGGAGTTCCGGAATGGTCCGGAGAATAAGATCATATATAGGAAGTCATTTTATAAGTTTGAAAATGATCCGGTGCATTTATGGAAGGTTCTAGAAAAGTCCGGAAGAAATCACTATGGAAGGTGGAGTCCCGGAGGGACTCCACTAGCATGGCCGGCCAACCCTAAGGGGGAGGAGTCCCAGGTGGACTCCACCTAAGGTGGCCGGCCATCCCCCCTCAAGGAAAGGTGGGAGTCCCACCTTGAGTAGGACTCCCTCCTTGAGTAGGTTTCCCACCATATGGAAAGTTTTGGGTTGGGGTCTTATTCGAAGACTTGTAGTACAACACTTGGGGCTTCCACCTATATAATGAGGAGCCAAGGGGAGGGGCCGGCCACACCAAAGCCTCCTAGGCCGCAGCCCCCAAGTGGCCGGCGCCCTAGACCCCTTCTCTCCCCAAACCCTAGCGCCCCTCCTCCACATATCTCTCCCGCAGCGCATAGGCGAAGCCCTGCCGAAGATCTCCACCACCACCGTCACCACGCCGTCGTGCTGCCGGGATTCCGAGGAGGTTCTACTACTTCCGCTACCCGCTGGAACGGGGAGAAAGGACGTCGTCTTCATCAACACCGAACGTGTGACCGAGTACGGAGGTGCTGCCCGATTGTGGCACCGCCAAGATCTTCTACGCGCTTTTGAAAGCGGCAAGTGATCATCTTCTGCAACAACGAGATCTAATCTCGTAGGCTTTGAAAATCTTCAAGGGTTAGTCTCGTGATCTCCTCGTTGCTACCATCTTCTAGATTGCATCTTGGCTTGATTTTCGTTCTCGCGGTAGGAAATTTTTTGTTTTCTATGCTACGAATCCCTACATGTACGTCTTGTTATAAACGCGACAAGCAAATAACGAAGAACGAAAAGGAAAAACGCAGCGGAGACTCAAGATTTAACGTGGAAAACCCCTCCAACACACAGAGGGAAAAAACCATGGGCGCCAGCCAGCAAAAGTTCACTATATCGAGAAGTGTTTACAAACGCCGTGGGTTATCTTATAATCTCATAAACCCTAGTCGGTGGCTTAAAAGAGGTATATATAGGCGGTGGCCTCGATCTGTATCGTAGAGAGGCGTTACGCTTCAGCCCAAGCCTACCTGGTGACGGCCTCGCTCCGCTCCTCCCCTTAATATAAATTTGGATCACAATATAACAAGTCTCTTGTAGTATGCATGCAGCTAGAGTCCTTTTAGGACTTGTGCTTGGTCATGTACTAATATACGTGAGTAGTCCTGCTAGTAGTACGAGTCAGGTGTGTGTTAGAGTAGGATGTGTGTCCTAGTCCGGTTTGTAGTCTGTCTGAGTCCTAGTCCGGTCAAGCTTAGATCTTTTTTCCCTGCGTGTATATATATATATACACGCACGAGGTAATTTGTATCAACGCAACAAGTTGTAAACCCAAGAAAACAGAAAAGCAACAAAGACAAAAATATAGAGATGCGACACACACACTCTTAGCTATAAATTGTTGTGTTTGTGTGTCTGTGACTATTTGATGTGATCGATCCTATCGGCGAATTCAAACAGCCTTTGATCTTCCGACGAGCGCTGACCACCAGCAACCATGGAGGAATCCTTCGACCCTCCCGCCGTCGACCGTGCCACCGATCGCTACGCGCCCTGGGCTCTCCTAGACACGAATGCCTACTTTGTCACCGAGGACAATGACACCACTGCCGAGGCCATCACCAGCACCGGCCGCACTGTCAAGGTCACCTTCTGCCTCGCAGACCCGCCAGGCATCTCCTACTTATGTGTCCACGGCCCTGACTTCCAGCGCGAAGACTTTTTGACGGAGCCCCAGGTCCTCTCCTCTTCCAAGAACCTCGTCCTCCTGCGTGTCGCCTTCACCGTCGGGCCCCAGAGAAACACCAGACACACCGAGTTCTTCGTTTACAAGGCCGGACGTGGCAATCCGCCTTCACTCACCCCGATCCCGAATACTCCCGCAATCACCATAAACTCGCCCCACCCCAACGTCTGCGTCATGCCGTTCGACGATGACGACGGTGAGCCGTTCCTCCTCGCCGACCTCTGCATGACGAGGCCCCGTTCCACCTACAAGCTCTACGTCTTCTCCTCTAAGACCGGCGGGTGGACCACCACGCCATTACAGTTACAGATACCTCCCGGTCGGGTCTTTCAAGAGGACCTGCCCAGTCCTTCTATCGACAAGGTGATTGACCTCGGAGGAGGCGTCGTCGGCTGGGTCGACCTCTGGCGCGGCATCGTCCGCTGCAACGTGTTCGACGACAACCCCGTACTGAGCTTGATTCCCATCCCCATACTCGACCCCAACCCGAAACGGCAAGGTGACCCGCGGCCGGTACGGGACGTCGACTGCTGCAATGGTTTCATCAGGTTTATCGAGCTGGATATTCGTGTTAAAGAAGTCCCCGTCTACAAGAAAACGACTCGCAAGATGACCAAGGATCTTGACACGGTCGACATCATCTACGACTCAGAGTTGCTCTTCCACGACGAAGATGGTGGCAACCCCGTGGAGCATTATCTTGTGGACGATGGCTGGAAGCTCCGGTCATGCTATAGGCATGCTTCCTGGGACTACTGGCGCAAGGGGCACATTGTTGATATCGACGAGGTGTTGGTTGACAACCCTGATCATTATGTGTTGCTCCCACGGCTGTGGGATGCTAAAGCTGGGAGATCGACACTGTGGAATATGTATTCGGCTTTCCCGGTCTTGGCCATGGACGGCGACGATGTCGTTTACCTGATGTCGAAGGACGTGGAACCTTCACGATAAGAACGCGTGGATGGTCGGTGTCAACCTTCGAAACAAGACGATGGAAGTGGTCGTACCAGTTTCATCCGAGAGAGCCCGTTTATTCAAACAAAGTATCCTCGCATGTGAATTCCCCGAGTATCTGAATGCAGCTCCAAGGTAAATTTCTTTGATTATGTTTTCGCCCTGAACCTCCAAACAGAATGACCTAAAAGCAAAAAATCCTTTCTTTCTCGTCCACTCCAGGGGGTGCGGACACACCTGCGCGGATTACAGGTGACGGTTACAAGAATGGCGGGGAAGTGAAGAGTACCCGACGACATTCAGGGATGAATGTAGACCCATCGGGCGGGGATAATCCCAAGGGACCACCTTCTATCTTGGTAAGCAGAGTTGGTTCTGACTCCAATAAGTCATCAATAATTCGCAGCATGTCAAGGAAAGTGCACGCTCTTTTACTCGATCGAAAGCCATATATTCTTCTGAACTGTACAAATAGCTAACTTCGTCACTTCTTATTCTACCTGATGAAATCTGACATCTTTCTTGCTTTCTTGTTATTTGCTTCAGCACACGTGCCAAGGAAGTCACAGAAGGTGCACCAAACGGATCTCAGAATTATCATCTTCCATCGGACAGCAGTATTACTCCAAACAATCTGGTATGCTATAATAATAATAATCATCTCAATTTCCGATGCCCGTTGGCCCATTTTGCCCATCTCCATGAACCAAAAGTTTAACTATGCATTTACAACCACCACAGCAAAATGTTTGGAACAGTGGCTACTACCACAATGGGTGTTTCTATGGGTATGCTGATGGCGCCCACCCAAACAACACCTACGGCAACTACCAGCACCCAACCCTGTGGCCGGCTATTCAGCCCAATTCTACCTCATCAGAATCAGGTAAATAACATTGACAAAGCTTAGTTTTCTTTTTTTTTGTCAGTGAGTTCAACAGCAACACAATTGGGGTTTAGTAACCCTTAAAATCTCCGAATAGGCGATGGTTTAACCGATGCGAATAGGCGATGGTTTAACCGATGCTTATTGTAGATTGTTGCTGCCAATGCTGCTATTGGGAAGCATAGACGCATAGTTAGTTACTATTGTGATTATGCTCACTCTTGCTTATGTTTCTTTGGCTGAAGGGTGTGCCCATCCGGTGAGCGGCCAACCCGCGTACCAAGGAGTATACGTTGATGCTGGCGGTCAGCCATGGGTATTACTGCCTCTGGTGTCACCCTTCCATCCACCATCCGCATTGTACCTTGCTGCCAATACAGTCCCCGAACCCGGTCTAATCCACCACCATAGCCGTTAAACTGGCTCTCCACCAGTTCGTATGGACAAATATGGACGTGGAAATGGAACAGCCTTCCAGCAGTGACAGATGTACTGAATGGAATACATTGATACTGCATAGCAAAGAAAATATTTGTTGCAGTTGCCAAGACCCAGTGGCAAGGATGTGAACATGCAGTTCAGCAATGCGCCAATCTGAACATTTTCATTGCAGTGAATATCTCCACTGGCAAAGTTATCTAATGTGCACCATCTTCCTGACATGGTGAATTTATATACTAGAGACAGCCTGCTTGAGAAAATGTACGCTAAGCTAGATACTCCACCACCTCTGCCAAAATTAGCAGCAACCGAAGACCAGGTGGGATAACTTGAGACCTCTCAACATCGTGAGATAACGAACCTTTCAGTGTGGACAACACCTCCATATGATAAAAGGATTTTTAAAAGAACTACCAATGAAAAAAAAAAGACTAAAAGACTTTCAGCATCATATTCATCCTTTCTCCATTGACATCTCCCAACGGTCACAATACAACACTTGTAAATAACTTCTTCCGGTCACCTTGATGAAAAACTAACTGTATATATAGATAAGCTTCCTACGCAATTCAGCAGTAGTGCAATACTGATAAATAATTTCTCAGGGGCAGCACATGATCGAACAGAGTTATCCCACCTGAAGTCCTCCACAGCAAAATAGTACCGACAGATAGGATATAAGGGTCAGGCTATGTATCCAAGTTTCAAAAAGAAAACATCACCACCACTTCTTCTCCTTCTAGTTATATGCTCAGACGACCATTTATTTTAAGGCGAGGCTCGACAAAACCGACAGGCCAGTGCAACTGCTGAATCACCCCTACATTATCATCCCCCATGAGCTCAAAACGAATTTTTGTATTCCTATCTCTACTCTTCAGTCACCAGGAAAAAACCCTATATCTCATAACACATGTTAACCACGCCACGGCACAGCACCCTTGAACTTTGAAGAAAATTAATTTGCAGCTTCAAAGAAGAGCACTTGAGGTTGTAAATGACCTTTCTCACACATAGTGATCACATCAGCCCAGCCACCAATAACCTGCACAAACAAGGTTCTTTTTAGTGGGTAGGATAGATAAAACAGAATAGAGTTTACTTCAGGCAGTAGTTATATCTGGGTACCTTAACAGTCTGGTCATCATACATGACCCAATGCTCATCCTCGAAAGCAAAGCAATGATAATGCTGCCCATAGTAGCAAACCTGCATGCACAAGAAATATCAAAAGAAAACTTGTATCAGATGCTTTAACTGCCTGGCTTCGATACTAATGCATTACCGGATTTATTACAGCATGCAAATGTAGAATGAAAAGTAATGCAGCTACACTTGGATGCCCCTGTACGTACATGTTTTAGAGATGATAAAGCAAGATACAGTTTCAGTTCAAAGTCTAACTCAGAAAGCACATACACTATCACTACACGCATAACAAGTTTAAACAAATACTACCTCTGTTCCCTTCTAATGTAAGACGATAACACTACAGCTAACTAATTCATGTGATTCATAGTCACTGATTTGTAGAATATGAGTTTTGTAGCAGTAGCAGCAGCATATTTATAGCTACTCAACTGCTACTAAGTTCACTGCGTCAACTGCAGTAGAAGGGAATTCACAACAGAAAATATGCTGCCGCTGCTTGCTCTACTGTACACACAGTATCTTCCCAATACAGCTACAGTGATACCTACTTCCCACCCTACCAGGATCTCAAAAATACCACTGGAGTTGATCAAGCACAAACACAGTAATAGGAAATACTAGCACATTCACATATGATACAGGAGGCTCTGTGGATAAATATTTAGCAACCCAAACAGGATGAATGTACTACTCCGTATTATTATAACAAGTCCATGCCGTAGTACCTAGTACAAATACAAGAGAAATCCTCGAGAAGATACTGTACGTATTTTTACACTACGTGACTCACGTTATGAACATATTTACTGCATGCTTAAAAAATCAGAAACTAACAGTAACATCAGATCTCCATTAGAAAGTTGAGAGAACAAAAAGGGTTTTTGTAGCCATACCACTGACACCAGAGAATGTTTGGTTCCTTGATCTACACCACAGTAGAAAATGCTAATGTCTATCTCGGTCGAAATACCAGCCAAAGTTGCAGATATGTCATCAACACTCTCTTTGTTGTTCTGCCATCCCAACACTATACAAAAAGAATTGATGGGTAACGAGAAATCCAAGTCAATACATAATCTCATTAAACAACAAACATGCAAGCTATTGCCAACATGCACACACCCACAAAATTTAACAGCAAGTGTAGAGGATCAGGAAGCAGATTAGTAGAAATTTGTTTACTGAAGATGGTAAACTTAAAAGAGTGAAGCAGGTGATCTTGCACTACTACACAAATGCATTTTAGAAATCATCTTTTAGAAATCATGCGCTAAAAATGAATAATTGCACTATGTAAGTATATGTTTTATATGTGAATATGTATCCTAGAGAAAGAAGCTTACCAACTGTAAAAACATGAGGGGAGCTAGAAAGAATGTGTTGTATATGATTTGGTTTTCCACAGCCGCCAACATCAGGATCACAAGCTAGCTGATCATTCATTATCACAGTCTTCAAAAGATCACCAAATGGATCTGGACACATCATCTGTAGAACGGAACGAACAAAAATCCTGATTAATGCATATCAGAAACCACAGAAGAAAGATAAGGCCCAGTATAGCCCCTGCCCCCTCGTCTCTATCTTGAGTTCAATTTTTGTCCCAAACACTACAACCATTTACTTTTAGGCTTCCATGTATCGAATATCTCAAATTGAGTACCTCAAGCAAATCATAGTTTTAGTCTTACATACTGGCAGGGATTCTTCTTGGTATGACATCACTTAACATAGCCACCAAATCCCAACCTTTGTGGAAGGCTAGAGTTCGCCCAACTCTTTTGTTCAATCTAAATAGCTACCCACCATGCTACCCATGGGGTGAATGTGTCCAGATTATTACAGAGGGCGTTCTCTAATGTCTTGAGTGTGAGCCCACTGCCAGCAACTCAATGCCACAGTTACTCAGGACATTATTTGCAGGGAATGATGCATGGAAGACCTAAGGTACATGGTTAGGAGTTCTTTAGCATTGAACTCAGAAAGAGCGGAGGGGATGTAACCTGGACACATTCTAACAGATGGGAGAGCATAGTAATACATAAATGAGATTCAACCCAGGGAGAACAATTTACCTTTGCAGTTCGAAGTGAACTAGCATTGATATTGTGGAAGAATGAGGTATATTTAAGTCGTCTAGATTCTAATCCACAACTGTGACAGATCATTCGTTCATAAATGTCCATTCCAAAAAGGCAATGAGCAATGCAAAAATTGCTTGCACAGTCCCATGAGCCGATAGAATTTCTCTCATGAGATTTAACATGGCAGTCAGCTTGAGAGGTGTACGACTTATGCAAGCATTCAAAGATCACCCCCAACACCTCAGATGCATCATTCATTTGTCCCTGCAGCCAAATGGTAGAAGTCAAGTGAGCATTTGGCTAATCAAATGGTGTAGAAATGTGACTAACGCCCCTAAACCATCAGACAAAAATATACCTCCTGGAAAAACCTGTTGTTCGGGTAGGATTTGCTCAGAGCAATCCTCAAAGAAGTAGGTGCGACAGCTTCTCCTTGCCCTTCAGATGCTTTGCTCAAGTCAACGAAAATGTCATACAATGCACACACCGCACAAGGATCTTCAATGTGCTTATGCAGTGATGATGTTTTAAGGAACTTGTGTCGAAACTGACTCAAGTGCCATAGTGACTGCACAGAGGAACATTATGTCAAAAACAAAGCAAAAGATGCATAAGCTTCACAAGTCTGGACATTTACCTGGATAATCACATTCAAGAAGCAATTGTATTCACCAGCAGCATTCTTAAGGCCAGCCCCATGTACTTCCTTCCCATTTGAAGTGCCTGCTGCATCAGCAGTAAAAGAACTATAAGCTTAAAGGAGAATTAAAATGACCAACATGACAGAGATATAAATAATATAGCCATTAACAGAACATGGTAAGACTGAAACAGTATTGAAGCAATACCAACAGTCTATAAATCTACAATGATGGTGAAGGCATGAAGAAATAGGAAAAGGACAAAAAGGCATACACTCCAAAGTCCTAACAGACTACATATCCTTAGATGAGACAGTGCAAGTAAACTACAGGCAATTTACTAAGTTAGTTGCCTTAAAGCTTAACATTTCAAACCTACATTCTGCATTCACCCAAACCATCTAAGTTTCATCGGCGATAAAGTCAAAACTGTTCTTCCATGGAAATAGGACATCAACATACAAAAGCTCCAACTCAAATTGAACAGTTGATACAACAACAGAATGTTCAGTATAAAAAAACCACAACTGCACAAGTGCGCACATATGCGACAATTTAAAAACAAGTAGAGGAGTTATTAATGGTGTTCACTTGTCGAATAAAAGTAATAACAGAAGTTCAAGGCCGGAAAGAGTTTGGAAAGAAAAGTATAGCAGCAGATAAGGAACAGTATTGATGTACCAAGGCTTTGGTGCACAGCTTTTCTGAGGTCTTCTTCAAACCTTTTGTCAGAATCATCCTCCATACGTACAATTGCTGGTGAGATTGCACCCCTGTCAGCTGCATATGAGAGGAACAGGTCTAAATATGTTCAACTCACAGATCATGATGAAATATATGGCATACTATGCATATAAGAAGCTTGTATTTCAGGGAATTTACATGATATAACGCATGGGCATGACGTAATACATGCGGCTTGGTACAGGACGCATACATCAATAACTATTGCTCCCTCCGGTTAGCAAGAGAATGGTGGTTCAGGTTATGGGCACTCAAAAGATTACAAACATTTACGATCAATATTGTTTTAGATATTAAGATTGGACAAATCAATATGATGAATTAATTTCTCTCAAACAATACTTTCAAAATACTATTAACTTTTATTATCCGGTTTTATTCCAGCAGAAAGTCGGCAACTTCTGGTCATAACTGCAGTCGGGCACTGCTGGCTAAAAAATGACAAGCTTCTATGAACTGGGGTAGTGGGGTGGATGATAAGGGGCAAGGAAGACATGTGTGGTCATGCTCTAAGGGCATGTACAATGATAATATCACTGCCACGAAAGATTTCCCGAGTTGGAAGAGAAAACAAAAAGGGAGGTTTGCTTTCCCTTAGCTAAGAGATGATCTCTTCCTAAAAAAGATACAGTTTTTTTCTTCATTGTAAGATATGTCTTCTCTTAGTCACATGCTTTCTAATTTAATTTTAAAAGGAGCATACAAACATTAATCACTAGACAAAAAACTAAGAGATGATCCATTGTACAACCTGTTTTGTGTCTTCTCTAAATGCATGAAAAAAAGACCATCTGACCACCAATTGTATGTGCCTTAATGATGTCAATTATGTGCAAGCGGTGCTTCAATCTGTTTTAAGACTTCAAAAACGTTTGGCTGTACCCAGGACCAAATTTCTCATGGTAGAGCAACAAAAAGTTCTACCAATTAGTTTGACTAATAGATGATAAGTACTCCAGTACTGCATGACATTCACGTATAGGAAAAAACACAGAAGGGTAGTACAGTTAGAAGAACCAGTGCCCGGATGTCACTATAATAAGCTAGCGTAATATGTAAACGTTTTGTTCCACCAAGTTTACACAGAACAGCCAAGATCAGGTTCTATGGATACAACTCAAGAACAAAATTGACATACATATATATACCTTTCTCAGCTTTGTTGACGTTCCATGGATCATCCAAAGATGGCACAGGTAGCAGACCATCCTGATTGGTATTCTTGTAAAAGTCAGCTACTTTACCAGAACTGCTCCATCTTGAAGCTGGTGTACCATTTTGTCGACTAGATGCATTATCATCACCATCATGAACAGAACCTGGCACACAAGCCACAATAAATATATAATGTTTGCAGTGCAGTTGCATAGGAAATTGAACAGGAACAATTTGGACAGGACATGATCAAATACCTTGGATGTTTTTCTTATGTGCCTGGCTAGTGCCGCTCTTAGACCTTTGGACGACAGGATTAGATGAAAGTTTCGTATTTTGAGCATATTTCCCAACTCCGTTCATTTTCAATGCTGGCTTAGTGAGGTCATTGCTGCCAGTTAATGCATGTGCTCCAGGAGAGCGTAATCCGTTAAGATTCTCCCTGTGATCGTTATCAGCCTTTTGTGGCAGGCCTACAGCACCAGATTTGGAACTAGAATCTTTTTCCCCCAAAGGAACTTCAGGAAAGCGAAAATCACCAAATTTTATGCCTTCAAGATAAGCAGGTGAGAAGTTATCGGGTGCACTTTGATGGTTATCCTGATCCATGCTTGAATTTACATCAGTTGGATAACCAGTTGCCCCAATAGCAGAAGCTGCTGAAGTACTTCTAGACTGTTCTGCGAGATGCTTCTGCTTTGCCTGCTCCTCTATCCGTCTTTGGTACTCCAAAGTTTCCTCCAGTTTTCTTTCCTCTGCTTCAAGTTGTACTCTATGCCTAAGTTCTTCCTCTTGTTCATTTGAGTACTCATCGCTCACTGGAAGTTTGTTGTCGAAGTCATCACAATCAACAAGAGTCTGACTGCAAGTTTGACATGATCAAAGAAATTAAAGACGTACAAACATTTCTAAGCCAACAGAAACAAAATAATTCAAAGGTCAAACAGAGCTAGGTAATTCAAAATCTGCAACTAATCCTTCATATAGGAAATTATGCATACAACTTGTTATATACTCAAATATCAGCAAGATGACATGGATTTGAACTTAACACTGCTGAGTAACTACTATAAACCAAAAAAAAAACGAAACAGCACCAGACAAAAGAGCACGTAAGGTGCATGGTACTAATGTTATGTTAAGGATAAGTAACTTGAGTATATGTGTCTGGTGTCCCTTGGACCATGTCCTCAAGTGAAGAATGTGTAACTATCAGAACATGGAGAGTACAAGAATTACTTACGATTGTTCCGACGTTTCCTCATCCACACTGTCCTGGCGAACAATGTATTGATCACTCCAGCTCAAATCCTAGAAAGTAATGTAGTAAGAAAATAAATTCAGTTGTGGATAAGAAGGGTACAGGATATGATCATACTCAAAGGCATAACTACCTTCGGATCCTTAGATCTCCGAGAATCCTTCATTTTCTTTTTGTCTTTTGACTTCTCGTGAGATAGTTTTTTGTCACCCCCTTGGTTTGCATTCTTCTCAGCATCTTGAGCAAGTTCAGCCAGAAAGGCGTCTCTTGCAGCATCGGAACGCTCTGTAGCCTCCTTGTCCACGAGCTCTTCCAAGCGGCTCTAGATCACCAAACCATTACCATAATTAAGAGATGAAGAAGATCACAAAGCATTAAAACAATCAAGTGTACAGGGGGGGCAGGCAGTATACGAACTCGCAAAAAGGATTTCAGGAGGGGCAAGAGAATTGTTTGAAAATCAATGAGAGCAGCACGTTTGAACTTGAGTTCCAGTTGCTGCAACACAGCTTCACTTCGCATAATTTTAGCGTCTATCTTGCAAAGCTGCACATGGAAAACTTAAATAGATGAGAAACTTGTATTGCATATTATGAAGATTATATAATAGTTTACGAAGAAAAATGCAATGCCGGAAGAACTGACCTCGATATTTACTCGTTCCTTCATCTTGGAAACAACATTCTGCACCACTGAATCACTAGGATGTACAAAGTCCTGCAACCTCCAATCATCTATTACCCCATCAAAGTCATATGGGCGCGAGGTCATCCCAGAAAAACCTTCGTCATACCCATAGTGTGAGTTGCGAACTTCCTTCAAGACATTTGAGATTGCATCAAACTCAGGGCGGCAGCCTTTGCTCTCCAGCAACTCGTCCTGGCGGTTCCTGAGGAGCTCCTCATATCCAAGGTACGAATACCGCCCCACACATTCTCTTCGCCTTTGCTCCTCAAGTACAATATTATCCACAGCAACCACACCCTCCTCATAGATCAACTGGTCATGCTTCTGATCACACCAGTTCTGCAAGGCAGAGAACTCCTTCTCGAGCATTTCGATAACCCGACACCCTTGCTTTGGGCGATCAACAAGCATAGAGTTCCACTCGGATAGATGCTCTCCGATTGGAGGAGATCCAGCATACAACCAGGAGAGGAATTCATCGGTATCAACATTCTCAGGACCAGACTTGGCACCAAATAGCCGGGCATCAAGGATGAGTGCTGATGAATCAGAGTCTAGCGTAACACTGTCATGGATAACGTGATTTTGGGGGAAACGGTCTCCATCACCAAGTTCCCCATCCTTGTCTGAGAACCTGTTGAGTCCACACGAGTGCATTAGGTCCTGCAAGAACTTGTGGACCTTTTTCAGCGAGGAGGCCTCCAAGAAGCAGATGCAGAGCGGCGATTCATCAATAGGGTGGTTAAACAGCAACGACCCGGAAGGCAGCCCTCTCAGTTCATCTACCGCGAAGCGTATCACTTTATCCAGATGGGTGACAGAGATATTTCTGTGCTTGACGAGGATTTGGAACAGCGAATGGATCCTCTCGAGAATCTTGGCTCTTTCATCATCATCGGCCAGCGGCCACTTGCGGTGGGAGCCTTCCCTGATGGCCACCCCAAAAGTATCGCACTCCTCGTTGTGTGGCGAGGCGGAGGACTCGGACGTGTCGGATTTGTCCTTGGTGCTCCAGTTATCGGACGACATGGAATCCTTGTCCCTGTCCGGGCCCCCACAAGCGTTGTCGGCTTGCTCTTCCTCGAGCGCTTTGAGCGCCGCGGCAGCATCCAGCGGCCTCCAGGTGGAACCAGTGAGCATGGCCGCCCAATCAGCGTCGATCTCTTGCGGGACCATAGCCTGGCGGTGATCCGAGAGTCGGCCGATATGATCGCGCGGCGTGTGCGCGGCGTACGTGTAGCGCTCCTCGCAGAGGCCGCAGAGCCAGAACTCCCAGCTCCCGCTGTCGGTGGCGAACTGCGCCAGCTCGTTGATCACGTCGGGTGCCAGGCTGGCAACCTCCTTGTCCTTGTGGTTCTGGTAGTAGAGCTTGAGGTCGGAAATGCTGGTTTTTAGGAAGGCCAGCCTCTGATCTAGCGGCATAGCTGGCCAGAAGGCTCGCGCCTGCTCCATGCGTGCGGCGGTGGCTGCTGTTGCCTTTTTGGAGGATGAGCCTCCCTTTCTGCGATCGGTGGCGGTGGCGGCACGGTGTCCGGATTGTTGGGAGGATGAGGAGGGAGCCTCGTCATGTCCGTTTGAGGAGGATGAGGAGGCGGCGGCAGCATTGTTGTTGTTGTTGTGCTGGTGCTGCTGCTGCTCGAGGAGCCTGAGGGCGGCGACCTGCACCTCGATCTCCTTGCGTCGCTCGTCGGCGGTCTTGGTGGCCTTCTTGAGCTCGTTGGGGCGTCGCGGGGCGGGGGCGGCGGGGAGGAGCGGGAGCTCGGGCGTGTCGTCGGCGAGGCGGAAGAATCCGAGCTTCTCGTCCCCGGAGCCGCCGAGGGTCTTGACCCAGGTGGAGATGGATGCGAGGTTGGCCTTCTGGATCAGGCTGCGGAGCTCGGCGCGGAGCTGGTCGGGGTCGGGCGGGGGGAGGCGGAAGGAGTTGGGGTCCGGGTGGGCGGGGTGGTCGATCCTGAGGCCGCGCTCGCACTCGGCGATGACCTCCTCGTAGGCGCGGTTGTCGTTGGCGGCCTCGTAGAGGAGGAGGGCGCGGAAGTGGGCGAGGTCGAGGGAGTGGGGCGCGAGGTCGACGGCTTGGCGTGCGGCGTCGAGGGCCGCCCTATGGTGGCGCGCGCGGGGTTGGGGGTCGGTGATGAGGGCGGCGGCGCGGGCGTGGACGGTGGCGTGGGCGCGGAGGAGGAGCGGCGGCGGCGAGGATCCCTGGGCGTGGCGCGCGAGGGCGTCCTTGGTGAGGCGGAGCGCCTTGGGGTGGTTGCCCCGGTGGAGGAAGGCGAGGGCCTTGTCGCAGTCGGAGCGGACGGCGGCGTGGGCATCGGCGAGGGCGAGGGCGAGGGCGCCGGCGGGGGGCGGCGGTGGAGTAGGGTTTGGTGGGGGGCTGCGCTTCTTTCGGCCCATCGGGGAATGAGATTTGGGCGAAGCGCCCTGTGGGGAGGGTGACACCCAATATATGTCCGTCTCTGATGGTATCCAACAAAAATGGGAAAATACCCCCGAGATCTCTCTACAGTACTGTATTTCCGATCCGATTTCTCTACTCCTCCACCTAACACGAGCGTAGAGTAGAGGATGGATGGTAACACGAGCGTAGAGTAGAGGATGGATGGGTTCGGGGTCGTGCGCTGCGTGCGTGCAGTGTCACGCCGCTTTCTTTCTCCTCTCGGCTTGCTTCCTCGCTCGTCCCTCTCCGTCTGTCTCCACCGTCCATCCGTCACTCACCACCGACGGGACTACGTTGGCGCACCGCAAATCTTTGCAAACTTTCATGCCAAATGTATTTTTACAGCTTTCCATTTGGAACCATGCCCTCCATTAATGCTTCCTCAAACTACTTGGAGGCGAAGCAAATTTTGGTACAGTACTCTAATCTTTCCTCTTTCCTTTCTTTTCCTTTTCCAACTACTAGATAATGGTGATCCCGTCACATGTATATGGGAAAAAATTGGCCTAGTGACACCGTTATTTCCAGTCCTTTGCCCAAGCACGCAACTAAGACATATCTTTGCCCAGTATCATTATACTTTCGTGGCACATTTGTCAAAACACAACGTGCTGCCTAATACGGAAAGTTTGGCATTCTGCTAAACTTAGTGGTCATTTGCAAAAACACACTATACATCTCATGTGTCCGGTTGGTTTGGCAAAAAGTTACCCATGCGGAGCCAAGGATAAGCCGCCATCCATAGCCATGGTAGGAACTTGCTCAAGTGCAAGGGTGTCGGTTTCTACAACCGAGAACGCTCGCTGGATGTACCACCGAGAACGCATGGTATCAGACTTTGCACTGGGCGGTGATGCACCTTGCCGCATCGGTCGATACTGGGGGGCCCAGCGATGCTTGACAGAGGCAACGTAGAGGTGAGAGGGGCGGACGAGGCAGGCTGCCCTGGTGGCAGAGATAGTCGGCCTTTTGGGCAATACTGTTAGAGATATATTTGACATACGTACGGTTTAGGTAGTCTAGGATAGAGATAGATCTTGTGTCTTGTCTTGCACTCCAAGATGATCCATGTACGCCTATATATACTCGCCCATGAGGCTTAATAGTACATCCAACATATTCCGCAAACCCCTCTATCCTTCTACATGGTATCAGAGCGGCACGCTCCTTGACCTAGCCGCCGCAAGGTTTCCGCGCCGCCCCCGGGGAGATCGATCTCCATGATCTACTCTAGGGGCCGCGCAACCCGTATGAGGGTTGTTTTGGTATATTCACAAAAGTATAATGGTATGTGGTGACCCGGCATACCACTGCATGGTGTAGTATGCAAGTCTGATATAACACCAATGAAACACAGTTCCACGGGTATTATATCGCTCAGAGTGGTACAACAGAAATATATGCGGGTCCAAGGTATGTCTATAGAATTACAACATTGACTCTGTTACATAAGATCATCACAGCCTCCTACTTTACAATGAGGTAAAACTGCAAATAAACTCCAGAAGAACGACTCGTAGTCTAATCCTATCACGAACTCTATTTGTAGAGTATTTAACTAGCTATAGTGGCTAAGAATAGATTCTAGCTAAGTAGGAGCTAGGTTTAGGAAGCTAGTTCCTTTCTATGGCTAAACTAGGTTTTCTCCATGTTGGATGTGGTATCTGACTCCTCTGACAGGGTCATGTCTCTTGAAGTAGTTGTTGACTCCTCGGCCTTCGAGTTGCACTGTAGATCCTCCTACGATGCCTCCATATCTAAGCAGGGGATTTAAGAGTGGGATGAGTACGAGCGTACTCAACAAGTTCATTATAGGAAAGAGGTGTTTAATGCACTAGCTACGACATTAGACCAGAAAGTCTAATACCAATGCAAGTTTTCATAACCATTTCTTCAAAAGGTTGCTTTTATTCAGAATAACTATGTCCGTCAGCCTTCACCGGTTTACTAGAACTTCATGGAGCTCCTTTCCGGCCGCGTTCGCAGTTCCATATCCCGGAACAGGGAGTGACAGGTCACGGTTCATTACACTCTGCAGAGGGTGTGTTGCTTTACCCATAAGAGATCTTAACCTTGGTGCCAACCGAGCCGCGTGCTCGTCCACACTTCCTTTGGTGTGAGGCCCGGTATAAGGTCATAGTCAATCATATTCCTCCGCTACCTCATACACCCACCCTTTGCTGCAAACTCCGACCATGAGTCCTCGCCGGTGCTCTTATACCAATTAAGGACGGCCCCGACCACGACAACAGTTCAGGTCTCTACCATGAACTCCTTCGCCGGCAGCTGCAACCCATCATAGACCGCAATAACCGTGGGGACTTCATCGGGACCCCCACCCTACCACTTGTCCTCTCTTGGATCAAGGGTACCACTTGTCCTCTCTTGGATCAAGGGTCTACGGTAAAGCGCATCCGTTGATGTACAAGAGGTGGAAATACAATTGACTATTCCGTCTCACTCCAGATCTTATGGTTAACACGGGTATTACGGCACAAGAATCACTGGACGACATTTGTTGTTTAATCCTAGATGGATATAAACCCTTGCAATGGAACCTCCACCATATCAACACAATCCATGGTTCCATTGCCCACCACATAGTCATATTCATAGTTATGAAAATAGTGGTTTTGGTTTTTATGCAATAGTGATAATCATAGTACTTTGCAAGTAATTTTGATAAAGATACTCAAATGACATGAGCAAGTGATGAACTTGCCTTTCTTGACTGCAAGATTATGCAGGCAAGGTCTTCGATACGCAATAACTCCAAATTCTGAAATAGCATCATCGTCCGGTAAGGACGATGTTTAAAATATTGGCAAGGATGCAATAATGCATAAGTATGAGATGCAATCGCTCTAAGCGTGACCTAACCCCGATGATTTAGGATTAGTTAGTTGAAATGATTTTCTTAGGGTGTGTTGCGCTTTTAGAGTGATTCACAAACAAGGTTCTTATTAAAGATTGGTTGCTTGATATAATAAACAGGTGCTGCAATATATCTTAACAATAATACTAATAGCACACAACAATAAAATTTGGTATAATCCTAACATGTAATGAGTAGTGGTTGGTTTTAGCACTATATGGCATGGTTAATGATTAATTATCATATACTTCAAAAGAAGAACTTTTGAAGAACATGTTCTTTAATAAATAATAAGTATGATAATTAGGGTTGTGGAGTTCTATGGTTTACTATGATTCTAATTGGTTTCTGGAGTAAGGATTAGATGGATCTCAATAAGGTGGTATTCATCAACAACTAGGGCTGATAAGGTTGAGTTAAGCCTAGGCATCTTAGGAAATTATATATACAAGGTTGCTATCAAGGTTGGTGCATTTTGTTGGTGATAGCTAGCTAGGGTTTATAGGTTCTTATAAGCAGGGTTGATGATGATTCTCTGTTTACTTCAAAAGAATAACTTTTGAAGAGCATACTTCTTAAATAATAAGAAGTATATCAATTAGGGTTGAGGTGGTCTAGGTTTTACTATTGGTTCTATTAAGTAAGGAATAATTGGCTCCTAAATAGGATGGTTGATAGGTATCCAACACTAGTAGGGTTTAGTGGAATATGGTTAGGTAATGCTCAAGATTTGGCATAGTTGCTATTAGGGTTCATCACAATGATGTGATACTAAATATGGATTGTTAAGGTTAATAATAATTGGGATGATAATAACTAGGGTTAGACTTGGTTGATCCTAATTTGATCATCTAGGCATGAACACATGTAATACCAATGTATTAGAGATGGGTCTCTATTATTTTATGAAGACTTGGCAATTGTTTAGTTGCTACTATGGAGCTATGAATGAAATTAAATTATCATGATCACATGTTCTAACCTAGGGTTTAGGTTTAGAAACAATTTAAGGTTCACATGAAATAGTGGACCTATGGTTCCTAAATGAATTAGGGTTTTTTTAGGGTTCCACATAAAATTATGAAAGTACTACTTTATGTATAAAGTAACTAGGGTTTCCTAATTATGATGCAACTCTTAAGGTAATAATCTAATTATGGAGTTGAAGTGGTTAATAACTTTGAATTGAAAATAATATTGGTCTATGGCATTTTATTATTTTTAAAGAAATAATGATTAAGATAATTATTAATCAGGGTTTAAATCCCTCTAAAAATGATTTAATAGTATAATAAATAAAGAAATGTAGTTTTAATGTTTTCTTTATTTACTTAATGGTTTTTTACTAAATTTAGAAGTTTTTATAATTATTGAATTTTATTTGAATTTAGAATTAGAAATAAAGACTTAAATGATAAGTATTCAATAATTTAATTTTTATTAAAAATAAAATTCCATATTATATTTTTATTGGATAGGTTTTATTTTTATAAGAATTTTGATATCTCATTTATATTTTTCTGAGTTATAATGATTTTTCTATATTTTTGCAAAGTTTCAGGCAATTTCTGGAATTTTGAATTTAAGTGCAATTACTAAAGTTACCCGGTGTAACGGCCCCGGGTAGTACCCCTATAGATTTTTGCTTGCTCTTTTCTGTTATGCATCGTCATGCATCATGCATCATCACATCCCTGTTTTCAACAAATAAAATTTATTTTATAAACCCTAATTATTTTATTTTTCTTCTCATATGGTTTATGTAATAACCTCCTCCCCTCTTTCTTTTAACAAAACCTAACCAACAAATCTATTTTATTTTGGGTATAAAATATTTTGGCAATGCCTACAAAGTTGTTTTCCTCTCTCTCTCTCTCCATCTTTGTATTCAAAATTCAATTTTTTGTATGAGCAGGTTTCACATAAAATTTCAAAACAGTTTTGAAATAGAAAATAAAAACCAAAACCTAGTCTACCCAGGCCGCAGCCCCCTGGCCCTTTTCTCTTCCCCACCCGGCGGCCTGCCTCTCTTCTTTTTCCCGCCCATCTCTTCCTCCCCGGCCCAGCCCACCTCCTGGCCCAAGTGCCCCTTCGCACCTCCCCCGTTGTCGTCTTCGCCTTTCCGGCTCACCGAGCACGCACATGGCATGGGTGGAGGCAGTGGTCCTCCTCCCCCAACCACCGCGGCCACCTTCCCTTTTCCCCTCTCTTAAAACCACCCCAGATGCACCAAACCCTAGCGCCTTCCCCACTCTTCCTCCCCTCGCGCCGCCACTCTTCTTCCCCTCTCCCTTTTCTTCTCTGTGAACAACGGAGACAACCACCGTGAGCTCCTTGCCATGGCGCCGTCGCAGGAGGCCACCCCGAGCCCATCCAAGACCACCGTTCGATGCGCACCGTCGTCCTCTACCACCTCCTGCAAGGAATCGTCTCGAGGCCCCTTCAATCGAGCGTAGTTCGCCGTTCCTTTCTCCGTCTCCGGCGCGGTTTTTCACCGATTCCGGCCAACCTCGGCCTCCTCCGGCAACACCGAGCACACCTACGCCTTCCTGGTAACCATGCGACCCTCCTGGACATCCTCTCCTCTCTCTTTGCTTCCGGGAACCCCCGTTTCACCATGTTGCCGGCCGTCTCCTCCGCAGATCGTCGCCGCCGGCGAAAGCTCCGGTGGCTCCCAGTGCCCGCTCCGCCACTTCTGGTTCGCCACGACGAGGCGCATCCCCGTCGCCCAGCCTCGCGTGCTGGAACCCAGGGAGGCGCCCGCGCGCAACGAACCTGAGTCGCAGTGATCACCACCGTCGCGCGCCATGGTCGCCACGTCGTCTCCACGTCGTCCGCCACGCGGCGTCCACGTCGACCCGCGGGCCCAGCCGTCGCCGCCCCGGGCTAACCACCCGCTCGGTGAGAATTCCCCACCAGTCCCAGATACGAAATCTTACATAAAACCCCCTGCCAGTTTTTCAGCCTCAACCCGCAGCCCCTGCCCCTGTCAGCTTCCACCATAACCCCCTGCAAATCTTGAAAAGTAACCCGGGGTCCTTCCCCCCTTTCGAAAATTATTTCTGGGCCCTTTTCAATCAAAATAAATCTGTTTAATTACTTTTTAAATAACAAATACCAATCTGCTAATAACTTTAAAATGGAAATTCAAAATGAAAAGTGTTGTATATCAATTTTGATCAGAAAAATGTGCTGGACATGAATATGCCATCCATGCTTGCTGTTGCATCCTGCATCATATAAATTCGCGATAGTTTGCATTATCACCTAATATGGAACATATGGAATATGTGGGATATTATATATATGTTGCCCCGGTTCCATTTAACTTTGCGTAGCTCACCATGCCTTGTGTTTCCATGCTAATCAACACTTAACACGCCTAAGGAAATGCAACTCGAACCTAATAATTTGTTTGTCCGGGTTTCGATCCCGCTTAATTTGGATAATTGCATTGCACCATCTTTGCCATGTCATGCATATCATCTTGATCATGCTGGATCTTCTTTATCCGTAGTAGTAAGATTGCATGCGTTGTTTGTTCCAGCATTTGCTTCTTCCCGGATAGGATCACGAAGTGTTGATGTGAGATACGATGAGTTCTCCGACAAGTTCTTCTGCAGCTTTTCACAGGCGAGCCCACCCCTTCACCTATTTTACTTTTACATGCTCTTTTGATCTATTGCTATCCTTGTGTTGCGATTCTGTTGTGTCACGTGTCCTATCCACCTGTTACCTATATGTCCGAGATACACCTCCTCGCCCTACCTATTGTTTGTTGTTTGCCAGCTTTGCGAGTCGTAGGCGAGTTTAGGGTCTTGTTGATATCTCGAGATGTTCGGGATATCTTGTTGGGAGGGTATCACATGCTATATCAGTTGTTGGAGATACACATGCTTTACTTTATTGTTAACAACTAAAATTGTAAGCAGAGGCATCTGTGAGCCCCTTTGCGAAAGCATCGGAACTTTGACTTGCTAATGTCCCCTAGGACCCGAGTTCTTGTTATCTGTTCCGAGATTGAGCGCTCTACCCGTACGTGGGGGAGTGGGACCCCCATCACCCACTACCTTTCCTCGAGTCTGTTTATTGGGAGCCACAACCTTGGTTTTATTTGCTCATATGCACGATGCACGATTTACTTCTGTTGCCTTCGGGTGTTTATATTATGTTCTGTACTCATATCGTGGAACGATTAGCGGCACGGAGTTGTTCACACTTAGCTTAGCCGTTGGCACAAACCTCTCGGGTCCGTATCGGAGTACGGCCGAACTTCGTCACGGGTAGCTTAGTGGGGTGGCTCCCTTAAACTTTCTCTTGCATTGGGAACGGTCTTGATGTGAGACTCCACCTGTAGTAAGTGGGTTCGAGCATGCGTATGGTTACATTTGGGCAACCCCTGCAGGGTGTACATCTTATCGATAAGCCGTGTCCGCGGTTATGGACGACTTGGAATTGTATAGCTTGATCATAGAACAACTTACACCTTTATGTTGTTGCTAATAATTTGCTAATAAAACTTTTTCAAAAGTGTGTGTGCCTTTGCCAGTACCTCTTTGCGAAGGGGGATCGCATCGGCTGTGTTATGTTTGCAGAGTATAGAACTGTTACCTTGTGCGCTCTCTTATCTTCTCTGAGTAGACGGATGTTGTAGCGTGTCTCTATTGGATAGTAGCTTTGCTGCCGCTAAACTCCACATATAGCCGGGTGAAGTTTATACCGCCCACCAGCGAGCATAGCTGGTCTTGTTTCGCAAGTACGTGCCAATGGTACTTACCCTCGCCTTCCTTTCTTTTTGTCTCCTCCCCCTTTTGTCGGCAACCGATGGCCCGACTTTGACAGGTACGAGATGACGACGTTAGCAAGGTTACCCTTCCGGCTTGGCCTGGGCAGGGTTATGGACGCCACTGGTTATCTTCAGGACTCTTAGTCCAATTTGTATCTTGTCCGTACTCGGATGTATTTGATCTTCTGTATGATTTGGATCCTTGTATTGTATATTTGTATCTTGACTCGTTGGAGTCGTTGTTGTAATATATGTTTCTTGTGGGCTCTATTGTAATCCTGTTGTAATGTTACCGCTCGTGTTAATTCCTCTGGCATCACGTGTGTGATTCGTCGCGCACGTCGTGTCGGAGGGCGTCTCTGAATCGATATCATGCGGATTTCGGCGGGTTCGCTGGGATCCTCATGGTACCGGTTCCGGGGCGTCACAAGTTGGTATCAGAGCTCAGGTTGACGGTACCCCACTAGTCCAGCCTGTAGGATAACCTTGCCAACGGACGTTGTTGTGTCTAGTGTCAAAACTATTTTCTGAAATTCGTTGGATAGATCTGACTAGTCTGCATTTCCTCCTTATCTATATTCTTTCTCCTCTTACCTTTCCGCGTTTTGAGTCTTCTCTCTTATCTAAGTTCTCTCAGTCTTAGGTTCTGACGCGGGTTGGACGATCTATGCCTTTATCCTATTAGGTCCGATCTTCGGAGGAACCCGACAGAAGCGCATCATCAACGACGGAACAACGGCTTCTTGTTAGTGGTGTCGCCGATCTACGTGGAGCAAGAACTCTTGTTAGTGGTGTCGAGAAGACCAACAGTTTGCCAGAAGAAGGTTCCACCTCAAGGTCGGGTGAAGATCAACGATGCCCCAGAAGATCTGATAGTTTACCTCTCTCCCCCCCGTACCGTGGCGTGGAACCTCGGGGCGAGGTTCCTTGTTAGTGGTGTCGATTGTAACGGCCCCGGGTAGTACCCCTATAGATTTTTGCTTGCTCTTTTCTGTTATGCATCGTCATGCATCATGCATCATCACATCCCTGTTTTCAACAAATAAAATTTATTTTATAAACCCTAATTATTTTATTTTTCTTCTCATATGGTTTATGTAATAACCTCCTCCCCTCTTTCTTTTAACAAAACCTAACCAACAAATCTATTTTATTTTGGGTATAAAATATTTTGGCAATGCCTACAAAGTTGTTTTCCTCTCTCTCTCTCTCCATCTTTGTATTCAAAATTCAATTTTTTGTATGAGCAGGTTTCACATAAAATTTCAAAACAGTTTTGAAATAGAAAATAAAAACCAAAACCTAGTCTACCCAGGCCGCAGCCCCCTGGCCCTTTTCTCTTCCCCACCCGGCGGCCTGCCTCTCTTCTTTTTTCCCCGGCCCATCTCTTCCTCCTGGCCCAGCCCACCTCCCCGGCCCGGCACTCCCTTCGCACCTCCCCGTTGTCGTCTTCGCCTTTCCAGCTCACCGAGCACGCACATGGCATGGGTGGAGGCGGTGGTCCTCCTCCCCCAACCACCGCGGCCACCTTCCCTTTTCCCCTCTCTTAAAACCACCCCGGATGCACCAAACCCTAGCGCCTTCCCCCACTCTTCCTCCCCTCGCGCCGCCACTCTTCTTCCCCTCTCCCTTTTCTTCTCTGTGAACACCGGAGACAACCACCGTGAGCTCCTTGCCATGGCGCCGTCGCAGAGGCCACCCCGAGCCCATCCAAGACCACCGTTCGATGCGCACCGTCGTCCTCTACCACCTCCTGCAAGGAATCGTCTCGAGGCCCCTTCAATCGAGCGTAGTTCGCCGTTCCCTTCTCCGTCTCCGGCGCGGTTTTCACCGATTCCGGCCAACCTCGGCCTCCTCCCGCAACACCGAGCACACCTACGCCTTCCCGGTAACCATGCGACCCTCCCGGACATCCTCTCCTCTCTCTTTGCTTCCGGAACCCCCGTTTCACCATGTTGCCGGCCGTCTCCTCCGCAGATCGTCGCCGCCGGCGAAGCTCCGGTGGCTCCCAGTGCCCGCTCCGCCACTTCCCGGTTCGCCACGACGAGGCGCATCCCCGACGCCCACCCTCGCTTCCCGGAACCCACCGAGGCGCCCGCGCGCAACGAACTGAGTCGCGAGAGTGATCACCACCGTCGCGCGCCATGGTCGCCACGTCGTCTCCACGTCGTCCGCCACGCGGCGTCCACGTCGACCCGCGGCCCAGCCGTCGCCGCCCGGGCTAACCACCCGCTCGGTGAGAATTCCCCACCAGTCCCGGATCTGAAATCTTACATAAAACCCCCGCCAGTTTTCAGCCTCAACCCGCAGCCCACCCCCTGTCGCTTCCACCATAACCCCCTGCAAATCTTGAAAAGTAACCCGGGGTCCTTCCCCCCTTTCGAAAATTATTTCTGGGCCCTTTTCAATCAAAATAAATCTGTTTAATTACTTTTTAAATAACAAATACCAATCTGCTAATAACTTTAAAATGGAAATTCAAAATGAAAAGTGTTGTATATCAATTTTGATCAGAAAAATGTGCTGGACATGAATATGCCATCCATGCTTGCTGTTGCATCCTGCATCATATAAATTCGCGATAGTTTGCATTATCACCTAATATGGAACATATGGAATATGTGGGATATTATATATATGTTGCCCCGGTTCCATTTAACTTTGCGTAGCTCACCATGCCTTGTGTTTCCATGCTAATCAACACTTAACCTGCCGGAAGGAAATGCAACTCGAACCTAATAATTTGTTTGTCCGGGTTTCGATCCCGCTTAATTTGGATAATTGCATTGCACCATCTTTGCCATGTCATGCATATCATCTTGATCATGCTGGATCTTCTTTATCCGTAGTAGTAAGATTGCATGCGTTGTTTGTTCCAGCATTTGCTTCTTCCCGGATAGGATCACGAAGTGTTGATGTGAGATACGATGAGTTCTCCGACAAGTTCTTCTGCAGCTTTTCACAGGCGAGCCCACCCCTTCACCTATTTTACTTTTACATGCTCTTTTGATCTATTGCTATCCTTGTGTTGCGATTCTGTTGTGTCACGTGTCCTATCCACCTGTTACCTATATGTCCGAGATACACCTCCTCGCCCTACCTATTGTTTGTTGTTTGCCAGCTTTGCGAGTCGTAGGCGAGTTTAGGGTCTTGTTGATATCTCGAGATGTTCGGGATATCTTGTTGGGAGGGTATCACATGCTATATCAGTTGTTGGAGATACACATGCTTTACTTTATTGTTAACAACTAAAATTGTAAGCAGAGGCATCTGTGAGCCCCTTTGCGAAAGCATCCAACTTTGACTTGCTAATGTCCCCTAGGACCCGAGGTCTTGTGCTCTGGTCCGAGATTGAGCGCTCTACCCGTACGTGGGGGAGTGGGACCCCCATCACCCACTACCTTTCCTCGAGTCTGTTTATTGGGAGCCACAACCTTGGTTTTATTTGCTCATATGCACGATGCACGATTTACTTCTGTTGCCTTCGGGTGTTTATATTATGTTCTGTACTCATATCGTGGAACGATTAGCGACAGCAGGTTGTTCACACTTAGCTTAGCCGTTGGCACAAACCTCTGGGTCCGTATCGGAGTACGGCCGAACTTCGTCACGGGTAGCTTAGTGGGGTGGCTCCCCTTAAACTTTCTCTTGCATTGGGAACGGTCTTGATGTGAGACTCCACCTGTAGTAAGTGGGTTCGAGCATGCGTATGGTTACATTTGGGCAACCCCTGCAGGGTGTACATCTTATCGATAAGCCGTGTCCGCGGTTATGGACGACTTGGAATTGTATAGCTTGATCATAGAACAACTTACACCTTTATGTTGTTGCTAATAATTTGCTAATAAAACTTTTTCAAAAGTGTGTGTGCCTTTACCAGTACCTCTTTGCGAAGGGGGATCGCATCGGCTGTGTTATGTTTGCAGAGTATAGAACTGTTACCTTGTGCGCTCTCTTATCTTCTCTGAGTAGACGGATGTTGTAGCGTGTCTCTATTGGATAGTAGCTTTGCTGCCGCTAAACTCCACATATAGCCGGGTGAAGTTTATACCGCCCACCAGCGAGCATAGCTGGTCTTGTTTCGCAAGTACGTGCCAATGGTACTTACCCTCGCCTTCCTTTCTTTTTGTCTCCTCCCCCTTTTGTCGGCAACCGATGGCCCGACTTTGACAGGTACGAGATGACGACGTTAGCAAGGTTACCCTTCCGGCTTGGCCTGGGCAGGGTTATGGACGCCACTGGTTATCTTCAGGACTCTTAGTCCAATTTGTATCTTGTCCGTACTCGGATGTATTTGATCTTCTGTATGATTTGGATCCTTGTATTGTATATTTGTATCTTGACTCGTTGGAGTCGTTGTTGTAATATATGTTTCTTGTGGGCTCTATTGTAATCCTGTTGTAATGTTACCGCTCGTGTTAATTCCTCTGGCATCACGTGTGTGATTCGTCGCGCACGTCGTGTCGGAGGGCGTCTCTGAATCGATATCATGCGGATTTCGGCGGGTTCGCTGGGATCCTCATGGTACCGGTTCCGGGGCGTCACACCGGTACAGGTCTAACCCTAGCAGCTGACCAGTTGGGTCGTGCCCACCTCAGCTGCCACATAGGCGGAGACTAGTCAAATTGACTCCGGAGTTGACCAGCCACGTTACCTCGCCGGAGAGAGCTCCGGCGATCGACGGCTACGTCGATACTGAGCTCCAGAGATGGTGAGAATGGTATCGTTCGAACAGTTACTCGACGCAGGGTCCTATGGTACCATCGCCACCGACTAGAGGTCACCGGAGTAGCTCCGGCGAGCTCTACTGCGGCGGCGCAATTCCGGCGAACTCGGGAAATATGCTACGGTGGACCAAATCATGCAAAGGAATAGTCCAGAGATGCGCAAACATACACTGGTGACGTTGGTGTGGTCGATGGCGTCAATCGTGGGCGGAAATGAGCTGAACCTCACCGATACCGGAGATGAGCTGCGGAAGGGAACCGCCGAATTCGCCTGACCCTGGGCTCCCCTAGACGCGATCTTCCTCCCAGATGGAATAGCAGACGAGGCGCACCTCCGGGTCCTAACCCTGGCCTCCGGGGTGGCTTGAATCGGCGGCTAGCCGGAGAACTTTCCGACAGCAGCCCCGGTGTGTGGAGACGATAGAGAGAGATGGAGGGTCTGATAGGGATGGCACCCGCAGGGTATGGGTACGGGTAGAGCCATCCCATACCCGTACCCGTCACATTTAATCTTACCCGTCACCCGTACCCATACCCATCAACGGGTACAAGTTTTTCCCATACCCGTCACCCGATAGGGTAAATGGGTACCCGCGGGTGAAAATACTCGCGCTTACAACACATCAAATTGATCAAAAAAATATGACAGGAGGTGAAGCGATCATAAATAGGGGTCTAATCCTCACTAACCTACCAACAATTGTGAGACCGGAAATCGTGAGGTTCAGTCTAGCAACATGAAGGCATGATTAGGAAAAAATTAAGTAGTTTAGAATATTACAATGACCCACTTGTTAATTTTAGATGGGTACATGTTTACACGGGTATGGGTTCTATGATCCCATACCCGTACCCACTCTACCCGATGGGTATAATATTTTCCCATTTACAAATCCATGGATAATATTTTGTCCCATACCCGTACTCCTATTGGGTTTTTACCCGGCGGGTACGCGGGTCATGGGTACCCATTGCCATCCGTAGGGTCTGAGAGAGATTATGGAGGGGCGATGAGCGTCTAGGGTTTCCTGGAAATGCCTGGGAAGGTTTTATGACTCGCGGAGAGGTCCCAAACGTCATTTCATCGCCGGCAACGGCTGAGATGCTGCGGCAATGTTGGTCTCAAGTTTGTACGGAATCGAGAGGAGTTTGGATAATACGGACGTGAGACGGCTACGACGAGGTTCTGAGATGGTCACTGACGTCCGGGGCTCGTCCTATCGACAGCGAGGAGGAGAAGGTGACCACGGCGTCGCGTTGTCCTCCATGCGCGAGGAAGAAGATGAGGTTGACCCTCTCCGTTGATTTTTTTTAGCGAAGAGGTAAGTTAGGTCGGTTAGTGGGTTTGTTCTGGGCCGGTGCTTGGGCCATCGCTGGGCTACTGTGGCTATGGTTTGGACTGGTAAGGTTCTCTCCTCTTTTTTTATTATCTATATATATATATATATATTTAGTTTGAATTCAAATCAGTTTTGAATGAATTCAAATGGATGAATCCAATTATCAGATGATAATAAATCCCTTGTTTAATTAGGATTCTTATTCCATGTGCCTTGGTTATTTGGCTAAATTTTAAATATGTGACATAATAAAGATTATTTCTATTTCACATCTTTTAGTGTTCAAATAATAATTTTGAAGTTTAGATAATATTTTGGTGATGGTGAAGATATCATCTTGTATTTATTTGTAAGTAAATAATTTATCAGCTAATAATAACTTGCTTTCTCATTTGAGAAGTTACTTTATGATCATGATTTCATGTGCCAAATATGTTTAAGATTTTGAAATTTAAGTTGGGTTTATTCTAAAATTAGTGGTATTGATTTATTAAACTATTGTACTTAAATGCTTTAAGTATTACTTATTCCTCTCCAAATGATTTGTATGTGTTTGGAAACAATAGTTGGGTACACCTCTGATTACCAAGTAATACTCTAATTAAGCTTGGAACATGGAAATATGGTTTACTCACTATGGGATACATAGTTAGGTTGAGATATAGTCTATGTAGGTGATGACACCATATTGGGTTGGCTAAGGTTTTCTTATATTCTTTTATTGAGGAGTAAGTGGAATTTAGATGAGATAAGATTCTATTTATAATCACCAAGTGGTTCACAAGTTAGGGTTGGGATATAAGCCTAGGGTTGCTTACTAGTGATCTCCCTATGATTTCATGTGGTGAATAATATCTACTAATCATATAAGTGTTAGCATTTGGATTATTCTCCTATTTCTCCAAAGCATGGTCATGGATTAGGCATGATCCACTTGTTCTTAATATCCCTACCTCAAGTTCTTAGGGTTTATGATCATCACTCAATTTATAATGATCAAGGTTTGGCTTCCTAAGGATCTCTCATTAAATAGGTTTCGCACTTCCATGATCAAGCATTGTCTTGATCATCTAGGGTGTATTACTTCTAATTTACCTTCTTGAATGGGACTACTATGGTTGCCTCTAAAGTTTATATCCCAGGAGAATGCCTGAGATATTATGTTAGGGTTCTACTCAAACAATGATGATATGGTCATCTGGTTATAAGTATAGTTCTCTCCCTCAAATCCAGGTGTTGCCTTAACTATCTTGAGTGTAACTCCATAGCTTGAGTTCTCTCATATAAGAATGGTTTATTCTAGGGTTCATGGTGTACTCCTAATGTTTACTTAGGTATCTAGGCTAAGATTCCACTTGGTTAACTTAGTTGGATTAGTCTCCTCCCTATTTCATCAACTCATGGATATTATCTTATCCAATTGGATATTTGGTTATCTCACCCCTCCAAGATGAAATGGTTTACAAATCTAATACTTTAGTTCAATGGTTGTCACTTATTCTTAAATAGGTAAAGCTATGATTTGTATGATTGGTCTCTCTTATTTGGAAAGGTCTTTAATACTAACCTATGGTTAGGCTCCATAGAGAGTGATGTGATCATAAATATCTATGTTTAATATAATTGGGTTCTCTCTCTCGGGATGGTCTGGAATAATATCCTAGGGTTTCTCTTCAAGGTGATGGTTGGAATACATGGATGTATATCCAAGGTTTTAGCTGAAGGTTTTCCATTGCTTCTCTAATAAATACTATAGAACTCTCACCTCTCTAGGTTTGATGTGTAATAACTTGGAATGGAGAAGAATATCTATTTCTGGAGTGGATCTTCTTGTTATAATTCCAATGTTGAAATGGAATAAATACCATGAGGTTTCATGGTAGGATTATGGATTAGTTTTAAGACACGGAGAAGATAGTCAAGAATGGTTTCTTCATTTTATTGTTACTTGGTTTGTACTTAAACAGATGTTCTTATGTTATGGCAATGATTACCATATTATGATCTGTTATAAGATCAATTAGTTGATCATTGAGTAAGGTGTTGTTGTGTTGATTATTAGTTCCATTTGATCTAACCCCTTAGATCAAATCATCTCTTCCCAAAATAAGGTTTTAGCAAAGTCACATTGAGGTTTGTAGCGCTTGACTTGATGAGCTACTTCAATTCCACCAAGGTCAAGTGAAACTTCAGTTACTGTGACTGTTTTACTTTAAAGCGCGAAAATTCCCCAGATTTTCTATGCATGAATGCAATGCACACATCTGTTTCCTCTATTTTTGTAACCCCAATACCTGGGATATTACAGTCTCTACCCCTTAAACTAAACTTCGTCCTCGAAGTTTGAACTCTCTCACGTTTGTGGATCTGACTTGTGCAGGCTACGACTTTTCTCGGACTCCGTATTGATCTTACTGGATATAATTGAATATACCCTTGTCCAGATTCTTCCTGAAATCCATTATGGTTTGTCTCTGAACCATGGCTCCTTACTTCAATTCCATGATTTCTTTCAATATCATTTTCTTGTTTCCTTTCTCATTGAATATTCAATGATTGGGACTTCTTCTTGTCATGACAGTCTTAATTGAGGACTAATTGGATAACATTCTCCTATTTGATAAAATAGGTCTTTGTTTTTCCCTTACTACCAAAACTGCAATATTGGTACTTGGTAAGGTACTTACTATGGAATTGGTCATGGTGGTTTATTCCTCTAAGAATGGATTAGACTCATTTAGTCCATCCAATCATGGTTTATAGTTGATACCTATAACTATTTTGTGTTCTTTTGGTTCCATGAAAGGAATCATTCTATTAGTCTTTGATATTGGTATGTTCAATCTTCTTCATTCTTTGACCATCTTGGGCTTTATTGGTCTACGGTATTTCCTTCGTCCAACTTCATTATACTTAGCTTACTTGAGTTTCCGTACTTCTGAGTAAATTTTACTCACTTTCTCAAGTTATAGTCCACTTCTTACTTCCTCGAGGTATGAACCTCGGTTTCTGGTCTAATATCCTTCTGAAAGTAGCGTCAACAATCTTATGAAAATAAGATCGAACTTCCTCTCAGATCAGACCTTCTTTATCTATCTTGCTCAAAATATTGAGTTATTGTACATCCAACTCAATCTTTACTCTACCCCTTAGAGTTTTCTTATGGTCTTCAACTCCTTTTATTCCAACCATTGGATTGATGGTTAGAATATTGGTCTAGGTGTAGCTTATGGTTTATATTCTTCTAAGGTCTTGTGAAGAATGTTTGTGGTATATCCACTCAGTTGTGGACATCCAATGTGAATCCTTCGACTAAATGATTATAGGTCATTGTTATCTGGTTAACAAAATTTTATTTGTTCACCACTTCTTGGTACAAATAATCCAATGGTGGACTACTTGATACCAATTGTGGCTATTTGTTATCTAAAAATGGATTCTATTATAGGTTCTGATCAACTGGACGAGACATCTTCTACTTTATCTCGCAGTTTTGATCCTATACCACAACAGTGGTCTTCTGATACCAACTATGATCTTCTTATCTCTGCTATGGTTTCATAAGTCATCTTCCTTCTGTCAGGGTTTATTTTGCAAGAGAACCACTAACTGACACTATGAATATAGTATCCGAAGTGATTTCCCATGCATTCCCTCTTCCATGATGACTAGGGATCTGCTTGAGCTTCACCATAATCATCATATTTCTCACCTTCATGCTTCTTATGTACTAAAGTACTCCTCTGTTGAGGTAAGCATGAGTTTCTGATTGTACTTCTTTCATAGTATTGTGGTTACTTCCCACAACTTTACTTTATTTCTCCGATGAACCTTCATCTTGTCTTCGAAATCTTCCAGAATTCGTCACTTCCTCACATGTTTACCATTACCCTTTAGATCTATAGCACCAAGTAAGGACTTGATATTGCAACATGCATTTGCATATCAACGTCAAACTTCATGTATGGATCTAGTCAAACAATGAAAATCCAATAAAATCCAAGAAGATTCAGCTTTGTGTTTATAATACACACCATCATAAGCCCGAATATACTAGTTGAGTAAGACATCTCTAAACATCAGGCTCTGATGTGTAGTATATAACACCACATAAGATAGGTTTATGTCGTGATACTTAGCACGAATATGTGGGATTCTACTATTTGTCTCAACCTTTACCTTAATTGCACATTTGCAATAAGATAAACTTGGAACAAAGTGGTCTAGGATAGCTAAGGTTAACCTGATTTTCTCTGGAAGTACTACTTAACTTCCATTTTGTTGAGGACTACTTCACATGATATGTCTAAGCTCTAACATTGCTACTCTAAACACATAACTATGGAAATATAGCTCATATACTTCCATATGTTCTTACCATATAACTAGGGTTCTGATGTACTTGACACAGTTCCCATGGTTTTGGAACACAAATCTTACTCTATTGTTTCGCGTCTAACTTCTTATCAAACTCCTCCTAAGTATTTATGATATTCTAGTCCATCACATAACGATTCTCAGGTGAATCATATATGATTTCTATCTCTACCATGTAAGTAGGCATATTTTATTCCTATCTCTCTTCCTTACCTCCCATGATTGACTCACCATGGTCTATACTACTTCATATGACTCATAGTTATCACTTACTATCCATTGTTTCACAATTTTGGATAGATTTTACTTTCCCATTACTTGTATTGGTTTACACCTTCTAATAGGATATCATGCTTATCTGTGTCACTTAATATTACTCCTATTACAGGTCTGGATAATTCTTACTTAACCATAACATGTTTTGGTACACATCTTCCAATAGGATATCTTCCTTATGGTTGTATCCTCTCTTTGGACTACCATGTATTGTATACCAACTGTGATCTACTCATCTATTGTTTTAAGGACTTATTGATGTGCTACATGTTTAGGATTAGCTAACTAACTTTACTTAGAAAAGATAGATTGAAAAGGTTGACTCAAGTGTGTTAGGATTATTCTCAAGTGAATATCCATCTCAAGTTGACATAGGCATCCCAAATGGGCCTGCCGAAGATAGTACCCGGGGTTTACTGGAGGCCCACTACCCGAAGAATAAGAAGATTCGGAAGCCCAAGATATTATTAAGGAAAGCTAGAGTTGTAATAGGAAGTGTTATTTGTAATATTGCGGGATGAGTTAGAAACCTTCCCGGACTCTGTAACTTGTACAACACGAATCCCTCGGCTCCGCCTCCTATATAAGGGGGAGTCGAGGGACGAAGAAAGTATCGAATCATTGTTTCTCAAACCCTAGTTTCATAATCGTCGAGTACTTTTCGGCTGAAACCTTCGAGATCTACTTGCCCTCTACTTCCAACTAAACCCCAGTCTACAACCCGTAGGCATTGACAAGTTAATACCTTGTCAATTGGCGCCGTCTGTGGGAATTAGAGGCGTCAAGGATCTGGTCTCGATGGCACGTTCAAGATCGTCGACTTCACCAACCACAAAATCATCGACTTCATCAACCGCAAACAACGCAATGGATCGAGGTAAACAGATCGCTACTGGTCCTGTCGATTTTGTTCCTCACCCGCCCTCCCGTTTGGATGCATATGCGTATCTGGAGGAGCCTATGGAGATGACGTTCGGAAGGTTTCACTTTCGCGTCGAGAAAGAGGGATCGTATCGTGTCGAAATTCCGATTTCATCGGGATCGTCGGCGGTCGATTCCAATTTTTCAAGCTATACATCGTCAACCGAATCAGGAGAGGAAGAAACTTCGTCGTCACGCTTCATCAGCATTAGGGCAAGAGAAAAACTCGCCAAGATCTTCAGCGACATGTCGTTTGAGTCATCTGCGGACTCATATATAAGCGATGGCTCAAGCAGTGTCGACAGCTACAACTTCATCGACAAATCTACCACAGTGGGCAAGGTCTTCGCCAATCTTAACGATGGTGTCACCAAACCCAACATAGATCTAAATACAAAGTATCATCAGATTTATGTCATCGGAGAGCCAAGTCATGATCAGGAAGAAACATCTGAGGCTTTCGACGATTTGGTAAATCCATACGTCGATCCCTCTGATTTGCGACGAGGCCTAGGCAATAAATATATCGGGCCACAGCCACGAGACAGAGTTCAACTCCCGCAAGCAGCATGGGATAGAGCCGTGATACGTCTCCGACGTATCGATAATTTCTTATGTTCCATGCCACATTATTGATGTTATCTACATGTTTTATGCACACTTTATGTCATATTCGTGCATTTTCTGGAACTAACCTATTAACAAGATGCCGAAGTGCCAGTTCCTGTTTTCTGCTGTTTTTGGTTTCAGAAATCCTAGTAACGAAATATTCTCGGAATCGGACGAAATCAACGCCAAAGATCTTAGAATCCCCGGAAGCATCCAGAACACACCAGAGAGGTCGAGGGGGCCACAGGCCCACCAAACTACAGGCTGGCGCGGCCAGAGGGGGGGCCGCGCCGCCCTATAGTTTGGCCCCCCTGTCAGCCCTCCTGCGCCGCCTCTTCGCCTATATAAAGCCCCTGGATCGAAAACCCTGATGCGTTCGACGAAAACCACAGAAACCTTCCAGAGCCGCCGCCATCGCGAGGCCAAGATCCTGGGGACAGAGTCTCGTTCCGGCACCTGCCGAGCGGGGAAGTGCCCGGAAGGCTTCTCCATCGACACCGCTGCCATCTCCACCGCCATCTTCATCACCGCTGCTGCTCCCATGAGGAGGGAGTAGTTCTCCATCGAGGCTCGGGGCTGTACCGGTAGCTATGTGGTTCATCTCTCTCCTATGTACCTCAATACAATGATCTCATGAGCTGCTTTACATGATTGAGATTCATATGAGTTTTGTATCACAATTCATCTATGTGCTACTCTAGTGATGTTATTAAAGTAGTTTTATTCCTCCTGCACGTGTGTAAAGGTGACAGTGTGTGCACCGTGTTAGTACTTGGTTTATGCTATGATCATGATCTCTTGTAGATTGCGAAGTTAACTATTGCTATGATAATATTGATGTGATCTATTCCTCCTACATATGCATGAAGGTGACAGTGTGCATGCTATGCTAGTACTTGGTTTAGTCTGTTGATCTATCTTACACTACAAGGTTACTAAAATATGAACAAATTGTGGAGCTTGTTAACTCCGGCATTGAGGGTTCGTGTAATCCTACGCAATGCGTTCATCATCCAACAAAAGTGTAGAGTATGCATTTATCTGTTCTGTTATGTGATCAATGTTGAGAGTGTCCACTAGTGAAAGTCTAATCCCTAGGCCTTGTTCCTAAATACTGCTGCGTTACTCTTTGCTTGTTTCTTTGTTTCAACCGTGTTACTACTGCTGCAATACTACCACCATCAACTACACGCCAAAGCAAGCTATTTTCTCGGGCACCGTTGCCTCTTGCTCATACTTATTCATACCACCTGTATTTCACTATCTCTTCGCCGAACTAGTGCACCTATTAGGTGTGTTGGGGACACAAGAGACTTCTTGCTTTGTGGTTGCAGGGTTGCATGAGAGGGATATCTTTGACCTCTTCCTCCCTGAGTTCGATAAACCTTGGGTGATCCACTTAAGGGAAAACTTGCTGCTGTTCTACAAACCTCTGCTCTTGGAGGCCCAACACTGTCTACATGAAAGGAGGGGGAACGTAGACATCAAGCACTTTTCTGGCGCCGTTGCCGGGGAGGAAAGGTAAAAGGCACTCATACTCCGGTTCCAGGTAAAGTACTTTTCTGGCGCCATTGTGTTTGTGCTCGAAGCTATTTCCTTTAGATCCTGCAATTGCATCTTTTTGTTTCTTGTTTACACTAGTAAGGCATAATGGACAACATCTGTGATCTTTTTATTCTATTTCCTGAGTCAAGACATGAATGGTTTAATGCGAAAATTAAAAAACCCATGGAATCTTATTTGCATGCTAGTAGCAATGATATTAGTATGAACGCTTTGAACACCATTGTTGCTAATGATATGGAAAATTCTAAGCTTGGGGAAGCTGGCTTTGATGAGCATGATATTTTTAGTCCCCCAAGCATTGAGGAGAAAATTTTCTTTGATGATACTTTGCCTCCTATTTATGATGATTATAATGATAGTGGTCTTTTGGTGCCACCTACTATGGAGAGTAAATTTTATTGTGATTATACTATGCCTCCTACACTTGATGAGAATAATAATGATAGCTACTTTGTTGAATTTGCTCCCACTACAACTAATAAAATTGATTATGCCTATGTGGAGAGTAATAATTTTATGTATGAGACTCATGATAAGAATGCTTTATGTGATAGTTATATTGTTGAGTTTGCTAATGTTGCTACTGAAAGTTATTATGAGAGAGGAAAATGTGGTTGTAGAAATTTTCATGTTACTAAAACACCTCTCTATGTGCTGAAATTTTTGAAGCTACACTTGTTTTATCTTCCTATGCTTGTTACTTTGCTCTTCATGAACTTGTTTATTTACAAGATTCCTTTGCATAGGAAGCATGTTAGACTTAAATGTGTTTTGAATTTGCCTCTTGATGCTCTCTTTTGCTTCAAATACTATTTCTTATGAGTGCATCATTAAAACTACTTGAGCCCATCTTAATGGCTATAAAGAAAGAACTTCTTGGGAGATAACCCATGTGTTATTTTGCTACAGTACTTTGTTTTATATTTGTGTCTTGGAAGTTGTTTACTACTGTAGCAACCTCTCCTTATCTTAGTTTTGTGTTTTGTTGTGCCAAGTAAAGTCTTTGATAGTAAAGTAAGTACTAGATTTGGATTACTGCGCAGTTCCAGATTTCTTTGCTGTCACGAATCTGGGTCTACCTCCCTGTAGGTAGCTCAGAAAATTAAGCCAATTTACGTGCATGATCCTCAGATATGTACGCAACTTTCATTCAATTTGAGCATTTTCATTTGAGCAAGTCTGGTGCCATTTTAAAATTCGTCAATACGAACTGTTCTGTTTTGACAGATTCTGCCTTTTATTTCGCATTGCCTCTTTTGCTATGTTGGATGAATTTCTTTGATCCACTAATGTCCAGTAGCATTATGCAATGTCCAGAAGTGTTAAGAATGATTGTGTCACCTCTGAATATGTTAATTTTTATTGTGCACTAACCCTCTAATAAGTTGTTTCGAGTTTGGTGTGAAGGAAGTTTTCAAGGGTCAAGAGAGGAGGATGATATACTATGATCAAGAAGAGTGAAAAGTCTAAGCTTGGGGATGCCCCGGTGGTTCACCCCTGCATATATCAAGAAGACTCAAGAGTCTAAGCTTGGGGATGCCCAAGGCATCCCCTTCTTCATCGAAAACATTATCAGGTTCCTCCCCTGAAACTATATTTTTATTCCGTCACATCTTATGTACTTTACTTGGAGCGTCTGTTTGTTTTTGTTTTTGTTTGTGTTTGAATAAATTGGATTACATCATGCTTGTGTGGGAGAGAGACACGCTCCGCTGTAGCATATGGACAAGTATGTCCTTGGTTTCTACTCATAGTATTCATGGCGAAGTTTCTCCTTCGTTAAATTGTTATATGGTTGGAATTGGAAAATGATACATGTAGTAATTGCTATAAATGTTTTGGGTAATGTGATACTTGGCAATTGTTGTGCTCATGATTAAGCTCTTGCATCATATGCTTTGCACCCATTAATGAAGAAATACATAGAGCATGCTAAAATTTGGTTTGCATATTTGGTTTCTCTAAGGTCTAGATAATTTCTAGTATTGAGTTTGAACAACAAGGAAGACGGTGTAGAGTCTTATAATGTTTACAATATGTCTTTTATGTGAGTTTTGCTGCACCGTTCATCCTTGTGTTTGTTTCAAATAACCTTGCTAGCCTAAACCTTGTATCGAGAGGGAATACTTCTCATGCATCCAAAATCCTTGAGCCAACCACTATGTCATTTGTGTCCACCATACCTACCTACTACATGGTATTTCTCCGCCATTCCAAAGTAAATTGCTTGAGTGCTACCTTTAAAATTCCATCATTCACCTTTGCAATATATAGCTCATGGGACAAATAGCTTAAAAACTATTGTGGTATTGAATATGTAATTATGCACTTTATCTCTTATTAAGTTGCTTGTTGTGCGATAACCATGTTTACTGGGGACGCCATCAACTATTCATTGTTGAATTTCATGTGAGTTGCTATGCATGTCCGTCTTGTCTGAAGTAAGAGAGATCTACCACCTTATGGTTAAGCATGCATATTGTTAGAGAAGAACATTGGGCCGCTAACTAAAGCCATGATCCATGGTGGAAGTTTCAGTTTTGGACAACAATCCTCAAATCTCAAATGAGAAAATTATTAATTGTTGTTATATGCTTATGCATAAAAGAGGAGTCCATTATCTGTTGTCTATGTTGTCCCGGTATGGATGTCTAAGTTGAAGAATAATCAATAGCGAGAAATCCAATGCGAGCTTTCTCCTTAGACCTTTGTACAGGCGGCATAGAGGTACCCCTTTGTGACACTTGGTAAAAACAATGCATTGTGATGATCCGGTAGTCCAAGCTAATTAGGACAAGGTGCGGGCACTATTAGTACACTATGCATGAGGCTTGCAACTTATAAGATATAATTTACATGATACATATGCTTTATTACTACCGTTGACAAAATTGTTTCATGTTTTCAAAATCAAAGCTCTAGCACAAATATAGCAATCGATGCTTTTCCTCTATGGAGGACCATTCTTTTACTTTCAATGTTGAGTCAGTTCACCTATTTCTCTCCATCTCAAGAAGCAAACACTTGTGTGAACTGTGCATTGATTCCTACATACTTGCTTATTGCACTTATTATATTACTCTATGTTGACAATATCCATGAGATATACATGTTACAAGTTGAAAGCAACCGCTGAAACTTAATCTTCTTTTGTGTTGCTTCAATGCCTTTACTTTGAATTATTGCTTTATGAGTTAACTCTTATGCAAGACTTATTGATGCTTGTCTTGAAGTGCTATTCATGAAAAGTCTTTGCTTTATGATTCAGTTGTTTACTCATGTCATTACCATTGTTTTGATCGCTGCATTCACTACATATGCTTTACAAATAGTATGATCAAGTTTATGATGGCATGTCACTCCAGAAATTATACGTGTTATCGTTTTACTGCTCGGGACGAAGCAGAACTAAGCAGGGATGCTGATACGTCTCCGACGTATCGATAATTTCTTATGTTCCATGCCACATTATTGATGTTATCTACATGTTTTATGCACACTTTATGTCATATTCGTGCATTTTACGGAACTAACCTATTAACAAGATGCCGAAGTGCCGGTTCCTGTTTTTACTGCTGTTTTTGGTTTCAGAAATCCTAGTAACGAAATATTCTCGAATCGGACGAAATCAACGCCAAAGATCTTAGAATCCCCGGAAGCATCCAGAACACACCGAGAGAGGTCGGAGGGGGTCACGAGGCCCACCAAACTACGAGGCTGGCGCGGCCGAGGGGGCCGCGCCGCCCTATAGTTTGGCCCCCTGTCAGCCCTCCTGCGCCGCCTCTTCGCCTATATAAAGCCCCTGGATCGAAAACCACGATGCGTTCGACGAAAACCACGAAACCTTCCGAGCCGCCGCCATCGCGAGGCCAAGATCTGGGGACGAGAGTCTCTGTTCCGGCACCTGCCGGAGCGGGGAAGTGCCCCGGAAGGCTTCTCCATCGACACCGCTGCCATCTCCACCGCCATCTTCATCACCGCTGCTGCTCCCATGAGGAGGGAGTAGTTCTCCATCGAGGCTCGGGGCTGTCCCGGTAGCTATGTGGTTCATCTCTCTCCTCTGTACCTCAATACCATGCTCTCATGGGCTGCTTTACATGATTGAGATTCATATGAGTTTTGTATCACAATTCATCTATGTGCTACTCTAGTGATGTTATTAAAGTAGTTTTATTCCTCCCTGCACGTGTGTAAAGGTGACAAATGTGTGCACCGTGTTAGTACTTGGTTTATGCTATGATCATGATCTCTTGTAGATTGCGAAGTTAACTATTGCTATGATAATATTGATGTGATCTATTCCTCCTACATATGCATGAAGGTGACAGTGTGCATGCTATGCTAGTACTTGGTTTAGTCTGTTGATCTATCTTACACTACAAGGTTACTAAAATATGAACAAATTGTGGAGCTTGTTAACTCCGGCATTGAGGGTTCGTGTAATCCTACGCAATGCGTTCATCATCCAACAAAAGTGTAGAGTATGCATTTATCTGTTCTGTTATGTGATCAATGTTGAGAGTGTCCACTAGTGAAAGTCTAATCCCTAGGCCTTGTTCCTAAATACTGCTGCGTTACTCCTGCTTGTTTACTGTTGCAGGGTGTTACTACTGCTGCACTACTACCACCATCAACTACACGCCCAAAGAAGCTATTTTCTGGCACCGTTGCTACTGCTCATACTTATTCATACCACCTGTATTTCACTATCTCTTCGCCGAACTAGTGCACCTATTAGGTGTGTTGGGGACACAAGAGACTTCTTGCTTTGTGGTTGCAGGGTTGCATGAGAGGGATATCTTTGACCTCTTCCTCCCTGAGTTCGATAAACCTTGGGTGATCCACTTAAGGGAAAACTTGCTGCTGTTCTACAAACCTCTGCTCTTGGAGGCCCAACACTGTCTACAGGAAAGGAGGGGGAACGTAGACATCAAGCCGCGAGAGCTATGGATGGCTCAGAACCAATGGCTACCACAGCCACACCAGAGGAATTACAAGCATATCAATATAGGCTCGCACGAGCTGCAAGAGAATTGGAAAAACAGAGAGCTGAGCTAAACAGAAGAAAGGAGGCAGCCTCTGCATCCAGCAGGCGAAGGGCAGAGCTGAGTCGACAATCTAGAACTTCAGGTGATAGCCACAGGGAGGCTCGGAACAGAGCAAGATCAAGGTTACAAAACGTACCTGAAGGAGAAAGAGAGCACTTGGTGCAAAACCTCGACATGTCTTTTATGTCGATAGACACGAGAGGGAACATCATACCCAAGACACCCGAAGCTGGGTATATGGCGACACAAGCTTTCATCCTTGCATCCAAACCACCCCCAGGAGATCCAAGGGAGGCACTGTACAATATGGCAATGGAAGGAGTTGGAGCCATGGGGACGGCGTTTGTATCAACACCCCCCGAAGGAACAGCAAGGCAAAATAGTCCACGACCTGCGGCAGCAGCAGCAGCAGCTCCTGAAGGACCAAGTGGAGCAACGGACACGGCAGCACAAGCAAGGGTCGACAGAGTGCGACAAAGCAGGAGGGAACATCGGCAGTCCCCAGAATTAAACGATGAGGATATGTGCGGCTTGCCGTGCTTCACGAGGAGAGTGCGAAAAACTCGAGTCCCTTCGGGATTCAAGTTACCCGATAACTTCAAGAAATTCGACGGCCTTCAAGATCCAGAGGATTGGCTAGTTGATTATCTCGAGACAGTGAAGCTCACAGGAGGAACCAGAGCAACAGCTATGCAAAGCATCCAGGTGCATTTGAGTGGAGCCGCACGATCTTGGATAAAGAAACTTCCTCCAGGATCTATCGACAGCTGGGAAAGCTTCGAGGACGTGTTCGTCAAGAACTTCCGGTCCACGTGCAAGAAACCTGCGTCGTTAGAGGAGTTGAGAGCGTGCCGACAAAAGCCAGACGAGCCAATGAGAAAATATATCCAAAGGTGGAACATCATCAAAAACTCGGCAGAAAATATATCTGACGAGAGAGCGATAGATGCGTTTGTCGCAGGGATCAGGCATGGAGATTTTGTCGAAGATTTGGGGAGGACCAATCCAAAGACAGTATCTGCTTTAATGGAAATAGCAAACAGGTGGGCAGATGGAGAAGATGCTGTTCACAACAAACGGCATAGGTCGCCAGAGGAAGATCGTGGTCGAAACTATCAACCAAGGCGACGATTTCCTCGGCAGTACCCGAGTTACGACGCTCCAGGTCAAATTTCGGCAGGCTTCCGAGCGAACACCGGAGGAAACAATAGAGACGATTACCAGAGAAGCAATGAGCAACGAGGCGACAATAGAGATGACTCTCGAAACAACAGGCAAAATAGTGGGCCAAGGTTCCAGAGGCCTTTTGTGTCTCCCGAAGAGATGATGAACGGGCCGTGTCAGATGCACTTTTTCCTCGACAGCTGTGGAAAAAGACAGTCAGGATATCTGCAGAAAGATTGTCGTAATTTCCAGGCAATGTTAAGGTGGGCAGAGCATGCTAATGCTCGAGCAGCACAGAGAAATCCTCGAGAACCCAGGAGTGAGATTCACTTGCCACCCCCTCCCGCGATTACAGACGACAATCGACATCAGCTCAGAATAGCGGCAGCACCTCCACCGCCGCCCTACGTTGATCCTAACTCTAATGGAGCGGTCTCGATGATTCAGAAGGGAAGGCCATCCAATAGAGCTCAGCAAGTAATTTCGCGGCAAGTGTTCATGGCAGAAAAAATGCCTCCACCAACAGTTGAGTACCTTAATTGGTCAGGGCAAGATATTGGCTTCACCATAGCAGATCATCCACAGCAAGTTCCTCGACCAGGGCAGTCAGCACTTATCCTACCGGCGATCATCGCGAGGTTCGACGTCTCTCGCGTGTTCATAGATGGCGGCAGCAGCTTAAACCTTATGTATGCAGATACACTAAGGAAGATGAATATATCCCTAGCAAACCTGAAACCAACGGACACGAGGTTCCATGGTATTACACCAGAGAAGCCAAGTTATCCGCTGGGGAAGATCAATCTCGACGTTCAGTTTGGGACTCGAGAAAATTACAGAATCGAGAAGTTGGAGTTTGAAGTCGTAGATTTTCCGTCACAGTACCACGCTCTGTTGGGACGACCAGCATATGCTCGATTTATGGCAGTACCACATTACACGTACCTGCTGTGGAGGATGCCTGGACCTAAGGGACCAATCACAGTCAAAGGAAGCTTTGCTTTAGCCGATAAATGTGACAAGGATTTTCATCGGATATCAGAAACTTTCGGGATGCAGGCCGAGTATTTGGCGTCAAGGAGTATGACTGACTACGACGTGCTGCCAGACGTTGGAAGGCCAAATAAAGAATCAACTTTCAATACTGAGAAAAATTCTAAGGAGGTGCAGATTCACCCGACGGACCCGAAAAAGACGACGTCCATCGCAAACGACATGGACCTCGCATAGGAAAGCGCGCTCGTCGAGTTCCTCCGTGAGAACTGGAAAATCTTTGCATGGTGTCCAGCTGACATGCCAGGAGTACCCAGGGAACTTGCCGAGCACCACCTAAACTTGGATCCACTAGAGAGACCAATCAAACAACCTTTGCGACGTTTTTCGGAACCAAATCGCAAGGCTATCTTTGTCGAAATCGATCGACTAAGAGAAGCTGGTTTTATCAAGGAGTTGCATACAGAAGCCACATGGGTAGCAAATCCTGTGTTGGTGCCGAAGAAAAACACTAAGGTCCTTCGCATATGCGTCGACTTTACGTGTCTCAACAAACATTGTCCAAAGGATCACTTTCCCCTCCCGAGGATCGATCAGATTATCGACTCCACGGCAGGATGCGAACGTCTTTCCTTCCTGGACGCATATTCTGGTTATAACCAGATCAGATTAAAAGAAGAAGATGAAGTAAAAAACAGCGTTCATCACACCTTACGGCGTGTTTTGCTACAGAACAATGCCCTTTGGTCTGAAAAACGCGGGAGCAACATATCAGAGGATGATGCAGAAGTGTTTGGCGACACAGATTGGGAAAAACGTGCAAGTATACATCGACGATGTCGTCATAACGTCAAAAAAGGGGGTGACGCTGATAGAGGATCTCAAGGAAACCTTTGACAACCTCGACAAATTCTGCCTCAAGCTGAACCCGACGAAGTGCTCCTTCGGCGTCCCAGCAGGAGAACTTCTGGGGTTTCTAGTTTCAGCAAGAGGAATTGAAGCAAATCCCGACAAAATACAAGCCATCGTAACAATGAGGAAGCCAACAAAGTTGAAAGAAATACAGCAACTAACTGGGCGAGTCGCAGCTTTGAGCAGATTCATCGCCAGGCTGGGAGAAAAAGCGTTACCGTTCTACGCTTTGATAAAGCAAGGGGAGAAATTCCAGTGGAACGAAGAAGCCGATAGAGCTTTCGAGGATCTGAAACGCACAATCTCGACACCACCAATCTTGGTGGCGCCGAAGGAAAAGGAACCTCTCCTGCTGTACATTGCAGCCACACCCCAAGTGGTTAGCACGGTGCTAGTTGTCGAAAGAGAAGAAGAAGGAAAACTCCATGGAGTGCAAAGGCCGGTATATTTCATCAGTGAAGTTTTATCGCCTTCCAAACAGCGGTACCCGCAGTACCAGAAACTAGCATATGGAGTAATTGCAACGGCAAGAAAGTTGCGCCACTATTTTTCGGCACACCCGATAATAGTAGTCAATGAAGCACCTCTCTCAAATATACTGAACAATCCAGAAGCTACAGGGCGTGTCTCCCTTTGGGGAATAGAACTTTCCCCTCGGGACATCACGTATGAAAAAAGAAAGGCAATCAAGTCGCAAGTTTTGCCAGATTTCATTGCAGAGTGGATGGAGCTGCAAAACACGGGACCCCCAGATTTGTCAAGAACTTGGACCATGAACTTTGATGGGTCCAAGAGAGTAGAAGGAGCTGGCGCAGGAGTGGTACTTATATCACCTGAAGGCGACAAGCTAAAATACGTCCTCCGGATGATGTTCCCTAACGCATCCAACAATGAAGCAGAATATGAGGCCCTCATACACGGGATGAAGATGGCGAAAGCTTGCGGTGCAACTCGACTAAAAATCTTTGGCGACTCACAATTGGTGGCTCAGCAAGTTATGAACCAATGTGATGCAGTCAATGATAGCATGATGGCGTACAAGGAGGTGTACAATGAGCTCGAGAAGCTGTTTGATGGATGCGAGGTAAATCACATCAGTAGATTGAGCAATGATGAAGCCGACGTTCTCGCAAACATCGGGTCGCAGTGCCTTCCAATCCCGCCAGGCGTATTTTGGGAAGAAATAGCGGAGAGATCCACGAAGCCGAAAAAGGTGCAGAAAAAAGCAAAGGAAGAAAAAGCTTCGGCGACCCTCAAGGAAGCCATGGAGGACGAAGAGGACCAAGAGCTGGTGATGATGGTAGAAGTTCCTTGGATGCAAGCATACATATCATATATCCTCAGGAAAGAAATACCCGACGATCCAGTTGAGGCAAGGCGAGTTATTCGAAGATCCAAAGCTTTCACAGTGGTCAAAGGGGAGTTATACAAGCGAAGTATTTCAGGCGTCTTGCAAAGGTGTGTCACACCCGAGAAAGGAAGAATAATCCTAAAGGATGTACACGAAGGAATATGTGGCCACCACGCAGTAGTCGAGCCATTGCAGCCAAGGTTTTTCGGGCAGGATTTTACTGGCTGACAGCAATTGAGGATGCCAAGGAAATAGTACGAACCTGCGACGCGTGCCAAAGATTTGCCGCAAAGCCTCACTCTCCGACGGCAGAACTGATGCCAATACCATTGTCGTGGCCCTTTGCCCAATGGGGACTTGATATGGTGGGCAAGTTGCACAAAGCTTCGCCAGGAGGATATGAGTATCTGCTGGTCGCGTCGACAAATTCACCAAGTGGGTAGAAGCGAAGCCAATAAATTCACCAGATGCAGCGTCGGCAATAAAGTTTGTGAAAGGCCTCGTTTTTCGGTTTGGAGTGCCTCATAGCATTGTCACAGATAACGGTACAAATTTTACGTCCAAGGAATTCAAGGAGTACTGCGCAGAAGTAGGCATTAAATTGCACTTTGCGTCAGTTGGGCACCCGCAAACCAATGGCCAAGTCGAGAAAGCCAATGGTATCATCTGCAACGGCATCAAAAAGCGCCTGATAGGACCGCTTGAAAAAGCTCGACATACCTGGCCAGAGGAATTGCCAAGTGTTTTGTGGAGCATCCGAACAACACCAAATACGGCGACACAAGAAACTCCGTTTTTTCTCGTCCACGGAGCCGAAGCAGTATTACCAGTTGAAATAGAGCATGATTCTCCAAGAGTAACAGAGTATGACGAAGAAACATCACGAAAAGCTCGGGAGGATGACATGGACGCACTCGATGAAGCTCGAGATGAAGTACTTTCACGAGTCACCAAATACCAGCAGGACCTCAAAAACTACCACAGTCGACGGTTAAGGCCAAGATCTTTCCAGGTCGGAGATTTGGTCTTACGGTTAAATCAAAAAAGTACCGAAAAGCTCGAATCACCATGGCTAGGCCCTTACGTCGTCATGGAAGTCATCGACGGAGGAGCATACATGATCAAGGACAAGAAGACGGGGGCTCCCGAGAAAAACCCCTCGAACGTGGCGCAGCTCAGGCGGTTCTACGCCTAGAGTCGAAATATAGTCCTCCTTTGTAAAAATACAATGTACTGAAACGCCCGCGAGTTTTCAGACGCACTCTTTTCCTTTTCGGAGCACCGAGTGGGGCCGGAAAGGTTTTTAATGAGGCGGGCTCGCGGTGCTGCAATATAATAAAGATAGTGGAGATATACTTCTTATTCCTCGACACGCTCGGGGGCTCAACGCCTTCAAGTTACAAAATACATACAATATAGATAAACTAGACTTACCGAAATATTTCGCCTTGGTACAATAATACCTCGCCAAATATAAACATCGGAAGCTAACAATTATAAATATAGTATATTCGTCAAAATGTTATTGCTTTGGTCTGAAAACCTCGCAACAAAAATATAGAACTTCGTCATCAAGACACTCGGGGGCTTGCAGCCCATCGATGGAAAAATAAATATATCTTCTTACGACAAGAGGGAAAATCTTCGAGATAGCAAAACAGTACAAATTCCAGCCAGAGGCTCGGGGGCTCCAACAGTATAGGCCACTTTACAATATAAACAAATTTTTTCAAAACAAAAAGAGATCAAAACAATACAGACATAATTTCTCGCAATATAGTACAGCTTAATCAAGGCCTAAGATACTATCTATGGATAAACCTCTCGTTGTTTTGTGTTCAGCATAGGTTCCCTTGACAAAGAATTCTGAATCCATCCGAAGAAGTTCGTCCATCATCGACTCGGCCACAGGAGTCACCATCTCATTGATTGTGTCAATATCATTCTTTCGCCGCGATTTCTTGGCCAGGCAATCGGCAACAATCTTCGTCAGGACCAACTTGGGATGGCAAATGTTTATCATAATCATGGCGAACCTTGCTCCAGCAGTCAATTGAGCTCGCACAAAATTATGAATGCGAGGGGCATCTCTGAATTTCTCCAGTAGTCCAGGAAGAGTTTTTGGAGCCTCATCTCGAGGAAATAAAGTCTTATAAACCAGGGTCAAGGTTCTCGTGCAAAAATTGAGAAATTGGCGCACCTGGCAAGCGTGATCTTGGAACCTAACAATTTGCTGGGTCCGTTCTGGGGTGGCCCAAAACAGACAGCCATGGTTAAGAGAAAGATTGACGAGGAGATTTGTTCTGACATTCACTCTTTCATCTTCAGCGGCAGCGTCAAGAACAGAGCCTATTAAGCGACAAGGCAAGAAATTTAAGGGGAGGCGCAGTAAAGTAAAAAAGAAGCACTATGAGGTTGCAAAAACATACCTAGCATATCTGTGCTAGCCTCAGACATTAGCTCGAGCATGCTATTTTCTCGAGCAGTAGCCTTTTCAGCCTCCGACACAGCAGCATCCTTGGCAGCCATGGCCTCTTTGGCTTGTTGGAGAGCAACTTTCTCTTTTTCAGATGCTTTTCGAGATTGTTCCATCATTGCCAGAGTTTGCTTTTTCATGGATTGAAGCTGTTGTCGAAGTTCTTGCAAATCTTGCGACAAATGTTTGCTTGCAGAACCTTCAATGAGGTTATCATCGACTAGCGTTTTCTTCGAGGAGGAAGAAGGAGATCTTATATAGAGGTGCGGCGAAACGGCGGACCGTTGGATGGAAAAAATGCGTGGCAGATGATAACCACGTGGAAGTGGGGGTAAAAAAGTATTTTAATATTGGAGGAGTTACGGTACGTGCGCCAGAAAAAGCGGAGAACGTGTGTCCCCCACTTGCACGACGTGTCAAGATAGTGGATCAATTGGGCCCGCAAGGCAGTGGGAGGAGACTTCTCGCGATTTTTAACTCGCAATCGTGGCTATCGTCAGCAATAACGTCACCTTGGCGGAAGAAAACATTCGCCTTAACAGTTTCATAAAAGGCGACATGGAAAAGTAATGTTGAGCCTTTGATCAAATACAAGTTTTTGATCAAATGCTCGGGGGCTACTTTGGAAAAAAGAAAAAGCAAGACAAAATAGAAATGGCGTGAGCCTATGATCAAATACAAATATTTGTTCATAGCCTCGGGGGCTACTCCCATCGGGAGCGCTGTTCGCGCACCCGAGAAATTATAAAACTTCGGGAGATAAAAGAAAATATAGCGGCATAAGGCGTGGAGCCTACAACCAAGTACAAGTCCTTGGTTGTAGCCTCGGGGGCTACTCCCATCGGGAACGCTGTTCGCGTGCCCGATGAAATCATAAAAAAAAAAAAAAAAGAGGAAAAGAAAGATAGCAGAGCAAAAGAGTATATTTCGAGTTATAAATAACTCTAAACATACTCCCATCGGGAAGAGCAATATAAGTCATCTTTGACTCAATAAAATGTGCCATTCCAACAGCCGAATAAGCATTCGACAATATATTCTCAGAACGCCAAAGTTACGATCAATTTCTGAATGCCGCAAATTTGCGAAGGTAAGACCCCAGATCCGTTCTGTGTGGCGTGGCGCCGTCTCTGACGTCGGTTTGCTACTTTTATCCGTATCAACAGATACGAAGAAAAATCCTAACGAACGCGTTAGGTACCCGATAAATTTTACTGGGACTCGACAGAATGGTAAGACCTTAAGCGGCACCTATCGAAGTTTACACCAGTATCCCGAGATCATGTCCAGGGACGTGATTTTGAAGTAGGTTTTTGCGGATTGCCACTAGAGCAGTTAACTAGTACCTGATCCGTCAGATGAACTAGCCCCAACTACCATTATCCCTGTACAATATAGAATTTTATGTAAAGAAATATAGAAAAGTTGAAGTTGTCGAATAAAAATAAACAGTGGAGATTTTCCCTGACTCTACGATTCAAGCAAAATCTCGGGGGCTACTGACATAGGCATCCCAAATGGGCCTGCCGAAGATAGTACCCGGGGTTTACTGGAGGCCCACTACCCGAAGAATAAGAAGATTCGGAAGCCCAAGATATTATTAAGGAAAGCTAGAGTTGTAATAGGAAGTGTTATTTGTAATCTTGCGGGATGAGTTAGAAACCTTCCCGGACTCTGTAACTTGTACAACACGAATCCCTCGGCTCCGACTCCTATATAAGGGGGAGTCAAGGGACGAAGAAAGTATCGAATCATTGTTTCTCAAACCCTAGTTTCATAATCGTCGAGTACTTTTCGGCTGAAACCTTCGAGATCTACTTGCCCTCTACTTCCAACTAAACCCCAGTCTACAACCCGTAGGCATTGACAAGTTAATACCTTGTAACAAGTCATAAGAAGATTTGGTTTAACTAAGACAACTTCCTATAGACACTACCAATCCTATAGGTCTCCTTTAAAGGGTTTTAATCCTAGGGTTCAAAGCATTTGCTCTGATACCAACTGTGGTGACCCGGCATACCACTGCATGGTGTAGTATGCAAGTCTGATATAACACCAATGAAACACAGTTCCACGGGTATTATATCGCTCAGAGTGGTACAACAGAAACATATGCGGGTCCAAGGTATGTCTATAGAATTACAACATTGACTCTGTTACATAAGATCATCACAGCCTCCTACTTTACAATGAGGTAAAACTGCAAATAAACTCCAGAAGAACGACTCGTAGTCTAATCCTATCACGAACTCTATTTGTAGAGTATTTAACTAGCTATAGTGGCTAAGAATAGATTCTAGCTAAGTAGGAGCTAGGTTTAGGAAGCTAGTTCCTTTCTATGGCTAAACTAGGTTTTCTCCATGTTGGATGTGGTATCTGACTCCTCTGACAGGGTCCTGTCTCTTGAAGTAGTTGTTGACTCCTCGGCCTTCGAGTTGCACTGTAGATCCTCCTACGATGCCTCCATATCTAAGCAGGGGATTTAAGAGTGGGATGAGTACGAGCGTACTCAACAAGTTCATTATAGGAAATAGGTGTTTAATGCACTAGCTACGACATTAGACCAGAAAGTCTAATACCAATGCAAGTTTTCATAACCATTTCTTCAAAAGGTTGCTTTTATTCAGAAGAACTATGTCCGTCAGCCTTCACCGGTTTACTAGAACTTCATGGAGCTCCTTTCCGGCCGCGTTCGCAGTTCCATATCCCGGAACAGGGAGTGACAGGTCACGGTTCATTACACTCTGCAGAGGGTGTGTTGCTTTACCCATAAGAGATCTTAACCTTGGTGCCAACCGAGCCGCATGCTCGTCCACACTTCCTTTGGTGTGAGGCCCGGTATAAGGTCATAGCCAATCATATTCCTCCGCTACCTCATACACCCACCCTTTGCTGCAAACTTTGACCCTGGGTCCTCGCCGGTGCTCTTATACCAATCAAGGACGACCCCGACCACGACAACAGTTCAGGTCTCTACCATGAACTCCTTCGCCGGCAGCTGCAACCCATCATAGACCGCAATAACCGTGGGGACTTCATCGGGACCCCCACCCTACCACTTGTCCTCTCTTGTATCAAGGGTACCACTTGTCCTCTCTTGGATCAAGGGTCTACGGTAAAGCGCATCCGTTGATGTACAAGAGGTGGAAATACAATTGACTATTCCGTCCCACTCCAGATCTTATGGTTAACACGGGTATTACGGCACAAGAATCTGAAAGGACACGGATGTCGCCTAGAGGGGGGGGGTGAATAGGCGATTTAAAACTTTTACGAGATGGGCTTAACAAATGCGGAATAAAACTAGCGTTTACTTTGTCAAGCCCAAAGCATATACTATGGTTCACCTATGTGCACCAACAACTTATGCTAAGCAATACAAGCAAGTATGTGATAGCAAGATATATATAACTTCAAGCACGATGGCTATCACAAGGTAAGGTGCATAAGTAAAGAGCTCGGGTATAGAGATAACCGAGGCACGCGGGAGACGATGATTTATCCCGGAGTTCACACTCTTGCGAGTGCTAATCTCCGGTGGAGAGGTGCGGTTGCTTAGTGCTCCCGAACGCCACAAGAGGCTCACCTTGAGGTGTGGTTGCTCGATGCACACCAACGCCACAAAGGCCTCACCCCAAGATGCGGTACTCACACCACACACCGAACGCCACGAAGGCGCCTCACCTAAATCTCCGGTGACCCTCGCCACAAAGGCCTAGGTCACGGTTCCACTAAGGGATTTCCTTCGAGGCGGAAACCGGGCCTTACACAAAGATTGGGGCACACATCCACAACTTAATTGGAGGCTCCCAACAAATCGCCACAAAGGCCTAGAATCCGTCTAGGGTTCCAAGAACCCAAGAGTAACAACTTCCTTGCTTTCACCTCCACGAATCACCGTGGAGAACTCAAACCGATGCACCAAATGCAATGGCAAGAACACCACAAAGATGCTCAAGTCCTTCTCTCTCAAATTCCAACAAAGCTACAAAAGCTATTGGGGGAATAAGAGAGGAAGAACAAAGGAATTCACAAAGAACACCAAGATCAAGATCTAGAGAGTTCCACTCACAAAGAGATGGATTTGATTGGTAGAAATGTAGATCTAGATCTCCTCTCTCTTTTCCCTCAAATGGGGGCAAGAATCATGGAGGGATTGAGAGATAGAGCAAGCTTCTCTAGTTCAACAATGGAGGAGAGAGAGAGTGAGAGAAGCACAGCCCAAGGAGGAAGAAGGGGGTATTTATACCCCCAAGAAAATCGAGCCGTTTGGGCAAAAACGGGGCCGGATATTCCGGCCCAAGTTGGGCCGGATTATCCGGGGCCGGATAATCCGGCCTCGGGACAAAACCTGGACAAAATCCGGCCAAAAATCCGGCCCTATCCAGAGCTGCTTTTCTTCCGGTCCTTAGACGATTTCGGGGGCCGGATATTTCCGAAATATCCGGCCCGGATAATCCGGCCCGGATATTTCCAAAATATCCGGCCTAAGAAAACTGCAGAAACACCAAAACTAAAACGGGCATAACTTTTGCATCCAGGACTCCGATTTCGATGATCTTGGGCTCGTTGAAATCACAACAACGAGCTCTACAACAATATGCATAGAAACATCATAGTCCAGCAAAGGAGGATAGAAACAAATGATGAAAGGTTTGACCTATCTCAAAAAGACATACCGGTAAAACCTCCAATCTTGAAAATGCAACAAGTTGCCCATGGAAAAACCATTCTCAATGAACTAGAGCTTGTCATGAGAATAAGCACAAGCTCTAAAACATCACATGGATAAGATCCAAATAAAACCAAGAAAGATGATGAACCAAACTCGAAAACGCAACAAGTGATCTATGCGAAATCCGTTTTCGATGAACTAGAGCTTGTCATGAGAATAAGCACAAGCTCTAAAACATCACATGGATAAGGTCCAAATAACAACCAAGAAAGATGATGCAAGGATGCAAAGGTTTGAGCTCTCTCCGAACGATACGATCGAGTTACTCACTCGAGAGCCCTCTTGATAGTACGGCAACTAAACTATAAACCGGTCTCCAACTACACTATGAGACCGGTGAGAAACAAACCCTATCAAGAGCAAACCTTATACTTGCGCATTCCACTTGAGCTCGATGACGACGATCTTGACCTCAACAAGATGGAACGCCTTTCTTGCTTGTGCTTGCTTGACGAAGTCTTGTGGATTGCTCCCCCATAATCCACCATGGGAGAGCTTCTTCTTCGGCGCATCTTCACATATCCATGATCACCATATGGATGGCAAGACTCAAGCAAAGGATCTCTTCGAGATGGCTCATCTTGAACTTGCACTTCATTTCTTCATTCTTCATCATGTTGATGTCTTGAAGTAGCTTGAGGGCTCACTTCATCTTCATCTTCAAGACATACTTGACACTTGATATCAAAGGATCTCTTCGAGATGGCTCATCTTGAACTTGCACTTCATTTCTTCATTCTTCATCATGTTGATGTCTTGAAGTAGCTTGAGGGCTCACTTCATCTTCATCTTCAAGACATACTTGACACTTGATATCAAAGGATCTCTTCGAGATGGCTCATCTTGAACTTGCACTTCATTTCTTCATTCTTCATCATGTTGATGTCTTGAAGTAGCTTGAGGGCTCACTTCATCTTCATCTTCAAGACATACTTGACACTTGATATCCTTCATCAATTTCTTCTTATTGCAACCTTGAAGCCAACATATGGTTCAAGAATTGCCTATGGACAACTCCTACAAATATAACTCAATGCAAACATTAGTCCATAGGGATTGTCATTAATTACCAAAACCACACATGGGGGCTCCATGCACTTTCAATCTCCCCCATTTTGGTAATTGATGACAATCTCTTTGAGAGGGTTTATATAAGGAATTGAAGTAACAAATAAGTTGAATATATAGAGCAAACTCCCCCATAATATATGCATGTGTGAATGATCTTGACTTTCATTGCATATATTGGCATTCAAAGCCTAGTGGAGTTTCCTCTAAATATTCAACTATGCAAAGCAACAAGATGCAATGCAATAAAAGCACATGCTTAAGCACAAAGCAAAGACATAACCAAATTCCCTTAAACCCTCCAAACTTCTCCCCCATTGGCACCAATTGCCGAAATGGGTGAAAAATTTAGAAGGCCAATATAGTGAGAGTTCCTCCATAGCGTGTGCATTTCTCATAATTTGAGTGGAATCAAATGCTCATATCCAATGACGAATATTCGGAAGGAATCACACTATAGATAGGATCAAAGATTGCAAAAAGATAACAAAGTCAAGAAGCTTCAACAAATGAAGCAAGCAACCAAATGAACCACAAGGAAGATACCAAAAGAAAGATAGATATTATGATAAGATCAAGAAGATTGCTCTAAATAATATGAGGAAGCTCCCCAAGGTTTGTGCACAAAACTAGACAATTTCCATTAGAGTATAAAGTGCACAAACATGGAATCATCACTCCCATAATATCATTCAAAAATAAAAGATACCAAGTGAATCAAACTCTAATGATCGCCACAAGATAGTGCTCTAAATTAAATGAGGAAGCTCCCCAAGGTACATGCATAAATTAAAATGTTGTATTTGAATACAATATGCATAACATGGAATCCTCACTCCCTTATTACCATTTAAAACACAAACATTTGCAATTGATCATAGATAGAACAATAAGCTTAACACTTGCAACAAACAAATAGTTGAGCAACAAGTAAGAGGCACCATAATAAAAAAGGCTCAACCAAGAGGATATGTGAAAGGCATGATAAAGCATATTATAAGACTATTACAAGGATGAGCAAAAAGCATCATCATAGTCTTCAATGAATTATATTGCTTGGCATGACCAATCAACATGCAATAAATAAAAAGATATCAAAAGGAGATGTATCATCTCTTATGTGTATAAGTTTCTCTAAGTGGGCAATATCACAAAGATATTTATCCACAAAGAAACATGCACACACAAAATAGATACGCAAGAAAAATAGTATGATATTCAAGACGAAGTCATGCAATATACCAATAAGAATTTTTGCTTAATAGCATGGCCAAAGGCTCAATTTTATCTTATTGTACATTCATGAACTTCAACCACAAACAACTAAAATACATCACAAATATCAACAAGGGATAGAAGATAGTTGGGATGCATTTGAGAAAGGCAACAAGTATCACAAACGGGGATACCAAAAGAAGTAACTAAATTTGCACTTTCATCTATATTGCACATGTGAGAGCCTTGAGGAATTGATATGCAACAAAATTGCTAGATAGGCATAGTTGGGATGGATGAATCATGAGCATGATTTAAAATACTTCCCAACAAATGCACTCATCTCAAATTACTCACATTCACAATAAAGAGGTTTCATTAAGACTTTTGCAAGAAGCACAACATTTGCAAATCAAGAGATTCATGCCAAGATGCAACCATAAGGTTGGATACAAGAAAAGTATGCATGAGAAGATACTTGTTACCAAGATAGCATTGGTGTGGATGTAGTAGATATGTGTTCGTTGATCATCCTAGCTTGCCTCACGTTACCATTGAGTCACCACTTCTTTCCAAGAGTGAGACAAGCATTCAATGCATATCCATTGTACCTAACACAAAGGTAAGTACAAAATGGTCCCCAAACTAATTGGGTCCGAAGTAGTTAGACACACTACAACATATAGGACAAACTCCACAATTCTATGTGCATATAGATATGAAATTGAATTTCATGCACATCTTAGTCAAATTAGGATTTGATGGAGTTTACCCTATATATTGGATCAAAGAAAGTGACACATGCCATAAGATATACATATATTAAATATGCATGCACAATACTTTCAAGAACCAAAGGAAGATACAATTTGGACAAAACACCAAATAAACCAAGAGACAATGGTTGTCCAAATTATATCAAAGAATCAAATCAACACAAGATTGACTCCAAAGACTTATCTCATTATAAGAAGCTAATTAAACCTAAGCACAAAGGAATGAGATAACCAACTCCCAAGAGAGCAAGGTTCCAACAAATAAACCAAACCCTCGATACTTTTTATGATGGCACAAAGTACCAAAAAGAAAATTTATGTCTCCCAAAACCAAATTTTGATAATGATCAAGAGATGTTAAGCATTCTAACAAATATAGGAGAGCTCCCCCAAGATTAGTGCATTATCTAGGATTTTGCATATGAATACTAAATGCACAAAACTAGGATCATCACGCTACCTATATCTACTAAAATGCTAAGAAAGTTTGAATAGACAAATTAGATCCATAAGATGCAAGGAAGACACATGGGAGTCAAAGCACAACACATTCATGGCAATAAATAAGACAATTTAAACACAAGAGCCAATGTAAATATGATCAATAAATTTCTACCCAATAATAGATTGCCAATTGTCCTAGGATAAGAGGTATTAGGAAATATTTCCCGGTGGTAGTTTGTAAGTATACATAAGATCATATTTACAATGAACAAAGCATATGGTAAAAGATAAGAGTTAACCATCATGCAAAGAAAGTTTCTTGATAGCTTCATTTAGTCATACCAACATGCAAGGCAATTAATAGTATTCATACCAACATGCAAAGCAATTAATAGTATTCATACCAACATGCAAAGCAATTAATAGTATGACTTGAAGCACATGGTTTTCCAAAAATGTATTGAGGGACACGTTGGGAAAAACCATGCCAAGAAAAACTTTCACAAATAAGATCCACAAAGATATTAGCAATGAAGCCATTTAAGCAAATTGGAGCTTGTTTGAGCAAACATGCCACATAGGAGAGAGATAATTTACGGTATCAATTCTATGTGACACAACCTCAAATGTTCACATTTTCTAGGCTTGTAATATGCACAAAGCTTATTACTCCCCCATAATGTGATAAGGAATTTATTTTCACAAGAGGCAAAAAGATCCAAGTAGAGATATTAATGGACATTAGAATTTGAATTTCTCATGAAGATGACATACCACATAGCGACTAGATAATCTTGCAATATCAATTCTAAGTGACATTCCTCATGTACACACATTGTTTAGGATCATGAAATTCCCAAAGGAATATCACTCCCCCAAAATGGGATTGTCTATTAATCGCTCATAAGAGCCATATAAGATACACCAAGATGCAAAGAGGCTCAAACACAAACACAAATACATGGTGTGCAACCCAACATTCATAGACTTGATTTCTCAAGCAAAACTATTAGGAAGCACAACATATACAAACACATGTTAGGAACAAAACTAACACATGCAAAGGGGCGAGTAACTTTCAATATAAATGAGTTGAGAACATGTTACCGCAAGGAGGAACATTGGATATATGATTGTAGCAAGATAATCAAAAGACTTGGCTTGATATAATATAAATGATGAAGATCCCTTAATTCTTCATGATGTTGCCAAGTCTCCAATGCCCTCCAAAAAGCACCTATTGATCAAGTTTTGGATTGTTGGTCCCCAACTAAGTTGGGTCCTAAGAGGTTAGTCACAATAGGCTTGGCAACCCAAATGGTTCTTTTCTTGACACCACTTTGAGCACCAACATATTTGGCAAACACATTGCCACCCTCATCCTTACAAAGAGAATAAACATCATCAATGGAGATAGAGTTGGATGAGGTACCAATAGTGCAAAAAGAGGAGATGTGGCCCTTCTCACGGCATATGTAGCAAGTTCTTTTCTTCTCCTTCTTCTCACTAGATTTCTCCACAATGGGAGCATTGGCTTGATTCTTCTTGGGAAGTGGAATTTCTTCAACTTGAGGTTGAATATGAGTTTGAGCTTGAGGCCGCTTCCCTTTTTGCTTCTTCTTCAAAGGGCAAGATCTAACATGGTGCCCTTCAATTTTGCACTTGAAGCAAACAATCTTGGCCGGGTCTTTGACTTGTACTTGGCCCTTCTTGTTGTTGTTGTTCTTGGACTTGTTCTTGTTGTTGGATTTGAATCCAAGTCCACTCTTGTCATTGGGGGATTGTTGCACACTTAACATCGTGTCAAGTTTGCATTTCCCTTCATGACTCTTTACCAAGTCGGTCTTCAAAGAAGTGACTTGGGCCTTGAGCTCTTTGATTTCCTCTACATGGTTAGTAACAACACAAGTACTAGAGGAAGTAGAACCTTCATTGTTAGAGCAACAAGGCAAGGAAGATAATTCATCACAAGATTTAGCAATACTATGAGTGGATGAATTACTAGGACTAGCACATGGCAATATAGCATTTTGGGTAGTAGTGCTAGTATCCACATGAGGCTCACAAGGTGTTGCCTTCGATATGATAGTCTCATGAGCTAACTTTAGCCTATCATGGGAGGCTAGAAGATCCTCATGGGAGCTAGAAAGCTTTCCATGATTTTCTTCCAATTTCCCATAATTGCTAGTTAGCAATTCAAGTTGAGCCCTTAGCTCAACATTCTCCTTCAAGATAGATGCTTCACAAGAAGTAGAGTTAGTAGCACAAGCATCATCACAAGACATATTAAGAAGAGAAGGTAACATAGCATGCTCTTTTAAATATGAAGCTTGTAGTTGCTCATATGACTTGGTGAGGATAGAGTGTTCGCTCTCCAAGGCCTTGTGGGCCTTGTCTAGATCATCTAGATCCTTAACAAGTTTATCATGGCCAACACCAACTTTGAACTTTTCATTTTTAAGCAATTTTAATTTAGCTTTAGCATGGTCTCTTTCTTTAGTGAGTTTAGCAAATATTTCATTTTGAGACACCTCAAGGGTTTGAAGTTGCTCCTCAAGAGAGGCTACGGTCTCTTGTTCTTCTTCAAGATCATTCTTTAAAGATGCTACATCATCGGCATACTCTCGTTCAAGAGCACCCTTTTTATCAATGGTGTTCTCATGCATCCAAATAAGTTTTTGGCTCTCAATAGCGGTAGTCAAGATTTCAAAGAAGTGAGAGCTAGCAATTTTATCTTTGTAAAGAACCTTGAATACACTCTCACCTTTATCGCGTAGAGAGACAACCCAATCCTCTTCTTCATATTCATCCTCATTCTTATCACCACGAGACATATTAGGTTCCATGGTAGGAGGTACCGTGGAACCCTTGGCCATAAGGCATATATGAGGACCGTGAAATAAAGATGAGGAGTTACTTGAGGCTCCTTTCAAGATCTTGTCTTGACCAATAGAATCTTTGGTTTCCTCTACATTGTTAGACACACAACAACTAGAGGAAATAGAATCATTTTTATCATGGCCACAAGACAATGCAAGCATATCATCATTAGATTTTTTCAAGCAACTTACACATGATATGCAAGGACTATCAACACAAGCATGTAAATCATTTCTAGTGCTAGATGTGTTTAAGTCCAAAGATGAACCATTGCAATGAGATATAGATGAAGGATCATCAATAGTAAGCTCAATACCAACATTGCAATTTCCATCACCACTCACCATATCATTACCTTGTGTCTTGAAACACTTTGGTGAAGTGGATGAAGATGAGAACTCATCACGGCCGGAAGTGGAAGCAATACAATCATCCTCAATGATATTGGACACATCATATTTATCTCGAAGCTTTGTCCATAATTCATGAGCGCTCCCAAAAGGCATGATTGAAGAAGTAACTACATTGCTCACAACAATGGAAAACACATGAGAAGCAAGAGCATCGAGACAAGAGTTTTTCTTCTCCTCATAAGATAAATTTTGGGGATCCTTAGGAGAAGAAAAACCCATGTCAAGAAATCGCTCCATGTTCGGGGAAATACCCCGCAAAATATTAAGCACATAAATTTTCCATAGATCATAATTTGTGCCATCAAATATAAACAAGTTATTGTGATCTAATCCCCTAACCGACATCTTTACTCTCAAGGCGGTGAAGCCTAAGAATGAGAGACCTTGCTCTGATACCAATTGAAAGGACCCGGATGTCGCCTAGAGGGGGGGGGGGTGAATAGGCGATTTAAAACTTTTACGAGATGGGCTTAACAAATGCGGAATAAAACTAGCGTTTACTTTGTCAAGCCCAAAGCATATACTATGGTTCACCTATGTGCACCAACAACTTATGCTAAGCAATACAAGCAAGTATGTGATAGCAAGATATATATAACTTCAAGCACGATGGCTATCACAAGGTAAGGTGCATAAGTAAAGAGCTCGGGTATAGAGATAACCGAGGCACGCGGGAGACGATGATTTATCCCGGAGTTCACACTCTTGCGAGTGCTAATCTCCGGTGGAGAGGTGCGGTTGCTTAGTGCTCCCGAACGCCACAAGAGGCTCACCTTGAGGTGTGGTTGCTCGATGCACACCAACGCCACAAAGGCCTCACCCCAAGATGCGGTACTCACACCACACACCGAACGCCACGAAGGCGCCTCACCTAAATCTCCGGTGACCCTCGCCACAAAGGCCTAGGTCACGGTTCCACTAAGGGATTTCCTTCGAGGCGGAAACCGGGCCTTACACAAAGATTGGGGCACACATCCACAACTTAATTGGAGGCTCCCAACAAATCGCCACAAAGGCCTAGAATCCGTCTAGGGTTCCAAGAACCCAAGAGTAACAACTTCCTTGCTTTCACCTCCACGAATCACCGTGGAGAACTCAAACCGATGCACCAAATGCAATGGCAAGAACACCACAAAGATGCTCAAGTCCTTCTCTCTCAAATTCCAACAAAGCTACAAAAGCTATTGGGGGAATAAGAGAGGAAGAACAAAGGAATTCACAAAGAACACCAAGATCAAGATCTAGAGAGTTCCACTCACAAAGAGATGGATTTGATTGGTAGAAATGTAGATCTAGATCTCCTCTCTCTTTTCCCTCAAATGGGGGCAAGAATCATGGAGGGATTGAGAGATAGAGCAAGCTTCTCTAGTTCAACAATGGAGGAGAGAGAGAGTGAGAGAAGCACAGCCCAAGGAGGAAGAAGGGGGGTATTTATACCCCCCAAGAAAATCGAGCCGTTTGGGCAAAAACGGGCCGGATATTCCGGCCCAAGTTGGGGCCGGATTATCAGGGGCCGGATAATCCGGCCTCGGGGACAAAACCTGGACAAAATCCGGCCAAAAATCCGGCCCCTATCCAGAGCTGCTTTTCTTCCGGTCCTTAGACGATTTCGGGGGGGCCGGATATTTCCGAAATATCCGGCCCGGATAATCCGGCCCGGATATTTCCAAAATATCCGGCCTAAGAAAACTGCAGAAACACCAAAACTAAAACGGGCATAACTTTTGCATCCGGACTCCGATTTCGATGATCTTGGGCTCGTTGAAATCACAACAACGAGCTCTACAACAATATGCATAGAAACATCATAGTCCAGCAAAGGAGGATAGAAACAAATGATGAAAGGTTTGACCTATCTCAAAAAGACATACCGGTAAAACCTCCAATCTTGAAAATGCAACAAGTTGCCCATGGAAAAACCATTCTCAATGAACTAGAGCTTGTCATGAGAATAAGCACAAGCTCTAAAACATCACATGGATAAGATCCAAATAAAACCAAGAAAGATGATGAACCAAACTCGAAAACGCAACAAGTGATCTATGCGAAATCCGTTTTCGATGAACTAGAGCTTGTCATGAGAATAAGCACAAGCTCTAAAACATCACATGGATAAGGTCCAAATAACAACCAAGAAAGATGATGCAAGGATGCAAAGGTTTGAGCTCTCTCCGAACGATACGATCGAGTTACTCACTCGAGAGCCCTCTTGATAGTACGGCAACTAAACTATAAACCGGTCTCCAACTACACTATGAGACCGGTGAGAAACAAACCCTATCAAGAGCAAACCTTATACTTGCGCATTCCACTTGAGCTCGATGACGACGATCTTGACCTCAACAAGATGGAACGCCTTTCTTGCTTGTGCTTGCTTGACGAAGTCTTGTGGATTGCTCCCCCATAATCCACCATGGGAGAGCTTCTTCTTCGGCGCATCTTCACATATCCATGATCACCATATGGATGGCAAGACTCAAGCAAAGGATCTCTTCGAGATGGCTCATCTTGAACTTGCACTTCATTTCTTCATTCTTCATCATGTTGATGTCTTGAAGTAGCTTGAGGGCTCACTTCATCTTCATCTTCAAGACATACTTGACACTTGATATCAAAGGATCTCTTCGAGATGGCTCATCTTGAACTTGCACTTCATTTCTTCATTCTTCATCATGTTGATGTCTTGAAGTAGCTTGAGGGCTCACTTCATCTTCATCTTCAAGACATACTTGACACTTGATATCAAAGGATCTCTTCGAGATGGCTCATCTTGAACTTGCACTTCATTTCTTCATTCTTCATCATGTTGATGTCTTGAAGTAGCTTGAGGGCTCACTTCATCTTCATCTTCAAGACATACTTGACACTTGATATCCTTCATCAATTTCTTCTTATTGCAACCTTGAAGCCAACATATGGTTCAAGAATTGCCTATGGACAACTCCTACAAATATAACTCAATGCAAACATTAGTCCATAGGGATTGTCATTAATTACCAAAACCACACATGGGGGCTCCATGCACTTTCAGAATCACTGGACGACATTTGTTGTTTAACCCTAGATGGATATAAACCCTTGCAATGGAACCTCCACCATATCAACACAATCCATGGTTCCATTGCCCACCACATAGTCATATTCATAGTTATGAAAATAGTGGTTTTGGTTTTTATGCAATAGTGATAATCATAGTACTTTGCAAGTAATTTTGATAAAGATACTCAAATGACATGAGCAAGTGATGAACTTGCCTTTCTTGACTGCAAGATTATGCAGGCAAGGTCTTCGATACGCAATAACTCCAAATTCTGAAATAGCATCATCGTCCGGTAAGGACGATGTTTAAAATATTGGCAAGGATGCAATAATGCATAAGTATGAGATGCAATCGCTCTAAGCGTGACCTAACCCCAATGATTTAGGATTAGTTAGTTGAAATGATTTTCTTAGGGTGTGTTGCGCTTTTAGAGTGATTCACAAACAAGGTTCTTATTAAAGATTGGTTGCTTGATATAATAAACAGGTGCTGCAAAGTACTCGACGATTAAATTATCATGATCACATGTTCTAACCTAGGGTTTAGGTTTAGAAACAATTTAAGGTTCACATGAAATAGTGGACCTATGGTTCCTAAATGAATTAGGGTTTTTTTAGGGTTCCACATAAAATTATGAAAGTACTACTTTATGTATAAAGTAACTAGGGTTTCCTAATTATGATGCAACTCTTAAGGTAATAATCTAATTATGGAGTTGAAGTGGTTAATAACTTTGAATTGAAAATAATATTGGTCTATGGCATTTTATTATTTTTAAAGAAATAATGATTAAGATAATTATTAATCAGGGTTTAAATCCCTCTAAAAATGATTTAATAGTATAATAAATAAAGAAATGTAGTTTTAATGTTTTCTTTATTTACTTAATGGTTTTTACTAAATTTAGAAGTTTTTATAATTATTGAATTTTATTTGAATTTAGAATTAGAAATAAAGACTTAAATGATAAGTATTCAATAATTTAATTTTTATTAAAAATAAAAATTTCATATTATATTTCATTGGATAGATTTTATTTTTATAAGAATTTTGATATCTCATTTATATTTTTCTGAGTTATAATGATTTTTCTATATTTTTGCAAAGTTTCAGGCAATTTCTGGAATTTTGAATTTAAGTGCAATTACTAAAGTTACCCGGTACAGGTCTAACCCTAGCAGCTGACCAGTGGGGTCGTGCCCACCTCAGCTGCCACATAGGCGGAGACTAGTCAAATTGACTCCGGAGTTGACCAGCCACGTTACCTCGCCGGAGAGAGCTCCGGCGATCGACGGCTACGTCGATACTGAGCTTCGGAGATGGTGAGAATGGTATCGTTCGAACCGTTACTCGACGCGGGGTCCTATGGTACCATCGCCACCGACTAGAGGTCACCGGAGTAGCTCCGGCGAGCTCTACTGCGGCGGCGCAATTCCGACGAACTCGGGAAATATGCTACGGTGGACCAAATCATGCAAATGAATAGTCCAGAGATGCGCAAACATACACTGATGACGTTGGTGTGGTCGATGGCGTCAATCGTGGGCGGAAATGAGCTGAACCTCGCCGATACCGGAGATGAGCTGCGGAAGGGAACCGCCGAATTCGCCTGACCCTGGGCTCCCCTGGACGCGATCTTCCTCCCAGATGGAATAGCAGACGAGGCGCACCTCCGGATCCTAACCCTGGCCTCCGGGGTGGCTTGAATCGGCGGCTAGCCGGAGAACTTTCCGACAACAGCCCCGGTGTGTGGAGACGATAGAGAGAGATGGAGGGTCTGAGAGAGATTATGGAGGGGCGATGAGCGTCTAGGGTTTCCTGGAAATGCCTGGGAAGGTTTTATGACTCGCGGAGAGGACCCAAACGTCATTTCATCGCCGGCAACGGCTGAGATGCTGCGGCAATGTCGGTCTCAAGTTTGGACGGAATCGAGACGAGTTTGGATAATACGGGCGTGAGACGGCTAGGACGAGGTTCTGAGATGGTCACTGACGTCCGGGGCTCGTCCTATCGACAGCGAGGAGGAGAAGGTGACCACGGCGTCGTGTTGTCCTCCATGCGCGAGGAAGAAGATGAGGTTGACCCTCTCCGTTGATTTTTTTTAGCGAAGAGGTAAGTTAGGTCGGTTAGTGGGTTTGTTCTGGGCCGGTGCTTGGGCCATCGTTGGGCTACTGTGGCTATGGTTTGGACTGGTAAGGTTCTCTCCTCTTTTTTTATTATCTATATATATATATTTTTAGTTTGAATTCAAATCAGTTTTGAATGAATTCAAATGGATGAATCCAATTATCAGATGATAATAAATCCCTTGTTTAATTAGGATTCTTATTCCATGTGCCTTGGTTATTTGGCTAAATTTTAAATATGTGACATAATAAAGATTATTTCTATTTCACATCTTTTAGTGTTCAAATAATAATTTTGAAGTTTAGATAATATTTTGGTGATGGTGAAGATATCATCTTGTATTTATTTGTAAGTAAATAATTTATCAGCTAATAATAACTTGCTTTCTCATTTGAGAAGTTACTTTATGATCATGATTTCATGTGCCAAATATGTTTAAGATTTTGAAATTTAAGTTGGGTTTATTCTAAAATTAGTGGTATTGATTTATTAAACTATTGTACTTAAATGCTTTAAGTATTACTTATTCCTCTCCAAATGATTTGTATGTGTTTGGAAACAATAGTTGGGTACACCTCTGATTACCAAGTAATACTCTAATTAAGCTTGGAACATGGAAATATGGTTTACTCACTATGGGATACATAGTTAGGTTGAGATATAATCTATGTAGGTGATGACACCATATTGGGTTGGCTAAGGTTTTCTTATATTCTTTTATTGAGGAGTAAGTGGAATTTAGATGAGATAAGATTCTATTTATAATCACCAAGTGGTTCACAAGTTAGGGTTGGGATATAAGCCTAGGGTTGCTTACTAGTGATCTCCCTATGATTTCATGTGGTGAATAATATCTACTAATCATATAAGTGTTAGCATTTGGATTATTCTCCTATTTCTCCAAAGCATGGTCATGGATTAGGCATGATCCACTTGTTCTTAATATCCCTACCTCAAGTTCTTAGGGTTTATGATCATCACTCAATTTATAATGATCAAGGTTTGGCTTCCTAAGGATCTCTCATTAAATAGGTTTCTCACTTCCATGATCAAGCATTGTCTTGATCATCTAGGGTGTATTACTTCTAATTTACCTTCTTGAATGGGACTACTATGGTTGCCTCTAAAGTTTATATCCCAGGAGAATGCCTGAGATATTATGTTAGGGTTCTACTCAAACAATGATGGTATGGTCATCTGGTTATAAGTATAGTTCTCTCCCTCAAATCCAGGTGTTGCCTTAACTATCTTGAGTGTAACTCCATAGCTTGAGTTCTCTCATATAGGAATGGTTTATTCTAGGGTTCATGGTGTACTCCTAATGTTTACTTAGGTATCTAGGCTAAGATTCCACTTGGTTAACTTAGTTTGATTAGTCTCCTCCCTATTTCATCAACTCATGGATATTATCTTATCCAATTGGATATTTGGTTATCTCACCCCTCCAAGATGAAATGGTTTACAAATCTAATACTTTAGTTCAATGGTTGTCACTTATTCTTAAATAGGTAAAGCTATGATTTGTATGATTGGTCTCTCTTATTTGGAAAGGTCTTTAATACTAACCTATGGTTAGGCTCCATAGAGAGTGATGTGATCATCAATATCTATGTTTAATATAATTGGGTTCTCTCTCTCGGGATGGTCTGGAATAATATCCTAGGGTTTCTCTTCAAGGTGATGGTTGGAATACATGGATGTATATCCAAGGTTTTAGCTGAAGGTTTTCCATTGCTTCTCTAATAAATACTATAGAACTCTCACCTCTCTAGGTTTGATGTGTAATAACTTGGAATGGAGAAGAATATCTATTTCTGGAGTGGATCTTCTTGTTATAATTCCAATGTTGAAATGGAATGAATACCATGAGGTTTCATTTTAGGATTATGGATTAGTTTTAAGACATGGAGAAGATAGTCAAGAATGGTTTCTTCATTTTACTGTTACTTGGTTTGTACTTAAACAGATGTTCTTATGTTATGGCAATGATTACCATATTATGATCTGTTATAAGATCAATTAGTTGATCATTGAGTAAGGTGTTGTTGTGTTGATTATTAGTTCCATTTGATCTAACCCCTTAGATCAAATCATCTCTTCCCAAAACAAGGTTTTAGCAAAGTCACATTGAGGTTTGTAGCGCTTGACTTGATGAGCTACTTCAATTCCACCAAGGTCAAGTGAAACTTCAGTTACTGTGACTGTTTTACTTTAAAGCGCGAAAATTCCCTAGATTTTCTATGCATGAATGCAATGCACACATCTGTTTCCTCAATTTTTGTAACCCCAATACCTGGGATATTACATGGTACTAGGCAAAGACATGTTTTGGGTAAAGGACTGAAAATAACGGTGTCCTCTGGCGAATCTTCCCCATGTATATTGGTGTGGTGTGTATAAGATCCATATGCACATATTTACATACTTGTTATTGTTATAATAATATATTATCTGGCCAATGTGATTTCACCGACTACAGGTACACGGAACACTACGCGAAGCCTCTGAGCCCACAACTAAGATTTCTTTCGTATTGAGCTTTTTTTAGGGTCAAGAAGACTCTCCGTTATGGGGAAGCCATGCCACTAGCTCCTTCCTAGCTTAAGTTAGAAGGTGCATTATTAGTGACCACGGACTCCGCGCGTCACTAGTGTGGTGGGAGGAGAGACTCGCGGATATTTCTCCAGCTAGCATAGACGCTGCATCACTGGCACATCATTGCTATTTTCTTGAGCACACATAAGGGCACGTACAATGGTGATATCTTAGCAGTGCCACGTAGGATAAATGTTGAGGTGGGGGAAAGAGAAATATAAAAAAGGCTTTGCCTTCTCTTAGCTAAGAGATCATCTCTTAGCACAATATCTCTCACCATAAATTTAGGATGTCTCGTTAGTAAAGATAAGACTAAAAAAAACAACTCATTGTACATCATATTTGATTGTTATATCTAGATTACGTGGAAGGATTAAGATAAGTGAAAGTTCGGAGATGGTAAACCTAGAGGGGGGTGAATAGGTTTCTACAAATTTTAATTCTTTCTTTGCAATATTAGGCTTTGCGGAATATAACGGTGAGCCTAATGAAAACTAGGTGAGGCAACCTATATGTTGATACAAGTAACTCAAGCACTAAGGCTCTCGCAGGCAGTTATATCACAAGTAAGGAGTTTGGTTATAGATAACCGATAGCACGCGGAGACGAGGGTTTGTTCCCCTGTTTCCTTCCTTTGCAAGAAGGTACATCACGTTTGGAGGGGTGGAGGTCCCACGAAGGATTCTCCATCGCCACGAAGGCTCACCCCATTCTCCGGAGCCTATCCCACGAAGGAATAGCTCACTCACTTGTGGTAGAATTTGAGGTAGCCTCCAAACCTTCACAATCTTGTCAGGAGCGAATCCACAACCCGGATGCTACCGGACCTCTCTTGCCCACCTAGGGTTTCCAAGGAACCCTAGAGAGCAAGTATCTTAATGAATACAAGGGGGAACAATATTTTGCTTGGTGGAAGTATAGATCAAGACCTCCTCTTGCTTTTACCCGGAGGGATTTGAGTTTGGGTGGAGGAGGAGGGAGATCTGAAGAATTTGGAGCTCAACAATGTAGTATAAGAGAGAGAGAAATGTCTTAAGCTTTTTGCACTGGTCTCCTTACCCCTTCAAGATGGAAGAAGGGGCTTATATAGGTGTCCCGGTGTTGGGGGGATGACCCCCGGTATGCCAAAGGCATGCCAAACCGGATGACCATCAAGATACCGGTTTAATGTTCATTCCGGAACACGAAGTTAAGCGTTGGCTGAGTAAGTCTATACCGGTATCCCCAAGAAAGGTATACCGGTATGAGCTAAGAAGACACCGGAGAACCGGTAAGAAGTGCACGTCGGCAAGACTGGTCAAAGATTCTCTCCAGAGCTAGAGGACAAAGATGACCTAAGCAAAGTAGCTTTAAACGAAGCCCTGGTGCCAAAGAGGAAGGTGACGCCAAAAGAAACCGGAGGACGTCAGCCTCGCTGATTAAAGAAGATACCGGCGTCACCCATGATTAAAGTAACTTTGTAAAGTAGTTTGTCTAGTCAAAGATGCCATTAGGGTTTGCTAGGGTTTCTTCCCCTGTAAGCCACCCTCTCCCCTATATAAGGAGAGGGGGCACAACCCTTGCGCGGGTAACTGATGAGAGAGATGAGTTGCTTGTAGCCAGAAACTTGTAACCTGATAAGATCAATGAAGAGAAGGATCTAGAGCAGAGTTCTTCCTTGTGTCTCTCTTCTTCTACCTTTGGCCTAGGCCTAGTTCTTGAGGAAAGCACCCGGAAGTTCATCCAATCTGATCCAAAAACCCTACCTCGAATCCTCTAGCACCCATTCGGCCCCAACTTAAGCCATCCCATGGCATCTGCTCGTTCGCCACGACGACACCCGGAAAAGTAGCCGTTTCTAGCCGTTTTCCACTTCAGACTCGAGCCACCCGGTAGTTGACCTGGTAGTACCGGGCCACGTACCGGACTGCCCGGTAGCAGCACCGGTAGACTGCCTGCTGCCGGGTTCCTTTGCTTCGGCTTCTTCTGTCAGTCCGGTAGCAGCACCCGGTGTACCGGACTGGCTACCGACATTTCCGGTAGCAGCACCCGGTGTACCGGGCGGGCTGCCGGAATCTCCTAGCGTCGGCTTCTTCTGTCAGTCTGGTAGGAGCACCCGGTGTACCGGGCTGACTACCGACTTTTCCGGTAGCAGCACCCGGTGTACCGGGCTGGCTACCGACTTTTCCTGGAGCATCTTTTTGTCTTCGTCTTCTCGGCACTTCTTCCTCTCGGCATTTTTGGTGTGCAGATTATGTGTATATGTGGCTTTGGCAAGCACTTCTTTAGAGACAAATGGTCAACACACCATCATTAGTTGAGAACAACAATTGGGGAGTCTCTCTTCATCTCGTATCCTTGTGTCCGACTACAAGACCTTTCTTGCCGCCTTGCATTTCAATATGTTGACTAAAACATGTGTACATACTTATAGATACTATTAGTCCAGATAATAGCACCGGTGTCATTGTTAACCAAAATAATGGTTAAGGGTAAAATACACTTACAATCTCCCCCTTTTTGGTTAACGATGACAAACCGAGCTAGAGTCATACAAAAGATATTATGATGGAATTAAACAATTGTTTCCATGTAAGATATTAGGCAAGCTCCCCCATAATGTATGCACTAGGAGAATTTGCATTTGAATACAAGGTGCAACAACATAGTATATGAGAAGCTCCCCAAACAAGCATTGTATGGACAAAATAAAGCTAGGATATCTATGACATAGAGATATAGCATAGCATAGATAGCATAGATAGATATCCAAGATACATAGCATAGTACATACTTGTCCATCACACAAATTTAAAGCATGTATTGTTCCAAAAGAAAGTAGCAAATAGTAGCACAAGCCAACAAGAATCAAATGAAATAGCCAAGGCTTGTGCATACGAAGAACCCCGGAAAACTCCGGCAAGGAACCCGTAAAACTACTAAGACTCTACTCCTTTCTCCCCCTTTGGCATCAGAACACCAAAAAGGAAGACGGAGTGAGATGGATACTAGCGCATCCCAAATGAAGAGCAGCTGTGATTAGGACTCCTCGGACGTGTCCTCCTCTTCTTCTTCAATGTCAGCTCCACTATACCCGACAAACATGGCATCATCAAGAGGAGGCATACGGTAGTTGAAGTGAGAAATAGGGGCCATCTCAGGTGGATCCTCTGGCAACTCAAGTCCACGAGCACAGAAGTCCTCTCTAATGAGTTCATGGTTGCTTTGAGCCAACCGAAGAGCCTTGGAGTTCACATCATAGGAGTGCTTGCACATCTGAAAGAGAGACTTGAAAAACTTGGTAGCCCCCTTCTTGGGCTGCACAGAGCTGGAGCTAGAGGCCATCGAGGGGTCAGGACGGCGCCTATTGGCAGGCCCCGAGGAACCTGCAGCAGAGCGCATATATGGAGGGTCAGGTGTGTCACCGCGAAATGGCAAGTCAATAAGTGCATTCCGCTCAAGACGCCCGACCAAAGCAGAGGCATGAGCGGCCTTATAAAGCAAACACATGACATATGGAGCATAATTGGGTAACATCCTTTTCTCCACTGCCCTCTTCAGCTCATTGTAGATGTAATCAGGCACATCAATCTTCTGTTGATTGTTTGGATGAGTGTAGAACATGAGATTCTTGGCATACCGACGGCAAGCCTGAAAGTCACCTGCCTTGCTGACAATAGTGCACCGGTAAATCTTGGCCATGGTGATGTAGAAGTAGTACATGGCAGTGATGTGAGGAATAGCAGGAACTGAAGCGGCCGATGGGTAGCAGAAGGCAAGAGAGGAATCAGACATAGACCCTTCACTGTGAATGCGAAAGCCGCCACGCGGATTTCCAGTGTATCCAAGGGCAGTCTGAAACTGGTCATAGGAGATATTGCACTGAGTTGTGCCTGCCATAAAAGTAATGTGCCTCTGAGGTGTGGGATGGAAGAAGGTTGTGCAGAAAAACTGGCTGACAAGAGCTGGTATGTAGTCTTGCTCCAGGGTGACAAGCGTCCACAGATTCATCTTCTTCAAGACCTTTCTTGCTGATACGCGTACAGCACGCGTCCGTTAGGAACCCCAAGAGGAAGGTGTGATGCGTACAGCAGCAAGTTTTCCCTCAGTAAGAAACCAAGGTTTATCGAACCAGTAGGAGCCAAGAAGCACGTTGAAGGTTGATGGTGGCGGAGTGTAGTGCGGCGCAACACCAGGGATTCCGGCGCCAACGTGGAACCTGCACAACACAACCAAGATACTTTGCCCCAACGTAACAGTGAGGTTGTCAATCTCACCGGCTTGCTATAACAAAGGATTAGATGTATAGTGTGGATGATAATGTTTGCAAAGAACAGTAGAACAAGTATTGCAGTAGATTGTATTCGATGTAAAAGAATGGACCGGGGTCCACAGTTCACTAGTGGTGTCTCTCCAATAAGAATTAGCATGTTGGGTGAACAAATTACAGTTGGGCAATTGACAAATAAAGATGGCATGACAATTCACATACATATTATGATGAGTAGTGTGAAATTCAATTGGGCATTACAACAAAGTACATAGACCGCTATCCAGCATGCATCTATGCCTAAAAAGTCCACCTTCGGGTTAGCATCCGCACTCCTTCCAGTATTAAGTTGCAAACAACAGACAATTGCATTAATTATGGTGCGTAATGTAATCAACACAAATATCCTTAGACATAGCATTGATGTTTTATCCCTAGTGGCAACAGCACATCAACAACCTTAGAACTTTCTGTCACTGTCCCAGATTTAATGGAGGCATGAACCCACTATCGAGCATAAATACTCCCTCTTGGAGTTACAAGTAACGACTTGGCCAGAGCCTCTACTAGCAACGGAGAGCATGCAAGATCATAAACAACACATAGATGATAGATTGATAATCAACATAACATAGTATTCCATATTCATCGGATCCCAACAAACGCAACATGTAGCATTACAAATAGATGATCTTGATCATGTTAGGCATCTCACAAGATCCGACAATGATAGCACAATGAGGAGAAGACAACCATCTAGCTACTGCTATGGACCCATAGTCCAGGGGTGAACTACTCACACATCACTCCGGAGGCGATCATGGCGATGAAGAGTCCTCCGGGAGATGATTCCCCTCTCCGGCAGGGTGCCGGAGGCGATCTCCTGAATCCCCCGAGATGGGATTGGCGGCGGCGGCGTCTCTGGAAGGTTTTCTGTATCGTGCCTCTCGGTACTGGGATATTCGCGACGAAGGCGTTAAGTAGGCGGAAGGGTAGGTCAGGGGGTGTCACGAGGGGCCACACGCCAGGGCCGCGCGACCCCACCCTTGGCCGCGCCGCCCTGTTGTGGCGGCGCCTCGTCGCCCCACTTCGTTTCCCTTTCGGTCTTCTGGAAGCTTCGTGGAAAAATAGGACCCTGGGCGTTGATTTCGTCCAATTCCGGGAATATTTCCTTACTAGGATTTCTGAAACCAAAAACAGCAGAAAACAGCAACTGGCTCTTCGGCATCTTGTTAATAGGTTAGTGCCGGAAAATGCATAAATATGACATAAAGTGTGTATAAAACATGTGAGTATCATCATAAAAGTAGCATGGAACATAAGAAATTATAGATACATTTGAGACGTATCAAGCATCCCCAAGCTTAGTTCCTACTCGTCCTCGAGTAGGTAAACGATAACAAAGATAATTTCTGAAGTGACATGCTATCATAATCTTGATCAATACTATTGTAAGCATATGTAATGAATGCAGTGATTCGAAGCAATGGTAAAGACAATGGTTAAACAACTGAATCATATAGCAAAGACTTTTCATGAATAGTACTTTCAAGACAAGCATCAATAAGTCTTGCATAAGAGTTAACTCATAAAGCAATAGATTCATAGTAAAGGCATTGAAGCAACACAAAGGAAGATTTAAGTTTCAGCGGTTGCTTTCAACTTGTAACATGTATATCTCATGGATAATTGTCAATACAAAGTAATATGACGAATGCAAATATGCAAGTATGTAAGAATCAATGCACAGTTAACACAAGTGTCTGCTTCTAAGATGGAAGAAGTTGGTAAACTGACTCAACATGAAAGTAGAAGAATGGCCCTTCGAAGAGGGAAGCATGGATTGCTATATTTGTGCTAGAGCTTTTATTTTGAAAACATAAAGAGAGCATAAAAGTAAAATTTTGAGAGGTGTTTGTTGTTGTCAACGAATGGTAGTGGGCACTCTAGCCCCCTTGCCAGACAGACTTTCTAAGAGCGGCTCCCATGAAAGATTTTTTATTTTTGGGTGACACTCCTTCCAACCTTGTTTTCACAAACCATGGCTAACCGAATCCTCGGGTGCCTGCCAACAATCTCATACCATGAAGGAGTGCCTTTTATTTTAGTTTTATTTAGATGACACTCCTCCCCACCTTTGCTTTCTCAAGCCATGGCTAACTGAATCCTCGGGTTCCGTCCAACAATCACATACCATGGAGGAGTGCCTATTTGTAAAATTATGAAAATTAATTAATTTGGGGCTGGGAACCCCATTGCCAGCTCTTTTTGCAAAATTATTGGATAAGCGGATGAAGCCACTAGTCCATTGGTGAAAGTTGCCCAACAAGATTGAAATATAAACACCACATACTTCCTCATGAGCTATAAAACATTGACACAAATAAGAGGTAATAACTTTTGAATTGTTTAAAGGTAGCACTCAAGCAATTTACTTTGGAATGGCGGAGAAATACCATGTAGTAGGTAGGTATGGTGGACACAAGTGGCATAGTTTTTGGCTCAAGGATTTTGGATGCACGAGAAGTAATCCCTCTCAATACAAGGCTTAGGCTAGCAAGGTTGTTTGAAGCAAACACAAGTATGAACTGGTACAGCAAAACTCACATAAGAACATATTGCAAGCATTATAAGACTCTACACTGTCTTCCTTGTTGCTCAAACCCTTACTAGAAAATATCTAGACCTTAGAGAGATCAATCATGCAAACCAAATTTTAGCAAGCTCTATGTATTTCTTCACTAATAGGTGGAAAGTATATGATGCAAGAGCTTAAACATGATCCATATGAGCACAACAATTGCCAAGTATCAAACTATTCAAGACATTATACCAATTAACACATGTAGCATTTTCTGTTTCCAACCATATAATAATTAATGAAGCAGTTTCAACCTTCGCCATGAACATTAAGAATAAAGCTAAGAACATATGTGTTCATACGCAACAGCGGAGCGTGTCTCTCTCCCACACAATGAATGCTAGGATCCAATTTTATTCAAACAAAACAAAAATAAAACAAACAGACGCTCCAAGTAAAGCACATAAGATGTGACGGAATAAAAATATAGTTTCACTAGAGGTGACCTGATAATTTGTCGATGAAGAAGGGGATGCCTTGGGCATCCTCAAGCTTAGATGCTTGAGTCTTCTTGAAATATGCAGGGATGAACCACGGGGGCATCCCCAAGCTTAGAGCTTTCACTCTCCTTGATCATATTGTATCATCCTCCTCTCTTGATCCTTGAAAACTTCCTCCACACCAAACTCAAAACAAACTCATTAGAGGGTTAGTCCATAATCAAAAATTCACATGTTCAGAGGTGACATAATCATTCTTAACACTTCTGACATTGCACAAAGCTACTGAAAGTTAATGGAATAAAGAAATCCATCAAACATAGCAAAACAGGCAATGCGAAATAAAAGGCAGAATCTGTCAAAACAGAATAGTCCGTAAAGATGAATTTTTCAGGGGCACTAGACTTGCTCAAATGAAAATCCTCAAATTGAATTAAAGTATCGTACATATCTGAGGATTACTCACGTAAATTGGCAGATTTTTCTGAGTTACCTACAGAGAATACTACTCAAATTCGTGACAGCAAGAAATCTGTTTCTGCGCAGAAATCCAAATCTAGTATGAACCTTACTATCAAAGACTTTACTTGGCACAACAATGCAATAAAATAAAGATAAGGAGAGGTTGCTACAGTAGTAACAACTTCCAAGACTCAAATATAAAACAAAAGTACTGTAGTAAAATCATGGGTTATCTCCCAAGAAGTGCTTTCTTTATAGCCATTAAGATGGGCTCAGTAATTTTAATGATGCACTCGCAAGAAATAAGAGTTGAAGCAAAAGAGAGCATCAAAAAGAAAATAAGAAACACTTTTAAGTCTAACCCACTTCCTATGAAAAGGAATCTTGTACACAAACAAGTCATGTAAGCATAACGCTACAAGCATAGAAAGGCAACACAAGCGCGACTTCAAGATTCTCAGCAAAAAGAGAGGTGTTTTAGTAACATGAAAATCCCTACAACCATATTGTCCTCTCTCATAAAGATTTTCAGTAGCATCATGAACAAACTCAACAATATAACTATCACATAAAGCATTCTTATCATGAGCTACATGCATAAAATAATTACTCTCCACATAAGCATAGTCATTACTATTAATTGTAGTGGGAGCAAATTCAATAAAATAGCTTGTATTGCAGTAGAACAGTAGAACAAGTATTGCAGTAGATTGTATTCGATGTAAAAGAATGGACCGGGGTCCACAGTTCACTAGTGGTGTCTCTCCAATAAAAATTAGCATGTTGGGTGAACAAATTACAGTTGGGCAATTGACAAATAAAGATGGCATGACAATGCACATACATATTATGATGAGTAGTGTGAAATTCAATTGGGCATTACGACAAAGTACATAGACCGCTATCCAGCATGCATCTATGCCTAAAAAGTCCACCTTCGGGTTAGCATCCGCACCCCTTCCAGTATTAAGTTGCAAACAACAGATAATTGCATTAAGTATGGTGCATAATGTAATCAACACAAATATCCTTAGACATAGCATTGATGTTTTATCCCTAGTGGCAACAGCACATCAACAACCTTAGAACTTTCTGTCACTGTCCCAGATTTAATGGAGGCATGAACCCACTATCGAGCATAAATACTCCCTCTTGGAGTTACAAGTAACGACTTGGCCAGAGCCTCTACTAGCAACGGAGAGCATGCAAGATCATAAACAACACATAGATGATAGATTGATAATCAACATAACATAGTATTCCATATTCATTGGATCCCAACAAACGCAACATGTAGCATTACAAATAGATGATCTTGATCATGTTAGGCAGCTCATAAGATCCGACAATGATAGCACAATGAGGAGAAGACAACCATCTAGCTACTGCTATGGACCCATAGTCCAGGGGTGAACTACTCACACATCACTCCGGAGGCGATCATGGCGATGAAGAGTCCTCCGGGAGATGATTCCCCTCTCTGGCAGGGTGCCGGAGGCGATCTCCTGAATCCCCCGAGATGGGATTGGCGGCGGCGTCTCTGGAAGGTTTTCCGTATCGTGGCTCTCGGTACTGGGATATTCGCGACGAAGGCTTTAAGTAGGCGGAAGGGTAGGTCAGGGGGCGTCACGAGGGGCCCACACGCCAGGGCCGCGCGGCCCCACCCATGGCCGCGCCGCCCTGTTGTGGCGGCGCCTCGTCGCCCCACTTCGTTTCCCTTTCGGTCTTCTGGAAGCTTCGTGGAAAAATAGGACCCTGGGCGTTGATTTCGTCCAATTCCGAGAATATTTCCTTACTAGGATTTCTGAAACCAAAAACAGCAGAAAACAGCAACTGGCTCTTCGGCATCTTGTTAATAGGTTAGTGCCGGAAAATGCATAAATATGACATAAAGTGTGTATAAAACATGTAAGTATCATCATAAAAGTAGCATGGAACATAAGAAATTATAGATACGTTAGGCACGTATCACTTGCCGCCTTGCATTTCAATATGTTGACTAAAATCTGTGTACATACTTATAGATACTATTAGTCCACATAATAGCATCGGTGTCATTGTTAACCAAAATAATGGTTAAGGGTAAAATACCCTTACAATAAGACAGTCTTATCAACCATTGCATATGCCCTAAGACTTTCTTCCAATGCATTAATGCACCTTTACTTCCTCTATGTGCTTCATTGTAATGTTTTTTTGGGAGGCTAAGTTAGATGTTGCAACATTGAAAATTACATGCATAATTTTGTCATGAAACAATGCAAACTGATAAACCACGTGAAATGCTCCACTTGTTGTTACCGACGTCGGAGAGGGGGAGAGGGTAGGCGGTTGAAAAAGTTAAATGACACTTATGTAACCCATGTGGTCCTACTACTAAAATATGCTACTAAAGACATTTGTGTGAAATCTTTGGTACGTGGCGAAAGGCCTAAACCACAAATGAAAACACAATATAGTTGGTTTGTCTAGAAAAACACAAATTATGGACTCAACGCATGGCATTTGTATTTTTGCGTGCTTTCTAGTGCATCACGTGTACACCATTAGCACGTGGCACATGTTATACTAGGCCCACATCAACAATCGCCAACCATCCATAACATGTTTGATTCGCGGTATTACCGGGTGTCAGGCTTGTTTGCCACCTACCACGGCGTATTTTTTCACTGACATGGGATCTACCATGGCGAATTTTGGTGTGCTGGCCTTGTTTGCCGCCGGGAATGTTCATCCACCAGCTAAAAAACCTTTTGCAGAGACTACCACTTGTGTCGTCAAAAAAATCCGCGAGGTATGGGGGATTTTTTTTGTAATATTAGTGGTTTTGTTCATCTCATTCACCTCGTTGAGACCAATTATAGCAAGAAGGGTTCTCTCGGGGGTCTCCTCGCTTCCCTTTCAAACTCCAATTGGAGGTCCACTTGGCGGTATTTTGATGTGGCTTGTTTCGAATGGTCACAACATCGAGGCTCGACTTCATGTTGGGAGTTGTTTGCTAAGCTCAAGATCATCTCCGACTCATCCATAGTGTGCTTTTCTCTAGGCTTCGTCCATAGCTCACGCTTTCTCAACATCCACAACCCTGATGATCTCTTCTTCCCCTGGGTTCCTACTAGGACAACAAGAGGCTTATGATTTGCATGCATAGTGGTTCCGTGAGTAGTGAGTAGTAGACAGTGCTTAGACTATTTGACAACATGCCAAAGGATGGTCAACGACGATGACACGTGGTGAATCATAAAATGGACATGAAGTTGCTCGATATGACATGTGGATCATAGCGTGAAATGTCACATATCTTTCGTCGGTGTGTGGTGTGTGTCTCCTGAATGCATTATCATGTGTTTTCCATTTATTGTGTTGTAAGTTGTAACCATTGGGACCTGTTATGCATTCGAATGCTTTTTATAAAGAAAAGGGAGATGAGCCCCATTCGTTAGAACCATATGTAGTTGTCAGGATACATTGCCCCTGCGTGTGCTTTTGGTAAATAATGACAATCCTTATGGACAAATGCTTTCATTGAGTTTATATGAAGGAATATTTTGTAGGTATTTCTTATATGTTAGATTCAAGTGTGGATGCCATGAATATAAAGATATATCTTGAGTATTGACATCGAAATCATCGATTTGAAGAGAAGAATATGATATGATCAAGAATAAGAAATGAAGATGGAGTTCTTGTGTGGAACTCAATTTAGACATGCTCTAGCTTATGTTTAAGTAAAGAAAGATCAAGATATTATGATAGAGCATGAAGAGATAAAAGGTTGACCAAGACTAAGAGCAAACATTGAATTCAAGTTGGTCAACACATGAAGCATAAAGAATGTACCATATTGGATCATGTGTTCTTGTGGTATGGTAAGCCTTGTCGAATATGCTTCATGATCTAACCCATTATATATGTATGTCTTTGTCTTATCTATATGAGTTATATATCTTTCCATGGGCATGCAAAAAAAGCAAGATCTCATATAGCTCATGAGAGGATGACATCAAATGATGATGGTCATCAAGATTGAGAAGAGCAAGTTCAAGATAAGCATCTCGAGAAGATCACGTGCTTGAAGATTGCCGTCCATTTGGTGATACTGGACATGTGAAGATTTGCTTCAATTAAGATTTCCCATAGTGGTGCATGGAGAAGCAATTGTGAGTCTTCACAAAGCAGCAACGATCAAGTGAGGCATTCCGGCTTGAATGGAGCTTGAAGCGACATCATCAAGATCAAGCAGGGTGTGCAAGGAAAAGGTATGGCCTTGCTAGGTTTTCTTTTTACCTATCTCAAGGTGGTTGTTGGGATACCCGATTATAGGATAGATAGCCGTACTATCAAGAGGGTTCGGTTGGCTAACTTGATTGCATTTTTGTCTTATGGAACTCAATCTTTCGCATACTTTGCATCCCCTATTCTTATTGCTTCTTGGTGTTTTTCTTGTTTGGTTCTTAGTTTTTCTCTGTGTGAGTTTATTGATCTTGTTTCTAGCTTCTCAACAAGCCCAAGTTCATCAAAAATGGAATACGTATGCATCTTCTATTGCGTTTTAGAGGTCGAAGGTTTTATCGATTATTCGTTTTGGAAGGTTTCACTTCTCCACTCTTTCGACATTTAATGTCTTGCTCCTTCTTGAGTTTATAGTCTCCATTAAATAAATCTTGTTCTTAGCTTTTCAAAAGGCCTAAGTTTGCTAAAATCGGTGTCTGGACGCAAAAATTTGTCCCTGTTTTTGTTTGATGTGTTTTCTGTGAGTGGGCAATCCGGTTCACCGGGTTGTGCGCCGGATCACCTGGTCTTCACCGGTTCCCACACCGCAGCTCACTGCTATGAATGCAGTAGCGTTTTTAAGCTATTCGGTGTGGTTCCGGTGAGCATTCTGGCGTGGGAGCCGGTGCATCGGGTTGGGGACCGGGTAGGTTGGTGTGGGTATGGTTTCACCGTCCCTTGCACCAACTTTGGTCGGGTTTACCCCAAACACTCATATTTACTTTTCCTATAAAAGGGGATTCTTCCCCAATCGTTTTAGGGTCTTTGAGCACGTTTTGGGCCACCATTATTGACCCTCTCGAGGTTGCTTCCTCTTCCTTCCCTCCTATGATTCTTGCATGTTCTGGAAGGCTTTGGAATAGGATATCTAGGTCTACAATCTCCACCAAAAAATCATCCAATAAGAGGAACCCCTTGGATCTAGATTTTGGAGTCATTGGTTGACCTCCACCATTATTCTTTCTCTTTCGTTCCTCCATAGCATTTGTTGCTTTGGTGAGATCTGAGAGAGAAGGATTTGAGCACTTTCCTTGGTGTTATTTCTTTATATCCTTACATAGTTTTGAGCTCTCTATTACGATTAGTTCAAGTGAGGGACCGTTAGCTTGTTACTCTTGGAGGGTGACCACCTATTTGTTACTTTAGAGGTTGATGCTGCATTTAGTTAAGCCTAGCTTGTAAAATAAATGCTACATTAATTTCGCATTCTTACACGCTAAATCCGTAATAATATTTTTTAAAACGCCTATTCACCTGGGCTACATCTCATCCTTTCAGTAGTGAACATAATTTTGTGGCTCTCCACGATCTACAATTTTACTACCCTATAAACAAATAAACTATCCGTTCTTTTAAAACCAATAAACTATTTGTATAATGTGAATAATCAAGTAGGCATATAGCCCGAGCTTCTGCAGGCCAGAACACTAGCCAGCCAACAAAATTAGATCATGTCATGCCATTAGATCATGTCATGACATTTACTTCCTTTGTATATAAATGTAAAACGTTTTAGCTAGATAGTCTAGCTTACTTAAACATCTTATATTACCAATCGGAGAGAGTAAATCACATGAACTTGTCAATAAAATTATGCAACTAAAATATCTCCCTCCGGTTCATATTAATTGACTATAATATGAATGTATCTAGACATATTTTAGTTCTAGATACATCTATATTGAAGTCAATTAATATGGATCGGAGTACAAAACTGATGACATGGGTTTAAAAGGTAGACTATGTCCGAACAGACATATTCTTTCTATGTACTCTATGAGTGGGAGGGACCTGGTGTTTTTCTCCCATTTGCATATGCTCCTTCTTTTTGAAATGCAAATGTCAAAAATTCTAAAATAAAATGTCGCATGTATATCTCCACATCATACGTGCTAACAAAGTAGTTTCGGAAAAAATCGACTTTTTGTGCAGCCAGATAAAAAGATAAATTTTGGTGCTAAAATAAGTCTTTTCTGGCGACATTTCCTTTTTGTCTTTTACATAGGGCATAAAAAATATCAACTTTCAGCAAAGCATTGCATGCGCAGTGTAAATATCGATGCCAAATTCTTTCCTAAATATTTTAACAATTAAAATTTTATTTTTTAGATAAAGGGAGCATATGCACCTGAGATTAGAAATGCATTTCCGATGAGCAGAGAGTGTTATATTCCCTCTGTCCCACACGAAACATGTCGGAGGTACATCAAACTTTGGATGCATCTAGACACTAAATAGTAGCTAGATACATCTAAATTTTGACAAATCTCAGGCATATTTCATGAGACGGAGGGAGTACATAATATTAACCAATCACATAATACTATATTAACCATTCACAAAATATTATATGCACGTACGCATGTGCTGACATACAAATTTTGTAGGCAACTTGAGAATATTGTTAGTCAAGTTAGTACCACTACAGTAGGTAAATTCTTGCATGCGGTCCATATAGTCTAATACAAAATCATGCCTTCCAAACCACCTTAATTAATATTAAAAGATAAAACATAAACTACAATTTTGTAGTCAATTTCGCAGCCCCCGGGAGCCAATATCAAGTAAAATCTTAGATACATAGCAAGAACAATGGTACAATTATAAAATTGTTAGGCATAACATTAGTAGAAACTTGGCAACTTAATATTCCAGGCAGAAACGTGACACAGAAAAACTGCAAGGAGCAAGAAATGGTATTAGTTATAGATACATCCGTATCTAGAAGAAATTGAGCAGCTTTTGGGGATGGAGGAAGTACACAAAATCCATAATAAGCAACTTAGCACTAAAATAAGCCAATGTAGAGCTATTGTTTTCTGGTGTCCAAATCCTTCGCTTTACTATCCCTCATCTAATGAGCAATTTCACAGTTTCATCACTCCAACTATATCTCCACACAAAAACAACTCAGCGAAACCCAACAGGCAAGTAGAAACTACAACATATAAACATTAAGCAAGTTGTTAGCAAAGTATGAATATGAAATGGGCAAACGCACAGGTCAAGCAAACTTACTTTCACACGGAAGAAACAAAACCCAATAAAACCTCAGAGACAACTAGATACCATCGGACAAGTTGGCAGCACTAGTAGGCTAGATAGCTGGTATCTTTGAATAGGAAAGTTCACAGTTGTAGCACACACACTTGACACATAAACAACCATATGAAACTGAAAAGCAACTAGAAAATAACTTTCGGCAATTTAGTAGCAGTACAAGCAATGTAACAGTATTTAGGATTCTTGAGAGTTCCAAAACTCTGACGTTCGCAAAGGAACTACCATATCAAACCTGACAGATCAATATATAAACGGATTTATATGGCAAGAAAATTGTTACAAAATCTGATAGCAAGCAATGGAACAAAAATTTAATGTTAGCTTACTTACGCAAATCTACAGATAGTTAAATACACACATATTTTAAGACAAAAAAAACCCTATCAAGAGCAAGAAACTGTAACCACGATCTCAAATCCCTTGTATCACAAGAAATGGACAAGTGTTTAAGAGGCAAAAAAATTATATGGCAATGTCTCATTGTTGTCAGGCTATTTACCTCTAGTGCAAGGCAATTCTTAAGATGTTAGTCAACTCTGGCTACATCACTTCCAAGGGAAAGCCACTCACAAAGTTGCATTCAAAATTGTGGTACAGTGGCCATCAGCGTGGGTGTGGACTGTGGACAGCATCATTGCAGACATCAATAGAGGAATGATGCTGTGATCTCCGTCGCACAACTCATAGACAACCCCAGTGCCGCCACATACAATCTTTTGAAAGTGCATTTTCAGGAGAAAGATAAACAAGCAATGCATACAACAAAGCAAACAAAATGGTCGTTGTTGGGGGCCAATACACAATCCCCAATAACCCAATAGTAAGTATTAACACATCATTGACTCTTTAGAAGCGCTGCTCCTGGTTGTTTGTATTCTGATGGACATGATTGGCATGGAAGTTAGTCAGAAGGTCTACACAATGACAATGAACAAGTACATAAAGAACGTTCCACCTGGATAACAAGTTAGATAGGGATGAAAGCTATGTCAAATTGTAACTAGCAAGCTGACAAACACATGCATATAGACTAGATTAGAGTTACTTAAATATATTAATGCATTGTTCTCATGCTCAGTTAGCTAAGCAGTACGAAATGGACAGGTAGGTACCAACTACAAGTAGCACAGACGATCAGCGAATGAAAGGGATGGCATTTTGCCTAGTCCCTAAGCAAATTCAGGTTCAGAAGAAACGAGCAGATCAAGCACGCCACAGTCCCACATCACACTGAGGTGATGAGCAGGGGGGCTCATCCTCATCTCCCTCTGACTGTGGTGGTGAGGAGGAGGCAGCACTGGCCTGCAGCAGCTGCTGCTGCTCCACCAGCCTCATCGCAGCCAGCTGCACCTCGACCTCCTTGCGGCGCTCCTCAGGTGTTTTTGTAGCCTTCTTGATCTCGTTGGCCCAGCGCGGGACTGGCGCTGCAGGGAGGGGGTGGAGCTCCACGGAGTCATCAGGCATGGGGAAAAAGTCATAGACCTTGTCATCCCCTGGGCCGCCCAGAGTCTTGACCCACAAGGATATGGACGCCAGGTTGGCCTTCTGGATCAGGGTGCGGAGCTCGGCGCGGATGTAGTCGAGGTCGGCGGCGGGGAGGCAGAGGGAGTGGGGCGCCGGGTCTGAGGGCACCTTGATACTGAGCCCGCGCTCGCTCTCGGTTATTACCTCGTCGTAGGCGCGGCCATCGGAGGCGGCTTCGTAGAGCAGCAGGGCGCGGAAGTGGGCGAGCTCAAGGGAGTCCGGAGCGAGCTCCACGGCGCGGCGCGCGGCCTGGAGCGCGTCGCGGTGGTGGCGCGCGCGGACGGAGGGGTCGTTGGTGACGGCGGCGGCGCGGGAGTGCACGGTGCCGAGCGCGCGGAACAGGAGCGGCGACCCCTGGCCGTGGCGCGCGAGGGCCTCCCTGATGAGGCGCAGCGCCTTGGCCTGGTTGCCGCGCTGGAGGTACGTGAGGGCCTTGTCCCAGTCGGCGCGCATAGCGGCGACATCGCCGGCGCCGGCGCCGGCGGCCTGGGGGAGAGGGGTAGGGTTTGCGAGGGGTTTGCGGTTCTTTCGGCCCATCGGGGAAATGAGACCTTTTTTCCTCAGACGGGGAAATGAAATGAAATTGGGACAAGTCGTTCGCGGAAGGTATATATGTGCGGACTTTGGTAACATTCAAAATGTATGATATCCTGCACCATATCACTAACAAAAAAAAAATTCCTACCAATATTTAGGTGTCACAACTTTGCTTAGATTTAATCTAGACATGTATGTATCAAGACGCGTTTCAGTATGTAGATTTGTTTATTTTGAAAAAAAGTTGGGTCGACTTACTTGGAAGGAGGGAAGGAGTACAACATCTAAGAGCATCTCCAGCCGCGTCCCCCAAAGCGTCCCCCAAACCGCGCCGGATTGAGCGTTTGGGGGACGTGTTTTGTTCGTGCCGCCTTTGGGGGACGTCGCTCCCCAGCCGCGTCTCCCAAACGTCTCCCCCAAACATTTAAAATACTTTTTTTTGGCTTTTTTATTTCAATTTCCACAAACTAATACATAATTTGGAACGTGGTTTACACGAAAACATAATTGGGAACGTGGTTTTCCACAAACTAATACATAGTTTGAACCGTCGTGGACACAAATATAAAATTTTGCAAAGAAACTAAACCTAACTAGGCCGTGCATCGAAGGTTTCCGGTGTTCGCTGCTAAGAAAGAACACTCGAGTGCACACCCAGTCACCTAAACTGGAAAATCCAGCGGGAGGATGGTGCCCTTGTTGGTTCTACCGATGAGGCGAACAGGCAGAAACCTCCGTGCACGTATTCGCTGCGAAGAAACAACACTCATTCAGTCGTCCTCCTCGTCGGTGCTGTCGTCGTGGGAGTCCCTGTCGACGTGGTAGTCCCGGAGGCAGCGCCTCTCGTCGAAGACCTTGACGCTCATGTCCCTGTTGCCGAAGTAGGAGAACACGAGGATGAAACCGGCTTCGAGGCTGTGGTGGCGCGCGAACTTCTCCCAGCCGATGTTGAGGTACATCTTGCCGCGCGCGTCGTAGATCGCCTTGACGATCCACCGGTAGTAGCCGCACGAATGCTCCCGCAGATGCATCGTGCGCGGGCGTACGCCGCCGACGTACTCGGCGAAGGAGTCCGGCAGCCTCTGGATGCCGCGCGGGTCGCCCTTGAGGACGTGGACGAACTCGAACAGGACGTCCGGCTCCACGTCCATCTCCGACGATGAAGACGACGGCGTGGGAGGCGACGGCGAGCGTTCAGCTATGCCGCGGCCACGACCACGACCACGACCACGGCCGCGGCCGCGAGGTCGGCCTCCGCCTCTACCAGACATAGCGTCGAGTCTTGTTGAGAGATGGTGGCGGCTAGGGTTTGGGAGAGAGGCGCTAGGGTTTGTGTGTGAGAGGGACGATGAGAGGCGCCCCTTTTTATAGGCCAGAGGGAGGCGGAGGAGCGGTGGCGCTCATTAACGCCGGCACGCAGAGCTAGGCGCGACGGGACGCGTCGCTGCGCCCTCTGCGGGAACTGCACCGTCGCTGCGCGCCAATAACTTCCGTCGCGAGGTAGGCGACGGTTAGGTTTAAATTAATTGTGCCGCTGACGGGTCGGCCCCGCCACTCCCCGCCTCGCTTTTCGTTGTGTCCGGCGTCCCCGGAGCGTCCCCTGTGGGACGGGGACGGGCTCGGGGCGCCGGACACCGTATAGGGGCGCGCCGGACAAAAAAGGGCTTTAGGGGACGCGGCTGGAACGCTTTTTTTGTCCGGCGCGCCCCAAATCCCTTTGGGGGACGCTTTGGGGGACGCGACTGGAGATGCTCTAAGAGAGGTAGATTTATGAAAGTGTAAACTGAAATTATTTTAGGTTGAGAAAAACTAAATGCACCAATAAATAATAATGGTGTTCATGGCTCAGCTTGCTTTTTTACATGCCTATCAATTGAATATGATTTTGTGCTCAGGAATCTACATGTATCTAAGACATTACTGTTCATTGCCGTACTTTGGAGATTGTTATTGGAAACTTCTACCCATGGTTTCATGAAGTTTTCATTATAATACACCAAGCATATGAGGTTTTCTCACTCTTGCACGAGAATATGTGTCTTATCTAGGGGCTCATACATTTCAACATCGGTGTAAGACATTGTGTACATGTTTTGTATCTGTGTCCTTCGAGAACTGTGGTTATATATCTAAATTCTTTTACATTACTTTAGTGTTGAAAAAAATGCATTGATACCTTGTAGGTAATTCGAAACATGAGTCTTACATGGTACTCAATATTATCACTAATCGTTGAAAATGTTTTAATATATTATATGAGTTCCAACAAAGAGGAGACTCATAATTTAGGACGAGTTCAGGATGGTGTCTATGTGGGCATGATGAGTAAACTAGAGTTTGTTTCATGCATTCATGTGTTAACTGCATACTAGTTCTGAATCTTTGTGTCATGTTGTGAGCCCAAAGATAAGCATTCTCAGTCAACAAGAGACAACGTTTTTTATGCAATGCAATGTGTTGGTAAAGTTAGTTGCTTTGTTATGTGGTTATTTCACGTATATATTTGGGCCTCCATATATCCTCAGTTTTGATCTATAGAATTCACACGTGTTACATATGTTAAAAACACTAGATATTACCCCGCGCGTTGCGGCGGAATTTTATAGAAATAAAATTTGCTATCGTAGAAAAGTTCACCTCAAGGTACAATACGCATTATAATTGAGTGTAGCAAAAGTTTATTCGTGAGGTGAGGTGAGCCCGACACAACTATCAAAATAAACTGCTTACCATAGGAGATCAGAATGAAAATGATGAGATCAACTTGAGCGCTAAGTGCAACGTCTGTGAAAACTTGAGCATCTAGTTTCTATTTGAGCACTTGAAATTCAAGTTGATTTACTTCATGCACTATACACTAGTGGAAAAGAGGCCTTTCGTCCCACCCTTTAGTCCCCGTTTTGAACCAAACCGGGACCAATAGGGGGTATTGGTCCCGGTTCATCATGAAAACCCTTTAGTCCCGGTTCGTTTGGACCCTTTAGTCCCCCTTCGTATTACGAACCGGGACTAAAGGGTGATCTATGGGGCAAAACCCTTTAGTCCCCCTTCGTATTACCAACCGGGACTAAAGGTCTACCCTTTAGTCCCGGTTCGTAACACGAAGGGGGACTAAAGGGTTTTTTGCCTCCCCATGCACCTCCACACCCCCCCCCCCCGTGGATCGCCTTTTTTAGCACTGTAAAATAGAAAAGAAAATGATACAAAATTCAAAAAATAAAATCTTTTCAGATTCTTGTATGTTATGCAACCTACTATTTGGAGAAATTAAGAAATTCGAATTTTCACTTTTTTTGCAAAAAAAGTTAAAAAAATGGTAAAACCGCAATAACTTTTGCATACGACGTCGGAAAAAAACGTATAATATATCAAAAAAATCCTGAGAAAAAGTTACATCCGAATTCACCAGGGTTTACCCGGTTAGCCAATTTTTAGATTCTCAAAATTCCAAATGAAAATATGAAAGCAGGAAGATTTTAGTTTTTGCCATAAATTCGGAATTTTATTTTTTAAATTTTTTTAAAATAATAATTACATCATGCATAAAGATTACTATTACTTAACCATAAAGTTAGCCAATTTTTTAGATTTTAAAATTTTCAAGTTTGGCAAAAAAATATTAAAAAATAATAAATTAAAAAAACAATTATAATACAAATTTAAAAATTATAATTATAATACCATTACCACAACATGTACGTTATTAGTTTTGTTTATTAAAATAATTATTTGGAATTCGAATAATAAGTAAGTGTGACATCGACCAACATGTTAATAGGATTGATATGATACTAGTATCACAACATGCGCGCGAAGCACTTGGAAGCGGGATGGGAAAGGAACTTGGAAGTTAAGCGTGCTAGTGCTGGAGTAGTGGGAGGATGGGTGACCGAGCGGGAAGTTGGACCACGAGTAAGTAATTTGACTAGAGATTAAGGGTAGTTAGAGATTAAGTGGAGTTAGAAACTAAACTAGTTAAATAACTGAAATACTAGAAATTCTGAAAAAATAGGAAAAAAAAGAGGAGCGAAAAATAATTGGGAACCAAATAGATAAAAAAATAACGAAATAACCTTTAGTCCCGGTTCGTGTTACAAACCGGGACTAAAGGGTTTTTTCCTCGACGCGCGCCAGCAGCCCACGTGGCGGGACCTTTAGTCCCGGTTTGTTTTACAACCGGGACTAAAGGGGGGGACCTTTAGTCCCGCCTAATTGGTCCCGGTTTGGAAACCGGGACTAAAGGCCCAAATGAACCGGGCCTATAGCCCCGTTTTCCACTAGTGATATGCTATAATAGCTGGAACATCCGGTCTGCTTCCATCCAGCCAAACACCGGCAATCTAAAAGTGATAATTTACAATTTAATTAGAAATTAACGGTGTCAAAAGGAAATAGGAAAGGAATGTTCACATTTGAACAGAAAATACATAAATGAGTCAAATATTACAAAACTTACTATGGCAGAAGAAGAGCGAACCATGAGCTTGAAATCATTATACCAAGAAATAGTTATTTTCCATGTACCAGGTTCAGGGCAAAGCATATGATCATCGTTGCAGCCAAAAGGTGCATCTAAGCTCTTTTAGATTTCAGGAATCTTTACATGAAAAAACTGAAAGCATATTCCTTGAATGTTCAGGACCTTTATTTTTTATTTTTTGAAACTCTCCGGTAAAAGTGTATTTTTCTCTCAATCTAGACCAATAAAAAATTATATCGGTAAATTGGAACATTGGAAAAGTATGGATCGGACATACCAAGAAAAATAAGCAGCATGCACCTACTTTTTGTGGGTGTAGAAAGAATTTTAGCATCAAAATGAACAGACATATCACACTACCAATATTTAAAGAACTATTCACGATCAATATCTTGAACATGGAATAAATAAAAATACATGCTTGATGCATCGTTCTGTCTTACACTCGCCCTCTTTCTTTCTTACTTCTCCATGGGGTACAAAGCATCCAATGAAATGCTGGAAGAGAAGAATATGCCACACTGAAACTTGTGACACGGGAACCTGATTGTATGAATGCTAAAAAAATGAAGAAATGAAAGTTGAGCTTGGCTGAGGAAATTTGTAGCAACTAATTTCTGAGAGTAAATTTAGGTCAAATTGAAACATGCATGAATAAAATAAAATATATATTATTTGAACTTACTTGGTAAGAGTTTCACCTGTGCAATTCAGCTATGAAAAAAAAAATCTTTTGACTGCCCATATGTCTACGATGCTACATATGAATAGCTTCTCAATCTCTACTTATCACAACAGAAGGTTGTAACTTATTTTCTCGTTCGACAGAAATCACCCTCATTTGAATTTAAATGTAGGGAAAAAGTGGTACATTTATTAGGTGCTTCTTCTGAGCGTCAGTCCAAATATAATAAGTCTGATGTTATAGGTATGTGTAATATGAACAGTATCTTCCCATATAGCAGTAAGGAAAACAAAGCAGAAAATGGGATGGATGGAAGAACGATTGAGTGTTCAGTGGACTTGATACCTTCGCATGAGATCTCTGAACCATATAGCATGATAATTCTGTAGAACTCTTAAATAATATTGAATAAAGAAGCTTCATCTTCATGTATATCACAAGATATTCCCAAGCTTGGAGCAGATCGAAGCTGAACTCTATTGGAACCATCCGAGCCAAACAATCATGATCAAATCAAAGTAAGCACTGATGCACTGCGGCTGATATGATGAGTTGTAGACTACTGAATGCCACCGGAAGCATGTACTCGTTATTTCTGAAAGAAAAAACATGCAGCCAAGTGAACAGGTCTCACAGTCGCTCTCCTCAACTGATGGATGCTTGAAGAACTCGAAAATAATTAAGAAATAAGTCAGTGGACAACGAATGGGAGTTGTGGACCATGGCTAGGAAGTATATGTGCCGAGAAGTTCTTGCAAAGAAGTTGAAGCAGAAGATGACGATTCAGCTCATGACCTGATGCCATCAATGCCGTGGCAGTTTGAGGTGATGAAGGGCCAATTTGCTCATTACTTACAGTAGTGGAGAAAGAAACGTTCCATAGTTTTGATGTCCCGAAAAAAGGAAACAAAATGATGACATGGTAGGATGTTGAGGTGAGATCGGTGGATAGAACAAAAAAAATGCTTAGGTGGAGGGCTTGCTTAGGTGGATACCTTGCATGTTGAGAGAAATCCCCTAGGTGGGGGTCTCCTATTTAGAGATAAAAGATTCGTGCAACGATATGATATGTATTTTCTTCTACTTTTTTTTGGGGTGCTTGCTTATATTTACAAGTCAACTGATTTAGAATTTTGTAGAGGAATTTCCACACTTTTTAATGTTATAGAGCTACAGATAGATTTGTTTGCCGCAAAATCATTTAAAACAACCAACTAAATTGAGTAAAATCATTGGCTAAGTTGCGACATGTGTACAGTCTTTAAATCGGGCGTATGAGCAGGAGAAATTAGCGCTAACATATCGAACAAGTGCGGTGATATTTCTTTCGTAAATGTTTTGATGTGTGGCACTACACATTCATAAGTTTATCTTTAACTATAAGGATACCCGTGTTGCGGCATGAATTTTCTGAGTAATTATATTGTAAAAAATAAGTTGGTGTACAAATTATGTAGTATATATGATGGCTATAAATTGCTGATGTGGATAATTGGATGAAAAAATAGGTGACATGTATAACTTTTAGACTAGTCACAATGGGAAGTATCATGAATATGACACTACGTGATACCATCTCTACAATGCATAGTATCATGATATAGTATCGTAGTTTCATTATATTTAGTGTTATGTAGAATCTCAATGTAAATTTAAGTATATGATCTATTTGCTATTAAATTTTCTAGTTTTACGTGCTATGATACGGTATGTACCTATGATACCACTCTCATCTCTCTCCTTATTAATTATTGTGCCACATTAGATTTTTGCTAATATGGCATGCATAATACTACTTGTGATACTTCCATTGTGGCTAGTTTCATGTAAAGATACATCAATAAAGAATGTTTGCGGAGATGACATGAACATTTGATTAGCTAACGAAATAGATGATGTGGATGACTTACATGTAGATATATTAATATTAATTGCAGTTAGTGGGGTTTGCTTTATAAGAAGTATATATACAATAGTTAAGATTAATCAGGGCCCTTTGATCCGTAGGATAGAAAAAAATACAAGAATAGAAAATTCATAGGATTGAGATGTCATGTCTGTTCTATGAGAAGATAAAATGTGTTTGATTGTAGCTAATGATTTTTTCATAAGATATGAGGTGATGCTTTTTTTCCTCTAGAAATTACACTACTCCTACAAGATTTCTATAGGAAATTTTCCTATAGAATATGTTCCTATCAATAAAATGACTTGTATAATTCTTTTTCATACAATCCAAATTCTACACAATTTTTATGCAAATCTTATACATCAAAGGAGCCATTAGCCTCAAGTCTTTCGTCCATTCAGGTTTTCGTCTTTGGGAATTGGGATGCAATACGCGTACTCACTCAATGAAAGTACTAGCTCAAGCCTAAAGCCTTAGTAACATAATAAGCATCCTCATTGCTCCGTCGTATAAAAGTTGATATGTATCATTTTTGAGAAGACATGAAATATCATTTATTCTTTTTTAATAAACAACAAAAGGGGTCTCACTGCGGTTGTGGATGGTGTAAAGAAAAGAGCATATTTTGTGCATAATAAAATCAGCAAAAACAAAGAAGATCTAAAATTAGGCTTCCGTGTGGCGGGACTACCACAATCAGCCCCTCCGATCTCTCCTAACGGTAGCTCCCGCTCCCACCGTCTCCGCCCCCTCTCCACCACCCGCCACCCAGAGGCAGGCTCCCGACGCCTTCCTCCCTCCTCTCGCCCGTCTCGGCGCCGGCGGCCGGAGAGAGATGGGGCAGCCCAAGAAGCTGGTCTACAGCTTCGTCGCGCGCGGCACCGTGGTGCTGACCGACCACGCCGAGGTCTCCGGCAACTTCGCCTCCGTCGCCGCGCAGTGCCTCCAGAAGCTCCCCACCAACAACAACCGCTTCAGCTACAACTGCGACGGCCACACCTTCAACTACCACGTCCATGACGGATTCAGTAATGACCCCTCCCAAACCAACCTCTGCCAGCGTGCGTTGATCAGAGTACTGTGGGTGATTCGTGGGTGTTTGTCTTTGCGATCACGGATTGCCTTGGCGATCTAGCGTGTCCTTGATTTCTGACATTACCCATTTATCAAGAGATTAATTGTCTCCAGTAAAGCACCATTTTTCTTCAGTAATGGTTCCTCAAATGTCAATAGTGGTTAATCAAATGTCAGTAATAGTTCCTCCAAAAAAAAAAACCCAAAAACGCTCACATGTCATCCCATGTTAGATTCGTCAATTCTAGTTGGTGCTGATCGTGTTCATCGTTTGGGTGTTCATAATGTCAATTTGTGTTCGTGAATTTTTTTTCCCGAAAAGGGGAATACCCTCTGCATCGACTGATGCATATAGCATTTATCAAATGTGTTCCTGAATTGTGGGGTGGATAATAATGAATTTAGATTTTTGATTTGATGCTTACTAATTAAGAAAAAAATTCTGGTCAAGTTCTAGACAAATCCAAATGTGTAGGTGTTGCTCATGTCCCGTTTTTCCTCCGTTTCTTGTGAAAGTGTTGTGCGCTACATGTGGTAGCTATTGCGCCTGTATACTGGTTTCGATCCTTCAATGAAAATGGTTCAGGCCTGAAAGGTTTTTATTCCTGTTACCTGACTAGCCTGACTTGCTTGTATATGGTTTCCATGATAATTTCATGGTTTTGCTTGAGTACATGGTTGTCATGATAATGTTGTGATGGGTAGGGTGGCTACTTGCGTGCAACTTATGGCAATTTTCAGAGCCCATACAGGTGTCATTGTCTATACCAATTTTACATTTTTTTTTGGAAAATAGATTAAGTTGGGAAATTGGATTCACATGGTGATTTATTTGAAGTCATCTCTCTTGGAATCCGCTCGAGATTTTTTTACCACATTCTCAAAAGTCATACACGTGTTCCTATAAAGTTGCCTCCTTTTCCCTTGTCTACTTCATAATTTCCGCAATAGTTCATAACGATGACTAGTAAGTAATAATACTCTGTATGATAAGATGCTGCAGGAAATGGTAAAAGAATCTAAGAATTTTGTCTTTTGAAATAAAAGAAAAAGTTCTAGCCATGTCTTTTGATGATCTGGCCATCCGGGTATTATATTTTGTATTATTTGGTTATCTCTTCCGTTGTCAGTAACCATGCCACTAGTTTCTCAGCGTATGACCGAAGTTTGTACTCCTTCTCCATTGGGCTTTGGTGTATTGACATATTTGAAGTTTCCTTTTATCAGTATACATATAGTACCATTTTGTGTATTCTGCTACTTCAGAAATAGATTTATCATCCTTTTGGTAATTTGGTTTTCAGCATATTGTGTTGTGGCTACCGAGTCTGCTGGTCGGCAACTTCCAGTCGGCTTCATCGAGAGAGTTAAGGAAGATTTCACCAAGAAATACAGCAGCGGAAAAGCCAGAACTGCTGCTGCCAATGGCCTCAAACGAGAATATGGGTACTTTCCGCAATATCTTTGGAAACGTCTTTCCACATTTCAGCAAGCCTCCATACGTATACCTCTTATCTTATAGGATGAATACCAAATTACTACGCTACATGGAAGCGAGACTAGCTACTTAATATGAGCAGTTTTCGAAAATAAAATACGAGCAGTGTGACTGTGAGAATGGATGTCTTCTTTTTCCAGGCCTAAGCTTAAAGACCACATGAAGTACTGTGACCTGCACCCTGAGGAGATTGACAAGCTCGCGAAAGTGAAGGCTCAGGTTTCAGAGGTGAAGGGAGTAATGATGCAAAACATCGAAAAGGTGCACGTCTATTCTACTTTCAGTCTGCTACTGATGGGGGTCTTGTGAAGATTCGGGCTGCTATCTTTTTCCCAACATTCTATAACCCGACCACCTGTCCATTAGGTACTAGATCGTGGTGAGAAAATTGAACTACTTGTCGATAAGACAGAGGATCTTCGCTCACAGGTATCATATGCTCACACTCACCTCGGTTAGGTCTTTTCATTCTTCTGTCACCGTGCCCAGTGCATGAGAGACGTGGACTCGTCCATACTTGTCTCCAGGCACAAGATTTCAAGAAGCAAGGAACAAAGATACGACAGAAGATGTGGTGGGAGAACATGAAGATAAAGCTCATTGCTTTTGGCATCATTATCGCGCTGATCCTCCTCATCATCTTGACAGTTTGCGGCGACTTCCATTGCTGGTGATGTGACTGGAGAGTGCACAGCTCACCTCATCTCACTGTTTGAATACTGCTATAGACTTCAGTTTCGTGTTGCATCGCACAAGAGAAGAAAGAAACGCAGGAAAGGAAGTAAGGGGAGAAAGGCATGCATGCTACTACGACATACATGTAGAGAGTGTTATTTCTACTAAAACCACCACATAGAGAGTGCATCGCCATCAATCGCGCCGTGATGCTAGAATCCGTCAGTTTGATGTTATAGTTGTCGCTGAGCACATTCTTTAATTTCTTTAGTTATATGTTTCTAGACCCAAAGGCTCGCAATATATAACGGAGCCAATGCCCAAGAATTTTATTTTACATTGTTGTAATTATTATTATTAGTATAATGATGTAACCCAGATGAGGTGCTTTTGCTGCAGTTTCGTAAAGAGGTTTCATCTTCATGTACTTGCTTCTGTGTTGATGACATGACACCGTAAGTTCTTTTTATGGAGCTGCCATAGAGTATCTAAATCACTACCTATACAGTGAGGTTGAACTGAAGTACTGAACAGTTCACTGCGTTCTTCCAAATAGACAGACTAAAGCCCACTTAATCAAAAGAACGGCGACATACAATCTTTACTCTCTACTAAATTAAGTTTGCATCTCAACTTTTGCAACAAAATATACCTATGGATTGCACTATGGATGTGCATCGTTTCAAACTTTTTAAAAACCTTTAAGGCCTTGTTTGTATTGGGTGCAAATTTTGTGTGCTCATGGGTATATAGCTCAAACATGAGCATATCAAATGCCGAGGAGCACACAGAAACTACGCTTAATCCAAGCAGCCCTAAGCAAATAATTTTTGGAGAGTTTTCACTTTTCCACCGACATAGTTGCTTCCCTCCAAGAGAGAAGCTGAACATGGCGCCTTTGAAGAAAGAAAAAGGCTTGGCACTGCAGAGCACTCATAACTTTGTTCCGTTTTGGCTCACCTCCTCCTTCCTTCCTTTTGCCCTTTTGCGGTGGCAGCGCCGTTTGTATGTGGCAATGGCGTCATCCAACGAACCCCTTTAAGCCTGATCAGGTGGCTCAGGCGCGCCGGCGACCTCTTGCAGCAGCCAAGCGGGCGCAGAGGTGCGGCGGCGGCTTCAGTCCGGCGGATCTGTGTGCAGCAGTTCAGTGAGTTCCTATCGCTCGTATTTTACTTCTGCTTCTGCATCATATGTGAGTCAGAACAAATTAATTAGAAATCAAATTGATAGTGCTGCTGACTGGCTTTGTCAGTTTTCTTGTTGGCAAAATGAGCTGATAGATTTATTCTAATTTTGGATGATCTTTAACTAATGTCCTTGCAATTTCATCTCTCAGCTTGTAACTCTGAACCATAAACTGGTTTTTTCACAAATGAAATTCAGGTGGGGATCCTCTCCCCCGTTGATTTTTTTTTAAAAAATTCATTTCTATTGGACTTGACTTTATTTAACGTACAGTAGCTAAACTTAGAATTGATTCGAAGTGTATTCACTAAACCACATTATTTACTGCATTTGGGACCTGGCGGTGTGCAGTTCCAAGCAAGCAAACATAGCTGAAGAGGCATGGCCGAACGATCCAAGTCTTCAGCAATGGTCATCGCACAAGTTTGGAGTGATTGGGAAATCCAGATCTATGTGCTGCTAAGCTTTGTCTTGCAAATATTTCTCTTCTTCGTCGGCAGCCTGCGCCGTCGCAGTGGCCACAAGGCCTTGGTCAGGTTTCCCATATGGCTGGCCTACCTGCTAGCCGACCTCGTCGCGGTGTACGCACTCGGTTACCTCTCGAGGCATGTAGCCACCACCACTATGAACAGGGATGAACGGCGTCACGAGCTCACCTTCTTCTGGGCACCTTTCCTCCTTATCCACCTTGGTGGCCAGGACAGTGTTACTGCCTTCTCCATCGAGGACAACGAGCTGTGGCTGAGACACTTGCTGAATTTGCTAGCTCAGGTTTGGCTGGCTTTGTATGTGTTCTGGCAGTCCACGCCGGGCGACAGGCTTGTCATCCCGGCGGCCTTTGTATTTGTGGCCGGGATCATCAAGTACGGGGAGAGGACATGGGCGCTCAAGAGTGGGAGCGAGAGTGCTCTCAGGAGCTCATGCGCCAGCAACGAAGCAGCTGTGAAGCAGGTTGTCCGGATAGGAGCTGAAGCCGATCTGCAATATTCAGAGATTATCAGGTGTGCTCTTTGCTCGGCGACAGGAGTCCGGGATGTGTTTGCTGGGCGCAAACTCCACCAGATAGACAGCCAAGCTTCAGAGAAACTGACAAACAATGTAGCATTCGAGGGGCTTGAAGATGGAGAAGTACACTTCAAGATTGTAGAGATCGAGCTGGGCCTGATGTATGATGAACTCTACACGAAGGCTAAGGTGGTCCAGACATTGCCCGGTACCATACTCCGGTGTGTCTCTTTAGTCTCCATGATCGTGGCCCTCGTGGTCTTCATCACCATGATAAGTGGAGGCAGCTACTATAGCAGAGCTGATGTTGCAATAACCTATGTGCTGTTTATTGGAGCCTTCTGTCTAGAAGTATGGGCTGTCTTCTCAGTGATGATGTCACCAAGGGCATGGGCATTCTTAGAAGGTCGACGATGCCACAGGCTTGCTCGTGTGGTATGTGCACGGCTGCAAGCGAGGCAATGGTGGTCGAATTCCATGGGGCAGTACAACTTCCTGAGCTCATGCATTCCTGGCAAGACAGGGCTGTGCTTCACACTGCTCACCAAGATCATGGGTCTACTTGGAGCCAAGGAGCTGTGGAGCAACATACTGCATTCCAAGCACGCCGAGGTCAACAAGGGGCTGAAGGACACCATCAGCACGTTTTTAGGAGAACTCCAGCCGGAGTCTCGTGTCCCGTTTCATGCCCCACCGACGAGCTTATCGTCCTGCCCATCGTTTCGGAAGATCATCAGGAATGATTTCACGCAGGCACTGCTGTTTCTGCACGTCTTCACAGACCTGTTCTTGCACAAGGTGGGCACGCCGGTGATCACCGAGGAGACTCGGGGCCTTATGGAGGTGTGCAAGGGGATGTCTAACTACATGTTCTACCTGCTGGCGGTGCACCCTGCGATGCTTCCTGTCGGCAGCAACGTGCATGATCTAGTGGGAGAAGCCATGGAGAGTGTCAAGGCCAGCTCTGCTGCCTCGAGCAAGGAACAATTTCTTTCTGCACTAGCAGATGGCAGCGAGACGGAGGCGTTCCAGCTGACGAGCAAACTCTTCCAGGAGGCGCAAGGCGTGCTGCTGCAGCAGGGGCAGGATCTGGGCGCGGCGCTAAAAGAGGTGGTGAGCATGTGGGTGTCACTGCTCGTCTACGCAGCCGGCAAGTCCAGCTCCAAGGAGCACGCCCGGCGGTTGAGCATGGGTGGGGACATGCTCACCTTCGTCTGGATGCTCATGGCGCACCGGATGCTCGGGGACATCGGTAGTGAGCTTGATCTTTGGGCCAGGGATCCAGCAGAACCCATAATTTTGCGTCCTGATACCGTATCGATCAGAGGTTTCCTTTTTGAATTTCCTGCGGATGACTAGAGAAATATAATGTGAGACGCCACTCCATGGGACTAAAGAGAGCATACTGCCACCGTAGCAATAACTTGTTTATCTTGAACATGCATGGGATTGCGTGTCATTTGTACTAGTAATTATGCATGCATAAGATAATAAAACTAAAAATCTCAACATTCTAAAATAGAGAACAATGAAAAAAATTATCATTAAATCCTTCTCCCACCACCTTGGAATTCATGTGGTGCTAATGCAACCTAAGAGGAGGTGTTGTCATCATGGTTAAGAGCTACATTTTTCCTAGTCAAGGCATCATCTCATTCGACATATTCTAAAAAGACATGTTCAACATGGAGAAGGAGGTGTTATTCTGATGATCAAGAGGTACGTGGTGAGGCAGAAGTTCCGTTCGACGTTTTCAACATTGAGAAGAAGGTGGAGGAGGATGGCGTCCGTAACACCTGTACATGGCACAAGATCAGAAACCTCCGCAGATGGACACTTTTCCTCAATCATCGGTCCTCATGCAATTTCCACACGGGTCACGACACTCCGGCTTTTATATATCCCCTTGATGCCGCCAACTTCTTCTACATCGCAAGAGGGGGCTACCCATCCGTGGTCCTGGTCTGCCTAGTATAAGACATTTTGTGCGTATCCAAATGAACATTCTTTACCTGCACGACCACAAACTGGAGTAACCATTAGGAATAAGTATTTTATACCAATTTGCCTTACTTTTAAACAATTTTTTCCCATACTACAAATTTTTCTTACATAGATGACCTAGTTAACCAATAACCACATTGCTAGATATTACTTACAACGCTATTTCTTCAATAATCAATTAATGCAAAAAAATTGTGTGTGCTAAATCTGAACTTCATATTGTAAAAAATCACCTTGAATTAGTTTTTGAAGATTGTACACATTATATGGTGTATACTTATGTATTTGTGTGTATGTATATGTATTTGTGTATATGTTATTATGCTTATATACCACCATATAGATATCTAAAGGTATGATCCAAAAACATATTAGTGGTGGTTTCTAGTGTATTAAATAACATGTACGTGAACAAATGCATTTCACTATTTCAGAGTGGATTTTGTACACACGGGAATAGGCCGGGGAGATCCACGTCGGCGAGTAGGAGAACAGGGGGAGGCGAGGCCGGTGACGAGCGGTTCTGGTGAGGAGGAGATGGGGGCGTGGGTCGGTGGGTGGGTGGGTGGAGGGAGAGAGAGGAGGCAGCGAGAAAAAAGAGAAGACCGCAGAGAAATCCAGACAAAAACACATGTGACCTGACAACCTATCCGTGGGGCCATTGACGTCTATTGCCGCTTTGACCAACCACTTCGCTTCTCATTGTTATAGTCATACGATCAGGAACCAAAATAAGACACTAGCAAAGCAGTAGGAAGCAAAGCAATAGGAATGAGAAACAGACCAGACAAAGCTCCCACAAAATTGCTAGACAGCATTGAAATGTATACAGAAACAATAATGCTACTTCTACGGATAAAAATCCTACGGAATTTTGTTACGGGCTGACTTGTGGATCGCAGATTTGCCCGGACAGACTTTTGTGAAACCGCTGCACCTTGTTTCTCCAATCACACGATCCCACGTCCTGTCCGTAAGTCTAATCCGTAAAATAATTCCGTAAGTATAGCATTGCCGATACAGAAAAGAGGTAGCAGGGCACCAAGTAGCACACGTGTCAGCACACTGTAAACTCATAAAATCCTCCCAAAATTTTGAGAAAAATTTAAGTGGTTGTCGTATAGTATAGTACTTATATGAGCAATCAAATGCATTGCTAGCAGCTGAGGTCTTAGTCATCTTCATTTGATATAAATATAAGGTTTGGTTCATACGGAAAATTATTTGGCCGTTATATGTTTTTTTATTTTTTATTGTGATCTAACCATTACATTTACTAGTAGTTGTTTATCAGCCGGAAAACTCAAAGTGTAGCCCGGGCTACACATCTTCTGTTTTTCACAAAATTTGAATTTAACATTTAAAGTTTCAAAAAAACTGAAAAAAAATCTGTATGTAGCCAATGATGTACTCTACCACTGTGTAAATTTTCAGGATGAAATACATTATATCAGAGGCTACACAAAAATGACAAATTCTGATAGATGTTGGAGGTTTCAAAATCTGTACTATTCACTTTTCAGATCCATGGATTTGTGAATTTTGCACAACCCAAAATACTGAGCCTTTCATATTGCTTTTTTCACTGCCTTTTTTCGCTGCCGTAGAGTACATCATTGTCTACCTATGGATTTCTCTTATATGTTCTTGTGTTGATTTGTTGTTATATCTATCAATGTGTTGATCCCTGCCCTAGACGCTGAAAACCAAACCCGCCGCCTCCCTCTCCTGCCCCCTCCCGGGCGGCGGCGGAGGCTCCTCCTCCCTCTGCACCCCACAGCCACCCACCGCCCGTCGCCCTCAGCCGCTACCACTTCCGGCCGCGGCCCTGACGCGGCGCTGGCCTCGGCCCTGGCCCCCGTGCCTCGGCCCCGGCCATGGCCCCGGTCCCGGCCTGGATTTGGCGGTGGTGGCGGCACCCCCTCCATCGAATCGACGAGGGGGAGAAGAGCGTTTCCGCGATGGCGTTCCATGGGAGGTGATGTAGGGGTGGCACGGCTACTTGGCCGAGGCCTGAGCCTCTCCGTCGGTAGCCATGGAGGATTTGGTAGAGCGGTGGCGGCCTCTGCCCCCGGTAACGGTTCGGCGGCGGTACGTATGATCCGCGTTGCTGTCCTCTTCCTTGGTGATCCGGCAGGAGGGATTGGCGGCGTGGGGGCTACTGATCTTGCTTTGTTTTTGGTGGCGGTCCTCGGGTTTCTCACATGCGAGGATGAAGATCTTCCGGAGGTCAGTTTGCTTTGATCTGGCTGGAGAGACGAGTTCCGGAAAACTCTGCTGGCAAATGGAACAGTGTATCTTTTTCCTGTAGTTTACTGGATCGGGTGGTATTCGGTTGCGCGCACCCATGTTTTTATTCCGACCGTTTGGTTCTGGAGGGAGCGGTGCGATGCTCTATTCTGTGTTGACATCAGGTGACTTTTTGGTCTATGGTGAAGTCAGAAGAAAGAATATCTTGAAGGCCGGATTGGTGGACTGGCTAAAGGAGGTTCGAGTCTCCGTGATGCTGAGGGATCTGCTTGGCGTTCCGGACTCTACAACAGTGGTATGCATGTGGGGGCGGCAACACAGAGGAAGTTCAGAGTCTTACCTCTCAGGGTGAAAACCTAAGGTCTGGCCTTAACTGGTTGTGTCTGGCAATGTTCTTGTTGGAGGCATTGTTTTGAGAGTTGGGACTATCTTCAAGGTGAAAACCTAATACCTTTGGTCGGACGACGACGGCGCTGATGCACTGTTCCCTTCTTGGAGGCATCGCTTTTGGAGAGTCTGTACTTCAGGTGTTGTCACGGTGGTGGTTGTATTGTTGTTGCTAGGTCTAGAAGGCTGTAGCGGAACTTTTATTTCTTAGTTTTCTTTACTCTTTTTTGGATGTGTGCATCCGTACTGCCATTAGGGTGGGGCGTTGTTGCAGAGGCTGGGTGTAATTGGTATCTTTTGATATTAATATATTCCCTTTATCTAAAAAAAAAGAATTTTTGTTTCTCATTTTTTGAAAGTACAAAATGTCATTTTCGAATTTTTGAAAAAATGGGCTACATGTTGCCCGAGCTACAAAATGCCACACTCTTTATCAGCCTGTATTCTATGTGTATCATGGTTGAGCCCTAGCTACATCTCGCTCTTCCAATCATGAATTGTTTTGTGTACGAGAGCAGTTTTTCTGAACACCAAGATAGCTACACACCCTTATCTAGACCACCCGTTCTTGTGTTGAGACTTGAGATACATGCTTTCTCTTTTTTTCTTTCTCGCAAATGGCAAAACACATGCAATCCAGTGTCGCCATCAAGACAAAGCATAAGGAAAACCTAGACTTAGGACACCTACCCCTACTATGGACAAGAGGAGAAGCCCGGCTGCCTTCCCCATCCTGAAACTAGCCGATGGGGCCACCGGAGGGAGAGGGGAAGCACCGGGGAGACACATGAGACTCTCAAAAAACATGGGAGGAGAGAGACAAGGAAGAGAAAAGAGAGCCGAGTTAACTCTACTACATGCTCACTAGGTGGCCAATGGAAGAAAGATAGAAGGATAAGCTGTTGACGGTTAAAGCGACACGTTATGACGTATCCCCTCGAGACACACATTTTTAACGGTGTATCTAATTACTCAGTATGTTACTCATTTTAAAAAGAAAGATGTGTTATTACTTTGTCATGTACTTTCTTCATTCTAAAATAAGTGACTCGAATGGATACATGCAAATCTAGACATATCTAATCACTTGTTTTTGGACGGAGCTTGTGAGCATATGTTGATGCAACTTGCGCTTTTTTATATAGAAACATATTATATTAAAAGACAGCAGGCCGTCTCATTAAAAACCTTCCAGCCCCCTTAGGTACCCTGGAAGGAAAAGAGTGCGTCTGGTACATGCTGCCCACCATCACAGTAAGGTTACATCATTCACGAGCTTGCTGATAATAAACCTAGGGGGCTCATCGACCCAAGTACAAGAATTACCTGAACTAAACGTAACTCTAGCAAGCTCATGTGCTACCTGATTAGCTTCCCTATTACAATATTCAATGGACATATTGCCAAAACCACTCCACATGAAAACCCGCCATTTTTCATAGTCTCCACCACTTGACCACAATCTGTTTGAATAGTAAAATTTTGAATACCAATCTGCTGTGCTAGGGTCAGACCGTCTCTACGCATAAGCTTCAGCCATCGGGACATCCACCACATGCGGTAAGAAGGATTGCATCGCTGCAATACAACTCCCCGTACAATCTCTAATAACAACTCATGTAGCACCCCTCCAAGAATTAATATCAAACGTTGCATCAACATTTACCATAAGCATTCCCTCCAACGGTTTCTTCCATCCTTCCCTTGGTTCTGCTGCGGGTTTCTTTAAAACATTCATATAGTTGTGTGCTAACACCCGTATAGACATAGCCGATCGGAAGGCAGTTTGAATAGTCTCTCCATGCACAAGTTGCCGCCTTTCCCACCAGAGATACCAACTCGCTATTAGGACAACTTCTGCAAACCCGATACTATCAAGTGCTGAAACCTGGCCTCCTCTTCTAATGATCTTCTCAACCACCACCGAACCTGATCTATCAACACTTGTAATAGTGTCTAAAATTTCTGACAAACCAAGGCAATTCCAAACCTCCTTAGCTCTTGCACAAGAGAATAATAAGTGCTTTATATCTGATATAGGCATCCCTAATGGGCCTGCCAAAGATGGTACCCGGGGTTTACTGAAGGCCCACAAGTCGAAGAATATGAAGTTAGGAAGCCCAATTAGTTGTTAAGGAAGATAGAGTTGTATTAGGAAATATAGAGACTTGTAATTCTACGGGTTGAACTCAGAGAGTCTCCCGGAATCTGTAAACTTGTGTAACACGGTACTCTCGGCTCCGCCTCCTATATAAGGGGGGGGGGGTCGAGGGACAAAGAAAGCATCAAATCTATTATCAACATAACCCTAGTTTCTTAATCGTCGAGTACTTTTCGGCTGAAACCTTCGAGATCTACTTGCCCTCTACTTCCAACTAAACCCCAGTCTACAATCTGTAGGCATTGATAAGTTAATCCCTTGTCAATTGGTGCTGTCTGTGGGAATTAGAGGCAACAAGGAGCTGATCTCGATGGCACGTTCAAGATCGTCGACTTCTTCGGTAGCAAGCAACACGATGGATAGAGGTAAACATGTCGAAACTGATCTCATTGATTTTGTTCCTCACCCGCCCTCCCATTTGGATGCATATGCGTATCTGGAGGAGCCCATGGAGATGATGTTCGGAAAGTTCCACTTCCGCATCGAGAAAGAAGGATCGTATCGTCTCGAGTTTCTGACTTCGTCGGGACTGCCGGAGGTCGATTCCGATTTTTCGGATTCAACGTCATCAATCGAGTCAGGCGACGAGGAGATTTCGCCGCCACGCTTCATCAACACTATGGCAAGCGAAAAGCTCGCCAAGATCTTCGGCGACATGTCCTTCGAGTCGTCTGCGGACTCTGATATAAGCAGCGACTCAGACAGCATCGACAGCTTCAAATTCATTGACAGATCCATTGCCGTTGGAGAGGTCTTCGCCGATCTATATGACGGTGTCACCAATCCCGACAAGTATCAAAGCTCAAAATATCATCAAATCTATGCAATAGGAGATACAAGTCGTCCGCAGGAGGAGACATCAGAGAACTTCGACAACGCGGGAAATCCGTACGTCGATCCTACAGATCTCACACGAGGTTTGGGGACCAAATATATTGGACCTAGAACACGAGAGATGGTGCAATTTCCGCAGGCAGTATGGGATAGATTTGCAAGAGCTATTGATGGCACATAGCCAATGACCGTAACGGCGACACCTGAAGAGCTACAAGCATACCAATATAGACTTGCTCGTACTAGACGGGAGCTCGAAAAACAAAAAATTGAGCTACATAGGAGGCAAGCCGCGGCTTCCGCGTCAAGCAGGCGAAGGGCGGAGTTGAGCCGACAATCGGGTACTTCGGGAGATAGTCATAGAGCAGCTCGAAACAGAGCAAGATCTTGGCTGCAAAATATACCTGAGGCTGACAGAGAGAATTTAGTTCAAAACCTCGACATGTCTTTTATGTCAATCGACACGAGGGGGAATATTATTCCCAAAACACCATAAGCTGGATACATGGCGACGCAAGCTTTCATCCTCGCATCCAGGCCACCTCCTGGAGATCCAAGAGAGGCGTTGTATAACATGGCCATGGCAGGAGTTGGAGCCATGGGAACATCATTTGCAACCCCACCTCCTGAAGGATCTGCAAGGCAAAATAGTCCGCGACCTACTACAACAGTGCAAGATCCCGCGAGAACGAGTGGGGCAAGAGATGCAGCTACACAGGCAAGGGTGGATAGAGCGCGACAGGACAGAAGGGAACGTCGGCATTCACCAGAAGCCGAAGAAGAAGATATGTGCGGACTCCCGTGCTTTACGAGACGAGTCCGAAAAACTCCGGTTCCGTCGAGATTTATGCTGCCCGATAATTTCAAAAAATTCGATGGCTTACAAGATCCTGAGGACTGGTTAGTTGATTATCTCGAGACGGTGAAGCTGATAGGTGGAACCAGGGCAACAACCATGCAGAGTATCCAAGTACACCTGAGTGGAGCTGCACGATCGTGGATAAAGAAGCTGCCTGAAGGATCTATCGACAGTTGGGAAAGCTTGGAGGATATATTCGTGAAAAATTTCTGATCCACGTGCAAGAAACCAACATCATTGGAGGAGTTAAGGGCTTTGATACGTCTCCAACGTATCAATAATTTCTTATGTTCCATGCTACTTTATTGATGATACCTACATGTTTTATACATATTTTATGTCATATTTATGCATTTTCCGGCACTAACCTATTAACAAGATGCCGAAGAGCCGATTCTTTGTTTTCTGCTGTTTTTGGTTTCAGAAATTCTAGTAAGGAAATATTCTCGGAATTGGACGAAATCAACGCCCAGGATCTTATTTTTCCACGAAGCTTCCAGAAGTCCGGAGAGGAAACGAAGTGGGGCGACGAGGCGGCCACACAACAGGGCGGCGCGGCCCAGCCCCTGGCCGCGCGGCCCTAGCGTGTGGGCCCCTCGTGACGCCCCCTGACCTACCCTTCCGCCTACTTAAACCTTCGTCGATAATAGTTCCAGTACCGAGAGCCACGATACGGAAAACCTTCCAGAGACGCCGCCGCCTCCAATCCCATCTCGGGGGATTCAGGAGATCGCCTCCGGCACCCTGCCGGAGAGGGGAATCATCTCCCGGAGGACTCTTCACCGCCATGGTCGCCTCCGGAGTGATGTGTGAGTAGTTCACCCCTGGACTATGGGTCCATAGCAGTAGCTAGATGGTTGTCTTCTCCTAATTGTGCTATCATTGTTGGATCTTGTGAGCTGCCTAACATGATCAAGATCATCTATCTGTAATGCTACATGTTGCGTTTGTTGGGATCCGATGAATAGTGAATGCTATGTTATGTTGATTATCAATCTATTATCTATGTGTTGTTTATGATCTTGCATGCTCTCCGTTGCTAGTAGAGGCTCTGGCCAAGTTTTTGCTTGTAACTCCAAGAGGGAGTATTTATGCTCGATAGTGGGTTCATGCCTCCATTAAATCTGGGGGAGTGACAGCAACCTCTAAGGTTGTGGATGTGCTGTTGCCACTAGGGATAAAACATCAATGCTATGTCCAAGGATATATTTGTTGATTACATTACGCACCATACTTAATGCAATTGTCTGTTGTTTGCAACTTAATACTGGAGGGGGTTCGGATGATAACCTGAAGGTGGACTTTTTAGGCATAGATGCATGTTGGATAGCGGTCTATGTACTTTGTCGTAATGCCCAATTAAATCTCACACTACTCATCATAACATGTATGTGCATGGTCATGCCCTCTTTATTTGTCAATTGCCCAACTGTAATTTGTTCACCCAACATGCTTATTCTTATGGGAGAGACACCTCTATTGAACTGTGGACCCCGGTCCATTCTTTACATCGAATACAATCTACTGCAATACTCGTTCTACTGTTCTCTGCAAACATCATCATCCACACTATACATCTAATCCTTTGTTACAGCAAGCCGGTGAGATTGACAACCTCACTGTCACGTTGGGGCAAAGTAATTTGGTTGTGTTGTGCAGGTTCCACGTTGGCGCCGGAATCCCTGGTGTTGCGCCGCACTACACTCCGCCGCCATCAACCTTCAACGTGCTTCTTGGCTCCTACTGGTTCGATAAATCTTGGTTTCTTACTGAGGAAAAACTTGCCGCTGTACGCATCACACCTTCCTCTTGGGGTTCCCAACGGACGCGTGCTGTACGCGTATCAAGCTCTTTTTCTGGCGCTGTTGCCGGGGAGATCAAGACACGCTGCAAGGGGAGTCTCCACCTCCAATCTCTCTACTTTGTTTTTTTGTCTTGCTTTATTTTATTTAGTACTTTGTTTGCTGCATTATATCAAAACACAAAAAAAATTAGTTGTTAGCTTTACTTTATTTACTATCTTGTTTGCAATCTCCATATTAAAAACACAAAAAAAATTAGTTGCTTGCATTTACTTTATCTAGTTTGTTTTATTTACTGTTGCTAAAATGGGTACTCCTGAAAATACTAAGTTGTGTGACTTCACAACCACAAATAATAATGATTTCTTATGCACACCTATTGCTCCACCTGCTACTACAGCAGAATTCTTTGAAATTAAAACTGCTTTACTGAATCTTGTTATGAGAGAGCAATTTTCTGGTGTTAGTTCTGATGATGCTGCTGCCCATCTTAATAATTTTGTTGAACTATGTGAAATGCAAAAGTATAAGGATGTATATGGTGACATTATAAAATTAAAATTGTTTCCTTTCTCATTAAGAGGAAGAGCTAAAGATTGGTTTCTATCTCTGCCTAAGAATAGTATTGATTCATGGACTAAATGCAAGGATGCTTTTATTGGTAGATATTATCCTCCTGCTAAAATTATATCTTTGAGAAGTAGCATAATGAATTTTAAATAATTAGTTAATGAGCATGTTGCCCAAGCATGGGAAAGAATGAAATCTTTGGTTAAAAATTGCCCAACCCATGGACTGACTACTTGGATGATCATCCAAACCTTTTATGCAGGACTGAATTTTTCTTCACGGAACCTATTGGATTCAGCTGCTGGAGGTACCTTTATGTCCATCACTCTAGGCGACGCAACAAAGATTCTTGATAATATGATGATTAATTACTCTGAATGGCACACGGAAAGAGCTCCACAAGGTAAGAAGGTAAATTCTGTCGAAGAAACCTCCTCCTTGAGTGATAAGATTGATGCTATTATGTCTATGCTTGTGAATGGTAGGACAAATGTTGATCCTAATAATGTTCCGTTAGCTTCATTGGTTGCCCAAGAAGAACATGTTGATGTGAACTTCATTAAAAATAATAATTTCAACAACAATGCTTATCGGAACAATTCTAGTAACAACTATAGGCCATATCCTTATAATAATGGTAACGGTTATGGTAATTCTTATGGGAATTCTTACAACAATAATAGGAATACACCCCCTGGACTTGAAGCCATGCTTAAAGAATTTATTAGTACACAAACTGCTTTTAACAAATCTGTTGAAGAAAAGCTTGGGAAAATTGATATACTTGCTTCTAAAGTCGATAGTCTTGCTCCTGATGTTGATCTTTTAAAATCGAAAGTTATGCCTAATGAAAATAGTGATATTAAGTCATTTGCTACAGCAAACACCATCCAAGTTAGAATTAATGAGAATATAAGATTGATGGCCGAATTGCGTGCTAGGTGGGAAAGAGAAGAAAATGCTAAAGATAACAATGTAGCTAAAGTTTGGACTGTTACCACCACTAGTAATGCTAATGCTTCACATGTTGCTGCACCTCCTACTATTAATGGTAAAATAATTGGTGTTGGCAATGTTTCTACTTCTAATGCAAAGCGTGAAAAACTGCACGAAAGCTGCTAAAGCTACTGAAGCATACGTGATAAAACTGCTGAATTTTTTTCTAATGTTGGGGAGAATGATCCCATTGCTTTAGATCATAATGGTTTAGATTTTGATGATTGCCACATCTCTGAAGTTATAAAGTTCTTACAAAAAATTGCTAAGAGTCCTAATGCTAGTGCTATAAATCTGGCCTTTACAAAACATATTACAAATGCTCTCATAAAAGCTAGAGAAGAGAAATTAAATCGTGAAGCTTCTATTCCTAGGAAGTTAGAGGATGGTTGGGAGCCCATCATTAAGATGAAGGTCAATGACTTTGATTTTAATGCTTTATGTGATCTTGGTGCAAGTATTTCCGTTATGCCTAGAAAAATCTATAACATGCTTGACTTGCCACCATTGAAAAATTGTTATTTGGATGTTAATCTTGCTGATAATTCTACAAAGAAACCTTTGGGGAGGGTTGATAATGTTCGCATTACGGTTAACAATAACCTTGTCCCCGTTGATTTTGTTGTCTTGGATATTGAATGCAATGCATCTTGTCCCATTATATTGGGAAGACCTTTTCTTCGAACTGTTGGTGCTATTATTGATATGAAGGAAGGTAATCTTAAATATCAATTTCCTCTCAAGAAAGGTATGGAACACTTCCCTAGAAAGAGAATGAAGTTACCTTTTGATTCTATCATTAGAACAAATTATGATGTTGATGCTTCGTCTCTTGATAATACTTGATACACACTTTCTGCGCCTAACTGAAAGGCGTTAAAGAAAAGCGCTTATGGGAGACAACCCATGTTTTTACTACTGCACTTTTATTTTATATTTGAGTCTTGGAAGTTTTTACTACTGTAGCAACCTCTCCTTATCTTAGTTTTGTTGCATTGTTGTGCCAAGTAAAGTCTTTGATAGTAAGGTTCATACTAGATTTGGATTACTGCGCAGAAACAGATTTCTTGCTGTCATGAATCTGGGTTGACTTCTCTGTAGGTAACTCAGAAAATTCTGCCAATTTACGTGAGTGATCCTCAGATATGTACGCAACTTTCATTCAATTTGAGCATTTTCATTTGAGCAAGTCTGGAGCCTCTTAGAAATTCGTATTTACGGACTGTTCTGTTTTGACAGATTCTGCCTTTTATTTCGCATTGCCTGTTTTGCTATGCTTGATGGATTTTTCTATTCCATTAACTTTCAGTAGCTTTGTGAAATGTCCTGAAGTGTTAAGAATGATTATGTCACCTCTGAACATGTGAATTTTGATTATGCACTAACCCTCTGATGAGTTGTTTTGAGTTTAGTGTGGAGGAAGTTTTCAAGGATCAAGAGAGGAGGATGATACAATATGATCATGGAGAGTGAAAGCTCTAAGCTTGGGGATGCCCCGGTGGTTCACCCCTGCATATTTCAAGAAGACTCAAGCATCTAAGCTTGGGGATGCCCAAGGCATCCCCTTCTCCATCGACAACATTATCAGGTTCCTCTAGTGAAACTATATTTTTATCCCATCACATCTTATGCGCTTTACTTGGAGCGTCTGTTTGTTTTTGTTTTTTGTTTGTTTGAATAAAGATGGATCCTAGCATTCATTGTGTGGGAGAGAGACACGCTCCGCTGTTGCATATGGACAAATATGTCCTTAGGCTTTACTCATAATATTCATGGCGAAGGTTGAACTGCTTCGTTAAATTGTTATATGGTTGGAAACGGGAAATGCTACATGTGGTAATTGGTATAATAACTTGAATAATTTGATACTTGGAAATTTTTATGCTCATAAGGATCATGTTTAAGCTCTTGCATCATATACTTGCACTTATTAATGAAGAAATACATAGAGCTTGCTAAAATTTGGTTTGCATGATTGGTCTCTCTAAAGTCTAGATATTTTCTAGTAAGGGTCGAACAACAAGGAAGACGGTGTAGAGTCTTATAATGCTTACAATATGTCTTTTATGTGAGTTTTGCTGTACCGGTTCATACTTGTGTTTGTTTCAAATAACCTTGCTAGCCTAAGCCTTGTATTGAGAGGGAATACTTCTCATGCATCCAAAATCCTTGAGCCAAACACTATGCCACTTGTGCCCACCATACCTACCTACTACATAAGTAAATTGCTTGAGTGCTACCTTTAAAATTTCTATCCTTTATCTTTTCAATATATAGCTCATGGGACAAATAGCCTAAAAACTATTGTGGTATTGAATATGTACTTATGCATCTTATCTCTTATTAAGTTGCTTGTTGAGCGATAACCATGTTCCTGGGGACGCCATCAACTACTCTTTGTTGAATATCATGTGAGTTGCTATGCATGTTCGTCTTGTCTGAAGTAAGGGTGATTTACCATGAGTTGAATGGTTTGAGCATGCATATTGTTAGAGAAGAACATTGGGCCGCTAACTAAAGCCATGATCCATGGTGGAAGTTTCAGTTTTGGACAACTATCCTCAATCTCTTATGAGAATATTAATTGTTGCTAAATGCTTATGCATTAAAGAGGAGTCCATTATCTGTTGTCTATGTTGTTCCGGTATGGATGTCTAAGTTGAGAATAATCAAAAGCAAGAAATCCAATGCGAGCTTTCTCCTTAGACCTTTGTACAGGCGGCATAGAGGTACCCCTTTGTGATACTTGGTTAAAACATATGTATTGCGGTGATAATCCAGGTAATCCGAGCTAATTAGGACAATGTGCGGGCACTATTGGTATACTATGCATGAGGCTTGCAACTTGTAGGATATAATTTACATGATACATATGCTTTATTACTTCCGTTGACAAAATTGTTTCTTGTTTTCAAATTCAAAGCTCTAGCACAAATATAGCAATCGATGCTTCCCTCTGCGAAGGGCCATTCTTTTACTTTTATGTTGAGTCAGTTTACCCATTTCCTTCTATCTCAAGAAGCAAACACTTGTGTTAACTGTCCATTGATTCCTACATACTTGCATATTGCACTTATTATATTACTTTATGTTGACAATATCCATGAGATATACATGTTACAAGTTGAAAGCAACCGCTGAAACTTAATCTTCCTTTGTGTTGCTTCAATACCTCTACTATGAATTTATTGCTTTATGAGTTAACTCTTATGCAAGACTTATTGATGCTTGTCTTGAAAGTACTATTCATGAAAAGTCTTTGCTTTATGATTCAATTGTTTACTCATTGCATTTACATTGCTTTGGATCGCTGCATTCATTACATGTACTTACAATAGTATTGATCAAGATTATGATGGCATGTCACTTCAGAAATTATCCTTGTTATTGTTTACCTACTCGGGACGAGTAGGAACTAAGCTTGGGGATGCTGATATGTCTCCAACGTATCGATAATTTCTTATGTTCCATGCTACTTTATTGATGATACCTACATGTTTTATACATACTTTATGTCATATTTATGCATTTTCCGACACTAACCTATTAACAAGATGCCGAAGAGCCGATTCTTTGTTTTCTGCTGTTTTTGGTTTCAGAAATCCTAGTAAGGAAATATTCTCGGAATTGGACGAAATCAACGCCCAGGATCTTATTTTTCCACGAAGCTTCCAGAAGTCCGGAGAGGAAACGAAGTGGGGCGATGAGGCGGCCACACAACAGGGCGGCGCGGCCCAGCCCCTGGCCGCGCGGCCCTGGCGTGTGGGCCCCTCGTGGCGCCCCCTGACCTACCCTTCCGCCTACTTAAGCCTTCGTCGATAATAGTTCCAGTACCGAAAGCCACGATACGGAAAACCTTCCAGAGACGCCGCCGCCAATCCCATCTCGGGGGATTCAGGAGATCGCCTCCGGCACCCTACCGGAGAGGGGAATCATCTCCCGGAGGACTCTTCACCGCCATGGTCGCCTCCGGAGTGATGTGTGAGTAGTTCACCCCTGGACTATGGGTCCATAGCAGTAGCTAGATGGTTGTCTTCTCCTAATTGTGCTATCATTGTTGGATCTTGTGAGCTGCCTAACATGATCAAGATCATCTATCTGTAATGCTACATGTTGCGTTTGTTGGGATCCGATGAATAGTGAATGCTATGTTATGTTGATTATCAATCTATTATCTATGTGTTGTTTATGATCTTGCATGCTCTCCGTTGCTAGTAGAGGCTCTGGCCAAGTTTTTGCTTGTAACTCCAAGAGGGAGTATTTATGCTCGATAGTGGGTTCATGCCTCCATTAAATCTGGGGGAGTGACAACAACCTCTAAGGTTGTGGATGTGCTGTTGCCACTAGGGATAAAACATCAATGCTATGTCTAAGGATATATTTGTTGATTACATTACGCACCATACTTAATGCAATTGTCTGTTGTTTGCAACTTAATACTGGAGGGGGTTCGGATGATAACCTGAAGGTGGACTTTTTAGGCATAGATGCATGCTGGATAGCGGTCTATGTACTTTGTCGTAATGCCCAATTAAATCTCACACTACTCATCATAACATGTATGTGCATGGTCATGCCCTCTTTATTTGTCAATTGACCAACTGTAATTGGTTCACCCAACATGCTTATTCTTATGGGAGAGACACCTCTAGTGAACTGTGGACCCCGGTCCATTCTTTACATCGAATACAATCTACTGCAATACTCGTTCTACTGTTCTCTGCAAACATCATCATCCACACTATACATCTAATCCTTTGTTACAGCAAGCCGGTGAGATTGACAACCTCACTGTCACGTTGGGGCAAAGTAATTTGGTTGTGTTGTGCAGGTTCCACGTTGGCGCCGGAATCCCTGGTGTTGCGCCGCACTACACTCCGCCGCCATCAACCTTCAACGTGCTTCTTGGCTCCTACTGGTTCGATAAACCTTGGTTTCTTACTGAGGGAAAACTTGCCGCTGTACGCATCACACCTTCCTCTTGGGGTTCCCAACGGACGCGTGCTGTACGCATATCAGGCTTGCAGACAGAAGTACGACGAATCAATGAGAAAGTATATCCAGAGGTAGAACATAATCAAAAACTCGGCAGAGAACATATCTGATGAGAGAGCAATAGATGCGTTTGTCGCTGGTATTCGAAGAAGAGACTTTGTCGAGGATTTGGGAAGGACCAACCCAAAGACAATATCAGCATTGATGGAGATAGCGAATAGGTGGGCAGACGGAGAAGATGATGTTCACAATAAAAGGCATAGGTCGCCTGAGGAGGACCGCAGCCGAAACTTTCAAAATAGGCGACGATTTCATCGACAGTTTTCAAATTATGATGCTCCTGGCCAAATATCGGCTGGATTTCGAGGAAATAGCAGTGGAAACAATCGAGATGATTATCAAAAAAGTGGCGAGCAATGTAGCGACTACAAGGATGGCTCCCGTCCCAACAGACAAAATAGCGGTCCAAGGTTCCAAAGGCCATATATATCTCCCGAAGATATGATGAACGGACCATGCCAAATGCACTTTTATCTCGACAACAATGGGAAGAGGCAGTCAGGACATATACAGAAGGACTGTCGAACTTTCCAGGCGTTGAACAGATATGTAGGGCACGCTAACGCGCAGGCAGCACAGTGAAACCCTCAAGGGCCAAGGAGTGAGATCCACCTTCCACCGCCTCCCGCGATTAAGGATGAAAATCGACAACATCTGCAGATAGTGGCGGCTCCAAACCCACCTCCTTATATCGACACCAATGGCACGGTCTCGATGATTCAGGAAGCTAGGCCATCTAACAGGGCTCAGAAAGTAATCTCGCGTCAAGTGCTCATGGCAGAGAAGATGCCTCCACCAACAATCGAGTACCTGAAGTCCGGACAGGACATTGGCTTCACAATAGCGGACCACCCGCAGCAAGTTCCTCGACCAGGGCAATCAGCACTTATTTTACCAGCGGTGATCGCAAGATTCGACGTTTCTCGAGTATTCATAGATGGAGGCAGCAGTCTAAACCTTATGTATGCAGATACATTAAGGAAGATGAACATATCCCTGACGAACTTAAAACCAACTGACACACGTTTCCATGGTATCACACCAGACAAGCCAAGTTATCCGCTGGGGAAGATCAATCTCGACGTTCAGTTTGGAACCTGAGCAAACTACAAGATAGAAAAGCTAGAGTTCGAAGTTGTGGATTTCCCGTTACAATATCACGCTTTGTTGGGACGACCAGCCTATGCCAGGTTTATGGCGGTACCACACTATACATACTTGTTATGGAGGCTCCCTGGACCCAAGGGACCAATTACAGTAAAAGGCAGTTTTGCGCTAGTTGTTAAATGCGACAAGGATTTTCATCGACTGTCAGAGACTTTCGGGATGCCGGCAGAATACATGGCGTCAAGGTTAACAACTGATTATGATGTGTTGCCAGATGCAAGGAGGCCACTCAGGGAACCAACCTTCGACACTACTAAGGATTCTAAGGAGGTCCAGATTCATCCGACAGATCCCAAGAAAACGACGTCTATTTCAACAAACATGGATCTCGCATAGGAAAGCGCGCTCGTCGAGTTCCTCCGTGAGCGCTGGGAAATCTTCGTATGGTGTCCAGCTGACATGCCAGGAGTACCCAGGGAACTTGCCGAGCACCACCTTAATTTGGATCCAGTGGCGAAACCAATCAAACAACCCTTGCGGCGTTTTTCGGAACCAAACCGCAAGGCTATGCTATCAGAAATCAATCGACTCAGAGAGGCTGGCTTTATCAAAGAACTGCATACGGAGGCCACATGGGTAGCCAACCCAGTATTGGTCCCGAAGAAAAACACGAAAGTCCTTCGCATGTGCGTCGACTTCACGTGTCTCAATAAACATTGTCCAAAGGACCACTTTCCCCTCCCGAGGATAGATCAAATTATCGACTCCACGGCAGGATGTGAACGGCTTTCCTTTCTGGATGCATATTCTGGTTATAACCGGATCAGACTAAAAGAAGATGACGAGGTCAAAACAACTTTTATAACACCTTATGGTGTGTTATGCTATAGAACAATGCCTTTTGGTTTGAAAAACGCGGGAGCAACATACCAGCGGATGATGCAGAAGTGTCTTGCAACACAGATTGGTAAAAACGTACAAGTGTATATCAATGATGTCGTCATAACAACAAAGAAGGGGTCAACTTTGATCGAGGATCTGAAGGAAACTTTCGACAATCTTGATAAGTTCTGCCTTAAGTTGAACCCGACAAAGTGTTCCTTTGGTGTTCCGCGGGAGAACTTCTCGGGTTCCTAGTTTCAGCAAGAGGGATCGAGGCCAATCCAAAGAAAATCCAAGCCATTGTAACAATGAGGAAGCCAACAAAGTTGAAGGAAATACAACAGTTTACTGGGCGAGTCGCAACTTTGAGCAGATTCGTCGCCAGGTTAGGAGAAAAGGCGCTTCCGTTCTACGCTTTGATCAAGCAAGGAGAGAAGTTTCAGTGGAACGAAGAAGCAGACAGAGCTTTCGAGGATCACCTTCCAAACAGCGGTACCCGCGGTACCAAAAGCTAAGATATGGAGTATTTACAACAACAAGGAAATTGCGACACTATTTTTTGGCGCATCTGATAATAGTGGTTAATGAGGCGCCTTTATCCAATATATTAAACAATCCAGAAGCTACGGGTCGTGTCTCCCTTTGGGGAATAGAACTTTCCCCTCGGGACATCACATACGAAAAAAGAAAAGCAATAAAGTCACAGATCTTACCAGACTTCATCGCAGAATGGATGGAGCTGCAAAATACGGGACCTCCGGATTTATCGAGAACGTGGACTATGAATTTCGACGGATCCAAGAGACTAGAGGGGGCTGGAGCAGGCGTGATACTAGTATCACCTCAAGGCGACAAACTGAAATACGTACTACGGATGACGTTTCCAAACGCATCTAACAACGAAGCAGAATATGAAGCACTATACATGGGATGAAGATGGCGAAAGCCTATGGTGCAACTCGACTAAAAATCTTTGGCGACTCACAACTGGTGGCTCAACTGGTGGTGAACCAATGCGACGCAGTCAATGATAGCATGATAGCATACAAGGAAGTTTATAACGAGCTTGAGAAGCTGTTTCGACGGATGTGAAGTTAATCATATTAGCAGGCTCAGCAACGATGAAGCCGATGTTCTCGCAAACATCGGGTCGCAATGTCTCGCAATACCACCCGGCGTGTTTTGGGAAGAAATAGCTGAAAGATCAACCAAGGCGAAGAAGCAGCAGAAGAAGGAGAAGGATGAGAAAGCCTCGGTGGCTCTAGCAACACCATCGGAAGATGAGGAGGAACCGCACGTGATAATGGTTGTACAGATTCCTTGGATGCAGGCGTACATAGCATACATCTTGAGGAAAGAACTACCCGATGATCCAGTTGAAGCAAGGCGAGTTATCAGGCGTTCCAGAGCATTTACTATGGTCAAAGGAGAACTATACAAACGAAGTATTTCGGGAGTGCTACAAAGCTGCGTCACACCCGAGGAAGGAAGGCTAATTCTAAAGGATGTACATGAAGGGGTGTGCGGACATCACGCAAGTAGTCGAGCTATAGCAGCTAAGGTTTTCAGAGCAGGATTCTATTGGTTAACAGCGATTGAGGATGCAAAGGATATAGTACGTACCTGTGACGCGTGCCAGAGATTTGCTGCAAAACCTCATTCTCCGGCAGCAGAGTTGATGCCAATACCGTTGTCATGGCCCTTTGCTCAGTGGGGTCTTGATATGGTGGGAAAATTACACAAGGCTTGACCAGGAGGATACGAGTATATGCTCGTAGCTGTCGACAAGTTCACGAATTGAAGTGGATAGAAGCGAAGCCGATAAATTCACCAGATGCATCATCCACAATAAAGTTCGTGAAGAGTATCATTTTTCGATTTGGAGTCCCTCACAGCATAGTCACAGACAACGGCAACAATTTCACATCTAAGGAATTCAAGGCATATTGTGCAGAGGTAGGCATTAAACTACACTTTGCATCAGTTGCGCACCCGCAGACCAACGGTAAAGTCGAGAAAGCAAACAGCATCATCTGCAATGGTATCAAAAAACGCCTGCTAACACCATTGGAAAAAGCTTGACACACATGGCCAGAGGAGTTGCCCAGTGTGTTATGGAGTATTCGAACAACACCAAATACAGCGACGCAGGAAACTCCGTTTTTTCTGGTCCATGGAGTTGAGGCAGTGCTACCGATAGAAATAGAACATAACTCTCCGAGGGTAGCGGAGTATGACGAAGAAACTTCAAGAAAGGCATTGGAGGACGATGTCGATGCACTCGACGAAGCTCGAGACGAAGTATTGTCACGAGTTACCAAGTACCAGCAAGACCTGAAAAACTACCACAGTCGACGTTTGCGACCAAGATCCTTCCAGGTAGGCGACTTAGTTCTCCGGCTTACGCAAAATAGCCATGAGAAACTTGAGTCGCCGTGGGTTGGCCCTTACATCGTCACAGAAGTAATCGAAGGAGGAGCATACAGAATAAAGGACAAGAAGATAGGAGTCGCCGAAACAAATCCTTGGAACGTGGCGCAACTCAGGCGTTTTTACGCCTAAAGTCGAAATATAGTCTTCCTTGTAAACATACAATGTACTGAAATGCCCGCGAGTTTTCAGACGCACTCTTTTCCTTTCAGGGCACCGAGTGGGGCTGAAAGGTTTTTAATGAGGCGGGCTCGCGGTGCTGCAATATAATAAAGATATTGGTGATATACATCTTTTTCATCGATAGGCTCAGGAGCTCATAACCCGTGACAACAATATATAAACTCCCGCAAAATAGTAACTCACCATGGCGTAAAAATAGTTCGCAAACCAACAAAGATATAAGCACTAGCCAACAAAAGGCTCAGGGGCTTGATGAAAAGGAAAAACGTATCAAGATGCTTTACAATATAGATTATGTTTACAATATACATAACCTCACCATCAAGAAAAATTCGACAAGGATAAGTAAATTTTCAGTTGCCACCTAGTATATCATCTATGTTTACCCTCTCATTGCTTGCAGCACCAGTCCTATGTTCAGCATAGCTACCCCTTACGAAGAATTCGGCATCTAGCCGAAGCAGTTCGTCCATCATCTCTTCTGCTACAGGGGTCACAACATCGTTGATTTTAGCGATGTTCCTCCTCCTCTTCGCCAGCTTGGCCTGGCACTTGGCGACAATTCGAGTCATGTCTAGCTTCGGGTAGCAGACCTGTATCATAATCATGGCAAATCTTGCTCCAACAGACAGTTGGGCCCGAACAAATTCATGGATTCGAGGGGCATCCCGGAACTTATCCATCAGAGCAGGAAGAGTTTCTGGCGTTTTGTTGCGCGGAAACATGGTGTTTATAAACTAAAGACAATGTCCTTGTGCAGAAGTCGAGAAAATCGCGGACTTGACCCGCGCGATCTTGAAATCTGACGATTTGGCGGGTACGTTCAGGCATAGCCCAGAAATTAGAACCATGCTCTAGTGCAAGCTTGAGAAGCACATTAGACCGAGCTTCAACACGTTGATCTTCGGCAGCAGTATCCAAAAAAGAACCTATTTCCGCAAAAGCATCAGCGAGGAAGAGAAAACAGTAAGAAATCAAATATGGCCAAGATCAAGAAGTGTACCCGTCATATCCAAGCTGGAGTCGTTCATCAGTTGAAGCATATAATTTTCCCGTGAAGAAGCTTCGGCAGCCTCAGTAACCGCGGCTTCCTTCAGTGCCAAGGCCTCCTGAGCCTATTGAAGAGCAAATTTTTTCCCTTGAGAAGATCTTCGAGACTGTTCCATTATCACGAGAGTTTGTTTCTTCATCAACTGAAGTTGTTGTCGAAGTTCGTTCAAATCTTCATTCTATACAGCACTTGAAGAACCTTCAATAAACTCGACAACGGAGGTTTTTCTCGAGTAGGACGCGGCTGGTAACGCATCCGAGGAACGAGGCACCACGGTATAGTTGTCAAAACTCAACTGGAGAGAAATATTTCGACATCGATAACTTGATAGAAATGACATTGTATTGCTTCATTTGGATATTTACATAAGCATTACAAAGAGGGTCCCTACTGAACCAATGGTAAGCTGTCGCAAAAGCTACTACGGCAACAGTAACAAAAAAGGAAAAAGGAAAAGAGACAAGACGGTCTACTTGACCTCCGGCTTCGACGAACTAGGGGAATGAGTTGGTTTGCATTCGAAGAAGGAGAGGATCTTCTTCGAGTTAGGCTTGGCAGCCTTAATCAAAGATTGCCACCTCTTCGTCTCCATCTTCTTAGCATCGCCAACCTTAGCCCAATCGACGTTTTGTTGGCTGTCAGCAACCAACACGATGGTACCTTCAACGCAAATCTTCAAGCCCTCTTGGCGGAGGCCCAGCCCAAGATCTTCTTCGGGGATGAAGTACTTGGTCAGGGCAGCAAAAGTGTCGGGCTCCTTTTTCTTCGCGAAGAAGTAGGGAAAGAGTCACGACAGCCCCGACCTAGCATCAGCAATGCTCTGGCGAACTTCGTCTCCATGAATTTCAAGGAGAGAAAGCGCGTCCAGAAGGCGATCGTTTTCAGGTGTTTCAAGTTCAAAATCTTGGTGCGTTTTCCCTGCTGAAACAAAATCTACGAGTTGTCAAGAGGTTCCTGAAAAGCAAACGTCCACGATGAATCAAAGTGGTTAGAGCACTTACTAACAAAGCGTGCGTCGGTTCTCCGACTCCAAGCGAGCGATGATGTCTTCCTCGCGAACAGACTGTTGAGTTGTGTTTTCGCTCAAGGCATTTTCCGCGTCATGGAGTCTCTTTCGAAGACCCTCGACAGTGGCAGCATCTGATTCAGCCTTTTCGCGAGCTTTTTCACTTTGTTCAAGCTTGCGAGCAAGATCATCAGCACGCTTATTTGCCTCAGAAAGGGATTCTAGCAAAATAAAGGGTGACACATGTTACAGCAAAATAGAAGAGGTGAATCTACTTGATGAAATGCAGCAAGCAAAGAATACCTTTCAGCTCATTGGCAAGGTCACGGTACCCGATAAATTGGGTACCGAGACGAACAAATTCCTTCATCAAAGGCTGAAAAGTAACACGGAATGAGAAAAGGTTGTAGACATTCGACAACAAAAGAGTTGGAAACATTCGACAGCAAAAAGAAAACGAGAAAGGCACTTACATCGTCCATAAGAGGAGTCGCCGAGCTGTCGGTCAAGAGATTTAACTCTTTGCCCAGTTCAGTCCTTGCTCTTTTTGGCGATGGAGCACGGGGGATCACGACAGGACTGTGATGCCCGATATCCTGTTGTGGAGGCGAGGTTTCGTCCGCTTCAGGACGAGTCTCGGAAATAACTAAAGTACGGGACGTGCCCGTTCGAGCAGTCGCGTCAACAGGAGGATTTTCCTCCTCGTCGCCACTGTACATCAGGGAAAAATATAAGAAACAAAGACAGGCAAAATTATCGGATGCCAAGGAAAAAAATCGATAGAAACTTACGAGCTGACAAGGGCATCATCGTAAGGGTTGAAGGGTCTGTCCTCCTCTTCGGGTGAAGTTTCCTCCAGAGGGGACTTATTAGTTTTGGAGGTACCGGAATCTGCGACATCATCCCTTTTCCGCTTGTTCATCGGAGAAACAGCAGAGGGGAGGGAACGCGTAGACTCGGTAGCCTCAGAATCAACTTCTCTTTCAGAGGAAGCCGCGGATTTGTGAGAACCCGCGACTTCGCTCTCAGGGCGAGAAGTACCCTGGTTTTCGTCGGCAACGACGGTTCGTTCTTCAACTTCCCCTCCTTCAGGAAGAGGGGGAAGGGAAGATAAAACTTGGTGTTTCTACAAAGAAGACAACATATATCGACAATAAGTTATACTGGGGAGTCAGCAAAAAAGAAGACGACAAATGTTCAAAATAGCGGTAAGGACAATGGAAATTTACCTTCGGGAGGGTGTTGGCGCCGCTATATGGCTCCACGCGACAGGCGGATGGAACGACATCTTTCTTGCTAAGCGATGAGATTCTTCGGACAAGCTTCTCCAAGTCCTTCACTGCAAGATCTTTGGAGAGCCGGTCGACACCTTCCTCTCCAGCGTACATCCAGAGGGGATTCTTGCGAGCCTGCAGAGGCTGCACCCTAATCCTAAGGAAATACGCGGTAATTTGGATACCCGACAGCTCCTTGCCACGAGTATTTTGGAGCTCGCGGATACGGGACATCAGCGCCTCTGTTGCCTTTTTCTCTTCTTCGGTGGCCTCTGCGTCCCAGGAGCGGCGGCGAAGAATTTAGGCACCTCCATCGAAGGGGGCGATGTTATACTCCAACGAGTTAGGGCATTCCTCGTGGACGTACAACCATTTTTTACGTCACCCTTGGACGGAGTCGGGAAATTTGACGTCAAAATACTCGACATCAGGGTGAACGCAAATAACAACACCGCATATGTTGTAGGCGATGTTGTGGGAGCCATTGCAGCGGAGACAGAAGATGCGCTTCCACAGAGCCCAATTAGGATGGACTTCGAGGAAGCACTCACAAAGTGTGATGAAAATGGAGACATGAAGGATGGAGTTGGGAGTCAGCTGATGAAGCTGCAACCCGTATACGAAAAGAAGACCACGGAGAAAATCGTGGATGGGAGCAGAAAGGCCGCGGATGAGATGGTCAACAAAGCTAACCCGATATTCCATAGGAGGCGTCGGGTAGCTCTCCTCGCTGGGGAAGCGCAACGCGTCCTTCTTCTTCATCAACCCAAGCTTCTTCATTAGGTTGATGTCTTGATTGGAAATCTTGGATCTTTCTCACTCTGAGGTTCCCAGATCTTGCGCCGCCATCTTGGATTCAGGTGTGCTGTGCCGCGTGAGCTTCGACCGCGGTGGCATCAACAATGGCGCACGCGAGAGTGGGAGAGTGGTTGAGCTCAATGGGCTTTGGTTGCAATGGAGGATTTTAGGGGAGAAAGCAGAGATGCGGCGCAGCGAAGGGGAGAACAGAGGAGGAAGATGACACTTTATAGGCAACTTACAAATCGACGCACCGTTGGATGGAGCAGTAATGAACTTGATGGGTTACACGCGGCTTAATGGGTAAAGTTGTATTTTCACGAGAACGGAACTGGACAGGCGCTACAGCGCGCGTGCCAGAAAAAGTGGAGAACGTGTGTCCCCACTTGCGCAACGTGTCAAACTGCCGCATATTTTGGGTCCACCAGTCAGTGACAGGACATAGTTCGTGTTTTTCAGATATAGAGGTCGTGGCTAACGTCAGCATTGATGTCACTTTGACAACGGAAATTCTCGACAGTAATGATACAAAGACCGGTCAAAGAACACAAGTGATGATAATTTCGAGAGCCTTTGGTCAAATACAAGTTTTTAATCAAATGCTCGGGGGCTACTTTTGAAAAGGAAATTGCGGGTATGACAAAATAGAAATGGCGAGAGCCTATGATCAAATGCAAGCATTTGTCCATAGCATCGGGGGCTAGTCCCATCGGGAGCGCTGGTCGCGCACCCGATAGAAACAAAAACTCAAGAAAAGATGACAATATAGCGACATAAGGCGTTAAAGTATTGAGCCTACAACCAAGTACAAGTCCTTGGTTGTAGCCTCGGGGGCTACTCCCATCGGGAACGCTGTTTGCGTGCCCGATGAAATTATAAAAAGTATAATGAGCATATTTCGAGTTGTACAAATAACTCCCCATATACTCCCATCGGGAAGGCAAGATAAGTCATCCGTTGACTCGAATAAATGTGCTATTCCAACAGCCGAAAAAGCACTCGACAATATATTCTCAGAGCGCCTTTGTCGCAAATAAACTTTGAATGCCGCAAAACTTTGCGAAGGTAAGTCCCCGGATCCGTCCTGAGCGGCGTGGCACCATCTCTGAAGATGGTTCGCTACTTTTTTCCGTATCAACAGATACAAAGAAAAATCCTAACGGACGCGTTAGGTACCCGATAAAATATGACTGGAACTTGGCATATGGTAAGACCTTAAGCGGCACATGTCGAAGTTACGCTTGTATCCCGAGATCATGTCCAGGGACGTGATCTTGAAGTAGGTTTTTGCGGATTGCCACTAGAGCAGTTAACTAGTACCTGATCCGTCAGATGAACTAGCCCCAATCACTGTTATCCCTGTACAATATATGATCGTTCATTTAAAGATATATGATGACTCGAAGAAGTTGTATGATTAAAAAGTTGGAGATTTTCCCTGATTCTTCGATTCAAGCAAAATCTCGGGGGCTACTGACATAGGCATCCCTAATGGGCCTGCCAAAGATGGTATCCGGGATTTACTGAAGGTCCACAAGTCAAAGAATATGAAGTTAGGAAGCCCAATTAGTTGTTAAGGAAGATAGAGTTGTATTTGGAAATATAGAGACTTGTAATTCTACGGGTTGAACTCAGAGAGTCTCCCGGAATCTGTAAACTTGTGTAACACGGTACCCTCGGCTCTGCCTCCTATATAAGGGGGGGGGGGGTCGAGGGACAAAGAAAGCATCAAATCTGTTATCAACATAACCCTAGTTTCTTAATCGTCGAGTACTTTTCGGCTGAAACCTTCAAGATCTACTTGCCCTCTACTTCCAACTAAACCCTAGTCTACAATCCGTAGGCATTGATAAGTTAATCCCTTGTCAATATCTTCACAGCTTGAATTACATATCAGACAGCCTCCCAGATTCCCAATGTGTCGGTTAGCTATTACCCCTCGACATGGGATCATCGCGTGGAGCACCCTCCAACCAAAGATTTTTATTTTACTTGGGATTTCAAGACTCCAAAGCTTTTCCCAAATGTCATTGCTTGCACTCTCCGTGATATTTATGTTTCTATTATTCCGACCAAACTTGTGATCCCATTGACAGAAATAAGCTGAAGGTACAGAAAAAAGACCAAGCTTATTATGATGCCATGCCACCAAATCCTCTCTGTTTGGTGTCAAAGGAATTTGCAAAATTTTGTGAGCATCAATCGGCCAAAAAATATCTTCAATGATATCCTCATCCCATGAACCATCTATAGGATTAATCAAATCTGAAACACGTGTGAGAATATTTGTACCTCTCGGAGTCATAATCTTTAAATTGTGGCTTGAAGGAATCTAGCTATCCTCCCAGATATTAATCTGACTCTCATCCCCCACTCTCCAAATACAACCTTTCTTAAAACACTCCAGGCCTGCAATAATACTCTGCCATGTGAAAGAACTTCCCCTCTTCAAAGTTGCATTAAAGAGACGCCCATCCGGGTAATATTTTGCTCTTAGCACTCTTGCACAAAGTGGGTCAGGTTCACTCAATAACCTCCAGACTTGCTTCGCTAACAGAGAAAAATTAAAACAATGGAGATCCCTAAACCCCATACCACCACTACTCTTCGGAATACACATTTTTCACCAAGCCTTCTAGTGCATATGTTTCTGCTCCTCCTCATCGCCCCACCAGAATTGAGAGATAGCATAGAGATTTCTTTACAAATGTTTTTTCGGAATTTTGAACACCGTCATAGCAAAACTGGTATTGCTTGAGCAATAGCTTTTATAAGCACTTCTTTCTCTCCCAAACTCAACAATTTCTCCTTCCAGCCACTTATTCTGGCGATCACTCTATCCACCAAGTGTCTAAAGCACTCACTTTTATCAATTCCCACCATAGCCGGGAGTCCCAAATATATGTCATTAAGTGATTCTGTTAGAATATTCAGAATTTGACAAACTTCAGCCCTCTCTTCCACCACAGTATTCGGACTAAAAAAAATACTTGACTTGCTTTCAGAAAGTTTCTGGCCCGAATTAGCACAATACCTATCAAGAATATCCTTCAGTTTCAGACCATTTTTCCTATCAGCATTCATGAGGATCAAAGAGTCGTCAGCAAAAAGTAAATGAGAGATCATAGGTGCATCACGACATACCCGCACCCCTTCAAGTTCACCTCTCAACTCAGCTCCTTTCAACATGCTCGAAAGACCTTGAGCCACCAAAAGAAATAGACGCTTTCTTTTACTGTACATATGTACATATATGAAAATCCTACACATTTTACACATGTAACCGCCTCACACAAAAAACTACAGTACACGACTACACACATGACATATGCAACACATGTACGTACATACATGCATGAGCACGAACAGTACAGAACATCCACGGCGACACGCTCCGCTATCTTGACGCGGATGTACACAAGCTCCTACCACGCCATCTGCTGCCGGCACAGGGGCGTGATCTCCTCGAACACGGGCAGCCTCCGGTCGCTCCGCCTGTACGGCGCCGTCCACTGCCTCACAACCTCGTCCAGAAGCTCCTCCATCTCGTCGGCCTCCGCGCCGTCCTCCGAGCCGGCTTCCTCCCCACCGCCGGCGCCGCCCGTCTCCGCCCTGATCCTCTCAAGCAGCTCCTCCGCCTTCTTGACGATCTTCCCGCCGTGCTCCCTGCCGCCAGCGTTATACGCGCCGGCGATCACGTCGGCGAGCACGAGCTCCGCGTCGGCGAGCCGGCGCTGCTCGATGAGGCACAGCGCGAGGTTGCACGCCTTGTTGGCGTCCGGGTCCACCATCTGCGCCTTCCGGTACACCGCCTCCGCCGCCATGTAGTTCCGCTGCTGCATGTAGGCCCAGGCCAGGTTCCCCTGGAAGAAACATGGCATCGTGTGCTACGTCAGCTCCACCTCTTGCAGTATAGTACTATATATAATGTGCACCTTTCCCCACGACTAGGAGTCTAGGAGTATATAGTTGGTTCCTCCGGCGATTTCAGTTTTTGAAAAACATGGTCAGGAAAAGTTTGACTAACAATCTCGGTCAAAATCTAAAACTTCCACTGATAATTACTTTATTAACATAGGGTTTAGGTGACAACCGTAAGTTTGTGTTGAAGTTCTAGATTGATGAACATTTTTCATAGTTGTGAAAACTATAACACAAATCATGTATTTAGAGAACAATTGTTTATCAAATATTTTTCTTAACGAATCAAAATACTCCCTCTGGTTCAATATAGTTGCCCAAAAAAGACGTATATGGACATGTTTTATTGTGTAGATACATCTTTTTTCAAGCAATTATTTTTAACCGAAGAGAGTACTAATTTTAATTAGTTACCTACCAGGACACGAGAGGTCTCTTGTTGGACGGAGACATGGATCTTGCGGCCGTGGGAGCGGGCACGCTTGGTGGCCTTGCCTCGTGGGAAGGCCTCACCAAGGTAGATCTTTCGGAGCTTGCGCTTGAGGAGCTCAATCTCCTCCTTGGTGCGGCCGCTGGCTTTGTAGAGGTCGAGCAGGATGTTGTCGAGTGACTCTTGTGACTGCTTGCCAGGGCAGAGATGTCGCAACGATCGGATGGCATCCACAGCTTCGCTCAGGTACCCACGTTGCTTCATCACCACCGCCATGTCCTTGAGCGCGCTATCCACCTTGTCTCCGGTCTCGATCGCCTTCCAGAACCATGCAATTGACGCATCTAGGTCCTTCTCCACCAGCTTTAGTTTAACCACAAAAAATTGAAATGGTAGCATCAATTTCTTTTTCGAGAACATACATATATGTAGGGGTAGAAGTGGAGTTGATGCTTTTGCAAGTCAGCATAGTTCTTCTAGTGAGAGATCCCATATAAGGGTAAAAGACCATCCGGGAGCCATCTCACATGAGCATACTTATAATAGTAAGGTCAATAGTACGTGTATATAGAGCAAGGAAAAAAAATAGCACGCTATAACAAAATAGCGCTTGTCTTAAAATATCCTATTAGCGTGGACTCTCCAAATATGATATAGCGCGCTATTAGCGCCGACATAGCGCGCTATCCATGAATGTTACTAGACAGGCCGGAATAGAACAAACGTGTGAACAATGACATAAATCCCATACGTCCTATCTAGGCACAAAACTTGGTACTCAACTACGCACACCTCTTCTATCTATCATGATGCTACAAATCATTTTACATTCGTATGTACTTTCTATGTTCACTGATATAAGATGTTTGGGTGAACGGAGGAAAAACTATTTATTACTGAACAAATTGCTTTGCACTTTTGTACATTAGTTGCAGATTAATTCTTTGCATGTAAATAATATAGCATTCTCATATTCTCTTGAGATGCTTGAAGACGGAATGAAGCTAGAAAAGCGATGACTAGAGGCTAATAGTGCTTGCCGTTCTTTTTTTGGGGGTTTTGAAACCTATTTTCCGTTTTGATTTCAAGCAAGAGAGGTTACTAAGACGTGGCTAACCAACTTTGGATGATACAACGTTCACACGCAAGCAAGTTGATATAAATCTACTAACTAAAACGGCTACACACAATCTCCTTAAATACAGCAAATTAATGAAAACGTTCTTCGTCCAGCTATCAGCCGGAAGCAAATAGATGAAGCTTGAGTTTACCTGGTAGTGCTTGGCCCGAGCATACGGCCCGTCGCCGGAGGGGATCTTGTGCGCGACGTGCGCCGCCGCTGCTGCCGCCGCATCCGGGCTAGGCGGCTGAGCCAATCCGGCATGAACCATCTCGATCTCCACGTACAGGTACGTAGAGCTAGCTTAGACAGCTAATGATTGCGAGCGGAATTCCGTTGATGGCGCTCGCTGCTGATTCCTTCCGGCGGGTATCGATACCGTACGGCCGGTGAGTCACCAAGTCGAGGTTGGCAGGGGAGCTGTCGCTGTAATATATAGCCGGACGGCCCGATCGGATGAATCTGGCCGACCGGGAAGTGCACCTGGACAGGGAACCGTCCAGGTTCGGTGGGACGTGAGGATGGGAGTCGTTGGATGGAGCCGGCCTCGACGGGCATGTTCATCGGAGAGTGTCCATTAGCTGGTGGTATAGGTGATAGGATCGTCCGGCCCCCTTCTCGTTAGCGTGACGCAACACGTGGCCACTCACCGTGCTGGCAGAAGCAGCTCGTGTGAGACGCCAACACTCGACTCATTTTCGTTTTGTCACGGTCTGTATTTTTACATACAGAATCAACTTTTTCCCCGAAAACTATGGGCTTGGCTGGCTCCCGCCCCCTTTTTTTAACTATTTTTGGTCTCGTTTAAATCCTACAGTATCCTATCCTTTTAGTTTAAAATATTCCGATACTCCTACACAATACTTTTTACGAAAATTCTGGCAAACTATTAATAATCATAAACAACTGTACAGACAACTTAAAAAGTAGTAAAAAATTATAAATATGTACATGGACCACCTAGTGACGACTATAGACAGTAACGCTAGCCGGGCGTGCCGCTATCCTCGCCCCTCAATTGAGGGAGCTGGGCAAAGTTGTCGTAGTAGAACTTCTTGTAGTATACACTCGGGAAGTCATCGTGTTAAGCTTCCAAAGGACCAACACACTAGAGTAGCAACCATCGCCAATGATGACAACCGTAGATCGGAAGAGACTGATCTGAAACTACACCAACAAACACGAAAACCGAACGGATCTCAGATAATCCGTCGGGTGCACGACTCCACGCGCCCTCCGTCGTCGGTGCTAGATGCACCACCAAAGCGATGATAAGGTGGGGAGGACCTTATTCTGACTTCGGGATGTAGCTGATGTCTCACCATCCCGAAGAAAACAATAAACAATAAGCTAGTCCATCACCGACGAGGGGGTGAAACCCTAGATGGGTTTTACAGTCCTGCCAATAGCTTCCTCACGTACGTACTCGATTCCCTAGTTTATAACTCAATAACACAAGACTTTAATCAATAATTACTCGATCATATGTGAATTGTAAGTGGTTAAGTTTTTACCTTAAGAATTAACAATTTCCCATAAACAACTAGCTTGGCTGACTTTTTCTCGGGAAATTACTTTTAGTCACTCAAATCTCGGGAAATATTACACCTTCCATGTTGAATTATAATGTGTATTTTAGTTTACATCAAGAAAAGGATTTGATCAATAATTAAGTGCTTTGTTAGTACTCCGTTCAGCCCTAAATATTTATCGCAGATTTAACTAAAGTGTACGCTAAAAATTATGTCTACACTCATTGAACCTGCAAAGAATATTTTTGTCCAAAGCCTAGAGGAGTATACTCCCTCCGTTCCGCGAATAAATGGATGTTTTCTGTTTTTGAAAGTCAAATATTTTTAAATTTTGACTAAAATTTTACATAAAAGTAGCAATACATGTGACATCAAATTGCTATATTATTGAACTACTCATGTCAAGATGAATCTAACGATATCAATTTACTATAACTTTTTTCTAGAAAGTTGATCAAAATTAATGAAGTTTGACCTAAGTCATGTCCTAACGAACACTTATTTAAGAACGGAGGGAGTACATGCTTGTTTGTGTGAAGTATTGATTAGAGAAGGTGAGCACATGAATCCACTGTACCTTGGATACATGGGGCCATGGTACCTACACACCTACCACTTCCCTCTAGTACGACTTCTAAACGTCGGCCTTTTTCTCAAAAAATGAAACGTCTCCCTTTTCAAACTACTTTTAGTCTCACTTAAATCTCAGGATATTGTACAACTCCCGTTTTAAGGTGTAAGGTATGCTACTAGTTTATCAAGATAAGACTTTGATCAATAATTGCTCTATTAATATGTGATCTGTGTGAGTAAAGTTGGTATAGAAAAAATAAAAATAAAAATGGATAAAAGGCCAATATTGATTAGACGACGTGAGCACATGGATCCACTTACTGCCTTCGATCCATGAGCACAGCAGCCGGTCGCCTCTATACGTCTTGTAGACCTCCATTAAAATTGTCTTGGTCAACATCGGTTCAAGTTCCGTATCCTATATCAGTGCAATCAACTGCATATGGTGCTGATTTCTTCTAAACTCCACAGTCGACCAAGTTGTTGAAGATTTGACAAAATTTAAATATATCTACATACTAAGCGGTGTCTAGATACATTTATTTTTTACAAATCTAAGACAACTTGGGTAAGACAGAGGGAGTATTGCGTGTCTTGTTTGCACATCTTTTCTTGGCACAAAAGGAAGAATCAACCAAAAATCATGAGCAACAACAAAGAACCACCTAGCCTAATCCCGACGCCTAAGAAAATACTGATATCATTATCCAAGGCTTAGCGGCGCACATGAAGGTGGGGTCCGCCACAGTATTGAATGTTTGTGTGATAGTCTGAGACATCTGTTCTGGTTGGCACACTGTAAAAGCACCCCTCAAGCAGACATGTCGAAAAAGTTTGATATATTTGGTTGCTTCCAGGAGCCCTTGCTATGACACAAGCAAACACAAATGGTGAGTACTCTGACTCTAGCAATGCAGCTTCGGTATATAGTTTTTCACGAGATTATTCCACTTACCTTCATCATCTCTCTCATCTTCGTCTATCCTGATTTTTCCAGCAATGCTTCGGTTTGTGATGATATCTACATGAAAAAGAATTGCATTGATGAGGTGATTCCATTCCTGTGATCGCTTCCATTTTTCGTTGAACCATAGCTTTTTCCGTTCGTGCTTCAATAAAGAGTTCATAGACATCCGTTTTATAAAATTTGGTGTGCATGGATGATCTTGTCCAAATTATTTTGAACAATAGCTTCATCCCGTCATTCAGCGCAACTTTTACGTTGTTACTTTCAGCACAGGAGCTACCTCTACCACGACAACTCTCTTAACTATCTCCCTTGTCGTCGTCTCACTTTGATTTGGTACTTTCGGTGATCAATGAATGTACATAGTGCATATTGTTGTATTGACCTAAATTGAGGCTTCTTTCATGCTTTATATTGTTCCTACAGATACATCAAGCTATCTTGTTCCATTTCTGTTTTTTGTGTGAGCGGTTAGCCATTATTCTATATGCTTGTTGATGATTCAGAAGAGCAATGGAGAAAAATGTATGGAAATATATTCTGAATGTTCTTTAGCGATATTTTCTTACCACATGCAAGTGTATAGAATCTTTCAGCCGTGGCGATATTAATAAAAGAGGAGGTAAGTTCCACATCCTGAAAAGAGGTATACACATATGTTTAGATGCAACAAATTCGACACCAGGCATTCACATCGGTCCAGCTAAAAGGCTCTCATGCAGCCAACCAAACAGTTGAGTCTCTAAGAGCGCCCACCCCGTAAAATTCCGGCGAGATACGGGGCAGGCGCGGTTTGGGCCGTCTAGCAGGCCCCGTATTCGGGCCGGCCCGTTTCGGCGGAATACGGGGCCCAGGAAATCGGACCCTCCGCCCACTACTTATACTGGGCGCAGGTGCGAGTGAGGGGTTAACCCCTCACTCGCAACCCTAGCTCCGCCGTGCGCCGCCGCCGCCTCCACCCTGCTCCGGCGAGCAATTCCTCCCTCCCCCGCGCCGCATTCGACCCCAGCCCCGGCATGGACGCCCGCCGCCGCAGTAGCGCCTCGCCGGCGAGCGGATCGAAGCGATCCCGCTCGCCGGACAACGTGGAGGACGCGTGGCGCTTGAAATGCAAGCGCTCCGCCGCGGGGAGCCGCCGTGCAGCCTGCAAGTACGGCGGCGCGTATTACATGCCGGACTCGCTCCGGGAGTTCGCCGCCGGTGGGCGGTGGTACCGACAAGATCCGCCGCTCAAGCCGATGAGCGGCGCCGCCTTCGAGAATTGGCGCGCTGAGTGGGAGCGTGAGCGCGCGGCGAAGGCGGCATGGGCGGCGCGCATCGGCAGCACCAGCGGCGGAGGTGGCGGAGGCGAGGAGGAAGCGGAGGCCGGCGAGGAGGAAGCAGAGGAGGCAGAGGAGGACGCGGCATACTTGCGGGCGGTGGCCGAATCCGAGGTGGAGGCCGCCGAGAAGGCGCGGGCGGAGGCAGACGAACAGGCGGCGGCCATCGCCGCCGTGGCGGAATTCCAGGCGAAGGAGGCTGCCGCCAGGGCGGAGGAGGAGGCTGCCGCTAGGAGGCCTTTCGTGCCATTCATCATCCTCGAGTAGCTAGGATCGCAGTAGATCGCTATGTATATGTATGATCCAGTGTATGATCAATGAAGATGAACTATGGTTTCATTTTCCCGGGGTTTTAATTTTAAAAAATACAGGGCGAAATACGGGGTCTGCTAGACGAAATGGTTCAGCAAGACGCACTTTTGGGATACGGGGCGAAAAACTCGCGTTATACGGGGCAGAGAAATAAGGGGCCTGTTAGACATGCTCTAAGATTCACATCTCGCCTCGATCAGACCACAACGAACACAAGGCTGGGCAACCAGGTCCTAGATTGTTGTTTGAACTAGTCAAAAGCCACGGGTCGACCCATTCCAAAACAAAAGAAGTTTGCAGCATCCTTGATCCGATAGGTATCTCAGGTTGACCCAAATTTTAACCTTTATATATTTTTTGGTTGTATTTAGACTAATAAGCTAGCTAGATGGATAAGGTCGGTCACATATCCAGTTTTCTTACATGTACATCAAAGGCTCGATCAATCTTATGCTGCCCGCCGAAGGTAGGTAGGCAAGGGAAATGATCAACTTGAACGAGTTGAGAGTCCAGGGGCTGACCCTGCCGACCCAATGGGTAACTTGAGGCCAGCTCTATTGACCTATTTTCCGCATATGAAGCCAACCCGATCGGCACAACGGCCCTGCTATTTCTGTACCGGGTTGCGGGCCCGATGGGTCAACTTACAAGAGGATATGTTTTGTGTAACTATGGAGTATCTGGTATAGGGATTGTAATAGTTTCATGTGGTGATGTACAACCAAGAATGCAAATATTGTGAGTAATCCTGGTCTACATCTATTTCACAAATAATAGATGTTTTAGAAGCGTGTGTGGTTCTGGAAATTAAATTCGACTCCCAGATACTTATGCTCCCTCTGGAAAAGAAAAACATATTTTGAATGTCAAACTTTTTTGACAAAACATTCTACATGTACATCCCCACTATATATGCATATTTGTCAAGTTTTCCGAAAAATCAATATTTTTTATCTATGTAAAATAAGAGAAAAAATATTGTGTGAAAAGCCTTATTTTTACATCAAATTTTGTCTTTTTGCACACGCCAGGCAACAAGTCGAATTTTCATGAAATGACTTTGTGGAAGGGTAGCACATGAATATGTACATGTGAATTTTTTTTAATTTTTTTAATATTTTCAAATATGTGTAAGATACTTTCCTAAGTTCGACTCCTATAAGAGTACTTCGGTAACTTTATAAAATAACCGACATGTTCACCAAACTTAACATTAGAGCCTGAAATCTTACGGGAGGGCGCGTGCAAGGCAGATGTCCCGGCCACACGTACTAGACGACATCTATTTGTATCCAGCTGTCAAAGAAATTGGTAGACAGGTGTCATTTTTCAAAACTGTAAATTTTAAACCGTGCGACGAAATTACAATTCGTTTTCACTACTAAAATCCCCATGACGAGAGATTCGAAACTAGACCACATTTTCATATGTTTCGACGGTTTTTTTAACAAGCAACTTTGATGTGTGATAGAGCAACTTTGTTTTGCAGCAAAACAACTTTATTGTGCGACGAAACAACTTTGGTGTGCAACGAACATGTACACTTTTTGGTACACGAAGGCACAACTTTGGTGCCCGACAATAATTTTGGTGTCCATTAGAGAAATTTCAATGTGTGACGAAGCAACCTAAGTGCCATGCAGAGTAACTTTGGTGCCCGGCGACGCAGTTTTTGAACCCTGCAGAACAACTTTGGCGCCCGACCGAGCAATTTTTAGTGTCCTGCAGAGCAACTTTGGTACTCGAACGAGCAATTTTAGTGTCCTGCAGAGCAACATTAGGAGTTATTGCTGCAGCTGTTGTGAAGCCTACCATCGTTGTGAATCAAGTGTTTTCGTTGCACACTAAAGTTGTTTTGCCGCACACCAAAGTTGTTTTCCTGCACAACAAGTTGCTCTGTCGCCCATCAAAGTTGCTTGTTAAAAAATTCCGTCAAAACATATGAAAATGTGGTCTAGTTTCGAACTCTCATTGTTCGGATTCTAAAAGTGAAAATGGATTGTAGTTTCGCCGCACGGTTTAAAAGTTACAGTTTTTAAAAAACGACAAAGTGATATCAGCTAGCCTACAATTTCTTTAACAACTAGACACATATTTCCGTTTGTGTGAGCATATTCCATTTTAGAACGACCAACGGTCATGCAGCCGCTCGCTAGACGCGTCCATATTGGAGACCAAGCTCATGTCCTAGAGACTTCTATCAGCAGGCAAACAAAGGGACTATGAAACACTGAACTTTTTTTTATACTTTGACTTGTATGTAAAAAAGGTGTCTTACTTTTATCTAGATACAGACACCTTTTAGTTCGAGATACATTCTTATATAGATAAAGTTGAGATACCTAAAAAAAAATTAGATGAAGGTAGTACATAAAGTTGGTGTGAATGTGAATGATCTCCTTCATGAAAGAGATGGACAGTAACTCAAAAATAACCAAGAGCGAGAGCCAACTTTCTTTTTGTATTACAAGAAACCTTGAGTTCTCATCCTAAAAGCGCAAGATCTATATCACTAATTAAGAAGATATGTTGATACACAATTCTTAACAAAAAAAAAAAAAAACTAGCAGTAGCCAACGACTGTCTCGTAGCAACAAGAGCAGGCGCTACCTCGGATCCATCCGCCCCCCACCGCCGCCAGTCATCCGAGCGATACCAACGACTAATCCATTATCACATCTCAACGACTGTACAAAGATTTTTGGGTAACAGAGACCGCCCAGGCTACGCTGGAAACAGATGGAACTATTCAAAAATGCACTCTTAAATACAGCAAAGGTGTCCCAGGAGTAACAACATAACATGCTCGTCAAAATCCCACAGAATTGAAGCAATGGTACAGATACCATTGGCGATTATAGCTAAAAACTGGGAATGCTAGTTGATGGTTCACAAGGAGAAAGTGCTAAGGTTCGGTTCCAATCCACAGAACACGTTCCTTCTCTTTTTCTGGTAATAACAATACAGAGGGCGGTGATCTAATAGTTCGGGTCACCCAGCCCACGGCCAGGACCCATTCGTCCACGGCCCCTCACATAGCCCCTGCCGCCTGGGCCACCTGGTCCCCCTCCAGCTCGGCCACCACGCTCGTATCCTGGGCCTGTAATGTCAGGTTCCACAATTATATGTTTGAAGGATTGCAATGCAACATGACAGCTTAACCCACAACACTAGATGAACTGTCAAAGCAAACAGAGAACATTTACAATGGTCATCGTTTCTCTAAAGCACATGCCAGTCATATTTGCATAATGTGATTGCAATACAAGCTCTTGATAAATGATCAATACACATTACATGGTCTAAGAAGGCGGGTCGGGACTTGACACAATAAAATAAGTAAACACTGAAGAAATTATTCTTAGTTAAGCAATATGTGTATAACTCCTGTTCAGAATGTGTTCATCCCACAACGCCCATATGAGTGAGAAAGAAAGTAAAGCAAAATCAGTTAGCTCTAAAGGAGTGAAATCTTATTATCACTACCACTGACCAAACCAAAACCCTACAGTTGTATTTAGCAATCTCTTCATGAACTTGCTGACTAGCAAGTTCAAAAGAATACTATTCACCAGAGTTCTGGCCTATGAGAGGCATCAATCAGCGACACGAATTATTGTTGCTTAGATTTGTAATGAGTTGGAGCAAATGCATAAGGTAGGTGGGAACCAACGTAAAGTTTCATTTTGCGTGAATAAAATGTATGTTGCTAAGACTATACATACCGCCGTAGCCCCAGTTGCCTCTTCCTCGCCCGCCCCCGCCACCGCCACCACGGCCTCTGTTCTGGTTGTAGTTCCAGCCACCGTTGTCTGACAAGACAAGTGGTTAGAGCACAAAGTTGTATACAATCTTTGGGAAACAAGCAAGAAAGAATCCAAAAAATATCAACTGAATCAATAGAGATGCAAACTTCTTCTGTAAGTATCATCATCATAAATACTTCATGGACGGTGTTAAAACTTCAATAACAGTAGAACAAAAAATATATACGATAGAACTTACCATATCCTCCATATCCACCTTGGTCGTAACCATACCCGCCTCCATAGCCACCTTGGTTGTGGCCGTAACCTCCCTGGTTGCCATACCCACCTTGGTTGTGGCCGTAACCTCCCTGGCTGCCATACCCACCTTGGTTGTGACCATACCCTCCCTGGTTGCCATATCCACCATAACCTCCTTGGTTGTTATCATACCCACCATAACCTCCACCATACGCTCCCCTACCACCCCAGCCCCTTCCTCTCCCTCTGCCTCTTCCACGTCCACGTCCATATGAATCTTCAATATATACAGAACAAGTTAGCAATCAGTCACATAAACAAACTACATCTAGTAATTTTATGTTCACCTGTTTGAACTTGATTCTGTCTTGGCTGGTGCTGTTGTTGTTGATATTGCTGAACCTGCTGGTACCTTGGTTTATGCGGCTCTGCATGCGATGGAGCTTGATACCTACAGAAGACAATAATACCACATAAATATCTGTGTTTGAATATTCATATGATCAAGATAGTACATCTTAAGATGCTGCAAAATGAATCCTGTAAAGAAAGCAAGTCAAACAGAATACCCGGGTGAGTTCGTGTCGAGCTCCTTAGGTGACAAGGAGATTGATATCATTGAAACATGACGAGTCATCTCCAATCTGGCAGAACCCAGAAGACAACATATATAAGTAAAACAGACCAAGAGGGTAACCCAGTGATAAACAAAGTTTTGTTAAGAACTTAACGGTACAAGGCCTTCCTCAATGGGTTCCCATACATCAGTAATACTGATTGAACTGATTGTGGTATCTTGATGCAACCCAGGGATCCTTTTCTGCAGTAAGATGGACCTCGTCAGTCTTCGGAAGTCTAAGTAATGGTATAAAAAAGAGCTAAGAACAGACCAACCTTTATGATCTCAGTAATAGCCACTGTCTTGCTGATAGCTTGTCCCATAGCCTTCAGCACAATTTCTTTCACACGTTTTTCCTGTTTTGAACAACTTATAAGATTCATGCAACAGCACATATGATTCAGGTGGGAAATAATAGCTAGCCAAGTACAAATGGCATCACATATGACAGAAGAATGACCATGTCCCAGCAGAATTAGCATAGCAGGTCATGGTTGCACAAGAAAGGGTAGAACCATGATATTGATCAAGGTTGGGAACTTTATAGTGCCACCCCCCAAATTTGTGGCAATTGTTACAAACTAAACGGAATCCAGGATGTGGTACACACCTCCAAGCTAAAGAGGATTAACTTGTGGAAATGACAATGAACGGTAGCCACTGGAAAAATGCAAAACAGGATTGCCTGGTGGCAGCATTACAATGATGATATTGGCTAGGTGCATGAAAAGGGCCAGGAGGAAAACCGACTTGACACGATAGACAGGGCAGGAAACTCATTTATATGTTGGTTTCGATCTCAGTTCCTCTATTGGCCATTGGATCCACAACAAATGGTTCACACCAAGAGAATTCCAGACCTTCGCCAATTTAATGTGTTATACATCCGGACTGTGGAGTCATGTGACAGCCCAGTAGTAAAAGATTGAAGCACATACAGCTCATTAAAATGTGAGCCAAGGATTACACTGCATATGCAGTAAAAAAACAACGATTCCCAATTTGCACCCATGAGAAATGGACACAGAATTTGTTATATCGTGGACAAACAATCTGTTACCAGGATGCTGCAGATCGATAACAAAAGTCCCTTATATAATTATATCCTGTAATATCAATACACATACCAAAATTACCACCTGACATCCAAGGTATGTAAAATACTACCTCCCGCATCACTCACTGCGTTAAGACAACAGAGTACTATGCAATGTCCTTTTTTGGTCATTACCAGCTACCATAGATGCAATGTATTGCAAAGGGGGCAAATACGCTGGCCTACAAGCTAACTGGAAAAATATGGAATTGCCGCACCAAATCTGACAGACAGATAGATGCAAATTGCAAAACTATACGCCGTTGCCATATCAGATACTGTCCATAAGCAGTTCAAGGGGTACACCATGCGCCAAATCAACGATTGTGTCTGGTACAGTGTGGGGCTTAGCAGGGCATTCATCCCAAATATTGCCGTTTCTGGACGTGCCGCGGCGAGATCCAGCCAAGCCCAGGATGTCGCGCGTCTGCGAGGATGGCGCGAGCTAAGCGGGGGGCGGTGGCTACGGGGGTGGTACCTGGAGGAGGGAGGTGGCGTAGGTGACGTAGTTGCGGATGAGGCCCTGTGTGGTGATACGGATCTCGTTCTCGCTGATGGCGGCGGCCTCGGGCCGCGGCTTCTCGACCCGCTGGTACCGATCCATGGCGGCGCGGCGGCGGCGGCGGCGGCGGCGTCTGATGTGCTGGTGCTGATGGGGATGGAAACGAAGGGGAGTGCGTGCTGGCAGTGAGAAAAACCCTAGAAATAGGGGAGGTGGGAGTTAGGGTTTAACGGCATCCGGGTGTGGCGGCGCACGGATGGATGGGCGATCTCTACTTCTAGATTCGCACTTTTTTTGCTTCCTTTTTCTAACGCCTGCATATTGCTTCAGGATAATGATCTGACAGGAGGCAGAAATATAAGCTCATTTTTTACATGTTCAGGACATGTTTGCAATTTTTACATGCTCTAGAAATAACTGAATTGCTAATTATATCCTCCTATTAAACTGGATTAGATGCATTCTTCTCTCACATTTTTTACATCTATCTCATGTCTTGCATGTTTTTCTATTTTCCACGATGTGTTTTCGTTGTGATATTGGATCTAGCACCATATGTTTATATGACATGGTTTCTTATTGGATGCATACTGATGCCCATGCTCTTTCGGCACAGGTCGGCCCAACACAGAAAGTTATTTCTTTTCCTTTCCGTGTGCATTATGTTTTAGTTTTTCCCTTCCTTGTATTTCATCTTTTTTTTGTTTTCTTTTCCATCTTTCTTCTTTCATACTTTATTCTTTATTTCTATGTTTGTTTTATTTCCCATATTTCCTTCTTTTGTTGTCCTTCCTTTTTTATTGTTCTAGTTCTACATTATTTATTTATTTATTTATTTATTCTAGTCTCCTAATCCATGTCACATTATTTATATTTTTTGTTTTCCCCTTTTATTTTCTTAACATGCATGCATGACTATTTTATGGTTTATTTTTTAAAAGGAAGATGTTTCTACTAATCACAAAGTACTTTATTCAACTATATGGAATTTTCTTCTATTATGCATGAATTAGTTTCATAATAAGAAAACACGTGTTTAAATTTTATTTGATTAATATTACTTATATAACTGAAAGTTCAGAGATGGTAAACCTAGAGGGGGTGAATAGGTTTTTACAAGTTTTAATTCTTTCTTTGCAATATTAGGCTTTGCGGAATATAAAGGTGAGCCTAATCCAAACTATGTGAGGCACCCTGGATGATAATACAAGTATCTCAAGCACGAAGGCTCTCACAGGATATATAGCACAAGTAAAGAGTTTGGTTAGGGATAACCGAAAGCACGCAGAGACGAAGATGTATTCCCGTGTTCTCTTCCTTTGCAAGAAGGTACGCCACGTTTGAAGAGGTGGGGATCCCACGAAGGATTTCTCAACGCCACGAAAGCTCACCTTCTTCTCCGAGCCTATCTCACGAAGGAGTAGCTCTTTCAGTACTTGTGGTAGACTTTGAGGCAGCCTCAAAACCTTCACAATCTTGTCAGGAGCATATCCACAGCCCGGATGCTTTCGGATGCTTTTGCCCACCTAGGATTTCCAAGAAACCCTAAAGAGCAGGTATCTCAAAGAATACAAGGGGGAACAAGATTTGGCTCCGTGGAACTACAGATCAAGACCTCCTCTAGCTTTTCCCCGGAGAAATTTGAGTTGGGGTGGAGGAGGAGGGAGATCTGAGGCTTTTGGTGTTTCTAACAATGGAGATTGAGAGAGAGAGAGAGAGAGCTCACGAACAAGTTGTAGTGTAGTGCCTAACCGTTCTGAGCTAGGAGAAGGGGTATATATAGCTTCACTTGAAATCCAACCGTTGGGGACTTGTCCAACCCAGCAGTATGTCGAGGAGGCCGGTCTGCCAGGCTAGGCGCCGGACTGGCCGGTGGCACGCCCGTTGCCGCCGGGTCACAGACCGGGCCGGCCGGCAGCCGCCGGGCCTGACACCGGTCTTTCACCGAGCGGGCGTCCCAACTTACTGGAAGTGCCCCGGTGTGCATTGGCGCAGGGGTTGACATTCGCGGGGTGCTCCGGTGCACAGGCCGGCATCGCCGGGCCAGGCGCCGAGCCAGCCGGTAGAAACCGGACGCTGGAACCGGGCGTGAGGTGGTGAGTCCCTGGAGTGTGCCCGGTGTGCACCGGTGCCAGGGCCGGTCTGCACCGGACCAGTCAGGGCAGCACCCGGTGCCGCCGGACCAGGCGCCGGCCAAAGGGAAAAGCTGGTGTTCCCTTTTACATCGAAGTGGGGGTCTCCCTTCACCTTCTTGTTCCACTGATACACCATAATACCTATTAGACTAATACATGAGAATAATCTTGTAGGCATTTATTAGTCCGATTACTCTAGCTACGGTGTCGTTGTTACCAAAATAATGGATAAGGATAAAATACCCTTACAATAATTAATTTATATTTTTGCAAAGTATAAAAACTTTTATTTGTGATATTTGGCATTTTTTAAACACATCAATATTCAATTTGATATACGAGAACATTTATTTGAACAGACGCAAACAATTCTTTTCTGCAATAAGTACTTTCCTTACATATCTGAAAGTAAATAGAATTTTTGAAATTTATAAAAATGTAATTTTTTAGGCGTACCGACATGCGGGCAATGTGGAATCCCTTCAAGCCCTAGGACACTATTTCACATTGTCGGGTCAAATTCTCTCAACGGGCTCTGAATAATCCAAATGTCTTGAAATGCCTCACATAGATGATGACTGAAATGAACTTGACACTTGGTTTAACAACCGTTAATAAGCATGTTAAATCCCTAAAAAAGGTTGAAGCACTTTGCGCCTAGAGTCGTCGAAACTATTTCCAATTTTAAGACAACGAGGAGGGGTCATAGGCTAATAGGCACGGAGATATGTATGTAGATCGTCATTTACATGCATATTGTGAAAACAAAATAGTGATTACATAAGTAGGAAAAAACGTGAGTTTGGGGCTATGTTCTTTCAAATCCTAAGATTAGGAAACTTTTGGAATATGCATCCAAAATATTTGGCATAGCATGAAAAACAAAGAAATTGTAACAAATAGTTTGAGTGGATAAAAATTCTTCTCATACATGTTGCAATGAAGCCGTTTGAAAAAAACGAAAAAGGCGTATAGATAGGAAAAAAGTCCTAATATTGAACATAGAAAGAGTTCCTAACAACGTATGTAGGAAAACATGTCAATGATCAAATCTTCTAAATTCTTATGAAATTCCTTTGAGTTGAAGGAAATCAGACACACATTCTACTCACTTTTGATTAGTGTGAGCCGTGGAGTTTTTGGAGACCATTTTTTCATCAAATTTTATTTTATTCTTATTTTTTTGGGATTTATTATTTTTGCTTATTCTTGTAACTGTGATCCCTTCGCCATTCTCCGAGCCATAGTTGGAAGAAAAAAAAATATAATAAAGGCTCAATTCGTACGAGCTTGCCGACGAAAGGTCCATATGGATATGGCCCTATGTAGCATCGCGGGCTTATACGCCGATTTGGTCAGCGGGTGCCATGCCCCACACACCCCACGCGGGGTGTTGGGCCGGCCAAGTGTTTTTTTTCTTTTCCCCTGTTTCCTTCCTTTTTATTTTTGTTTCTTTGCATCTCTTTTACATTTTAACATTATTCAAATTGAACATTTTATGAATCTTATTTCTTTAAATTTGGACATTATCAAATTATGAAAAAAAACAAAATCATAGTCAAAATATTTCTTAAATATGGACATTTTCGAATATGGGAATTTTAAAATATGAATACTTTTCAAATACAATTTTTTTCAATGTCAACATTTTTCAGAATCTGAATTTTTTAAAATTTTCAGATTTTTCAAAATTAGAATAAGTATTAAATCTAAATAATTTCAAATTTAGGCATTTTGCAAATTTAGACCATCTTATTTTTTTAATCTTAATAAATAAATAAAATAAAGAACAACGAAAAAAGCACTGGCGGAGCTTAGTTAGGGCAAAACTGGGCCTTGGCCCGCCCAGTCCTGGAGTGAATTTCTTTCCTATAGCTATGCGCATGTGTAAAAAGCCCACCACTTAGGTAGCCCAGTTTACATGAGAGGCCGAGAAACACATCGTTTCCGTTTCCAGAGTGTTCACGATTCAGTTCCTCGCATAGTCGCATGGCTTCCTGTTAGTATCCTCAATTCCCCATCGATGGCGCCAGTTCCGGCGACCGAGCGGCGGGTAATAGCAGCTGGACTGCTTGTCCCAGCGACCGACGACGTGCGACCGTCCCTTCCATCAGGCCGAAGTGACGGAAAGCTAGCCAAGGTGCCCAGGTGGCCAGGTCCCAAGCCCCCAACCCTAAAAACTGATTCAGTAGCATTGTCTTTAGTAGTATGTAAATCCATGCCTTACGGTCAAACTGATTCTTAGTATGCTACTGTGCTATTTTTTGTTAGCAATTCATGCATGATAATCTGTTGAATCAAAGGTAGTACTTATTAATTATTGACTAATGTATAGTTTTGGAGCAATTCTCTGTCTTCTTTGGTTTCGCCCGCCCATGTTTTTCTTTCAAGCTCCGCCACTGGAAAAAAGGAAATAGAAAACAGAAAGCGGAAAAAAAAATAAAAAAAAATATAAATGGGCCAGGCCTTCGGCGCTTGGTATCCACCGACCAGTGCTGCATGTAGGATCGTTCCAGAGTTTTCGTGGCGGCGCCGGCGGCAGGCCGGACTGGGCTCCTCCGAGCCTTCGCGGAGCGCTGGCATATCGCGAACCGTAAAGCCATTTCGAACCAGGCCTAGCTGGGTGCGCGCTAGCGTTCGTTCGTTTGTGGCGTGCGTCTACAAGGGGTTCCTGATTTCCTATCGGGTGCGGAGGACGATCATCTGCTCTGTCTCCTCCTGTCCTCCATGTCTCTCTCAGCGTTGCATAGCACTGTATAGTGTATAGTCAGTAGACATTTTGCTTGGCTTACTGCGAAGGCGATGGAAATCGATGGTGGTGGACCGCGGGTCGGGGTCGGGGAAGACCGTGACGGCCGAGGTGCGGACCAGCCTCCGGGATGTTCGTCCCCAAGAAGCAGGTACGCGTCGCCTTCAACTTTTCAGGCGATGGAGGAAGACATGCCATGTCATTTTCTCACTGATTCGCCTCCTATTTTGCATACTTATGATCTGCCTATTCCAAGAATCGGATGAGGTTGTTGCGAGGATAGAAGTGAAGACAATGCCCGGTGCACTGAATCTGAACGAACAATGCAAACGTGTAAGCAGTTTTTTTTTTCTGCCGAAAGCTTGTCGAGCTGAGCTCATCGCCTCCACCCGCATGTCGAGCTGAGCTCATCGCCTCGTCATTTCATCATACCGTACATTTTTCATCCGAACTCTGAACTAATCATCCAAATAAAACATTTGTTCAGTGATTAATTTGATCTTCTTAAATTTTGTGTACCTTACAATTATACGCGATCTGCACATACGTACATCTCCATATCTGTGTACTGTTCGATCGACAGATCATTGCCAGATTTCTTCATTCACGTGCCCTTGTTTGGCGCGGCGACGACGCCGTCGTTGCCGGCGAGGGCCCTGTACTTGTCCTTCCTGGTGAAGCCGGTGCACTCGTAGGAGAGCGCGGAGGCGATGAGCCTCTGCACGTGGTTGGCCACCTCGTGGCTGGACTTCCCGCCGCCGCCGCAGGTGTGCTCGGCCGGCAGCTTGTCGAGGAACGTGACGGTGTACTGCGGGCTCGGGTTCATGAAGAAGAAGAAGGGGTCCATCGCCTTCCACCCCCTCGCCGTGTTGCCGTGGAACATGCTCGTCCGGCACTCCGTCGCCACGGGCACGATGTCGTCGGTGAGCTCCGCGAAGAGCGCCGAGAACCGCAGCAGGAAGGGCTCCCGGCACGTGGTGCCCTCGGGGCACACGGCGACGTCGCCCCCGGCGAGCAGGCGCTTGATGGCGGCGGCGTCGGTGGCGCGGTCGCGGGTCAGCCGGACGGTGCGGATGGGCGAGAGGATCTCGGAGAGGCGGGAGAGCGAGTAGGTGACGACGGACACGGGGCGGCGCAGCGCCACGGAGAGGAACACCGGGTCCACGAGCGTGCGGTGGGAGCAGGCGTAGAGCGCGCCCGTGCGGCCCGAGGCCAGCACCGGGCGCGGCGGGGGCGCGCCGCGCATGGTGATGCGCACGCCCAGGGCGCGGTACACTTGGTACTGCCACGGCATCGGGACGAGCGACCCCGCGGCGACGCGGACGACGGAGAGGAGGAAGCCGACGGGGAACCACGCCACGGCGATCAGCGCGGCGAGCGGGGTCGGGCGCTGGACGAGTCGCCCGTCGTGGAAGACTACCGGCTTCGGCAGCTTGTCCGCACCCACGGCGTCCACCGCCGTTCCAGGCACTAGGTACGCCTCCTGCATATATGTTGCCACGCACAGTATAGTATTCATTCAACACTGATGCAGAGTGTAGACAAGAAATGGCTACTGGTACCTGAAATCCATTTTGGTTCATGTAAAATTATTTTATAGAATCTAGCCCCCAGATTTATCTCCGTGAACCAACTTCAGCAGTTGACACATGGGTAGGAAAGAGAAAACATTCATAAATTTGTTGTCAATTTCTATCAATGTATGCCATGTGTCAACTGTTGGAGTTGGTCCATCGATATGAATTTGTAACCCGGATCTCATAAAATTATTTTCCTAGATGCATCCCCTGTCGGAAAATCCAGAAATTTATTTTGGCTCATAGACATAGATGCACCCACTGCCTTTTTTTAAAGAATATCTAAAAATTCGGAAATAAATACTAGGGTGCACTTCCAGACATTCTATGCTTGCACACGAAGTTTCGCGAAGAAATGTTATATTTTGTGGCCTGTGCAGAGAAGACCTCCGTTGCTCCAAATTAGCTTTTCATGAGATTTTTTTTTTGTCTTTCTACATAGGACACATAAAATATCTTTCTCCCTGCAAAACTTTCGTGAGCTAACATACGATGTCCGGATGTACACTGAGGATTTTTTTTCAATTTTTTAACATTTTAAAATGGATTTAAAATATATTTTACCTAATAGGTGGATCTACACCAGCGAGCCAAAACACCATGAAAAATACTAGTACATAGTCTCTTAATCCATAAATAAGTGTATATTCAGACAAATCTTAAGTCAAATTCTATTAACTTTGATCAACTTTTAGAAAAAAAGTAAAAGTATTTGTGATACTAAATTAATATTGCTAGGTTCACCTTGACATGTAGTTCAATAACGTAATAATTTAATATCTCGTATGTTGCTACTATTACATAAAAATTGGATCAAATTTAAAAAAAAATTGACTTCTAAAAAGAAACGGAGGGAGTAACCAACTTTTAATATAGCCGATAATAGTAAAAAAAGCATTGGCTAGCCCAGTTACTCGCACCCACAATGGTGAAAAGTATATAAGTGGATTTATTTCCCTCGCTATTTTACGTGTGTGGAATGTGGATCCAACCAGGGACAGAGCCAGGAATGTAGTATAAAGGGGGCAATCTTAGTATGAGAGGGCAAAACTAGCTAAAGTCATAGAAATAAGGAGCTGCCATGGCTTGTGTTCAAAGGAAAATCATGAGCATAGGGCGCAGCCCCCCCCCCCCCCCCCCTGCCTCCGTCCCTGGATCCAACCTTACACACACACCGTCGTTTTTATGCTTTTGTATGCTCTCTTCTCCTACTCCTCCTTTCCCCTGCACCATGGGCAAGCCTGACACATTTGTTTTTTGAACTCAACCAACATGTTGATCCGCTTTTCCTATCAAAAGGCCTAAGTCTCAATGCCCTACTAAGTTGTGAACCGGCTTATTTGAGGCTTTGGTTCACTTTTAACATACATTGTGCATGATTTTTTTTTAAAAAAACTATGTTTTATAAAAAGGCTAAGCATGCATGATGGATCTAGAAATTTTTCTTGCGGTGGGGCAATCAAGATAATCTTGTATATTTATTATGAGATATGTTTGTTAGTTTTTTCCTCACTGAAAAATGTGCTAGGATGAAAATGCTAGGGTGGCACATGCCTCACCATAACACTTGATGGCCCGTCACTATATATATGCGTGATGCGTGATTACATATACTCCTTCTGTCCCATGAAAATACGGCATGATATATAGGTCCAAATTTAGACTTTTTTTAATGGAAAAGTAGCAGTAATAAAGAGAAGTGTAGTTTTCGCTCTGGAGCCCATATAGACAATTGTGAACAGTAAATTGGAAAACATTAAAAAAAATTAGCTCCAAAAAAAAGCAAAACTTCAAAAAACAGAACTGACTTTCTATCTCAAGAAACATGTACGTCCAGCGCCAAACTCCCGTGAATACTTCAAATTTAGTCTTTTAAGAGCACCCGTATTTTGAAAAATATCACAGTGATCGATGACTGGTACACCAAGGTGTTAGTGAATCACTGCTTGTTAGCGTACGTACGTCGAAACTTTGGGAGTGCATGAAAACGTTAACGTACGTCAATGAGAACCGGTGATAAGTGAGTCAACTGACCGACCTTGCAGAGTCTCATGAAGGCGTAGTCAGACCTCCGGTCGCCGAGCCCGACATTCGGCACGTTACCTTCGCCGATCATCTCCCTCAGCGCCTCCACCTTCCTCTCGCCGACGAGCACGCCCCGACGTACGTCCACAAGCCCCGTCGCGCGCCCGTGCCACGTCGCGAGCTCCGTGCCGACTATGGCGTCCGCGCCGAGATGGTCCCGCAGGAACGGCTCCGCCATCACCCTCGGCGTCGCCGTCACCACCCACCTCCGGCCGCAGGCGGCGAACACGCGCCACGCTTCCGGGTGCACATCGGCCGCGTAGAACTTGGGCAGAACGGCGCGCGCCGCGGATTCGATGTCCGCCACGCGCGCGCCCGCAGTGGCCGCGAACACCAGTACCTGCACGCCGGCCGCCTCCGACACCGCGTAGTACAGCGCCGCGGCGAGCGGCGCGAGGAGCAGGAGGAGCGCCAGGCGTGGCACGCCGCCGGTATCGAAGGCGACGAGCGCGTAGTAGGGGAAGGCGCTCCGCGACCGGAGCAGCGTGCCGTTCAGGCCCGACACCACCGTGTGGTCACTGCGGTGCGACGCGTTGCACTTGTGCACCGCCGGGAACGGCTCCTCGCTGGCCACCACCATCTCACTAGCTTGAACGCCAAGGCTAACCCGTTTGCTTCGAGTCGGCTTCGTGCAGTCTGTGGCTGCGCACAAGTGTTTGTAAGGATGATTTATTTATAGCTTGTGTGGGAGAAAGGACAAAACAAGGGTTGATTGATGAGCGGTAAAATTATGGAATAATCAGTTCAGATTGTAATCCACACTTCTACATGCATGTGTGCTACTCCCGCGTAATTTGATAGTTTTTTTTCTTCAAATAGAGGCAAGAGCTTTGCTCATCTCATTAATTAAGAAGATTTTTACAAGAATAAGTGGCAAGAAAAGAAATACAACGTTGTACATAAGTCACAAGGCATGATAAAGCTCAAATGTTTAGCAGCGACCAATTCATATTTGGGGCCTCGGATTTAATGCTGCTCAAAACATGGGTCGCCATCGACTGAATATTTTTTAAAAATATTTGCATTTCATTCATTCCAAAGCTTTCAAGATACCAACATGATGAGGGGTGACATTGCCTTTCGCTTAGTGCCTTGGATATCTACGACATTAGTGCCACCAATCTTGATCGAGGCGAATTTGTGTGACTGGCTGTGAATGGTGGATCAATCGAGAGCGGCATAAGTACCATATATGTGCCCTTGATTGCTACATGTTTGCTTTGAGATTCACATATCAAAGAATCTGTTCATGTACCCGAGCCACTACAGGAATGGCCGTAGATGCCGACGGCAGCCCTTGGCGTAGCCGCGCCTGACCCTCGGTGTAGGCTACGCCGACGGCAGCCCTCGGCGTAGTCCCTCGGCGTCTAGGCCCCTCGGCGTACGGCTGGCCCTCGGCGTACGTGACCTACGCCGACGGCCAGGTGAGCCCCTCGGCGTCGCTGCCCTCGGCGTCTACTGGCGGCGCGTCGTCGCCGTTAACGGCGCATCGGCAGACGCTGACGACCGTGCCCTCGGCGTACACATACTCTCTGTTATTTTTTAATATATAGATTTAGTTTCTAGTGTTGAATTTAAAAGACCCACATCTGTTGGAATATATGGATTTGTTATTTCACAAACCACTAAATTGCAACATCATGAAGTCTAAAGTTGCCTACCTCAATGTGAAACGTGGTCTTCAAGAGTTATTGTGTAGTTACATGTTTCTGAACATTAGAAAAGGTTCAGTTAATCTTGTCTGTCAGGGCTTGGGTCCTGCGGCCCATGAACTCCACCGGATCACTCGTTATCTGATCCGGACACATACGCCCCCCGTTCTTGTCGCAGTGAGTCAGCGACGACTTGTGTCGACGTTGCTGCAGGTACACTTGGTTATCAGAAAAGGGTATGTGTCCGTCAGACACTCAGACCATCACCCTTAATTTTGCAGTACTCCTACTTTTCATCGCAGGAAAATGATACTGAAACCCGTAGGAACAAGACAGCCTGTGCTCGTAGTCGTACTAGCTAGTAGTAATTGCGTGAGGTCCAAAGCGAATCTTAGTGTTTTTATTGCTTATAATAATCTCCCCCAACTGCTCATGTCCTGTGGCGTAGTACAATCAAACTGGGACGTAATGGAAGAGGTAAGATGGAACGAGAACGAGGTAGGGTTCCATATTGGAGGCGTGGAGAAGCCGATACAGATCAAGTTGGGGCCTTTATGACAGAGTTGTTATCTCTCATAGATTCTTCCATGGTCTAGAGCATGATGAACCAATCGATCAATGAACTAGATGGTGTTGATCTGGAACCTTGAAAGACATTTGGCGGCCACGGCTAAAGATGCTCTAATTGCATCCGTGTGGTTAAGATCCGATGGAGCATGAACTCCAGCGGATCACTTCTCTCGCATGCCGGGATCAAACCCAAACTCCTACGACTGATCTGAATATGAGCCCCCACTTCGGATGGATCACTACCGCAGTAGCGAGAGAACCTATAGCAGATCCCTTAAAAATCATGCCCTTCGAAGGTTTATAAGGGAGGTTGTAAACATTTTCTACAGTCTCAAATAGGCTTTGCGAGAACAAATACCAAAAAATTGAACTACAAACCAAAAAAATCATGTTCTCTCCTTTTTCCTCTCTTCTTCCCACCTCCAGTTTACCATACGTCCCGGACGGCTCCAGGCTTGTCCACCCCCCAGCTCCACGTACACGTTCCGCCTTAAGCACCCGCCTGCCCTGCGTACCCCGATGCTCCGCCTCTCGAGCCCCTTCTGCACCGGCCGGTGCTTCGCCTCCGAAGCTCCGCCCGCTGCTCCGGTCCAGAGCCCCGCAAGCTCCACCCTAGCCACGTGTTGTTCCTGTTGTGGAGAAGACAAGCGCCACATCTGACGAGAAGATGAGCCGGCCACGCCGCCCCTAGCCCGCGGTGCTCCAAATTTATCACAGGCCAAATTCATCGCAAATAGGCTAGAAATTAGCTTATTATTTGTCGAATAGCGGCCGGAATTTAGGGCCGCGAGGTAGAATTTGATCGGACTCCTCAAGTCTAGAGGTGGAAGGCTTCAGCGCCAAAAACATCCCTTCCGCCACATGTTGACTATGTTAGAGCATCCCCAGCCGTTGGGGCTCCCCAGGCCGAAATCCGGCGTTATTTAGCGCCGGATGGATGTAGTTTTTGGCCTGGGGAGGCCCATTTTTCCAGCCGCGAGCCCATGGTCGCCTTCTGACGCGCACCCACCGCGTGCATAGTGACGGCGCAGTCATCGGGAAGGGCAATCGTCGGAGTTCCCTCGACGCATTGAACCGTCGCGAAGTGGTCTGGAGAGCCGAAACGACTCGTCGGGAACGGTCGAAGTGGCCTCGATGCGAGAACCGCCGTAATGGAGCACGAACTCCGCGGAAGAGCAACCGCCGCTCTCTTCGTCGAGAGACCTACATATACGGTTTCTGACGGCCGACGCCATTCATCTGTTCTCTCCTCACCATCCTCCGTCAACCATGAGCGATCTCTCTTGGCCATCGGACACCGACAGCGAGGGGAAGCCGCCTGGATGGCGCCATTGGTGGGATAAAGCTGCATCGTCCAGCAGCGACGATTCCCCTCCGCCGGCCAGCGAGGACGAATGGGATGACGACGAGGAGGACGAGGAGGAGGACGAAGAGGCCAAGGAGCAGGCCGAGGAAGAGGCCGAGGAAAAGGAGGAGGAAGAGGCCGAGGAAAAGGAGGAGGAGCAGCAGGAGGAGGACGACGAAGAGGCTGAGGACACTGACGAGGAGGAGGACTCAACTTCCTCCGACGAGGAGGTGACGAGCCGGAAGCGTCGCCGCCACGACGATGAGGCGGGGCCATGTAGGAAGAAGAAGTAGTTTAAGTTTGTTTTAAAGTTTTTATATGTATTTTTTTATGTTTATTCGAATTATATTCGAAATATATATAATCTATCTATGTTGCACCACTTGAGAGTTTAAAGCTTTCGTTCGACGAGGGTATTGCCGTAGATCGGGAAGACGAGGGTATTGCCGTACAAACCCAGGCCATTGTCGCCGACAAGTTGGGGCCACGCGTGCTTTCGTTCCGTCCGGACTCCCCGAGCGCTCCCCGGGGGGCCGGGGATGACGTGGGCTCGCCGGATGGATGAAGGGCCAAATCCGGACGGAAACGAGAAACCGGGGGCGCGACTGGGCCGAATTACGCCATCCGGATGGAAAAAACGCTCGCCGGGGGCCTGTTCGGGGGACGAGTGGAGATGCTCTTATAGGCACGGATAATTTTGCCTCAGAAACAGGAGACACCGGTTATTTTAACGGTTTAACCGTTTTAAAGGGGTTCTGCTACACCGACTCATTGTCCTCGTTCCGCCCGCAGCTAGTGAGTAACTTCTGTCAGCATTGGTGCAAGTACACTTGGCTATCACAAAAGGCCTGTGCCCGTCTCGCCCTAGAAATCGCAGTACACTTTGCATAGTCCAGCCTGTGCGTGTTTTTTTTTTTTTTTTTTTTTTGCGAAGAAGCCTGTGCGTGTGACACACTTGCAAACCTACTCATCTCATGTGGCGTACAATCAAACTGGAAAGCAACGGAAGAGGTAGACGGAATGAGGTAGATCTCCAAATTGAAGGCGGGGAGAAGCCGATTGATTGACTTGGGATCGATCAGTAAATCTATTCTGGAACCAAAGATGGTTCATGTATTGTACTCGTGTAAGAAGGATTGTCGGGGAATGACTTTCATTGTTTCCTGGGTCAAAGAAACAGACTTGAAATGCCCTATATACAAGTAATATTCACGTTATATATTTGTTATAAAATTAGTGGAAATTATAAAATTACATTTCTTTGCCCTGAAGTCAGTGGAAATTATTTCTTGGCCAAACACTTTTATACATGTACAATACTTGATCATCTTTGATTCTGAAAAGATTCAAAGTTTTTTATCTTATTTGAAATTACAAGAATGCCCTCGCACCCGAGGGCCAAAAATTTACATCCACCTTTCTTCTCACTCTAGTATCGCGACCAAAGGAGTGGAATGGTCAATATGATAAAAAATATTATCTTTTATGTAGTCAGTTGACGATGATATGCATATATTTTTTTGGATACATTAGGTACGAGTTTAGCCGTATTTACCGTGAGAATATTAAAATACATTGTGATTAAAGCAAGCTACTTCCCATATGGCTCTAAATGCTCCCATGTTCAGTAAATGTAGACATATTTTGCTTCATATTTTTATCTAAACCCGCGATAAATATTTAAGGTAGAAGGACATAAGAAAGCTCAGGACAAAACAATTCTGTAACTCATCTCTTTGTTATGCTAAGATAAAGAGATATCAAGTACATATATCCCTGTTACCATCCTATGTCCGCACCCGTGCCGACGAGCAATCCATTCCATTTAACGTCCAATAAAAGAGGGATATGTGCCAATATCCCATGGCACGTTGCTTGTTGAATGCTAACCACGCACTCTACCTGTTCAATGGCACTAGTACAATACTTCATGTGGATCATCATGTGCTGGTAGAAGCGTATACCAATAATAGTGTTGTTTGTTCACGGTATTTATCGCTGAAAAGAGTGAATAGACAAATTAAAATGTGTCTAATACGTACGATTCAGCCACACGTTTTATTGGTTGATGGGAAGACATCAATCACAAAGCCGCCTCCTCCTCCTCTAACCTAGCCGCCGCCTCCTCCTCTCCCCCCCCCCCCCCCCCCCGGCGGCGGCGGAGGATCTACCCGCCCCGCTCCGAGCAGCCGCCCCCGGATCGCCGCACCTCAGCCGGCGCTACTGCCGGCCTCGGCCCCGGCCCCGGCCTTGGCCTTGGCCCGGCCGGCCGGCCGGCCACAGCCCCGGCCCCGGCCTCGGCCACGGCGGCGGTGGCGGCGCCCCTTTCGTCGAACGACGAGGGGGAGGAGAGGGTTTCCACAGTGGCGTTCCATGGGAGGTGATGAAGCGCCGGTGGAGGAAGCCGGGCGGCACGGCTACTTGGCCGAGGCCTGATGCTCTCCGTCGGTAGCCGTGGAGGATTCGATGGAGCGGTGGCAGCCTCCGCCCCGGTGACGGTTCAGCGGTGGTACGCATGATCCGCGCCGCTGTCTTCTTCCCTGGTGATCCGGCATGAGGGACTGGCGGCGTGGGGGCTGCTGGTCTTGCTTTGTTTTTGGTGGCAGTCCTCGGGTTTCTCGCAAGCGAAGATGAAGATCTACCGGATGTCAGTTTGCTTTGATCTGGCTGGAGAGATGAGTTCCGGAAAGCTCTGCTGGCGAATGGAACAGTGCATATTTTGCCTGCAGTTTGCTGGATCGGGTGGTATTCGGTCGCGCGCACCCATGTTTTTATTCCGACCGTTTGGTTCCGGAGGGAGCGCCGCGAAGCTATATTCTGTGTTGACATCTGGTGACTTTTTGGTCCATTGTGAAGTCAGAAGAAGGAATATCATGAAGGCCGGATTGGTGGACTGACTAAAGGAGGTTCGAGTCAACGTGATGCTGAGGGATCTGCTTGGCGTTCCGGGCTTGCAGTAGTGGTATGCATGTGGGGGCGGCAGCACAGGAAAGTTCGGAGTCTTACCTCTCAGGGTGAAAACCCAAGGTCTGACCTTAACTGGTTGTGCCTGGCAATGTTCTTGTTGGAGGCATTGTTTTGAGAGTTGAGACTATCTTCAGGGAGAAATCCTAAGACCTTTGGTCGGGCGACGACGGCGCTGGTGCACTGTTTCCTTCTTGGAGGCGTTTCTTTTGGAGAGTTTGTACTTCAGGTGTTGTCACGGTGGTGGTTTTATTACTATTGCTAGGTCTAGAAGGTTGTTGCGGGACTTTTTTTCTTAGTTTTCTTTTCTCTTTTTTAGCTGTGTGCATCCGTACTGCCATCAGGGTGGGGCGTTGTTGCAGAGGCTGGGTGTAATTGGTATCTTTTGATATTAATATATTCCCTTTATCGAAAAAAAAGAAGTGGGACAAGTAAGATAAGTGAGACAAGAATTATTGGCTACTCTTGACTATTTTCTTCTTAAAATATCTATATATATTTAATTACCCCACTTGTACCACTTCCACGTCCCCACTGGGCGTGTACTATGTAAGTACTAGAGGATACCCCGCGCGTTGCTGCGGGAAATTAGGCATTATACTTTGAAGAGATTATATTTGACTACACATAACCAATGTCAATATGAAGAGCGGAATTATTCTTTTAGTTCGCATTGCATGATTGATAATACCCATCCAGTCTCCGCAAAATGCAGGAACATCTCATAACAATTGAAGATTGTTTGCATTGCTCTAACATTCTTTATTCATCTAAGAAAATCTTTATTATTAGATAGCGAAATCACCATGTTTATTGTGTTCAAATCATTTGCTTGACCAATAACTCATATGAATCCATTACCCTGCTTAGAAGCAAATCGATAGCAGGACATATGATGATAGAAAGAAATATTCAGCCGGAGGAATGTAAAATAGTTACGTACTGCATTTATGATATCTGAACTCTTAATAGTCTGCACCCAGACATGAACTTTTGAGAAATGCCCTGTTCAGAAGCAAATCGACAGAAGGACCAATGATGTTAGAAAGAAATATGCAGCCGGAGGAGTTCAAAATAGTTATATATATATTAGATATTTACGATAGCTGAACTCCCAATTGTACATCAATGCACAAAAGGAAATATAATTGACATAATATTAAGGTTAACCTGGAGGAATGCATCCCTACTTGAGGAATCTACAAAATGGCAACCAAGATAATAATAATATACCTCAACAATTATTTAGTCCTGAAAATAGGAAATTAATTTAAAGAAAACATTAATCAGGAGAGGTAATAGCAAGTGGCTACCCAATAAATATCAACACGATGCAATGCAAAGTTACCCGACTTCATGTCTTCACCTCCAATGCAATATCAGTACCAATGCCAACTGTTCCTGGAAAGGTTTAGGTAGCTTGTGAGACAAATATCGGGCTAAAAGAGTGGTAAATATAGCGGCACTTAAAATCCATGGACCGAGCAACAAACATCAGATATTGGTAGGGAATAATTGGTCTTAAGATATCATCTTGTAGGCTTCTTCTCCTATCGATCACTACGAGTTCAGTGGATCCCCATCATCTTACTGTACGTGATGGAGGCTGCAAAGCAGAAACTTTGTGGTCCTCGTAGAGGGAGAATGGAAACTGGTAGGAGAGGACATTAGCAGCAGCGTGGCAGGAGAGTCTTGGCGGTGATGTGTAGACCACAACCAGGTGGAGAAGGCAGTCACCTCATGAGGAGGGGAATGGGAATCGGTCTAGAAGAGTACGAAATGATACTAAGAGGAAGTATGGGGAAAGAGACACTGACTAGTAGATTCATATATACATATGAGATTGAGGGGTAGAAGAATTCAAAAAGATTAGAAGGCATCAATGCATAGCGTCAGTGGAGAAGATGGAACGTGAAGAGATTCCCAGAAGATGAGCTCTCTATGAAAAGAAGAATTAACTGATAAGCCACTCGGTGGAAAAGTATGCATGTATGAATAAATTACATGGACCAATTAGAGGTTTGCTAATGTAGATGAATAAATAACATGAACCAATTAGAAGCTTGCTGATGTGGCATGCTTGCATGTTGAGAGAAATCAACTTAGTGGGTTGCTCCTATTTAGATATTATAGATTACCGGTTTGCTCTTAAATTTATGCCGCATCCCTCCGCCCACGTGCTAAATGTTGACGAGGGAGTTTCACAACCTCCACAAAAAGGATTTTATGAAATGGTCGCCGCTGAATGGGCATCTGTGCCAAGGGGATCTCACCGATACAAACATGGCAACAAAAAATCAGACATTTAAGGCGCTATTTGAGAGGTTGGGCAAAAAATATGAGTGGAAAATAAAAAGGAAAAAAGAACGTATGTTAAGTATTATTGATAGTTTGGATATACAAGCTGAGTCTATTCCACTGTCAACTTTACAAAGGGAAAATCTGAAGCTAGCACATGATTGTTTAAATAAACTTCGTCGTGATGAGGAGCAAAAATGGGCTCAACGGGCGAAAGTTAAACATGTCCAAGAAGGGGGCAATAACACGAAGTATTTTCACCTAGTTGCGAATGGTAGATAGAAAGAAAAAAAATCCAGTTGGAACAAGATGAAGGAACTATTGTAGGCGATGAAAATTTGAAAACCTACATAACCGAATTCTACAAGAAATTGTTTGGGGACCCTGAGCCTAACTCCTTCTCCTTGATGGAGGAGAGTGTGACGGATATCCCACAATTAACGCAAGAGGAGAATGATCTACTAATAGCACCTTTTACTGAGGAGGAAGTTTTTGAGGCAACCTCCCAGATGGAGCATAATAAATCTCCGGGACCTGATGGTTTTCCAGCAGAATTTTATCATTACTTTTGGAATGTGATTAAATATGATCTGATGGCTTTGTTCACAGAATTCCATAAGGGTGACCTTCTCTTTATAAACTAAATTTTGGAGTTGTTACTTTGCTACCAAAGAAAGAAAATGCAGTTCAAATCCAGCAATACCGACCAATTTGCTTACTCAATGTGAGTTTCCATTTTTTTACTAAAGTTGCGACTATTCGAACTTCTGGTCTAATTCATAAGATTATTAAACCAACACAAACAGCCTTCATGCCAGGCCGCCATATTCTAGAGGGGGTAGTGGTGTTACATGAAGCTATTCACGAAATCAACCGAAAAAATGGGTGAGGTTCTTTTTAAGATAGATTTTGAAAAGGCTTATGATAAAGTTAAATGGCCATTCCTCCAACAAGTGTTGCGGATGAAATGGTTTGATCCCAAGTGCTGTGAGTTTATCAAACAGTTCGTCCAACGGGGAAGTGTTAGAATTAGGGTCATTGATGACATTGGTCATAATTTCCAAACAAGAAAAGGGTTGAGATAAGGTGATCCTTTCTCTCCCATTCTGTTTAATATAGTGGCTGATGTGTTAGCGATCATGATAGCACGCGCAAAAGAGGAGGGTCAAGTAGGAGGCCTTATCCCTCACTTGGTTGATGGGGGAGTTTCGATTCTCCAATACACCGATGATACAATCCTGTTTTTAGAAAATGACATTGAAAAGGCTATTAATATGAAACTAATACTCTCTATGTTTGAACAACTATCTGGTCTGAAAATAAATTTCCATAAGAGTGAGATCTTCTATTTTGGGAAGGCTAAAGATAAGGAGCATGAATATAGACGGATCTTTGGTTGTGTGGTTGACCAATTAGATATCTGGGGATACCACTTCATCATCGGAAGCTTAAAAATGCCGAGTGGAATCTCGTAGAAATTCGCTTTGGTGCTAAACTAGGTTGTTGGTGTAGCAAACTACTTTCTTATGGTGTTCGATTAGTGTTAATCAACTCCATTTTAACAAGTCTTCCAATGTTTATGCTCTCTTTTCTTGAAATACCGGTGAGAGTGAGAAAGCGTTTGGATTTTATCATTCCTGCTTCTTTTGGCAAACAGATGACACAAAGAAAAAGTATAGACTTACAAAATGGAATATGGTTTGTAGATCCAAAGACCAAGAAGGACTAGGTATTGAGATCCTTGAATTAAAAAAAAAGTGCCTGCTAAGTAAATGGTTGTTCAAAATTCTCATTGTGGAGGGAATGTGCCAACAAATTTTATCTAATAAATATTTGAAAAATCAAACGTTGGCACGAGCAAAGAGTAAACCTACTGACTCCCCTTTTTGCAAAGGTCTGATGAAAGTTAAGAATGATTTTTTCAACAGATGCTTTTTCAAAGTTGGTACTGGGGATTTAGTCCGGTTTTGGGAAGACATTTGGTTAGGTAACACTTCTTTGGCCCAACAATATCCGTATTTATATAATATAGTGCAGCGAAAAAATGTGTCGGTGGCTACTGTGTTAGCACAAACTCCTATTTATATATCTTCCTGAAGAAATCTAAATGATAAAAAATGGAGTCAATGGCTGCACATCTGCCAACGCCTCATGCGAGTGCAATTATCAAATAATCCGGATAAGTTTGTGTGGAAACTTAATAATTCTGGTATTTTTTCAGTTAAATCAATGTACCTTGACTTGATGCAGGGACATACAATCTTTCTACGGAAATATTTGTGGAAGTTAAATATCCCATTAAAAATCAAAATCTTCATGTGGTTTCTCAATAGCAAAGTGTTACTTACTAAGGATAACTTGATTAAAAAGAATTGGAAAGGATGTACAAAGTGCTGTTTATGTAATGAATCAGAAACTGTACAACACCTTTTTATCGATTGTCCCTTCGCTAAGATTATTTGGTGTATGATCTATTTAACTTATAATTTTCCTCCTCCGGCTAATGTTACCAATATGTTTGGAAATTGGCTTAATGGAGTTAATAAACAGGATAAAGCAAGAATACGGATTGGAATTTTAGCCGTATGTTGGTCTATCTGGATAACTAGAAATAACATTATTTTTAACAGATAAACGGGAACTAATTTTTTGCAGGTGATCCGACGTGCAACTCACTAGATTCAGCAATGGGTGTTGCTTCTACCGGAAGATCAGCGGGAGAATATGGCTACTGGGTGCAACCGCCTGCTAACGGTTACTCGGGACTTTTTTTTCCAGGCTACTGGGTGGCGGCACACTAGTAGATTACGAGATGCTTAAGATGATACTGTTTTTTCCTTTTTAGATGGTTGATACTTGTCTCAACCTTATCCGATCCGTGATGTAAAACTGCTATACTACTGAACTTCGCAATAATAATAAAGGCCGTATGCATTGTTTCGATGTAGAGGTTGGGCTTTGCCCCTTTTCGAAAAAAACCCACTCTCGCTAGCTTTCCTTGCCGCGAGTGAGTGACGGAGTGATGACATGTGTCAGGGTTGATGCTTTTTTTCTTGGGATCAATATCAGCAATGTAGTTCATCCAACGATAAACAAAATTCCAACTATAGAACTATGACACAATCAAACCCGAACGAACAAAATGTTGAATTGAATCGTAAAGTAAAGTTGGGTATATATACCTAGGCATCCTATGGGTTGGGCCAAAGAAAGCCCGGCGATTTAGGTCTAGGCCCGGCCTAGCCCGGCCAAAATAGACCGAAAGCACGTTAGGCTGGCGCGATGGGCCTCTTTTTTTGCGACTTCGCACTATCCAGGCCCGGCCCGGCCATCGGGCTAACATATTTATGCCCAGGCCTGGGAATTTTGGGTTGGTCTGCTGCCCATGCCAGGTATACTTACTTGGGTATCAGAAAAATAGTTTCAGTACTTTTCACAGAAATACTATGAAAAAGAATAACTCGCAGGAAACAAGTACTCTTGCCTACTATTTCCAGCTTGTCTATATTCTCTAAGCCGTAATTATTAGTAAACTCGTGAGATATGGAAATGAAATCTGAAGAGGTCCGAACTGAAGGCGCTGAGAAGCCGATGATAGAGTTGGAACAGTTTTGTATCACACACAGATTCTTGGTGTGGACTGTGGAGCCTGATGAACCGGAGACTGTACGGTACAGACAGCTGAGCGTATACTTGCTGTGCGCGCGGCGGGTGATTAACGAAGGATGCGTTGGCATGCTAGTATGCTACTAATTACTCCCGATCGATTCGCTGGCATGGCATGCGTGTGATGATCAGATTCCAAAAAGCACTGTCGAAACGGCGTGCGCTGCCGGGCGAAGTCGATCGTCGGCCGGCGTAAATGATGTTCTCATCCGGTAGGCAGCGCAGCCCGGCAGTACGGCGTGCGTGCGCTGGATATTCGGATTCTCTTCGTCGATCGTGGCTGCCATGCCAACAATGGGCGCCCGACGGCGCGCGTGCCTGCATGGACCATGGGCGACCGTGATCGGCGGTGGCGCGGAACGCGGGCCGGTGGCGGGTTGTTCTCTCGCCATTTATTGGGATGGCCGAGATCATCAATTCATCATTCAGGGGTCGCGAGGCTCATATCGTTTTCTGTGGAAGCTGGCTAGGTCGCGCTTGCGGGCTTCTTTTTCTTCTTGATCCAAGAGAAAAACAGGAGAGGGTGACGATTGTGGCCGGCACCGGTACACGTCGCGACTCACTCTGTTTTCCGTAGGTCGTATGCTATGACGATCGTGGACATCGTCGACGAGAAAAGAATAGGGTCGTGCCCTGCGATCTGTTGGCCTGCGTGGTGGATGACAGGATGAGTCGTTATGCCGTGCAGCGTTATATGTCAAGAAACAAAAAAGGTATAGCATGGTTATAAGGGATGGGCCTGAGAGTTCAGAGGATATGGTGATGGGCTTTGCCTGGACCGGACGGGTATGGTCCATCTGTCCGTGGGTTACTAACGGGCTTAACACCATTTTGGACCGGGCTGTATCGGGGGTTAATCTTATTTCAGGGTTCTGTATTTTGTTTTATCTTTTTTCCTTGTCTTTTTCTTAAAAAATGTATTTTTTCCTTGTCTGATGAATCACTCGGACCAACAACAAACTTCGCCGGAACACTTTCTTCTCACTCTCAACATCTCCACTAGTAGCTGTTATATCAGGTAAGATAGCAGATTCATTCAAGACAACATTTCTGCTAATTAAAACCTTACTTCATGATTCACAACTTATATCCTTTGACACCTCATTTGTAACTAAGAAAGATGCACCTAACAACTCTGGTAGCCTCTAATTTTCGACCTTCAAAAAGATGTTGATGGTAATAAGTATATAGTTAAATAGATGTTTCGCATTGCTTGCTCCTCTTTACCTGAATAGGGCTATATGCCTTAGTGAATCTAAAGGTAAAGTAGCCGAGGTATGACCTTAGGAAGAAACAAAGATCGGTGTTCTCTACTGACGCAAGACGTGGAATCTTGTTGAGTTTTTCGATCGGTTCAACCTGTGCGGCCAGGACGTTGGAGGTTCTATCCCACTTTCAAGAAAACAGCGCATCCAAGCGGGAAATGAGCCGTGTAAAAGTGAACCTTGGTCCTACATTTTCGAGGAGCCAAGTATAAAATTGAGGCACCAGCCATCTCAACTAAAAGCCTGAACTGATTGAAATGAGCTAGGCAATATATTTATCTCAACACTTTGAGGTACCATATAGAATCGATGCACTAGCCAACTCCACCAAAAATCCAAACCAATAGAAAGAGACTACGCACTATATTTATCTCAAAACTCTGCCTCACTTCTAAGTTATTTTAGTCCTTAGTGCGGAGTAGGTGATAATTTCTTTCAAATAAAGGAAAAAACATTTGCCTTAATTCATTGAGTAAGAAGAAGTTTAGAGTACATCATGAAGGTTACAAGCCACCACACGACACCACACAACATAAACGGAGGCCTACTGTCCCGACATAAGGTGACCCAAGCGCTTAGAGCATCTCCAGCCGCGTCCCCCAAACGGCGCTGCATCGAGTGTTTTGGGGGACGTGTTTCGTTTGTGTCGCGTTTAGGGGACGTCGCTCCCCAGCCGCGTCCCCCAAACGCCACCCCCCAAAATTGAAATACTCTTTTTTTTGCATTTTTATTTCAATGGAGAGAAGAAACATTCCACAAACTAATACATAATTCAGAACATGGTTTACACAAACTAAGACATAGTTTGAAACATGGTTTCCACAAACTAATACATAGTTTGAACCATGGTTGACACAAATTAAAACATTGCAAAATAACGAAACCTAACTAGTGTTGGCATCGCAGATTTCGTGTGTTCGCTGCCAAGAAAGAACACTCTCAGGCACTCCTAGTCATCCAAACTGGAAATCCAGCTAGTGATGATAGCTCTGTTGGTCCTTTCGAGGAAGAACATCCAGAAACCTCCGTGCCTATTTTCGCTGCGAAGAAACAACACTCAGTCGTCCTCTTCATCGGTGTCGCCATGGTAGTGCTGGCGGCAGCGCGTCTCGCCGAACACCTTGACGCTCATATCGGCCTCGCCAAGGTAGGAGAATGTGAGCACACAGCCGGCTTCGAGGTCGTGGTAGCGCGCGAACTTCTCCCAGCCGGTGTGGAGGTACATCTTGCCGCGTCCGTCGAAGAGCACGTCCACCGGCCACCGGCAGCAGTCACAGCCAGCGTCCCGCAGATGCAGCGCGGCCAGCTCGTTGCCGGTGACGAAGTCAGCGAACTTGTCCGGTAGCATCCGGATGCCGAGTGGGTCGCCCTTGAGGATGACGACGAACTTGAACTCCACTTCCTGCTCCTCCTCCTACAGGTCTGACGATGAAGACGACGGCGTCGCAAGCGACGACGAGCTTGCAGCTCTGCCGCAGCCATGACCATGACCACTACCATGGCGATGACCTCGGCCTCTGCCTCTACCAGCCATGACGTCGACTCTTGAGATGGTGGCGGCTAGGGTTGGGGAGAGAGGCGCTAGGGTTTGGTAGTGAGGGACAATGAGAGAGCACCCCTTTTTATAGGCCGGAGGGAGGCGCGGAAGCAGTGGCGCTCATTAACGCGGCATGCAGAGCTAGGCGCGACGAGACGCTTCGCTACGCCGCTGCGGGAACTACACCGTCGCTGCACGCCAATAACTTTTGTCGCGAGGTAGGCGACGGTTAGGTTAGACTTCAATGTACCGCTAACGTGTTGGCCCTGCCACTCCTCGCCTCGCTTTTCGTTGTGTCCGGCGTGCCCGGAGCGTCCCCTGTGTAGCGGGGATGGGCTCAGGGCGCCGGACACCGTATTGGGCCGCGCCGGACGGAAAGAGGCTTTGAGACGCGCGGCTGGGAATAATTTTTTATCCGGCACGCTCCAAATCCCTTTGGGGGACGCGGCTGGAGATGCTCTTAGCTCCCACGAGATCCCAAGCTCTCCGTCTTGATTTTTTTTTGCCATTACAACGTTTGGCATGGAGCTCACATTTTTAAAGATCCTAGCATTCCTCTCATTCCAAAATTCCCACACGACAAGCATGACAAGAGATATCATGGCCTTCTTCCTCCCGTCGTTGGCAATGATTAGGCTATTCGAACAAGACTCAACATCATCATAGTAAATCCAACCCGTGGAGTTGAATTTTTGTAGACCAAGCCAATTCTTAATCATATTCCATATGCGGATGGAGTAGCTGCAACATTTGTATAAAAAGTGGGAGGCCATCTACCAAACAGGGGAAAACTACCATTGGGCCACCCTCTTCACTCAAGCCGGTCCGCCATCCACAGCCGATTTTGGATAATAAGACATGAGAAAAATTTACATTTTGGAGGTGTCCAATTCTTTCACACTAATGCACCCTAGTGGAACGGATAGACTAGGCGAGCTGAGCCTTGTAGGCCAAGGATCAAGTGTAGGCGCCAGAGTTAGTAAGGTTCCATATGATAGAGTTTCGCGTATCATCTGTTGTGTTGCTCAATATCAATTAAGTTGATATTTGGAGAGAATAATAACTCGTACTGATTTGATAGATTACATGAGATTATATAGCACATGAGCCGGAACCTTTAGGGTTTGGATACTAGCCGGAACCTTTACATGACATATGTCTAATACCCCCACCCCCCCCCCCCCCCCTCCCGCGACAGTGTCAACGTCAAGCTACAAGACATTGAGACTGGACCTAATGTCGGTAAAGGATGATGTTGGTAGTCCCTTGGTGAAGATATCCGCGAACTATGCGCAAGTGGGGATATGAAAAACTCTAACTTCGCCAAGAGCAATTTTCTCTCGAACAAAATGAATGTCAATCTCAATATGCTTGGTGCAGTGATGTTGGACTGGATTCGATGCCATGTAAACAGCAGAAATATTGTCACAGTAGACAATGTTGGCACGCTCAAGTGGTCGATGAAGCTCCACAAGAAGTTTGACGTAGCCAAACCAGCTCTGCAATAGCTCTGTACACGGCTTCAGCTAAAGACCTAGAAACTGTAACCTGCCTTTTAGAAGACCAAGAAACAAGATTATCATCCAAATTAACACAAAAGCTGGATGTGGATCGTCAAGTATCCGGACAACCTGCCTAGTCTGCATCAAAATAAACTGTCAAGCTTGTAGGAGAATAAGAATTAAGAAGTAAGCCATGATTGAGAGTGCCTTGAAGATACCGTAGAATGTGTTTGACATGAGCAAGATGAGGTACACGGGGATCATGCATGTATAAACAGACATATGATGTATCTTCGACTAGGCTGGCAATCCATCATACCAAGCACGAGATAGTAAATAAAAAATGTGTTGTCGTTGAGAAAGAATAGAGTTGTGGAGGTGCGAGATGTAGTGACATGAGGAAAATGCCCCAAATCACTCATAGAAAATTCACGACCGAGGGAAGAGATGATATGTTGTAAGAATGAATCAGAAGAAACAGTGAGGATAATATCATCAACATAAAGGAGAAGATAGGCAGTGTGAGCAGAAGAGCGAAAAATATAAAAAGGGATGAGTTAGATTTGGAGGGAAGGAAACCGATAGACTGAATAAATGTAGCAAAGCGATGGAACCAAGCATGAGGAGCATGTTTAAGGCCGTATAAGGATTTGTGAAGAAGAAAAATAGAATCAAGAGAATAAGGATTTTCAAACCCAGAAGGTTGTTGACAATAGAATGTCTCGTTGAGAGTACCATGAAGAAAGACATTTTCAATGTCCAGTTGATGGATTGGCCATGATGAAGAAACAACGAGACTAAGCACACCACGAATTGTACTTGGTTTAACAATAGGGGAAAGGTCTCATCAAAATCAATCCCATGCTGTTGTGAGAAACCCAACGTTCCTTGTAATGAGAGAGTGTGCCATTAGAGTTATATTTGTGGTGAAAAACCCGTTTACCAGAAACAACATTGGCACCCGATGGTTTTGGAACAAGAGTCCAAATGTTGTTTTGAAGAAGAGCATCAAATTCATCGCGCATTGCGGAGTGCCATAGAGGATCTAGAAGATCTCATTTATAAGTGGTGGGAATAGGAGAAATAGTGGTAGGGGTGGCGGAGAGGTTAAGACGACGGCGAGAAATATGAAAGCCACGTTTGCCACGAGTGCACATGACATGATCGTTTCGAGGAATAGGTATAGGAACTGCATGGGGAGGAATATGTGGTGGGGAAGACATGCGAGTGGATGACGATGCATTGGAAGTGGGAGGATGGTTGCAGCAGATGGTGGAGAAGCGGTAGGCGTAATATCTGTTGTGGCAGAAGGATCGGCAGAGCTGGATGGAGGCGAGGAGGCTGCCGCGGCGCGGCAGGGGATTGATCCGTGACAGACTGGCGAGGGCTCCCGACAGGGGAGGTGGATGGCGCGGTAGACGTTTCACCAAGAGGTACCAAGGATATGAGTGGTTGGTGCAGAGGAGTGGATGGTCTAGGTGGTGTTGATGGAGGAGAGGGGGTAGCGGCAGCATAGGGAAATGTTGTTTCACGAAAAGTGACATGACGAGATATAAGAACATGGCCTGGAGATGGATCAAAGCACCAATATCCCTTATGATCATCAGAGGGTCCAATGTAAATGAAAGGGAGGGTGCGAGGTGTGAGCTTGTGAGGAGCAGTGGAGATGATGTTGGGAAAGCATAGACATCCAAAAACACGTAACAGTGAATAATCAGAATGATGAAGAAATAGCGATTGAAAAGGTGTGTAGAGAGGGCACTTTTCGTGGGATGAATGTTGAGAAGAAAGGTGGCGACACAGAGAGCTTCAACCCAAAAACGCGGAGGTAGAGAGGCCTGGATGAGCAAGGTGCGAATAATATCATCGAGAGAGCAAAGAGAACGTTTAGCTTTGCCATTTTGTTGAGATATGTAGAGACAAGAGAAACGAAGTAAAATACCGTGAGAGATAAAGAAGTCGTGGTTTTTGGTGTTGTCAAATTCACGGGCATTGTCACATTGTATAAAGCGAATAGGTAGACTGGAGTGAGTATAGACATATTGGCGAAAGTTCAGAAAAATTGTGTGAACATCAGACTTGGGGAAAATTCCAAACATAATGTGAGTAATCATCAAGAATAACAAGATAATATTTAAAACCAGAGACATTAGAAACCGAAGATATCTAGAGACCACGATGCAATAATTCAAAAGGAAATGAGCTATATGTTGATGGAGTGCTGAAAGGTAATCTAGTATTTTTGCCGCATGGATATGCATTACAAAGCGAGGGGTCATGAGAGGAGCTAGAGCTATCACTAGGTGACAAGGGATTAACTTATCAATACCTACGGATTATAGACTAGGGTTTTAGTCAGAAGTAGAGGGCAAGTAGATCTCGAAGGTTTCAGCCGAAAAGTGCTCGACGATTATGAAAACTAGGGTTGCGTGAAATAATGAATCGATGCTCTCTTTGTCCCTCGACTCCTCCTTATATAGGAGGCGGAGCCGAGGGATTCGTAATACATAAGTTACAGAGTCGGGGAGGGTTTCCAACCCGTCCCGTAAAATTACAAGTATGTATTTCCTAATACAACTCTAGCTTTCCCTAGTATCAACTTGGGCTTCCAAACTTCATATTCATCGAGTCGTGGGCCTTCAGTAAACCCCGGGTACTATCTTTGGCAGACCCATTGGGGATGCCTATGTCAGTAGCCCCCGAGATTTTGCTTGAATCGAAGAATCAGAGAAAATCTCCAACTTTATAATCATTCAATAACTTTATCACATATCTTTGGATATGCAATTATATATTGTACAGGGATAAAGGTAGTTGGGGCTAGTTCATCTGACGGATTAGGTACTAGTTAACTGCTCTAGTGGCAATCCGCAAAAACCTACTTCAAGATCACGTCCCTGGACATGATCTCGGGATACTGGTGTTAACTCGACAGGTGCCATTTAAGGTCTTACCATCTGTCGAGTCCCAGTCATATTTTATCGGATACCTAACGCGTCCGTTAGGATTTTTCTTCGTATCTGTTGATACGGAAAAAAGTAGCAAACCGACGTCAGAGACGGTGCCACGCCGCTCAGAACGGATCTGGGGTCTTACCTTCGCAAAGTTTTGCGGCATTCAGAGATTATTCGCAACTTTGGCGCTCTGAGAATATATTGTCGAGTGCTTTTTCGGCTGTTGGAATAGCACATTTTATTGAGTCAACGGATGACTTATCTTGCCTTCCCGATGGGAGTATATGTAGAGTTATTTGTATAACTCGAAATATGCTCACTTCTTTTTATAATTTCATCGGGCACGCGAACAGCGTTCCCGATGGGAGTAGCCCCCTGATACGTCCCCGACGTATCCATAATTTCTGTCGTTCCATGCTTGTTTTATGACAATACTTACATGTTTTGCTTGCACTTTATGATGATTTCATGCATTTTCTGGAACTAACCTATTAACGAGATGCCACAGTGCCAGTTCCTGTTTTCTGCTGTTTTTGGTTCCAGAAAGGCTGTTCGGGCAATATTCTCAGAATTGGACGAAATCAACGCCAAACCTCCTATTTTTTCCGGAAGCATCCAGAACACCGAAGGGGAGTCGGAGAGGGGCCAGAGGGCCACCAGACCATAAGGCGGCGCGGCCTGGCCTGGGCCCGCGCCACCCTATGGTGTGGAGCCCCCAGGCACCCTCCTGCGCCGCCTCTTCGCCCATAAAACCCCTTTCGACCTAAAAACACCGTACCAATTGACGAAACTCCAGAAAAGTTACTGTGGCGCCGCCGCCATCGCAAAACTCCAATTCGGGGGACAGAAGTCTCTGTCCCGGCACCCTGCCGGGACGGGGAAGTGCCCCCGGAAGCCATCTCCATCGACGCCACCGCCTCCATCATGCTCCGTGAGTAGTTCCCCCATGGACTACGGGTTCTAGCTGTAGCTAGTTGGTATTCTCTCCCTCCATGTACTTCAATACAATGATCTCATGAGCTGCCTTACATGATTGAGATTCATCTGATGTAATCGGTGTTGTGTTTGTTGGGATCCGATGGATGATACATTATGATTAGTCTATCTATAAAGTTTGTGAAGTTATTGTTGCTGCAATCTTGTTATGCTTAATGCTTGTCACTAGGGCCCGAGTGGCATGATCTTAGATTTGAGCTCTATAATTATTGTTTAGATTGTATCTACAAGTTGTATGCACATGTCACTGTCCGGAACCAATGGCCCCGAAGTGACAGAAATCGGGACAACCGGAGGGGATGGTAGTGATATGAGGATCACATGTTTTCACGGTGTGTTAATGCTTTGCTCCGGTACTCTATTAAAAGGAGTACCTTAATATCCAGTAGTTTCCCTTGAGGCCCGGCTGCCACCGGCTGGTAGGACAATAGATGTTGTGCAAGTTTCTCATTGCGAGCACGTACGACTATATATGGAAAACATGCCTACATGATTAATGAATTGATGTTCTTTCTTAATGCTTTATCAATCCTATCAATTGCCCAACTGTAATTTGTTCACCCAACACTTGTCACTTGTTATTGGAGAGTTACCACTAGTGTAGATCGCTGAGAACCCCGTGTCAACGCCCGGATTTTTAAGTCCAGATGCCTATTATGCCATACATCGCAATCCCAGGAATATTGTTGTTGCGAGACATAATAGTTGAATATCATAGAGTCATTATTTATTACAACACATCATCGTCTTACAAGGGTAGATCACATGATCCAATATTACAATAGTAGTTGATCTATTGATCATCGAACATCACAAATAGCGGAAGCGAAGTAGTAGTGGCTATCTAATCCACAGGCCAACGCTTGACGTCAGGAGTAGTCCTAGTTGTCGTAGACGTCCTGCTGTCCATCTTCCTCGTACTGCTGTTCACCTTCATAGTCTGGCCATTTGAATAGCCAGGGACAAAGCCATGAGTACTTTTAAAGTACTCGCAAACTAATACTAGTGTAAGCACTATCAATTTTTAGTAAGGGGATACTAAGCTCTAGGTTTATTTGCATAAAGCCAAGTTTATTTCATAAACATTTAGAAAAGACTCTTTATTTGCTAAACTAACTCAAGTGGGAACATTAGTGTCATTCCCACAACTCTGTTGTGATTCAATTCACAGTCACCATTCACCCCTTTTTAATTCAAGTCCCACATCATATGTCACATTTTTGAAAATGGTCTGATGACGGAACAGTATGGCCTTTCCAACCGTCCATAACCGTGGACACGGCTATTCGAATAGTTCTACACTCTGCAGAGGTCGTACACTTGTGCCACAACATTTGCAATAATCCGTCAGGGTTAACTGGCCCTGATTTATCATACTCCGTATGCGGACTACCAACCATAACCCTTCACTTACATACTCTAGTATGAGCACCTCTCCCCATGAGCTTGGCCTCCCGGTGAAAACCGCAGTCAACCCGGGAACTGCACAGGGCTTGGGCCGGACATTCACCTCATATTAACATCATTTCTCATCAGTTCTTTTGTTGTAGAGGCAGCCTCCAGCCTAACCCCGATGACGCTTGTTTAGAGGGAACCCATACTAAAGCACATAAATTTCTAGTTAAGCCCTTACCCATGTTGGGTATTGTGGGGGTACTTTCAAATTGGAATGGTATCGCATCCGAACCCAACCATCAGTTTTCGTAAAATTCACCAAGCCATTCACCAGTCATATTCACCTTCAAAATCTTTCAATAGAATGACTCATCATTCCAAGGTTTTCAAAGTCATTGGTTTTCACAAGTTCCCATCTCTAGTAGTCAATTTTAGTTTAGCACTAGCAACTACTTATGAGGGATGCTAAGTATCTTGGATTTCTCTAGGCTAAGTTTGATACTCTTGCACTACTCCATAACTAGACTAAGTGAGTCAGGAATCAAAAAGATACTTTGATAAACAAAATTTAGTAAAGCTTGTAAAGTAAAAACTTGGGATAGGAGCATTAAGCATAAAATAAAAAAATAATGGTGCCTTGCTCTTGTAGAGCTTGGCACAAGGGAACCTTGCAAGAGTGTTAGCTTGCCTTGATTGGTGAGGTGATCAAAGTTTTCTGGCTCTTCCACCTGGTAGAATACCTCCTCCTCTTGGTAGTCTCCGGTACTAGCGTCTATAGATGAATACGAGGTACACAATCACCAAACAATACTTACAATACGAGGTCAACCTTTCATATCTATTATGAGGGAGTAATAATTTAAATGGGGTGCTACACCTCATACATCTTAATACTAGTATGGAAATAATTTAATGTCTCTAAGTAACCAAGCATGAGGCTTATTAGACCAAGGTCAGTACCTCTATTTGAATTACTTAGGATCACAATTTAAATGAGAGAGGAGCTCTCATACTATTTAATTAAGTTTGTGTGTATGTGTTAAATGGACTAGAAATGGCTCCATAGCCATTATTTGAATCTAGTCCATGATCATGTATAGAACATATATCATATTTTTATATTATAAATTAGATTTTGTTAAATGTGAAATATTGCAATTGGATTCACTTCAAAATTCAAATTGGTTGATTTTTAAGATTTATTTGAATACTGAAAAGTCTCTGTTTTGTCATTTTTGCTATTCAAAATCTACACAACATATGGGGTTGAAACCAGTGAGGTTAGCTATATAATTTCATAAGCTTTCTGGAACATTTTGAATCACTCAAATTGGATTTGTAGATTTTGAACTATTCAATTTTGAGTTAGGCATCAGCAGGGAAATTGGAATTAACAGAAATTCGGTTTTTGAATTTAATGGGCTTGGCGGGAACGCGAAATGGGCTAAACGGGCGAAAAGACTTGGGCCGGCCCAGCAGTGTGACTCGCACACGCGGGCCGCCTGACGATGCGGGCTCCACCCGTCAGTGCGAAGCGGTACGCGCGCTGAGAGGCGTTGGATTAGAGGATGGATCGACGGCTCACAGAGGCCGTCGTCTCCGGCGGGATTCCGACGAGCTCACAGCGAGCCTAGGGGGTCAGAGGGTATACCGAGGTTCCCGCGGGGTTCTGCTGGGTGCTGGTCGACGTTGTCGATGGTGCTGAAGCTCCTGGTAGCAGTGGCGAGGCGCGGGGAAGCGTCAATCGTCGGCGGTGATCTGCGGGCTCCGGCGGGCTTCGTCTTGCAATTGGTGGTGCTCCGGCGAAATACTGTCAAATTGACTGGTGTAGAAGAAGCAGGGATGGGAGTAGAACGAGTTGGTGTGAAGAGTTGGAGCTCGGGGCGTCTCTATTTATAGCGGGGGAGGTGGCCGACGGGTGCTGTGAGAGGGTGTCCATGGCGCGGCCGCTCCGGTGTGCGAAAGGGCGTGGCGAGGACAGTATCTTGTAGGCGACGTCTAGGCGATGCTCAAGGTACAGCTAGAGCGTCCAGGGCGTGATAGAGTGGCTCGGGCGCATGCGAGTTCTGCCACGGCGTGCGCGGTATAAATCCGACGAGGACGACGGTGACGAGGCGGCCGCAGCTCCTCGAGTGTGTCTAGGCGATAGAGGGTGTGGAGTGGATGCTAGTTCCAGGCATAGGGATGCAGGGGGAGGACGGCGTCGCTCGAGTGCCCGCCGTACTGGCGCGCTCCAGAGCGCGGTGACTGCGTGCACAGGCGTGCACTGGCGTGCACTGGCACGGTCTGGGCATGCCTCGCCTGGCCAATGCCGTGCATGGGTGAGCCAGGGCTTGGTACTGGCAGTGTCCTTGTGTGTTAGAGATGCTCGGGGACATGGTGAAAGAGAGAGGGAGAGCCAGAGAGAGAGTGACCAAAGGTGGCCGGGTGTGCATGGCATGGTGCCTTTCTGCCCATCTCTCCACTTTAATCGACCAAGGTGGTACAAGTAGAGATGCAGGAGGGGTAGGGGAGAGATGATCATCACTGATAAAGCAGGGTTTAGGCCAAAATCTGCTGGACAATAGCATGTATTGCAAAATCCAGATGCTGCCTGCAAGGTGCTCGACACAATGGCCGCATGAAACTTTTTGTGGAATTTTGCAATTCTTTTTGGTGGAGCTCAAACATGTAATTAAAGTGAAAGAATGGTGGTGGTGGTATTCATTTTGGTGAAGTTTTGCAACAATTCAAAAGGTGGGTCATCTTCACATAGTTTCAAAGTCCCTACTTGTCTCCTCTATTCTGGTCAACCTAGTCAACTTCAGCAGTGGTGGTCAACAGAGAAAGTGTTCACCTTGACTTGGTCTTGGATGACATGGCTTTGTTTGACCAAGTTTAGTTTAGGATTTGAGAGATAAAGAGGTGCAAAGTAAGGAAGAAACTAAAATTGGGACATATGACCATTATCACATGTATGTGAGTTTTGAATTTTCCTTTGATTTGATTTTGGTTTCTTTGATGCATTTGTGTTTGTTTATCATATGTAAGCCTTTTACAAGCAAGGGATCAAGCAAAGGTGGCCTTTGGTTAAAGATTTGCAAATTTGGCTAAGTGTATGTGAGTGAATTTTGGGGATTTTCTCACTATGTTATTTCTCTCCATTTGATTTGACTTTTATTGACTCTAATGTGATTCTTATGGGTTTAGAAACATGTTCAAACCATTGAACCCATTTCAAATGGTCTTGTTCAAAGATTTGCAATTTTGGCCTTAATTCATAAGAGATGAGGTGTCAAATTTTACTAAACTTGTAAATGGTTGATCTTGCTTTACTTGGACATGGGTTAGGGTCAATTTAGTGTTATATTATGTTGAGAGATGGTTTCCCATCCTTTGGTCAAGGTTTAAAGTCATAAGGCAAAAATTGGTGAAATGGCTATGTGCCACATATGCCTCTATGCATATGTTGCATTTGAATTTTAATTTGACTTGGCTTGACCCAAATGGTGTGGTTGAGTGTTGAAATGGTATATGGAAGTGATCCAACCATTCACAACAAGTATTAGGGTCAATATTCTTAAATTCACATATTTGCTATTTTACTCTCATATGCCTCTATGGCATTTTTAGTTTCTTTTTATTTTCTTTGGAAACCACTTGGATTTGGTTTGATAAGTACTAGGTAAGGTGTGTGAAGGTTTTCCCAACCTCTAAACAAAGTAGAAAGGTCTAGGGTAAGGTTTTATAAATATAGCCATAGGCACATATGCCTTTTTCTTATTTAATATTCTTTTATTTTATTTTCACTAGGGTGGTGAAAAGAGGGGTGAGTTTTAGGGTTTAAGATCATTTTAAATACTAATAACAAGCAATCATGGCAATTGCACAAGAATTAAGCAAGATCACTATGCATGCCTCAGACTTAATTCAATAAATGTTTTTGTTGGTTCCAAAATTTGGAACTAGGGAAATTCATTGGTTTTGTTTTTGAAATTTTTGGGATGTTACAAACCCTTCCCCCTTAAACAAATCTCGTCCCGAGATTTTAAGAAAAGTTAGGTTCCTAAGAGAGATTGAGCATTTTGATTAACAGGAAGACATACTTGTCATGGTCTGGGGTGCTTCCTGAGCTTCAGTGGCAGTCATGTGGTAGAGGCGGCCGTTGTTGTTGTTCTGGTTCCTTCTACCGGCGAAGCGACGCTGTTGCTGGGCAGGTGCAGCAGTGTTGGCGGCAATCTTGGCAAGCTTCTTGGGGCACTCATTGGAGTAGTGGCCCACAACTCCACATTCATAGCAGTTGATGGTGGACTTGTCCTTCGGGGTGACGGGAGCAGTGTTGCTTCCAGTCCTCGGGGCAGTGTTTGTGTTGTTGTTGTTCCCATTGTTGCTGTTGCTGTTGGGGTTGTTATTGTGGTGGCTGTTGTTGTTGTTATTGGGGCGATAAGTCTGAGCAAGGGGCTTGCTGTATCTTGGGGTGAATCCTCCAGAGTGGTTGTTGCGGTGTTTCTGGGCATTGTGGGGCCCATTCTGGTTCATCATTCTGCGCTTGCGGTTCTCATTGGCCTGATGCAGCTTTCCTTCCATCTGTATGGCTGAGTCTACGAGGGCTTCGAGGTCAGCGAACGGAATATTCACTAACACAGTTTGCATCTCGTCATGCAGTCCGTTCAGAAATCTTTCCTTTCTCTTCTCATTGGTGTCGGTCTCATCCGGGGCGTACCTTGATAGAGTGAGAAACCTGTCGCGGTATTCCACCACCGACATCCTTCCTTGCTTGAGTTCACGAAACTCGTCTCTCATCTTCTTGATCAGTCCTTGGGGCACATGGTACTTGCTGAACTTCAGCTTGAAGTCTTCCCATGTCATCATCTGTCCCGCATACATTGCACGGGCACTCGTCCACCAGGCTCTGGCAGGTCCTGACAGGTAGTGGGTGGCAAACAGTACTTTTTCTGTGGCTTCAACTCCCGCAACTTCGAGGTTATTCTCCATGGTCTGGAGCCAGCCATCAGCATCTAGGGGCTCTTCAGTCTTGTTGAACATCGGTGGGTTGGTGTTCTAAAAATTCTTCAGCTTTGACCCAGGGTGATCATGGTTTCCATGGCCTTGATTGTTCTGAGCTATCTGTTGCAGTGCAGCAAGGTTTGCTTGGCGTTCAGCTCTTTCGGCTTCTTGGTCTGCCATCATTGTCTGCAACAGTTGCATCATGGCATCCTGGGTGGCGTTGCGGGTTGGTGGGGCCATCTGAACATTGAGGTAGCTGATAAGATAAGAGGGAATTTTCTAGGGTTTGTTTTGTTAAAATTTAAGAAGTTCATAAATTGAAAACGTGAGTAGTGTTGCGGGGGTAAAAACCAACAACACTTTTTCATTCATACCAAACATCATATATTACAAAGCTAACACACCATTGGTTTGAAGAACCATTCATCGTTCTACGATACAAGGGGATCCTGATACAACTCACACCTACTATAGTGCTTTAATGGTACTACCCTTCAGGGTGGATTCTTCGTCTTCACGGGTGATGTGCTTGGCGAGAGGCGAGGGCGTTGTCCAAATCCCTGCGGGTTTTGTACAACCTGAAGTCCTGATGTGCTACATAGGGGTTCATCTCCGCGTGCGGGGGCATGGTCATCGGTCTTCCCATGGGGTCATGTCTTGGGTAGTAGATGAAGCGAGTGTTCTTGATCTTGTCCTCATTTTGTCCGCACAGACGGAAAATTGCTGCATAGCTCTGACAAGTCCTTCCTTCCAGGTGTTTCCCGTTACAGAAAACCATATGGTTTCCCATACCGGGGCATCATGCCTTCTTCTTAGATCAGTAGAAACGTCCCACCGAGGTGGTTCTCCTAACTGAGTTTTGAGGGGTATTCCGAAGAACTCGGGATACGGGTGGCCTAGGTATTCCACTAGTTGCTTCAAATCCTTTTCGAACCCTAGGTCGCCTCCGCGACCAAGCTGATAGAACTCCCATTGGTACTCCATCTGTGAGCAATGAGGATGAGTAGGTTAATGAATTGATCAAGTGTGCAAAATTTTAGGTACAATTACCAAGAAAAGTAGAGCATGGATTTATTCTTTTGAAAAGATCTTAAGATAAGGGTGAGAATAAGTTTTCAGAAATATTCACTTTCTTTGTTTTGAAACTAAGTTTTTCGGACGTCCATTCTAACTAGGGTCTCCTAAGGTCAAACAATGGCTCTGATACCAACTTGTCAACGCCCGGATTTTTAAGTCCAGATGCCTATTATGCCATACATCGCAATCCCAGGAATATTGTTGTTGCGAGACATAATAGTTGAATATCATAGAGTCATTATTTATTACAACACATCATCGTCTTACAAGGGTAGATCACATGATCCAATATTACAATAGTAGTTGATCTATTGATCATCGAACATCACAAATAGCGGAAGCGAAGTAGTAGTGGCTATCTAATCCACAGGCCAATGCTTGACGTCAGGAGTAGTCCTAGTTGTCGTAGACGTCCTGCTGTCCATCTTCCTCGTACTGCTGTTCACCTTCATAGTCTGGCCATTTGAATAGCCAGGGACAAAGCCATGAGTACTTTTAAAGTACTCGCAAACTAATACTAGTGTAAGCACTATCAATTTTTAGTAAGGGGATACTAAGCTCTAGGTTTATTTGCATAAAGCCAAGTTTATTTCATAAACATTTAGAAAAGACTCTTTATTTGCTAAACTAACTCAAGTGGGAACATTAGTGTCATTCCCACAACTCTGTTGTGATTCAATTCACAGTCACCATTCACCCCTTTTTAATTCAAGTCCCACATCATATGTCACATTTTTGAAAATGGTCTGATGACGGAACAGTATGGCCTTTCCAACCGTCCATAACCGTGGACACGGCTATTCGAATAGTTCTACACTCTGCAGAGGTCGTACACTTGTGCCACAACATTTGCAATAATCCGTCAGGGTTAACTGGCCCTGATTTATCATACTCCGTATGCGGACTACCAACCATAACCCTTCACTTACATACTCTAGTATGAACTCCTCTCCCCATGAGCTTGGCCTCCCGGTGAAAACCGCAGTCAACCCGGGAACTGCACAGGGCTTGGGCCGGACATTCACCTCATATTAACATCATTTCTCATCAGTTCTTTTGTTGTAGAGGCAGCCTCCAGCCTAACCCCGATGACGCTTGTTTAGAGGGAACCCATACTAAAGCACATAAATTTGTAGTTAAGCCCTTACCCATGTTGGGTATTGTGGGGGTACTTTCAAATTGGAATGGTATCGCATCCGAACCCAACCATCAGTTTTTGTAAAATTCACCAAGCCATTCACCAGTCATATTCACCTTCAAAATCTTTCAATAGAATGACTCATCATTCCAAGGTTTTCAAAGTCATTGGTTTTCACAAGTTCCCATCTCTAGTAGTCAATTTTAGTTTAGCACTAGCAACTACTTATGAGGGATGCTAAGTATCTTGGATTGCTCTAGGCTAAGTTTGATACTCTTGCACTACTCCATAACTAGACTAAGTGAGTCAGGAATCAAAAAGATACTTTGATAAACAAAATTTAGTAAAGCTTGTAAAGTAAAAACTTGGGATAGGAGCATTAAGCATAAAATAAAAAAATAATGGTGCCTTGCTCTTGTAGAGCTTGGCACAAGGGAACCTTGCAAGAGTGTTAGCTTGCCTTGATTGGTGAGGTGATCAAAGTTTTCTGGCTCTTCCTCCTGGTAGAATACCTCCTCCTCTTGGTAGTCTCCGGTACTAGCGTCTATAGATGAATATGAGGTACACAATCACCAAACAATACTTACATGCTAGCCTAAAACACACAAGAGGGTTCACACAACTTATTCTAATATCAATTCAAGCATGGTATGGTGAGTTACTTGGTTTGTTCTTATTTAAGAGAAAAATAATTTCCTCTCATTAGGGGCATTTATTTGATTTGCTATTTAAGTCTTTGGAGAAAATAATTTCCTCTCATTAAATCATATCAAGATTTAATCTCCACAAATAATAATAAGGTATGAAATATAAGTTGACCAAGGTCAACCTTTCATATCTATTATGAGGGAGTAATAATTTAAATGGGGTGCTACACCTCATACATCTTAATACTAGTATGGAAATAATTTAATGTCTCTAAGTAACCAAGCATGAGGCTTATTAGACCAAGGTCAGTACCTCTATTTGAATTACTTAGGATCACAATTTAAATGAGAGAGGAGCTCTCATACTATTTAATTAAGTTTGTGTGTATGTGTTAAATGGACTAGAAATGGCTCCATAGCCATTATTTGAATCTAGTCCATGATCATGTACAGAACATATATCATATTTTTATATTATAAATTAGATTTTGTTAAATGTGAAATATTGCAATTGGATTCACTTCAAAATTCAAATTGGTTGATTTTTAAGATTTATTTGAATACTGAAAAGTCTCTGTTTTGTCATTTTTGCTATTCAAAATCTACACAACATATGGGGTTGAAACCAGTGAGGTTAGCTATATAATTTCATAAGCTTTCTGGAACATTTTGAATCACTCAAATTGGATTTGTAGATTTTGAACTATTCAATTTTGAGTTAGGCATCAGCAGGGAAATTGGAATTAACAGAAATTCGGTTTTTGAATTTAATGGGCTTGGCGGGAACGCGAAATGGGCTAAACGGGCGAAAAGACTTGGGCCGGCCCAGCAGTGTGACTCGCACACGCGGGCCGCCTGACGATGCGGGCTCCACCCGTCAGTGACCCTTTAAAAGCCGAAGCGGTACGCGCGCTGAGAGGCGTTGGATTAGAGGATGGATCGACGGCTCACAGAGGCCGTCGTCTCCGGCGGGATTCCGACGAGCTCACAGCGAGCCTAGGGGGTCGGAGGGTTTACCGAGGTTCCCGCGGGGTTCTGCTGGGTGCTGGTCGATGTTGTCGATGGTGCTGAAGCTCCTGGTAGCAGTGGCGAGGCGCGGGGAAGCGTCAATCGTCGACGGTGATCTGCGGGCTCCGGCGGGCTTCGTCTTGCAATTGGTGGTGCTCCGGCGAGATACTGTCAAATTGACTAGTGTAGAAGAAGTAGGGATGGGAGTAGAACGAGTTGGTGTGAAGAGTTGGAGCTCGGGGCGTCTCTATTTATAGCGGGGGAGGTGGCCGACGGGTGCTGTGAGAGGGTGTCCATGGCGCGGCCGCTCCGGTGTGCGAAAGGGCGTGGCGAGGACAGTATCTTGTAGGCGACGTCTAGGCGATGCTCAAGGTACAGCTAGAGCGTCCAGGGCGTGATAGAGTGGCTCGGGCGCATGCGAGTTCTGCCACGGCGTGCGCGGTATAAATCCGACGAGGACGACGGTGACGAGGCGGCCGCAGCTCCTCGAGTGTGTCTAGGCGATAGAGGGTGTGGAGTGGATGCTAGTTCCAGGCATAGGGATGCAGGGGGAGGACGGCGTCGCTCGAGTGCCCGCCGTACTGGCGCGCTCCAGAGCGCGGTGACTGCGTGCACAGGCGTGCACTGGCGTGCACTGGCACGGTCTGGGCGTGCCTCGCCTGGCCAATGCCGTGCATGGGTGAGCCAGGGATTGGTACTGGCAGTGTCCTTGTGTGTTAGAGATGCTCGGGGACATGGTGAAAGAGAGAGGGGAGAGCCAGAGAGAGAGTGACCAAAGGTGGCCGGGTGTGCATGGCATGGTGCCTTTCTGCCCATCTCTCCACTTTAATCGACCAAGGTGGTACAAGTAGAGATGCAGGAGGGGTAGGGGAGAGATGATCATCACTGATAAAGCAGGGTTTAGGCCAAAATCTGCTGGACAATAGCATGTATTGCAAAATCCAGATGCTGCCTGCAAGGTGCTCGACACAATGGCCGCATGAAACTTTTTGTGGAATTTTGCAATTCTTTTTGGTGGAGCTCAAACATGTAATTAAAGTGAAAGAATGGTGGTGGTGGTATTCATTTTGGTGAAGTTTTGCAACAATTCAAAAGGTGGGTCATCTTCACATAGTTTCAAAGTCCCTACTTGTCTCCTCTATTCTGGTCAACCTAGTCAACTTCAGCAGTGGTGGTCAACAGAGAAAGTGTTCACCTTCACTTGGTCTTGGATGACATGGCTTTGTTTGACCAAGTTTAGTTTAGGATTTGAGAGATAAAGAGGTGCAAAGTAAGGAAGAAACTAAAATTGGGACATATGACCATTATCACATGTATGTGAGTTTTGAATTTTCCTTTGATTTGATTTTGGTTTCTTTGATGCATTTGTGTTTGTTTATCATATGTAAGCCTTTTACAAGCAAGGGATCAAGCAAAGGTGGCCTTTGGTTGAAGATTTGCAAATTTGGCTAAGTGTATGTGAGTGAATTTTGGGGATTTTCTCACTATGTGATTTCTCTCCATTTGATTTGACTTTTATTGACTCTAATGTGATTCTTATGGGTTTAGAAACATGTTCAAACCATTGAACCCATTTCAAATGGTCTTGTTCAAAGATTTGCAATTTTGGCCTTAATTCATAAGAGATGAGGTGTCAAATTTTACTAAACTTGTAAATGGTTGATCTTGCTTTACTTGGACATGGGTTAGGGTCAATTTAGTGTTATATTATGTTGAGAGATGGTTTCCCATCCTTTGGTCAAGGTTTAAAGTCATAAGGCAAAAATTGGTGAAATGGCTATGTGCCACATATGCCTCTATGCATATGTTGCATTTGAATTTTAATTTGACTTGGCTTGACCCAAATGGTGTGGTTGAGTGTTGAAATGGTATATGGAAGTGATCCAACCATTCACAACAAGTATTAGGGTCAATATTCTTAAATTCACATATTTGCTATTTTACTCTCATATGCCTCTATGGCATTTTTAGTTTCTTTTTATTTTCTTTGGAAACCACTTGGATTTGGTTTGATAAGTACTAGGTAAGGTGTGTGAAGGTTTTCCCAACCTCTAAACAAAGTAGAAAGGTCTAGGGTAAGGTTTTATAAATATAGCCATAGGCACATATGCCTTTTTCTTATTTAATTTTCTTTTATTTTATTTTCACTAGGGTGGTGAAAAGAGGGGTGAGTTTTAGGGTTTAAGATCATTTTAATACTAATAACAAGCAATCATGGCAATTGCACAAGAATTAAGCAAGATCACTATGCCTCAAACTTAATTCAATAAAAGTTTTTGTTGGTTCCAAAATTTGGAACTAGGGAAATTCATTGGTTTTGTTTTTGAAATTTTTGGGATGTTACACCCCGGTCCATCTCTCATCATCATATACTTGTTCTACATGTCATTAGAAGTAGTATCAACTATCTTCTGGTGCCATTACCTCTGTGTTGCTATTACTGCTGCTGTGTTACTTTTACTACTGCTCTCATATTACTGCTACTTTCACATCACCCCTGTTGCTAGTGCTTTTCCAGGTGCAGCTGAATTGACAACTCAGTTGTTAAGGCTTATAAGTATTCTTTACCTCCCCTTGTGTCGAATTAATAAATTTGGGTTATACTACCCTCGAAGACTGCTGCGATCCCCTATACTTGTGGGTTATCAAGACTGTTTTCTGGCGCCGTTGCCGGGGAGGCATAGCTCTACTCATAAGTTCACCTGGGGAGTACACTCTACCTCTATCTCTGTTTTTATTTTATTTTATTTTGTTTTGCTTAGTTTACTTTTGTCTAGTTTATTTGTGCTTAGTTTATTTCTGTTTAGTATTATTTTGCTTAGTTTACTTTTGCTTAGTTTCTTTTTGTCTTGTTTTATTTTTCTCATAAACCCAAAAATCCATAAAAATTTGAAAAACCTAAAAATTAAAAACTGCTATTATGGGAGAACCTACAACCTACTTGGAGCTTATGGAATGTTATAATTGTTATAGAGAATCAAGAACGGGAACAGTAATGAGTGCTATGATAGAAAAATTGAATACAATGGCTAGAATCTTGCTTAGACGCCATGATATAAACTGTTGCTCTCAACAGGATAAACATCTTAAATTTCAATGTGGCTTTAGTGAGGAATTTTTTATTAAGAGCTATAACCGGAATTGCTATATTCATTATGGGTTCGAAGAGGTAGAACAATTTGTCTTATTTATGGGAGCCTCTGAGATAGAATCCTTCATGGTTGAGAATTATGAAACTTGTGCTATTTGTAAGGACCTTAAAGATTATGTCTCTACTATCCTTAATTCTTGCATACAATGCTACAGTAGGAATCCTTATATCCTTGATTATAAAGAGAGACACATTAATGCACAAGAATGCACTCACAATTTGCAGGAACCGGTGGAAGAAGAAATTGATGAACCTGAAAGCGCATTGGATGAAAAAGAGGAGGAAATTGATGAACCTGAAAGCTCATTGGATGAAAAAGAAGAGGAGAGCGACAAACAAAAGGAGGAAGAATGGATTAGCTACCCATGCCAACCTTCTAATGAGAGTAACTCTTTATCTCTTACACTATTTGATTGTCCTCCATGCTTACCGAAAGAGGTTGAATGTTATGTTCCTGTGGATTCTCTTGAAATATTGCCTATGAGTAAAACTTGTGAGAATAATTATGCTACTGTTATATATGATAATCCATGCTACTTTGATAAATCTTATGATAATGCTTTGTTTGTGCCTGATGTCGAAATGCATGGTACTAAAGAATTTTGCTTGGCAAATGTTTATGATAAAGCTCTAGATGATGGTCCTATGTTACTTGATAATATTAATTGTACTACTAATGAAAATGGGATTGGAGAGTTCTTGACTTATTCTATGAGTCCCATATCTCTTGAGATTGATCAACTACCTTGTTATATTATTAATAAAAGTAAGTTTGAAAGTTTTAATTCCACTATTCTTGAACTTGATAAAAGTTATGTGTTTGGAAATCATGAAAAGTATGCTGCATGTGATAGTTATATTGTTGAGTTTGTTAATGAAGCTACTGAAAATTATTATGAGAGAGGAAAATATGGTTGTAGAAATTTGTGTGGCACTAATACACCTCTCTATGTGCTGAAATTGTTGAAATTACACTTGTTCTATCTTCCTATGCTTGTTACTTTGCTTTTCATGAACTTGTTTATTTACAAGATTCCTATGCATAGGAAGCATGTTAGACTTAAATGTGTTTAGAATTTGCCTCTTGATGCTCTCTTTTGTTTCAAATACTATTTCTTGCGAGTGCATCATCAAAACTGCTGAGCCCATCTTAATGGCTATAAAGAAAGAACTTCTTGGGAGATAACCCATGTGTTATTTTGCTACAGTACTTTGTTTTATATTTGTGTCTTGGAAGTTGTTTACTACTGTAGCAACCTCTCCTTATCTTAGTTTTGTGTTTTGTTGTGCCAACTGAAGCCTCTAATCGAAGGTTGATACTAGATTTGGATTTCTGCGCAGAAACAGATTTCTATCTGTCACGAATCTGGGGAGTTTTCTCTGTAGGTAACTCAGAAAAATATGCCAATTTACGTGCGTGTTCCTCAGATATGTACGCAACTTTCATTAGTTTTGAGTTTTCTGATTTGAGGAACGGAAGTATTTATTAAAAATTCGTCTTTACGGACTGTTCTATTTTGACAGATTCTGCCTTTTATTTCGCATTGCTTCTTTCGCTGTGTTGGGTGGATTTCTTTGTTCCATTACCTTCCAGTAGCTTTGAGCAATGTCCAGAAGTGTTAAGAATGATTGTGTCACCTCTGAACATGTGAGTTTTTTATTATGTACTAACCCCTCTAATGAAGTTTATGAGAAGTTTGGTGTGAAGGAAGTTTTCAAGGGTCAAGAGAGGAGGATGATATATGATCAAGAAGAGTGAAAAGTCTAAGCTTGGGGATGCCCCCGTGGTTCATCCCTGCATATTTCAAAAAGACTCAAGCGTCTAAGCTTGGGGATGCCCAAGGTATCCCCTTCTTCATCAACTTATCAGGTTTCTTCTATTGAAACTATATTTTTATTCGGTCACATCTTATGTGCTTTACTTGGAGCGTCTGTGTGCTTTTATTTTTGTTTTTGTTTGAATAAAGATGGATCCTAGCAATCCTTGTGTGGGAGAGAGACACGCTCCGCTTTTTCATATGAACGCTTGTTCTTCGTTTTACTTTTAATGTTCAATGATAAAAGTTGGAAGCTACAATAATTATTTTTATTTGGTTGGAAACAGAAAATGCCTCATAATGTCTTGGATAATTTGACACTTGGCAATTGTTTTGAGCTCTCAAGTAGATCATGATTAAGTTTTTTTCATGTAGTTTAAACCTATTAGTGGAGAACTACCGTAGAGCTTGTTGAAATTGGTTTGCATGATTGGTCTCTCTTAAGGTCTAGATATTTTCTGGTAAAAGTGTTTGAGCAACAAGGAAGACAGTGTAGAGTATTATAATGTTTGCAATATGTTCTTATGTAAGTTTTGCTGTACCGGTTTATACTTGTGTTTGCTTCAAATAACCTTGCTAGCCAAAGCCTTGTACTGAGAGGGAATACTTCTCGTGCATCCAAAATCCTTGAGCCAAAAACTATGCCATGTGTGTCCACCATACCTACCTACTATGTGGTGTTTCCTGCCATTCCAAGTAAATACTTCATGTGCTACCTTTAAACCTTCAAAATGCTTCTCAATTTGTGTTAATGTTTTATAGCTCATGAGGAAGTATGTGGTGTTTTATCTTTCAACCTTGTCATTTACTCTTGACAGACTTTCCAATGGACTAGTGGCTTCATCCGCTTATCCAATAATTTTGCAAAAAGAGCTGGCAATGGGGTTCCCAGCCCCGATTAATTAAACTTCATTAATAATTCTCTTCACATGTTTTGCTCTGATTCATCAGTAAGCAACTTAATTTTGCAAATAGACACTCCTCCATGGTATGAGATTGATTGGAAGGCACCCGAGGATTCGGTTAGCCATGGCTTGTGTAAGCAAAGGTTGGGAGGAGTGTCAACCATAAATAAAACTAAAGTACATGTGTAAACAAAAGAGAAGAGGGATGATCTACCTTGCTGGTAGAGATAACGTCCTTCATGGGAGCCGCTCTTGAAAGTCTGGTTGGCGAGGTAGTTGGAGTACCCATTACCATTCGTTGACAACAACAAACACCTCTCAAAACTTTACTTTTATGCTCTCTATATGATTTCAAAAACTTAAAAAGCTCTAGCACATGATTTAATCCCTGCTTCCCTCTGCGAAGGGCCTTTCTTTTTACTTTTATGTTGAGTCAGTTTACCTACTTCCTTCCATCTTAGAAGCAAACACTTGTGTCAACTGTGCATTGATTCTTACATACTTGCTTATTTGCATTCATCATATTACTTTATGTTGACAATTATCCATGAGATATGCATGTTGAAAGTTGAAAGCAACCGCTGAAACTTATATCTTCCTTTGTGTTGCTTCGATGCCTTTACTTTGAATTTATTGCTTTATGAGTTAACTCTTGTGCAAGGCTTTTGATACTTGTCTTGAAAGTATTATTCATGAAAAGTTTTTGCTATATGTTATCTACTTGTTAGCAACTATAGATCATTGCCTTGAGTCACTTCATTCATTTCATATGCTTTGTAATAGTATGATCAAGGTTATGTAAGTAGCATGTCACTACAGAAATTATTCTTTTTATCGTTTACCTGCTCGGGACGAGCAGGAACTAAGCTTGGGGATGCTGATACGTCCCCGACGTATCCATAATTTCTGTCGTTCCATGCTTGTTTTATGACAATACTTACATGTTTTGCTTGCACTTTATGATGATTTCATGCATTTTCCGGAACTAACCTATTAACGAGATGCCACAGTGCCAGTTCCTGTTTTCTGCTGTTTTTGGTTCCAGAAAGGCTGTTCGGGCAATATTCTCGGAATTGGACGAAATCAACGCCAAACCTCCTATTTTTTCCGGAAGCATCCAGAACACCGAAGGGGAGTCGGGGAGGGGCCAGAGGGCCACCAGACCATAAGGCGGCGCGGCCTGGCCTGGGCCCGCGCCACCCTATGGTGTGGAGCCCCCAGGCACCCTCCTGCGCTGCCTCTTCGCCCATAAAACCCCTTTCGACCTAAAAACACCGTACCAATTGACGAAACTCCAGAAAAGTTACTGTGGCGCCGCCGCCATCGCGAAACTCCAATTCGGGGGACAGAAGTCTCTGTCCCGGCACCCTGCCGGGACGGGGAAGTGCCCCCGGAAGCCATCTCCATCGACGCCACCGCCTCCATCATGCTCCGTGAGTAGTTCCCCCATGGACTACGGGTTCTAGCTGTAGCTAGTTGGTATTCTCTCCCTCCATGTACTTCAATACAATGATCTCATGAGCTGCCTTACATGATTGAGATTCATCTGATGTAATCGGTGTTGTGTTTGTTGGGATCCGATGGATGATACATTATGATTAGTCTATCTATAAAGTTTGTGAAGTTATTGTTGCTGCAATCTTGTTATGCTTAATGCTTGTCACTAGGGCCCGAGTGGCATGATCTTAGATTTGAGCTCTATAATTATTGTTTAGATTGTATCTACAAGTTGTATGCACATGTCACTGTCCGGAACCAATGGCCCCGAAGTGACAGAAATCGGGACAACCGGAGGGGATGGTAGTGATGTGAGGATCACATGTTTTCACGGTGTGTTAATGCTTTGCTCCGGTACTCTATTAAAAGGAGTACCTTAATATCCAGTAGTTTCCCTTGAGGCCCAGCTGCCACCGGCTGGTAGGACAATAGATGTTGTGCAAGTTTCTCATTGCGAGCACGTACGACTATATATGGAAAACATGCCTACATGATTAATGAATTGATGTTCTTTCTTAATGCTTTATCAATCCTATCAATTGCCCAACTGTAATTTGTTCACCCAACACTTGTCACTTGTTATTGGAGAGTTACCACTAGTGTAGATCACTGAGAACCCCGGTCCATCTCTCATCATCATATACTTGTTCTACATGTCATTAGAAGTAGTATCAACTATCTTCTGGTGCCATTACCTCTGTGTTGCTATTACTGCTGCTGTGTTACTTTTACTACTGCTCTCATATTACTGCTACTTTCACATCACCCCTGCTGCTAGTGCTTTTCCAGGTGCAGCTGAATTGACAACTCAGTTGTTAAGGCTTATAAGTATTCTTTACCTCCCCTTGTGTCGAATCAATAAATTTGGGTTATACTACCCTCGAAGACTGCTGCAATCCCCTATACTTGTGGGTTATCACCCCCGAGGCTACAGCCAAGGACTTGTGCTTGGTTGTAGGCTCAATACTTTAACGCCTTATGCCGCTATATTGTCATTCTTTCTCGAGCTTTTCATATCTATCGGGTGCGCCACCAGCGCTCCCGATGGGAGTAGCCCCCGAGGCTATGAAGAAATGCTTGCTTTTGATCATAGGCTCTCGCCATTTCTATTTTGTCATACTCGAGTTTTTCTTTTTTTTCCAAAGTAGCCCCCAAGCATTTGATAAAAAACTTGTATTTGATCAAAAGCTCTCGAAATAATCAATAGTCTTTTACTGCCGCCAATTTCATTAATCTTCACAGCCGAGATTTTCGCTTAGCAAGGTGACATCATTACTGACGATAGCTACGATCACTGTATCGGGAAGACGCGAGTACTGCTCTCTCTCTGTCTTGCGGGCCCAAAACCCTCATCAATTTGACACGTCGTGCAAGTGGGGGACACACGTCCTCCGCTTTTCCTGGCGCACGCACTGTAGCGCCTGTTCCTTTCCTTCACAGTGAAAATATATTTTTACCCCTTATCCATGTGTACAACATCCATCTCACAATTATTCCATCCAACGGTGCGTCGTTTCGCCAATTCTCTATATAAGGTCGTCTTCTTCCTCCGTTCATCCTTTCGCTTGCGCCGCACCTCTGCTCTCCTCTGCAAAAATCCCCCATTGCGCCCAACACTTCCCGAGCTCAGCCACACTTGCACTTCGCGCCTACGCCATTGTTGATGCCACCACGCGCACGGCTCACCAGGCACAACACTCCTGAGTCAAAGATGGCGGCGGAAGATCTGGAGTGGGAGAGATCCAAGATTTCAAATCAAGACCTCAACCTGATGAAGAAGCTTGGGTTGATGAAGAAGAAGGAAGCTCTGCGCTTCCCTAGCGAGGAAAGCTATCCATCGCCTCCTATCGAGTATCGGGTCAGTTTTGTTGACCACCTTATTCGCAGCCTCTCTACCCCCATTCATGATTTCCTCCGCGGTCTTCTCTTCATTTACGGGTTGCAGCTGCATCAGCTGACTCCCAATTCCATCCTCCATGTCTCGATTTTCATTAACCTCTGTGAGTGCTTCCTCGGAGTCCATCCTAATTGGGCTCTGTGGAAGCGCATCTTCTGTCTCCGCCGCAATGGCTCCCACAACATCGCCTACAACATAGGCGGTGTTGTTATTTGCGTTCGCCCTGACTTCGAGTATTTTGACGTCAAATTCCCTGACTCCGTCCAAGGGTGGCGCAAAAGATGGCTCTATGTGCACGAACAAAGCTCCGACTCGGCGGAGTACAACATAGCTCCTTTCGATGGAAGTGCCAAGATTCTTCGCCGCCGATCTTGGGACGCTGAAGCCACTGAAGAAGAAAAAACGGCGACAGAGGCACTGATGTCCCGTATCCATGAGCTTCAAAACACCCGTGGCAAGGAGTTGTCGGGTATCCAGATCACAGCGTACTTCCTTAGGATTAGAGTGTAGCCTTTACAAGCTCGCAAAAATCCCCTTTGGATGTATGCTGGCGAAGAAGATGCCGATAGGCTCTCCAAGGACCTTTCTGTAAATGACTTGGAGAAGCTTATCCGAAGAATTTCGTCGCTCAGCAAGAAAGATGCTATTCCATTCTCTTGCCGCGTGGAGCCATATAGTGGCACCAACGCCCTCCCCAAGGTATTTTCTTCGACTATTAGTTTGTCCTCTCGACTTTTTTGTCCTCTCGACTTTTTTAATATTTATCGACTACTATTTTGCTGACATCCCCTGCGTAACTTCTTGTCGACATTCCTTGTCTTTGTAGAATCATCCAGTTCTAGCTTCTCTTCCTCCTCTTCCTGGAGGTGGAGAAGTCGAAGAACGGGCTGTTGTCACCGACGACAACCAGGGTACTTCTCGCCCTGAGAGTGAAGTCGCGGGTTCTCCAAAATCCGCGGCCTCCTCTGAAAAAGAAGTTGAATCCGAGGCTACCGCATCGACACACTCTCTTCCCTCTGCTGTTTCTCCAAGGAACAAGAGAAAAAGGGACGAAGTTGCCGATTCTGGCACCTCCAAATCCGGCGCACCTCCTGCCGAAGAAGTTGTTCCCACTGAAGAAAGGACAACTTTCAACCCTTATGAAGATGCCCTTGTCAGCTCGTAAGTTCTTGTTGCTCTTTGTTGTTTGCTCCCGATATTTTGTCTATGTTGTTTCTTATATTGTCGCCTATTTATTGTAGTGGTGACGAGGATGAAAATCCACCTATCGACGCGACTGCTCGAACGAGTACGTCTCATACTTTAGTTGTCTCTGAAGCTCAACCTGATGGGGATGAAACCTCGCCTCCTCAGCAAGACATCGAGCACCCTACTCCAGTTGTGAGCCCCCGTGCCTCTTCACCAAAGAGAGCTAGGGTCGAGCCAGCCAAAGAGCCTACCCTGTTAATTGGTGGTTCCACGACTCCTTCAATGGATGATGTAAGTTTTCCCTTCTTCTTTTATGTTCAGAACATTTCAATGCTTTCGACTCTCCTTTGTGTTTTGCTTCTCCTTTGCTTGTTGCTGTCGAACTTTCGCGTCCTATATTGATTTCTCTTTCTCTGATTTTCTTTTCAGCCTTTGATGAAGGAGTTTATCCGTCTCGGTACCCAATTCGTCGGGTACCATGACCATGCTAAAAAGCTTGAAGGTACTATTTTTCTGCTTCTTCAGCTGAATAAACTTTCCATCAATTTTTTTGTCATGACATTTGTTACTATCAATTGTTTTGCCAGCCAATCTTGCTGAAGCTAACAAACGTGCTGATGCTCTTGCTCTTAAATTGGAGCAAAGTGAAAAAGCTTGCAAGAAAGCTGAATCAAATGCCGCCGTTGTCGAAGATCTTCGAAAAAGACTTCACGACGCGGAAACTTCTTTAAGTGAAAACATAGCTCAACAGTCTGCTCGTGAAGATGAAATCTTGACTCGCTTGGAGTCACAGAGTCGACGTTTTGTTAGTAAGTACTCAGATCATTGCTATTTCTTCGGGTCATCATATTCTTCCTGGCGCGCTTTTCTTTTGACAAGCTTCCTTTTGCTCATTTAGGAAAAACGCAGCAAGATTATGATCTAGAAAATCCTGAAGGTGATCGCCTTCTCGACGCGCTCTCCCTCCTTGAGATTCATGGAGATGAGGCACGCCAAGGCCTTGCTGACGCTAGAGTAGGTCTGTCGCGGCTTTTTCCCTACTTCTTCGTGAAGAAAGAAGAACCCAAGACTTTTACTGCTCTCGCCAAGTGCTTCAATTCTAAAGAAAATCGACTAGACCAGTTTCGATATGTTTACCTCTGTCCATCGCATTGCTTGCAGTTGACGAAGTCGATGATCTTGAACATGCCATCGAGATCAGCTCCTTGACACCTCTAGTTCCCGCAGACGGCGCCAATTGACAAGGGATTAACTTATCAATGCCTACGGATTGTAGACTAGGGTTTTAGTCGGAAGTAGAGGGCAAGTAGATCTCGAAGGTTTCAACCGAAAAGTGCTCGACGATTATGAAAACTAGGGTTGCGTGAAACAATGAATCGATGCTCTCTTTGTCCCTCGACTCCTCCTTATATAGGAGGCGGAGCCGAGGGATTCGTAATACACAAGTTACAGAGTCCGGGAGGGTTTCCAACCCGTCCCGTAAAATTACAAGTATGTATTTCCTAATACAACTCTAGCTTTCCTTAGTATCAACTTGGGCTTCCAAACTTCATATTCATCGAGTCGTGGACCTTCAGTAAACCCTGGGTACTATCTTTGGCAGGCCCATTGGGGATGCCTATGTCACTAGGGATACAAAGTTCTTGAAGCAAATATGACAATGTGTTTTTGTTTGGGTGTCCTAGACGACGATGCCAAATAGGAACAGAGGAAAGCATGGCTTGAGGTGTGGAGGTGGGCGATCCATGTAGAGGATAAAGATTGCCAGAGTTATTGTGGCGGGCGAGGAGCTTCCCCGTTTGTAGATCCTTCACAGACAAACCAAAGGGGTCAAATGCCAAAGAGATAAGATTATCAGTAGTAAATTGGCAAATAGATATGAGATTTTTTATTAAAGAGGGAGCGAGGAGTATGTGTCGTAGAAGAAAATTAACATGAGGATGAGAGATATAAGAGTTCCCGGTGCCAAAGATGGGAATAGACGAGCCATCACCAATTGTAATCGAAGAGAAAGGCGAGGAAGAACAATCTGACAGAAAATTAATATTTGAAGACATGTGCGAAAATCCAATCCGTACCTTCGTTGTTGTTGAGGGTGAAGTTGTTCATGGCTGCGAGGAAGGCGGCTTGGTCCCAGCTTGGCGTAGAGGGTGTGTTCGATGGCCCTGGCATGAAAGTTGGTGTAGGCGTGGGAGGCAGGGATGGTGGAGCACCGTACATGTAGGGCGAGACCGGCGGCGGGAGCATGTAGGCCGGCGCTGGAGCTTGAGCAGTGTAGACCTTGGCCGGTGATCGAGAGCCAAGAAGGCCGGGCGAGACAGTCGATGGAAGGAGGCCGGGGCTCCATGATCCGGTGTAGGCTGGCGGAGCACCGTACAAAGAAGGTGCCGACCAGGGCATGGGTGTTGGAGATATGCCCAAGAGGCAATAATAAATGGTTATTATATATCTTTGTGTTTATGATAATGTTTACATATCATGCTATAATTGTATTAACCGAAACATTGATACATGTGTGTTATGTAAACAACAAGGAGTCCCTAGTAAGCCTCTTGTATAACTAGATTGTTGATTAATAGATGATCATAGTTTCATGATCATGAACATTGGATGTTATTAATAAACAAGGTTATGTCATTATATGAATGATGTAATGGACACACCCAATTTAGCGTAGCATATGATCACGTCATTAAGTTCTATTTGCTATAAGCTTTCGATACATAGTTACCTAGTCCTTTCGACCATGAGATCATATAAATCACTTATGCCGGAAGGGTACTTTGATTACATCAAACGCCACTGCGTAAATGGGTGGTTATAAAGGTGGGATTAGGTATTCGGAAAGTATGAGTTGAGGCATATGGATCAACAGTGGGATTTGTCCATCCCGATGTTGGATAGATATACTCTGGGCCCTCTCGGTGGAATGTCGTCTAATTAGCTTGCAAGCATATGAATGGTTCATAAGAGATGACATATCACGGTACGAGTAAAGAGTACTTGTCAGGAGACGAGGTTGAACGAGGTATAGAGATACCGATGATCAAACCTCGGACAAGTAAAATATCGCGTGACAAAGGGAATCGGTATCGTATGTGAATGGTTCAATCGATCACTAAGTCATCGTTGAATATGTGGGAGCCATTATGGATCTCCAGATCCCGCTATTGGTTATTGGTCAGAGAGAGGTCCCAACCATGTCTGCATAGTTTGCGAACCGTAGGGTGACACACTTAAGGTTTGATGTCGTTTAAGTAGATATGGAATATGGAATGGAGTTCGAAGTTTTTGTTCGGAGTCTCGGATGGGATCCAGGACATCACGAGGAGTTCCGGAATGGTCCGGAGAATAAGATTCATATATAGGAAGTCATTTTATAAGTTTGAAAATGATCCGGTGCATTTATGGAAGGTTCTAGAAGGTTCTAGAAAAGTCCGGAAGAAATCACTATGGAAGGCGGAGTCCCGGAGGGACTCCACTAGCTAGGCCGGCCAACCCTAAGGGGAGGAGTCCCAGGTGGGCTCCACCTAAGGTGGCCGGCCACCCCACCTCAAGGAAAGGTGGGAGTCCCACCTTGAGTAGGACTCCCCCCTTGAGTAGGTTTCCCACCTATGGGAGGTTTTGTTGTTGGGGTCTTATTCGAAGACTTGGACTACAACTCTTGGGGATTTCCACCTATATAATGAGGAGGAGAGGGAGGGGGCAGCCCACTCTTGGCCGCACCACCAAAGGGTTCCCATGGCCGGCGCCCTAGCCACCCCCTCTCCCCAAACCCTAGCCTCTCCTCCTCCACATAATACTCCTGCAGCGCATAGGCGAAGCCCTGCCGGAGTTCTCCACCACCACCGCCACCACGCCGTCGTGCTGCCGGGATTCCGAGGAGGATCTACTACTTTCGCTGCCCGCTGGAACGGGGAGAAGGACGTCTTCATCAACACCGAACGTGTGACCGAGTACGGAGGTGCTGCCCGATTGTGGCACCGTCGAGATCTTCTACGCGCTTTTGAAAGCGGCAAGTGATCATCTTCTGCAACAACGAGATCTAATCTCGTAGGCTTTGGAAATCTTCAAGTGTTAGTCTCGTTCATCCCCTCGTTGCTACCATCTTCTAGATTGCATCTTGGCTTGGATTGCGTTCTCGCGGTAGGAATTTTTTTGTTTTCTATGCTACGAATCCCTTCAGTGGTATCATAGCCAGGTCTATGCATAGATTGGTTGCACGAGTAGAACACAATTGTTTTGTGGGCGTTGATGCTTTGTTGTCTTTAGTTTGAGTACTTTGCATCTTTATGGCATAGTGGGATGAAGCGGCTCGGGCTAACTTTACATGACCGCGTTCATGAGATTTGCTCCACGCTTGACATGCAACTTGTATTGCATAAGTGGCTTTGCGGGTGTCTGTCTCTCCTACTATAGTGAAGATTCAATTTACTCTTCTATTGACAACACTAGTATCACCGTTGTGGTTCATGTTCGTAGGTAGATTGGATCTTACTCGAAAACCCTAAACCACGTAAAATATGCAAACCAAATTAGAGACGTCTAACTTGTTTTTGCAGGGTTTGGTGATGTGATATGGCCATGATGTGATGATGAATATGTATGAGATGATCATTATTGTATTGTGGCAACCGGCAGGAGCCTTATGGTTGTCTTTAAATTTCATGTTGAGTAGTATTTCAAAGTAGTTGTAATAGTTGCTACATGAGGTGAACAACCATGAAGATGGCGCCATGGACCTTGACGCTACGCCGACGATGATGGAGATCATGCCCATTGATGATGGAGATCATGTCCGTGCTTTGGAGATGAAGATCGAAGGCGCAAAGACTAAAGGGCCATATCATATCACATATGAATTGCATGTGATGTTAATCCTTTATGCATCTTATTTTGCTTAGAACGCGACGGTAGCATTATAAGATGATCCCTCACATTAATATCAAGATAATAAAGTGTTCTCCCCTCGTATGCACCGTTGATATAGTTCGTCGTTTCGAAGCATCTCGTGATGATCGGATGTGATAGACTCAACGTTCACATACAACGGGTGTAAGCCATGTTGCACACGCAGAATACTTGGGTTTGCTTGACGAGCCTAGCATGTACAGACATGGCCTCGGGACAACGGAAACCGAAAGGTTGAACACGAGTCATATGGATGATATGATCAACATGTTGATGTTCACCATTGAAGCTACATCATCTCACGTGATGATCGGTTTTGGTGTAGTGGATGTGGATCGTGTACCACTTAACAACTATGAGGGATGTTGTATTAAGTGGGAGTTCATTAGTAATTAGATTAAAACATGAACTAATTATCATAAACATAGTCTGAGTAGTATTTTGAATTAATTTGTAGTTTTGGCATCCGTATTCTACCATGCGCTAGTCTTGTAATTGAGAAAGAAATACTGTTAAAATCTGACAAGAAACTTTACGGACTGGTACCGTATTGTTAAAGAATCAAGAAATGATTAAGTCCTATTGCAAATTTTCAGTATACCTCACATTGTTGATTCAAAGAACTATGGTTTCAATTAGTACCTAAAGTTATCTTGTCTCCGTAAAACTTGAAGTTCAAATCTGTTTGAAAAGTAAGGAGCTGAAAATTTAGTTTTCAGAAATAATCAAGGTATGAGATATATGTGATATCTAAGACCTTATTGCAAGATGATAGAATATAATTTGGTGAGACTACATAAACTCATAAGTTTTATGGGAATGTACGAAGGTTGAAGACGCAAGGCGTCCCAATCCTCCAACTATTGGGGCACTAACGATATTCGCATATCCATGAAGTGATCGTCCTTAGTATGCACCGTTGCTAAGACTCGTCGTTTCGAAGCATCACGTGATGATCGGGTGTTATAGATTCTACGTGTGCATACAACAGGTGCAAGCCAGATTTGCACATGCGAATACTGAGGTTAAACTTTAAAAGCCTAGCATGTACAGACATGGTCTCGGAAAGTCGTCATGATATGGTGGATAAAATTATGTGTGAAATTGTTCATCATATTAAAAAATTACTAATAGTGAAATCCGGAACACTTGTCATATGATGATCAACTTCAAAGTAAGAACCTCAAGGTTATTGGTATTTGACCAACAAACCTAGAAGTTATTGATGTTGAAGTGTTTTTCTGAATAATGAGGAAAGCTAAAAGAGAAACTACAAAAGATATTTTGGCAGAAAGAAAGAAAATACTAGAAAGTCTAGTTCAGGTGTATATAAATGATATACAGGTTATGGATGTATTCCTTGTTTGGTCACATAATAAAATTCTTGGGTATTTGCACCAGATTGGTTGGTATGAGATGTCATACAGTACAACACAATACAAGAATACGATGGCCTAAGTGACTGATAAGGAATATGGTAATAATGCACGTCTGGAACATAATAAAGTGTTATTATGTTTGTCGTTGGCATTCTACCTAGCCCTTAGAATTTATAATAAAGAACTTAATAATTGTTATTTTGATCTGGTCAAATGAAAACAATGAGTTGTTCAAATTATGACCTTACTCCATGTACGATGGATAAGTTATTATAAATCTTAATGGTGAAACACACATACATAACACTGACGCTAATATGTCATAAGGCAAATGATTTGAATTCCACTTATTTGTGGAACCGCCATTTAGGTCATGTTGGAAAGGAACGCATGAAGAAACTCCATGCAAATGGATTATTGGAGTCATTTGATTTTTGAATCATTTGGCGCTTGCAAATCTCTTCTAAAAGGAATGACTGAAATACCGTTCATAGGCCAAGATTTGAACGGGCAACTAACTTAGTGGAAACATACATGATGATGTATATGGTTCACAAGGCATAGTTGTGTGCGGGAGATTCTTCTACTTCATGAAAACTTCCAACAATGAATTGAGTATATATATGTGGATATATTCGATAAGGAATAAGTTTGAAACATTTGAATGGATTCAAATAAATTTCAGCATGAAGTGGAAATCATCGTAATAGAAAATTCAAATATCTATGATTGGATCATAGTGGAAATATTTGAAATACTAGTTTTAGCGAACATCTAAGAGAGTTATGAAATTGTTCTACAACTCACATTTCTTGGAGTATCATAGTGATGATGGAGTATCCGAGAGATGTATCCAAACCTTGTTGGGTCAATGATGAGATAAAATATTGATGCCATTATATTTTTGTGGATTATGCTTTAGAGACTACCGCTTTTACACTAAATAGAGCATCATCATGATCCGTTGAAATGACACCATACGAGTTATGGCATGGGTATAAACCCTAATAGTCCTTTCTTTAAATTTTGTTCTAAGAGTTTTCAACAAAAATCGGATGAATGTCTTTGTTGGTTATCCCAAAGAATTGATTGGGAATTCTTTCCACTATGAAGTAAAAGACAAAAGTGTTAGTCAATGTTACTTGCTTATTCCCAAGAAATTGTTTTCTAGCGAAGTATTTGAGTGGGAGGACAATAGAACTTAATAAGGTTTATGAACCTGAGCATAATGATCAGAGTAGAGCAGCATCGGAAATTGGTTCCGGAAGCGGCCACGACGATCATGGCTTCCATGACTACAAAGTGTTTTAGCCATGGAGATCGAAGTACTTATTGAACCTTGTAGGTATGGTTTACTTTGTGATCAAATAAATGATTTGTGGACAAAGGATTGATTTTGAACAATGATAAACCAACTACAAACAAATAAGTTGTGATGGGCCCTAACTCCGTTAAAATGGCCATGCGCCATAAAATCCATGATAGATGAATACTTTTTGAAAGTAAATGGATCTATAAAATTGATGGCCTTGGATGGAATATCCTTGAAGAAGCTCGACTTGTCGAAAAGTTGTTTACGACAAAGTTCAAAGAGTTGACTACGATAAGATTAGATCTTCCGTAGCAATGCTTATAGTCTATGTGGATTATGCTAGTAGGATGGCAAAATACATTACTTATCAGAAGTATGTATTAAAGGTGTATACAAGATACAACCAAGAGTTTTGCTGGTCCGTGGAATACTAGATAGGTATACAAACTTCAATTGGATGAAGTGAGTATCGCGGAGTTGGAATCTTCACCGGATGAAATTAAGTGGGAGCGCTGAGACATATTTATAATACTTTATGTAGATGACATATAGTTGGCTATAAATGATGTAATTATATACTTGATTAAAAGGTTTCATTGAGAAATTAACTTCAATGAAAGGATATGGACTGAAACAAATTTAGTGTCAGGATCTATGAAGATAGATTGAAACACATAATAAGTTTAAGTCAAAGTACATAGAATAGATATTGAAGTAGTTCAATATAGAAATATTAAGAAAATGTTCTTGTCATGCGAAGGTTTGACAAGACTTGAGTGTATTTGACACTCAATGAGTAAAAACACATGAGTGATTATAGATCACGAATAATATGTACACAATCAGATGTCCTGTGCTCTAAAGTGTTATGAGCATATACCAGGATGATTCATGTGATAATCATTGGAAGATAGTAAGAATATCCTTGAGTACTTTAGAAGAACCAAGGATATATATAGTTTTGTATGGAGAAATGACAAATAAATCGCTGTAAGGTGTTGCACCGATATTGGTTTTGTCACATATAAAAATAAAAATTTCAATCTCATATTAGGCTAAGTGTTGTTTAAAAGGTAGCACAATAAGCTAGAAGTTGTCTATGCTAGATTTAGATGAGTTCTAAATGTTGTGATGGATTCTACAAACGAAGGCAGAGTATGTCATTGTTTTGACAATGAATAAGGATGTTAAGTCAAGAAGTTCTTTGAGAACTTGGTGTAGTTCCGATAGTGTCAGAACTTTGAAGCTATATTGTGTGTGACAATATTAGTGACATATTTCAGACTGCGGAATTAAGGTTCCACCAGAAGACCAAACATATTTAATGCCGACTCATTAGGAAAATGAGTGATGCGTTAAGACGCAAATGAATTGCACAATACATACGTTTCTGAGTGTGTCAGATCCGTTAACTAAAACCTCTCCCGTGAGCAAAACATGATAAAGCACCGGAAGGCCAAGGTGTTATATCTTTACAAATGTAAACTAGATTATTGACTCTAGTGCAAGTGGGAGACTGTTGGAGATATGCCCAAGAGGCAATAATAAATGGTTATTATATATCTTTGTGTTTATGATAATGTTTACATATCATGCTATAATTGTATTAACCGAAACATTGATACATGTGTGTTATGTAAACAACAAGGAGTCCCTAGTAAGCCTCTTGTATAACTAACTTGTTGATTAATAGATGATCATAGTTTCATGATCATGAACATTGGATGCTATTAATAAACAATGTTATGTCATTATATGAATGATGTAATGGACACACCCAATTTAGCGTAACATATGATCACGTCATTAAGTTCTATTTGCTATAAGCTTTCGATACATAGTTACCTAGTCCTTTCGACCATGAGATCATATAAATCACTTATGCCAGAAGGGTACTTTGATTACATCAAACGCCACTGCGTAAATGGGTGGTTATAAAGGTGGGATTAGGTATTCGGAAAGTATGAGTTGAGGCATATGGATCAACAGTGGGATTTGTCCATCCCGATGACGGATAGATATACTCTGGGCCCTCTCGGTGGAATGTCGTCTAATTAGCTTGCAAGCATATGAATGGTTCATAAGAGATGACATATCACGGTACGAGTAAAGAGTACTTGTCAGGAGACGAGGTTGAACGAGGTATAGAGATACCGATGATCAAACCTCGGACAAGTAAAATATCGCGTGACAAAGGGAATCGGTATCGTATGTGAATGGTTCAATCGATCACTAAGTCATCGTTGAATATGTGGGAGCCATTATGGAACTCCAGATCCCGCTATTGGTTATTGGTCAGAGAGAGGTCTCAACCATGTCTGCATAGTTCGCGAACCGTAGGGTGACACACTTAAGGTTTGATGTCGTTTAAGTAGATATGGAATATGGAATGGAGTTCGAAGTTTTTGTTTGGAGTCTCGGATGGGATCCAGGACATCACGAGGAGTTCCGGAATGGTCCGGAGAATAAGATTCATATATAGGAAGTCATTTTATAAGTTTGAAAATGATCCGGTGCATTTATATGGAAGGTTCTAGAAAAGTCCGGAAGAAATCACTATGGAATGCGGAGTCCCGGAGGGACTCCACTAGCTAGGCCGGCCAACCCTAAGGGGAGGAGTCCCAGGTGGGCTCCACCTAAGGTGGCCGGCCACCCCACCTCAAGGAAAGGTGGGAGTCCCACCTTGAGTAGGACTCCCCCTTGAGTAGGTTTCCCACCTATGGGAGGTTTTGTTGTTGGGGTCTTATTCGAAGACTTGGACTACAACTCTTGGGGATTTCCACCTATATAATGAGGAGGAGAGGGAGGGGGCAGCCCATTCTTGGCCGCACCACCAAAGGGTGCCCATGGCCGGCGCCCTAGCCACCCCCTCTCCCCAAACCCTAGCATCTCCTCCTCCACATAATACTCCTGCAGCGCATAGGCGAAGCCCTGCCGGAGTTCTCCACCACCACCGCCACCACACCGTCGTGCTGCCGGGATTCCGAGGAGGATCTACTACTTTCGCTGCCCGCTGGAACGGGGAGAAGGACGTCTTCATCAACACCGAACGTGTGACCGAGTACGGAGGTGCTGCCCGATTGTGGCACCGTCAAGATCTTCTACGCGCTTTTGAAAGCGGCAAGTGATCATCTTCTGCAACAACGAGATCTAATCTCGTAGGCTTTGGAAATCTTCAAGGGTTAGTCTCGTTCATCCCCTCGTTGCTACCATCTTCTAGATTGCATCTTGGCTTGGATTGCGTTCTCGCGGTAGGAATTTTTTTGTTTTCTATGCTACGAATCCCTTCAATGGGCTAGGCTTGAACAAGGCCAGTCCTGGGGTCATGCTGCGGGCGCCATGTCGATGTAGCCGAAAGAGCAGAACGAGGCTGCGGCGGGCGGTATGTCGGATTCTTCCCGCGATAGTTGGGGCTGGGGCGCCAACCTGGAGGTGCCGCGGTGTGTGCTGGCGGAGGAGGAGCCGACATTGGTGGACGCTGGATGGCGGTGAAAACCTGGGGGCGAGTCTCCTTGGTCGTGTGTGCGCGATCAACCCATTGGAGCATGGAGCGGACCTCGGCGAAGGTGGGTTTGGGCTGCATCACGGGGATGAAGGAGGCCTTCTTCTCGAAGTGTTCACCGAGCCCGACGAAGAGTATGTTGATGAGCTGGCGATCGTTGATGGGATCACCGAGCTCGTGAAGTTCGTAAGCGATGGACTTCAGCCGCTGACAGTAGACGCCGATGGTAGAATCAACCTAAACGGTGTTGCGAAGCTCGGTGTGGAGGCTATTGAAGCGGGCGTCGATGTTGTCTTGAAAAATCTGACGAATAGACGACCATAACGCGGTGGCAGAGGAGGCATCGTGGAAGAAGAGGTTGAAGATCTCGGTGCAGACGCGCGTGTAGATCCATTGGATGATCGCGAGGTCGTCCTTTACCCAGCGAGGGTCGGCAGGGCAGGAGATGCAGTCAGGGGTGACGTGATCGAGAAGATTGCACCGCCCCAGGTGAACTTCGAAGAGGTGGCCCCATTGGTAGTAGTTATGGTAGGGAAGATCCAAAGTTATGGGAAAAAGGGAGAAATATCGGAGATTGTATCGATGAAGGATAGTGAAGCTAATTGTGGTGATAGTTGGAAGGTAACGGAGCTTGGGGTACAGAAGGAGGAAGGAGCAGCGCCAGTGGCGCGAGCCTCAGCCGTGGTGAAGAGGGGGCCGGGCGGCGGCGATGGAGGTTTTGGCGGTGGAGCCATGACGAGGTGCGGAAAACCTAGGCGTCTGATACCATAATATTTAGAGATAATAATAACTTATATTTATTTGATAGATTACATGAGATTATATAGCACATGAGCCGAACCCACTGACATAGTTATCCTAAACCAACCCGAACACATATGCCTAATATAAGTGCCTCAGGTTAGACGCGACTCACGGGTTCAAGCCATGAATTTCATGCACATGTCTCAATGCTTCTGATTTAGCCTTCAAATGGAAATGACACTTTCGCGGGACGTAGCTAGACGCTTCTTTTTGTCTCCAAAAGAGCTAAAAGATTTGTCATTTTTATTAACAAAAGTCTACTAAAATTACATAGCTTAAATATTTTGGCAGGACAAACACAACTCATGCCTAATCTTGGCAACAACCGTTGCTATTGTGGAACGATGATGTTGAAAGACTCGAGCATTGCGCTCTTTCCATATTTTCCAAAAAATGAGCATGATCATCGACACCCAAGCTTTCCTATCCGTCCCTCTTCCTAATGCAATATTTGATTACCAAACATTCACGGATGGTTCGTTGACCCAAGAGCCGGGAGGTCTATCATGGATGCCACACCAGAAGAGAATTTCTTTCCAAACCTTTGTGGTGAATCTGCACTTGTACAAGAGGTGCACCGCCGATTCTTAAACTTGATTGCATAGAGGGCAATTTTCACAATTTCGCCATCTCTACGTGAAGCCTATCCGCCATTTAAACTCTATTTTGCATGACCAACCAAGCAAATAATTTGAATTTTAGAGTAGTCTACACTTACTAAACTGAAGCATTGAAATTGTACCTTGGGCTGTGCTCCGGTGTCCCCCCTTGGCGAACGACGTTCACGTGCTAAACGTGCGTTTGGTTCGTGACCAGAAAATATGGATGATCCCATCCCAAAAGCCGAATATTTCTGAAAAAGGCTGGACCATATGATCCGTGAATTTCATGACTAATCTCACTAGCCGCCTGAGAATTCATGGCCGTCGACGCGACTCCGACACCTGCCACCGTCGTATGTGTGGCTCCCCAGCTCAGCGGCGGCCACCATGTCACGGCGAGCGGTGGGCTTGCTTTTCCGCGTGGCTCCCCAGCTCGACATCGGCGGCCTCCAGGGCGCGGTAAGCGGCGGGCTTGATTTTCAACGTGGCTCCCTAACTCGACGGCGGCGGCCTCCATGGCGTGGCGAGCAACGAGCTTGCTACGTCTGCGCCACACCCAGTCGAAGAAACGGCCTCGCTAAGTATGTGCGGGTAGTGATCTTGCTAGGCACGGGTAGGCGGCCGGCCGCTAGGTCCGGCCTCCACCACAAAGGGAAAAGGACCCGTTAATTACATATTATTAACCGGTGTGTTAATGGCATATTTATATTTTTTATTAATCGTTAATTAAACATATTTTATTCCATCTCAACCCGTACATGTTTGTCCATGAACCAAACACACATGTTAAGTCAATCCACGAAGGGGTATCAGCAGATCCTAGCCGTCTAAATAGAACAAAGTTTAGAGGGGGGGACACCGGAGCAATAGCCTTGTACCTTACATGCCGAGGACACGGAATACTTTCCGTCCTTATTGACCTTCCAATGGATGGTATCGGGAACATCAATAGCAAGGTGAACATGGTTGATCAACTCCCAAAGTTTGACAAACTTCCAACGGAGACGCTTTCTTGCCGTTGTGTCCCTCCAAGTTTAGCCCGGATGCATGATCACGGTTCAGTTAAGTTTGCTTCTCTGTCGCAGGCTGGACGCCATGTTTGCGTGCGTACTAAGCTGGTGTACCGGATGTTTCAAAAACAAGAGGAAGATGTCTTGCAGAATTCAGTGAATGTCTGTATACATGGTATTGAACGATCTTTCAGAAAAATATCAGTATAATCTAGTGTGTAAACAGTGGCGGAGTCGCCCTGGTCGATCAGCAATTTCTCGAAGAGCTACGACAGGCAAAACTCCAGCGTGAAGCGACTACTTTTGCAGCAAAAAATAGTATCCTGCTACTTGGCGAAATTGGAGGTGCTAGCACTACCAAGTGGCAGAGCGGTAAGGCACACTTCCTTTTTCCCTGAATCACAACTGTAGTCTGTTTACTATTCTTTCTTAGACGAATCACTAATGCAGCTTGTTCACGGTTCTGCCTGAATGCTGATTCATTGCTCCTGCCGCTTTCTCTATGCACGAGTTAAGGCTGCAGTAGATCGATGGGCTGCAAGTGCCACCAAGTAAGGCTTACTTGACCCCTAAGTAAACCATAAGACTAACGGGTCGAGGCCCATGACGTACTCTAACACTGGTCCTACTACCTCGGTTTCTTCCGGTACTGCTCCAAGTGTAAAATATACTTGTGACACGTACTGGTTGCACTAGGCAAACTGAACATCTGGTTGCTATGCATTCCTATCCCTTCGAACACGAAATCCTCATGACTCATGTTCCATTTTTCTTTTTTTTGTGAAAAGTCCACAAATCTATTCATAATCCTTAACCGCAGTACAAGAAAATTCAAAAGTAATAAAAGTTACAAAAAGTAATAACTACAAGCACTTGACGATCCATTGTTTCTGTTACCCTCTTTAGAGATCTCATGTTTCTGTCCATGAAACATTGTTCTTGAGATCATGTTCTTTTAAGATCCTTGCTGAAAAGGAGGGTGGGAAGGGACAAGGTGTTTGTTGTTTAAATACATTTTGAACATATTTAAAAATGTCAAATAAATATAAAAAAATGTCTCATGTATATCTTGACATGTAACATGCTCACAAGATTGTTTCAGCAAAAACCGACATGTTTTGTGCCTTGTGTAAAAATATAATTTTTTCGTGCTAAAATAGTTTATTTCTCGAGACATTTTTTATTTTTGTACACAGAGCACAAAAATTGCTGGTTTTATGTAAAACTTTACGTGCACACATAGAAATATGTTTTATACTAGCGATAGGATGTAACGTGTACCTTTGTCTCGGTCACGGTTTCATGTTATATTAGGCAGAACATTGGCAGAGTTTTACAGATATACGGTTTACAGATATGACTACATACACAGCCCGTATGAAGCTCAAACACATAGAATATAAACCTCCTATTACATATTCTAACACCCTCCCTTAATCTAAGCCTTTTGAAAGGTTGAAATTACGTTTGAATTCATCTAGCTTCTTAACTGGTAGTGCCTTTGTGAAACCATCTGCCACTTGATCTTTGCTTGAAATAAAATGAATAGCTAGTCTATTGTTAGCTACTCTCTCTCGGATATAAAATAGAAATCAATTTCAATATGTTTGGTGCGAGCATGAATTACTGGATTTGCAGACAAATAAGTTGCGGAAATTCAATTCGGCTCCTGGGTGCGTATGCTCCCTCTACCAACAAAACATATTTCGAAGTGTGGAAAAATTTTGAAAAAAAATTCTACATGTACATCTCCATAATATATGTGTATGCGTCAAGTTTCACGAAAAAATAATATTTTTTGTGGCCTATGTAAAAAAAAGAAAACTTATCCTGTGAAAACCATTGTTTTCAGCACTGAATTTTGTCTTTTTTACACAGGTCACATGATAAGTTCATTTTTTATGAAACGACTTTGTGAGCGCGTAGCACGTGAAGATGTACGTGCGAATTTTTTGTTTCAATTTTTTGAAATTTAAAATATGTGTAAGATGCATTTCAAAATATAGGGAGCATATGCTCCCATGTTCCAAAACACCACTCCCAGTAAGTTGCTCCTAGATTGTCACACCATAGAATTGGTTTTTCCAACAACTTACTCCAAGTTCAGCAAGAAGGGTTTCAACCCAAATTAACTCAGTTTTATACTCAGCTTCAGTACTATATCGAGATATTTTTGCTTGTTTTCTAGCACTCCAAGAAATCAGATTTGGTCCAACAAATATGGCAAAGCCACCTGTAGATCTCCTATCATCCAAGCAACCAACCCAACCTGCATCTGAAAAAGGACTTAGAAGTATAGATGATGATTTTGTAAAGGTGATCCCAAGTTTCAATGTATCTTTCACATACCTGAGAATACGTTTAACAACTATCCAATGTTCTGTAGTTGGAGCATGAAGGTACTAACAAACCTTGTTCACTGAGAAGGCTAAATCAGGTCGTGTCAAGGTTAAGTAATGTAGAGCCCCAACTATGCTTCTATATTGAGTACAATCTTCGGAGTCAAGAGGTGTACCATCTATGAGAGATAACTGTTCAGAAGAGGACAGAGGTGTAGGAGCAGACTTATAACCATGCATACCAACTCTGTCAAGTAACTCTCTAGCATATTTTTCGTGTGTCAAAAGTAGACCATTGTGTATCCTTTTCACTTCAATACCAAGGAAAAAATGTAAGTCACCCAAATCCTTGATAGCAAAGTTCACATTTAAATCTTGAAGAAGAGCAGTAATGGCATGATCAGAAGAGCCAGTAACTATGATGTCATAAACATAAATCAAAACAAAAATAGTGATACCTGACTTTTTGAAAAGAAACAAAGAGGTTTCAGTCTTTGATGGTGTAAAACCAAGTTCACATAGCTTAGAGCTCAGTCTAGAATACCAGGCTCGAGGTGCTTGTTTCAGACCATATAAAGCTTTGTCAAGTTTGCAAATATGATGCAGAGCGTGAGGGTTTTCAAAACCTGGAGGTTGTTGATGGCGTGTAACTCACACGTTCGTTGGGAACCCCAAGAGGAACGTATGATGCGCACAGCAGCAAGTTTTCCCTCAGAAAGAAACCAAGGTTTATCGAACCAGGAGGAGCCAAGAAGCACGTTGAAGGTTGATGGCGGCGGGATGTAGTGCGGCGCAACACCAGAGATTGCGGCGCCAACGTGGAACCTGCACAACACAACCAAAGTACTTTGCCCCAACGAAACAGTGAGGTTGTCAATCTCACCGGCTTGCTGTAACAAAGGATTAACCGTATTGTGTGGAAAATGATTGTTTGCAGAAAATAGTAAAACAAGTATTGCAGTAGATTGTATTTCAGTAAAGAGAATTGGACCGGGGTCCACAGTTCACTAGAGGTGTCTCTCCCATAAGATAAAAGCATGTTGGGTGAACAAATTACAGTCGGGCAATTGACAAATAGAGAGAGCATAACAATGCACATACATGTCATGATAAATATAGTGAGATTTAATTGGGCATTACGACAAAGTACATAGACCGCTATCCAGCATGCATCTATGCCTAAAAAGTCCACCTTCAGGTTATCATCCGAACCCCTTCCAGTATTAAGTTGCAAACAACAGACAATTGCATTAAGTATGGTGCGTAATGTAATCAATAACTACATCCTCGGACATAGCATCAATGTTTTATCCCTAGTGGCAACAGCACATCCACAACCTTAGAACTTTCTGTCACTGTCCCATATTTAATGGAGGCATGAACCCACTATCGAGCATAAATACTCCCTCTTGGAGTTAAGAGTAAAAACTTGGCCAGAGCCTCTACTAATAACGGAGAGCATGCAAGATCATAAACAACACATAGGTAATAGATTGATAATTAACATAACATAGTATTCTCTATCCATTGGATCCCGACAAACACAACATATAGAATTACAGATAGATGATCTTGATCATGTTAGGCAGCTCACAAGATCCGACAATGAAGCACATAAGGAGAAGACGACCATCTAGCTACTGCTATGGACCCATAGTCCAGGGGTGAACTACTCACTTATCACTCCGGAGGCGATCATGGCGATGAAGAGTCCTCCGGGAGATGATTCCCCTCTCCGGCAGGGTGCCGGAGGCGATCTCCTGAATCCCCCGAGATGGGATTGGCGGCGGCGGCGTCTCAGTAAGGTTTTCCGTATCGTGGCTCTCGGTACTGGGGGTTTCGCGACGGAGGCTTTAAGTAGGCGGAAGGGCAGGTCAAGAGGCGGCACGAGGGGCCCACACTACAGGCCGGCGCGGCCAGGGCTTGGGCCGCGCCGCCCTGTAGTCTGGCCACCTCGTGGCCCCACTTCGTTGACTCTTCGGTCTTCTGGAAGCTTCGTGGCAAAATAGGACCATGGGCGTTGATTTCGTCCAATTCCGAGAATATTTCGTTACTAGGATTTCTGAAACCAAAAACAGCAGAAAACAGCAACTGGCACTTCGGCATCTTGTTAATAGGTTAGTTCCAGAAAATGCACGAATATGACATAAAGTGTGCATAAAACATGTAGATATCATCAATAATGTGGCATGGAACACAAGAAATTATCGATACGTCGGAGACGTATCAGTTGTCTCATGTATACCTCCTCTTCCAGAACACCATGAAGAAACACGTTCTTGACATCTAGCTGCCGTAAACTCCATCCACAAGAAACATAAAGAGACAAAACAATTCTGATAGTTGCAATTTTTACTACATGGATGAATGTATCCTCATAATCAATGCCATACCTCTGCTTAAAACCTTTTGCAACCAACCTTGCTTTATATCTGTCAACAGAGCCATCTGCCTTCTTCTTAATTCCGTATACCCATTTGCAATCAATCAAGTTCTTGTTTCTACTCGAAGGGACAAGGTGCCAAGTCTTGTTATCAAGAAGTGCATTGTATTCTTCCTCCATAGCTTTGCGCCAGTTGGGATCATTCAGAGCTTCTATGAGTGTATGTGGTTCACCTGTAGAGGACAACATACCATATCTAACCGTACCATTAGTATATTGTTTTGGACTACGTATACCTCTCTACAATCTAGTACAAACCCCAGGTGGTGAAGGTGGAGGTGGTGAAACAGCACCGACACCAGAATTTGCATTTGAATTTCCATCCGAATTTTTTGAATTTTCTGAGTTTTCTCCCCCACCAGAGCTCTCACCTAGGCTCGCCACAGAAGATCCCGAAGGGGATAGGCTCTGCCTGTCGAATCTGCCTCGCCTGGCGAGTCTCCTGCATGAAGCAACAGGGATCCTGGGGAGCGTGCGTGCGGAGAGCCAGAGTCGACACGCGGCGACGGGGAACTGGGTGCATTTGCATGGGGGCCTGCGGGTGTGTGGCCAGCATGCACAGACATGGCAGGCGAGGCCTGCCCACTGGCTGAAGCTCCTGGCGCCTGATCAGGCGAATCTGCATCGATCTGCGGCGCCTCGGGATCAACAGAATCAAATGAATGTTCAGGAAAATCCTCTCTGTGTTCTGTGCTAGTTTCGTCATTTTGTGACTGATGTTCATCAGCATGTTCAACACTGATTTCTTCACTGTTTTGGCTGAAATTTCCTTCTGAACTTGCATCTTCCTACAACACATTAGAAATAGACACAATAGGTACAACATGGTTATTGCAATTATGTGCACTCTGATGGGAGGTGGATGTGGAAGATGGAAGAAGTAGAATTTCCTTTTTAAGGAGAGCACCGGCATTGGGATGAAGTGATGCAAATGGGAAAACATTTTCACCAAAGACAACATCACGAGAAATATACACACGACCTATAGATATATCTAGGCATTTGACACCTTTATGGAGAGGACTATAACCAATAAAAACGCATCGTGTGGAACGAAAAGCAAGTTTCCGCTTGTTATAGGGACGAATATTAGGCCAACAAGCACAACCAAACGTCCTGAGAGCATCATAATTTTGGGTGATATGAAGAAGCCGTTCAGTAGGAGTTTCAAAGTCAAGCACTTTGCTAGGAAGTAAATTGATGAGGAATGTTGCAGTTATAAAAGCTTCATCTCCGAACTTGAGAGGTATGGAGGCATTGGCAAGCAAAGCAAGACCAACTTCGACTATATGTCGATGTTTTCTTTCAGCTGAACCATTTTGTTGGTGAGCATGAGGACAAGAGACATGATGTGTAATGCCAACTTTTTGAAAGAAACCATTTAATTTCTCATATTCACCTCCCCAATCTGTTTGCATAGTAACAATTTTCCTATCAAACTTACGCTCAACATACTATTGATAACTAAGAAAGGCTTGATAAACATCAGAACGTTTCTTAAGCAAATAGATCCATGTAAATTTACTAAAATTATCGATGAAGCTTACATAATATGCATGTTTTTCCACAGAAAGAGGAGCATACCCCCATACATAAGAGAAGACTTGCTCCAAAAGAGCAGTGAAAACACTAGAAGAAGTGGGATATGGTAACAGGTGGCTCTTTGCTAACTGGCAAGAGTCACAAACATATGGAGTACTTTCTGGGGTGTAAGCTATTTTATTCTCATAAGAACTTGTTGAACCACAAATGAAGATAGATGTCCTAAGCGGCGATGCCATGTAGAGGATGACGACTTTATTGTGATGAAGGCGTTCTTGCGGTCTCATGGAACATGGGCACCAAGGGATAGAGACCACCCCAGCAGGGGCCCCTAAACAGAGTCCTTCGAGTTGCTTGATCCTTGATTAAAAATAAGAAAGGATGAAACTCAATAAAGATATGATTGTCAAGGGTAAATCGATGAACGAATAAAAGATTTTTTGATGCACTAGGAACATGAAGGATATTATTTAGATCAAAGGAGCCATGAGGAGTGCGCAAAACTGAATTACGAATTACCAATATGACATACCTGAACCTTCAACAGTACGAACTCGATCTTGCCCATGGTACTTGTTGGCTATAAGAAGCTTGTTCAGTTCACTAGTGATGTGGTCAGTAGCGCATGTATCAGTATACCAATTTGTATCAACATCATATGACACAAGATTTGCTCCTTTCTCACCATCATCTCTGTCCTTCTTGTCATCCAAATATCGCCACCAGCATGCATTTGCGGGGAGGCCTTGTTTCTTGCAAATTTGACACTCTGTATCAACATATGGAGCAGGGACACGATCTGAGCGGCGTCCATCAGAACGGCGATAGCGATCACCACCACCATCATCTCTATGCATGTCACGGTGATCATCTCGACTGTCACCTCGACGGTCGTCACGGCGCCAGTTGCCGCGGCCATCATCTCTGCGCCAACTCCTGTCATCATCTCGACGCCAGTTCATGTTGTCATCATCTTGGTAGCCACCACCACCACGGTATGGGCCACGATCAGGACTGCGAGCCCGAGGAGGAGGAGGTGAGCGACCACGGGGCGGAGGAGTACGGGCGCGGGAACGCTGGTCACCACGACGAGCAAGATTTGTAGAGGAGACAAACGAGCCATTCTCTTCAACTCCATTGCGCATGGCATAAGAGCTCAGTTGTTCATATAATTCATCAAGTGATGTACCCGGATTGCCATTCATAGTGGTGATGAGAGCATTGTATTCGCCCTTGTCGAGGCCATGCAACAAATAGCCAAGGAGCTCATCATCTTCAACTGGCTTTCCAAGGGCAGACAGTTCAGAAGCAAAGCCTCTCATCTTAGTGTAGTATTGATCAGCAGTAGCGACAACTTCTTGGTATCATTGAGTTCACAACGAAGATGTTGCGCCGCTGTCTTGAACATGGCATTGATAGCTGCCCAAGCCTCGGCAGTGGATGTCACCTCAAGCAAATGTGACAACACATCCGGGGATAAAGTGTTGAGGAGAAAACGGAGCACTGGTTGATCTCTGGCCATCCAGTCAATGTATGCCGGGTTCGGAACTGTAACCTTGTTCTTCTCAGAATCCTCAACCTCAATAGTTTTGGCAGGAGCTCAATCCGAACCATCCAGAAGAGTCATCACATTCGCACCGCGGAAGGCAGGAAGAACAAGGGCCTTCCATAGGAGAAAATTGTTGCGTGTCAGCTGTTGAGCAGGAGGTGCCCCCAAATTAGCATCGAGGGCAGAGCTTGACAGTCCGGATGAACTCGACGAACTCATGATGGCTGACCTGAAAACATAAGCAATCTAGGGTTTCAGTGGATGTCTATCTGGGCACCGTAAGAGGGTTGTTTAGGAGATGTTGTCGTCTAGCGGAGGCAGCAGATGAACTGCTACGACGGTAGGAAGGTCCTTGTAATGCAGCGGCGGCAGCGGCTGAAAACAGCAACGGCGGCGGCGACGGGTTTGTTTATGCGTGTGTTTCTAGGGATTGTTTGTAGGGCGCGACGGCGGCAATAGTGAAGCTGCAACGGTGGCGCAGGTTTTGGTTGTGGCGGCGACGGCGGCTGAGAATAGCAGTGGCGGCGGCAGCTAGGTCAGGGAAGAATATCACTCTGATACCATATTAGCGATAGGCTGTAACGTGCACCTTTGTCTCGGTCACGATTTACAGATATACAGTTTAGAGATATCGCTACATACACAGCCCGTATGAAGCTCAAACACATAGCTGCTATTACATATTCTAACATTTTATACTCGAGATCAGTTTTGGGTATCCCGGTGGAAAGGAATGCACTTGAAGGGCCTGTCTGGAACAAAAGAAAACCGTAGGAATTTGGAGGCTAGGATTCCTATAGGAAAAACTCTGTATTGTGTCGTTTGGAGCAAATGAATAGGAATCCAAGATTCTTTTAAAATTCCTATGGAATAGGCTATTCTATAGGAATTTGGAGGCAAACTAACATGAGGTGTGATCGACGCGCATGAATGGAACCTGGGTGCGCGCGCACCCAGTTTCCTACAAAATGAAAATAATATTATTTAAATATTTCAAAAAAATGTGAAGTAAATTTTTGCATGTACATATTATGTTGATACTTAATCGTGTGAGTTTTCACGAAAAAATACCATTGTATGTGGCCTGCACAAAAATGACAATGATATTTTTTTGTGAAAACGCACACAAGTAAGTATCAACATAATATATACATGCAAAAATTTACTTCAAATTTTTTTTAACTTTTAAATAACATTTTTTTAAACTTTTCATAAATGGGTGCGCGTGTACCCAGGTTTTCATCTCCTTGTGTCTAAGATTCTCGTGGTTTTCCTGTGAAACATCCAAACGACGTTTCTTAGTTTTCATTGGGTTTACATGCTATCTCAATTCCTGCATTTTTTTTTCTATTCCTACGATTTTGAGTTCCTACGTTTCAAACGGGGCCGTAGTGAAAGTTCCCTGGGCACGTGTAGGGTTAACACTAGCATGCACGCAAGCAGCTTAACTGGCACGGAAGCACGGTTAACTACTGGTGGCGTTGTACATGTTTCAGCTGTACCAAGTTCCAACAAAAGAACGACAGCAGCCACAATAATTCCTTACCGTGGGTTTGTGTCAGCTGGTCTGCAGGTCTTCCACATGGATGGAGCTGTATTCATCCAGACCAGCTGCATGAGTGTGCGACACGGTGGTGGGCGGTGGCAGTGTTCCCCGGCACGGCATGAATGCCAAAGTTAATGGCTTCTGCTGCCACCATCTACCCAGCCCGCATGTCCTCAAGAAATCAAATCGAGCGCATCGATGGCCCCATGAATTTGCTCCCAGGCGGCCCCGTCGCCAGTGGCCGGCCGGAACGAGGATTTGACGCCGGGAACACGGCGCCAGAGCGGGAGTAGTCAAGGACTTCACTGTAATACCAGTCCTCACATTTGCGGCATCTATTGTTCATCGATCTCTCTGTATGAACATGCAGACATGCAGATGTGAGCTCGATTCCGCGAGCCCTTTTCCAATGACAGTATATGCATGTATGGGATTTACATTTTTCCCACTGAATCGCATGCAAATTCTTGAAGTTATTACGGAGTTGAGAATCTTGATCAGCCACGCACGCGTCAAGTGCCGAACAGCGTGCCCCCGTATACGTGGTGCGATGGAGCACGCCACGCCCACTGCTTCACGCCTTCGCCGCCTCGTCCCCGGCCGCCCCCGCTCGCTATAATTGTCTACCCCAGCCGGCCTGGCCTCACCCCACCACCAGCTCACTCCACAGTCACTTCACTTCCACTAGCTCTCCAACGCACAGAGACAGCTCCTAGCTTAGCCAAGCAAAGCAAACAAGGCTAGTATACCACGTCATGGCGCCGGCGTTGGTGATGGTGGCGTTCGTGGCGGTGGTGGCGGCGGCGGCGTGTGTGGGAGTGGGAGGGGACATGAACTCGGACCGGAGCGAGTGCGCGGACCAGCTGGTGGGGCTGGCGCCGTGCCTGCAGTACGTGCAGGGCGAGGCGCGGACTCCGGCGCCGGACTGCTGCGGCGGGCTGCGGCAGGTGCTGGGGAAGAGCCCCAAGTGCCTCTGCGTGCTGGTGAAGGACAAGGACGACCCCAACCTGGGCATCAAGATCAACGCCTCCCTTGCCCTCGCCCTCCCCTCCGCCTGCGGCGCCACCAAGGCCAACGTCTCCCACTGCCCAGGTACTGACATGACCTCGCCGTCGACCTGCCGCCGTGTCGCGTTCCACAATGCCACCGTGCCTAACTTCCTGCATTCATACGCCACATGGTACTTAGCATATGCCTGCATGCTAGCTAGATTCTCTGTAGTTTTGTTGGTTGCGGCCCGTGACATGGCCATTGGCTGCGCCACGACTTCGACACCGCCGACACGCAGGGTGCGTGCGACGGTCACGTCCCATCCATGTGCCGGGCTGTCTGGTGCACGCGTTTTTTCTTTCTCGTCGACTTGCAGCAAATAAGTACGGAGTAGATATTAGAAATGCAGTTAGATTGCTGATCTATTTCGGGAGCTTTGGTTAGTTTCTCTGATTTTGTGCTGTACCTAGCAATGGAGTCGCTAAATGTAAGTCTCAACATTTTTTTTGTGTGTGTGCAGAGCTGCTGCACATCCCTCCGAACTCGAAAGACGCCGCCATCTTCAGCCCCGGCGGCGAAAAGGGCACCGCTGCAACTCCAGGTGAGCCTCCACAATCCACACATGCATGTTACCTAGTTTGGAACTTCAGCTACTCTCTGAATTCTGACTGAACAATCACCGGCTTATACATCCTCGCAGGCAAGGACAACACGGCGTCGACGACCAACTCCCGCGCCCAGCAAGCCGCCAACGGGGCCATCGCCACCTCGACAGCCACCGCCGGCGTCGCACTGGCGGCGCTGCTGGCCGGCTACCTTGCTCTGCTCCTACCAGCGGACGTCCTGGCCGCCCCCTTCTAAGTTCGACCATCTCCGTCCACTCACACCTGCAACGCTGCCGAAAATCAAGATCAGGGGAGTCGATGGATGTAGTACACGGTCGGCACCGCGTACCGGCGATTGTATTTGTAGAATGTACGTAATGCCCAGCTGAGGAAGTTTACGAGAACTGCTAATACTATGTAACAGGTAGTAGTGGTAGTAGTATGATCTGTGGGCGTTGTACACTTGTACTGCAACTTGTGTTTCTGTTGTGTATGGCATCAGGCGTGCCTAGGTGACCCTAATTAGCTTCCTTGTTCGTCTCATATGATCCTGGTTGATGTTTGTATGATGAGTGAAGAGCGATGCATTTGATCGACAAAAGTGGAGGACCTACCATATACCATATGGGAATCAGAACGCCCATATCACTACGGGAATGCGCCAAGGTGCCGACGGCAAAAGGTCGGGGCTGTTGGCACAGACCGCCTCGACGCCAGCTCATGAAATCAGCCGTTGGCACAGCTTCGCCATCGCCGCAAGTTTGTCGTCGGCACATCCCGTAGCTGTGCCGAGGGCGGCCGTCGGCACAGATTCGCCTGGTGGGGACATCGACAACGTCGTGAGGGGCCGTCGGAACAGCTTTCCCGTCAATTTCTCCCGCCAAACCTTTCCCGCTCGTGCTCTCCCGCTCTTTCTTTCCCGTCATGATTTCTCGCCATTGTTCTCGCGCCCATTCCCTCCCGCCAAGTATTTCCGCCGTTTCAGCCCCTCGCCGCCCTATATATAGCCATGTCTTCTCCTCCAACAGCACCAACAACACTTCTCTCTTCATCACTTCTCTCCTCCAACACCACCACAGAATCCTCTAAGCTCAGCTGCCGTTGAGATGTCTCCTCATCGTCGTAGCAACACGGGCTTCACCGGCGTTCTCCAGCGACCTACGAGCCATTTTGCGGCTGAAATCACCGCCGGTAGTGCGCGTGTGTGGCTCGGCACCTTCTACACGAAGGAGGCTGTTGCACGTGCATACGACGTTGCGGCGTGGATGTTTGGTCGGCCGCGCCACGAAATGAACTTCCCGGAGGTCACGTCTCTGACGGAAGCCCAGAGTCTCGCTCCTGAGCCGCTACTTCGCTCAGAGGGTGAAGCGCGGCGGTACAACGATGGTCAGCAGCGGATTGATATCACCGAGGCGGACGAGCAGTTCATGGCGTAGTGGCGCAAAGACCATCCCGGAGACGTCCATGCCACGCGCGCATTCTGGAAGGATAAGTAGTCATTTAGGAGAGAGAGGAGGGCGGGAAACGGCAGAGGAGGCCCGAATATGAAGCGGAGTGCGCCAGGAGGAGGAGCAGGTGCGGCAGCGGCGGGATCTGCGGGCGAAGTGCGGCTAGGGGAGGAGGAGGTGGCGTCGCCGACGGGATTTGGAGGAGGAGGTGGCGTCCGACGGGATTTGGAGGAGGAGGTGGCGGCGCCGACGGGATTTGGAGGGAGATGGAGACCGGGGGAGGAAAGGGTGGTGGCGGCGCCGCGGAGTTGGATGAGGAACGCACGGGTTGGAGGAGGATGTCTGTGAGCCGGACTTGGTCTGGCTCGACCATATGCATGCCAATATAGTAAAATATATTATTATAGGTTCACATAAAAGTTTTTATATACTCATGTGGCCAAAATGGGTCCACTGGTTCGCCCACGCGCGGTCTACAACATTGACTACACCCCTGCGGCGGTGCCGCGATGGCATTGTGCCTTCGTTCGAGCTTGGTTAGGTCATGGGGACATGAGGTGGCAAGGATGGATCCATACTATCTCAAGATTTCCTCTGGTTCACCCCACCGGGATTTCCACCATATCCGTCCTGGAACTGCCTAAGTGTCGTCTGCGTGTAGCCGGACGCACTCGGGGTGCAACATTGGATCAAACAACACCCCACCATGCTAGTGTACACACCATGTGTGAACACACAACTTTTTGGGTCATTCCCACCCTCCTCCGAGCCTCGATTTCCAGGGAAACCCTAATCCGTTGACCGTGTGGTCTACAACATTGACTACACCCCTACGGCGGTGCCGCGGTGGCATTGTGCCTTCGTTCGAGCTTGGTTAGGTCATGGGGACATGTGGTGCCAAGGATGGATCCATACTATCTCAAGATTCCCTCTGGTTCACCCCACCGCGGAGTTCCACCATATACGTCCTGGAACTGCCTAAGTGCTGTCAGCGCATGTGCGTGTAGCCGGACGCACTCGGGGGTGCAACATTGGATCAAACAACACCCCACCATGACAGTGTACACACCATGTGTGCACACACAACTTTTTGGGTCATTCCCACCCTCCGAGCCTCGATTTCCAGGGAAACCCTAATCCATTGACCGTGCGGTCTACAACATTGACTACACCCCTACGGCGGTGCCGCGGTGGCATTATGCCTTCATTCGAGCTTGCTTAGTTCATGGGTACATGTGGTGGCAAGGATGGATCCATACTATCTCAACATTCCCTCCGGTTCACCCCACCGCGGAGTTCCACCATATACGTCCTGCAACTGCCTAAGTGCCGTCAGCACATGTGCGTGTAGCCGGACGCACCCGAGGGTGCAACATAGGATCAACCAACACCCCACCATGCTAGTGTACACACCATGTATGCACACACAACTTTTTGGGTCATTCCAACCCTCCGAGGCTCGATTTCTTGGGAAACCCTAATCCGTTGACCGCGCGCTCTAGAACATTGACTACACCCCTGCGGTGGTGCCGCGGTGACATTGTGCCTTCGTTCGAGCTTGGTTAGTTCATGGGGACATGTGGTGATGTCAACACCCGGATTTTTAAGTCCAGATGCCTATTATGCCGTACATCGCAATCCCAGGAATAGTGTTGTTGCGAGACATAATAGTTGAATATCATAGAGTCATCATTTATTACAACACATAATCGTCTTACAAAGGTAGATCACATGATCCAATATTACAATAGTAGTTGATCTATTGATCAACGAACATCACAAATAGCGGAAGCGAAGTAGTAGTGGCTATCTAATCCACAGGCCAACGCTTGACGTCAGGAGCGGTCCTAGTTGTCGTAGACGTCCTGCTGTCCATCTTCCTCGTACTGCTGTTCACCTTCATAGTCTGGCCATTTGAATAGCCAGGGACAAAGCCATGAGTACTTTTAAAGTACTCGCAAACTAATACTAGTGTAAGCACTATCAAATTTAGAAAGGGGATACTAAGCTCTAGGTTTATTTGCATAAAGCCAAGTTTATTTCATAAACATTTAGTAAAGACTCTTCATTTGCTAAACTAACTCAAGTGGGAACATTAGTGTCATTCCCACAACTCTGTTGTGATTCAATTCAAGGTCACCATTTCACCTTTCAAATTCAAGTCCCAAGTCATATGTCACAATTTTTAAAATGGTCTGATGACGGAACAGTATGGCCTTTCCAACCGTCCATAACCGTGGACACGGCTATTCGAATAGTTCTACACTCTGCAGAGGTCGTACACTTGTGCCACAACATTTGCAATAATCCGTCGGGTTAATCGCCCTGATTTACCATACTCCGTATGCGGACTACCAACCATAACCTTTCACTTACATACTCTAGTATGAGCACCTCTCCCCATGAGCTTGGCCTCCGGTGAAAACCGCAATCCAACCCGGAATCGCACGGGGCTTGGGCCGGACATTCACCTCATATTAACATCATTTCTCATCAGTTCTTTTGTTGTAGAGGCAGCCTCCAGCCTAACCCCGATGACGCTTGTTTAGAGGGAACCCATACTAAAGCACATAAATTTCTAGTTAAGCCCTTACCCATGTTGGGTATTGTGGGGGTACTTTCAAATTGGAATGGTATCGCATCCGAACCCAACCATCAGTTTTTTTGTAAAATTCACCAAGTCATTCACCAGTCATATTCACCTTCAAAATCTTTCAATAGAATGAATCATCATTCCAAGGTTTTCAAAGTCATCTCATTTCACATGATCCCATCTAGAGTAATCAATTTTATTTATTTAGCAATAGCACTAGTCATGAGGGGTGCTAACTAGCTTTTCTTGCTCTAGGCTAACTTTGATGCTCTTGTTCTACTCTATATCTAAACCAAGTGAATCATGAATCAAAAAGTAAACTTTGATAAACAAAATTTAGAAAAAGCTTGTAAAGTAAAAACTTGGGATAGGAGCATTAAGCAAAAGGAAAAAAAATAATGGTGCCTTGCTCTGGTAGAGCTTTGCACAAGGGGACCTTGCAAGAGTGTTAGCTTGCAAGAATATTAGCTTGCCTTGATTGGTGAGGTGATCAAAGTTTTCTGGCTCTTCCTCCTGGTAGAATACCTCCTCCTCTTGATAGTCTCCGGTACTAGCGTCTATAAACGAATACGAGGATACAATCACCAAACAACACTTAGGCAGTCTTTAACTAGCCTTAATGGCTCACACAATTGATCTAGCATCACTACTTAACATTTATCCAAAATTATTCTAGGGTTTATTTAATATTAGGAAAATAATTTTCTCTCATTAAAAATTGGAATTAGGGGTTTTCTTTGGTTTGGGAGAAATAATTTCCTCTCATTGAATTCTTCTTACGATTTAATCTTCTCAAATAACCAGGGAGGATCACATGTTGACCAAGGTCAACACTTCACATTTAGTATTTGAGAAAAGTGATTTAAATGAGATTCATCATCTCATGTGATTTAAATATCTAGTGCAATTTAAATACTATGTTGATTTAAATTCTATAAGTGAGCAAGTATGAGCCCTAGCATGTAAAGGTCAACACATTACTTCATATCACTGGTGAGAATGATTTAAATGAGGTGCTACACCTCATAGATTTAAATTCTAGGATTTGGATATAGTTTAAATGGGCTAGTATTGACTACATAGCCACTATTCTGCTTCTAGCCCATGATCATGTACAGAACATATATTATATTTTTACATACTAAATTAGGGTTTGTTAAATGTGAATTATTGCAAGTGGATTCACTTCAAAATTCACAATGGTTGATTTTTAAGATTTATTTGAATACAGAAAAGTATCTGTTTTGTTATTTTTTCTATTCAAAAACTACACAACATATGGGGTTGAATCCAGTGAGGTTAGCAATATAATTTCATAAGCTTTCATTAGCATTTTGAATCACCAGATTTAGATTTGTAGATTTGGAAATATTCAATTTCTAGCACTGCATCAGTATTGATTTTTAAACTAAAAGAATTCACCAAATTTAAATAAAAGGGCCAGCGCGGGAAACTTGACGGGCCAGAGAGAGGGAGAGGAGTTGGGCTGGCCCAGCTACGCGTCTGGCGCGAGCGGGCCGCCTGACAAGATGGGGCCCAGGCGTCAGTGGGTTAATTCACCGAATCGGTATCCACTCACCTGAGCCGTGCGATCAGAAGCTGATCCGACGATCGACCGTCGTCGTCGTCGACGGGGGAGGAGGGCGTGCTGCGACGGCGAGGTAGGGGGTCGGCGGCTTGACGGAGCTCCGGCGAGGGGTGGCGCTGGTTCGAGGAGAGGTTGTGGATGACGAGGAGTTGAATGGTGGTCGCGGCGTCGCTTGGGGTGGTCTAAATCGAAGGGTGGTTCTGCGGCGGACTCCGGTGATCGACGTCTCGATTGGAGCGTTCTACTGCGCAATGTGGATGAGAGAGGGATCGAGGAGGATCAGAAGGAAGAGTGGAGCGAGTTTGGTGTGGAAGGAGAAGGCTGAGGGGGCCTCTTTTTATAGTTGCGTTGGGTGGCCGTAGGGTGCTGCGAGGTCGACGGTGGCGCCGGCGATTTAGGACGCGAAGGGGCAAGGCGATGGGGGCGTCGTGTAGGCGTCAGCTAGGAGAAGCTAGCGCGCGTGAAGGGGCAGTGAGGGGAGGACGATGGCAGGCTGGCGACGTTCGAGTGTCCTCAGTACGGGTGCGGCAGGTTGTTGATCATGGCGACGGCTAGGGCGCACGCGCGGGCTATCGAGGATGTCTAGGAGGTAGCTGGGGTGTAGGCGCGTGCGTGTGTAAAGGGAGAAGGCGAGGGAAGGGCGAGAGCGACCAGGCGATGGCGTGCACTGGCGCGTCCAATGACACGTCTGGGCGCGCTCTGGCATGGCTGGGGCGCGTCTGGGCGTGTACGGGCGAGTGGCGTTCTGGCCAGTGGGGTGCCTTGGCGTTGCTGGGGCGTGTACCATCGTCGTCCTTGAGATGCCCAGATGCTCTGGGACAAGGAGAAAGGTTGAGAGGAGGTCCAGAGAGAGTTGGGCCAAAGGTGGCCGGCATGGCCACGGCATGCCATAGTTTAGGTTTGTTTCTCCACTTTAAACGATGAGGAAAGGACGGGCTCGATGCAGGGGAGGTAGTAGAAGCTAATCATCACAATTTAAAGTGGGTTTGGGCTAAAATCCATCGTGTAATAGCCTGCATTGCCAAAGCCAGAAGTTGCCCGCCAAGTGTTTGTGAAAATGGCCGCATGAAGAAAATTTTGGAAATTTGCAATTCTTTTTGGTGTATCTCATTTATATAATTTATGTGATTGCATGGTGGTGGTGGTGTTCATTTTGGTGGTGGTTTGTGAGATTTCCAAAATGGGGGTCATCTTCTCAGAGTTTCAACATCACCACTTGTCAAAACTATACTGGTCAACCTGGTCAACATTTGCACTGATGGTCAACATGAGAGTTGCTCACTTTGACATGGTCTTGGATGACATGGTCATAGTTGACCAGGTTTGGTTTAGGAAAGAATTAAACCAGAGGGGTAAAGAGGGGATCATGTTAAAATTTACCCAAATGACCATCATCACATGTGAGATGGTTTTGAGTTAAATTTGGATTTGATTCTGGTTTCTTTGATGCATTTGGGTTTGTTTGAGTTATATAAGAGTTTTAGAATCCATAGGGCAAGCAATGGTGGCCTCATATGAAGATTTGTAAAATTGCCCTTAGTGTATGTGAGTAAAAATTGGAATTATCTCACCATTTGAATTCTCTCCAATGAATTTGACTTTTGTTGACTCTAATGTGGTTCTTATTAGTTTAGAAACATTTTAAGACCATTGAAACCATTTCAAATGGTCTTGGTCAAAGATTTGCAAAAATGGCCATAACACATAAGAGGTGATGTGTCAAATTTTACTAAACTTGTAAATGGGTGATCTTGCCTTACTTGTACATGGGTTAGGGTCAATTTAGAGTTAGATTATGTTTAGAAAAGGTTTCACCTCATTTGGTCAAGGTTTAAAGTCATAGATCAAGATTTGGGGATTATGGCTATGTGTCACATATGCCTCTATGCATATGTTGCATTTAAATTTTTAATTTGACTTGGGTTGGCCCAAATGGTGTTGTTGAGTGTTGAAATGGTATATGGGAGTGATCCAACCATTCACAACAAGTCCTAGGGTCAATCTTCTCAAATTCACAAATTTGTATTTTACTCTCATATGCCTCTATGGCATTTTTAGTTTCTTTTTATTTTCTTTGGAAACAATTTGAATTAGGTTTGCTAAGTACTAGGTAAGGTGTGTGAAGGTTTTCCAAACCTCTAAACAAAGTGGAAAGTTCTAGGGTAAAGATTTATAATTATAGCCATAGGCACATATGCCTTTTTCTTATTTAATTTCCTTTTATTTTATTTTAACTAGGATGGTGAAAAGAGGGGTGAGGTTTAGGGTTTAAGATTATTTCAAATACTAATAACAAGCAATCATGGCAATAGAACAATAATTAAGCAAGATCACTATGTATCACACCTAATTTAATAAAAGTTTTTGTTGGTTCCAAAATTTGGAACTAGGGAAATTCATTTGTTTTATTTTGAAATTCTTGGGATGTTACAAACCCTTCCCCCTTAAACAAATCTCGTCCCGAGATTTTAAGAAAAGTTAGGTTCCTAAGAGAGATTGAACATTTTATTAACAGGAAGACATACTTGGCATGGTCTGGGGTGCTTCCTGAGCTTTCCTGAAGGGGCCATGTGGTAGAGGCGGCCGTTGTTGTTGTTCTCGGTTCCTTCTACCTACGAGCGGCAGCTGTTGCTAGGCAGGTGCAGCGGTGTTGGCGGCAATCTTGGCAAGCTTCTTGGGGCACTCATTGGAGTAGTGGCCCACAACTCCACATTCATAGCAGTTGATCGTGGATTTGTCCTTCGGGGTGACGGGGATGGCATTGCTTCCAGTCCTCGGGCCAGTGTTGGTGTTGTTGTTGTTCCCATTGTTGCTGTTGCTGTTGGGGTTGTTGTTGTTGTGGTGGCTGTTGTTGTTGTTGTTGTTGTTGTTGCCTCCGGGCTTCGGGGGTCCTCCGTTGTTGTTGGCGTAGTTGGGGCGATAAGTCTGAGCAGGTGGCCTATTGTTTCTTGGGGTAAATCCTCCAGAGTGGTTGTTGCGGTGTTTCTGGGCATTGTGGGGCCCATTCTGGTTCATCATTCTGCGCTTGCGGTTCTCATTGGCCTGATGCAGCTTTCCTTCCATCTGTATGGCTGAGTCCACTAGGGCTTCTAAGTCAGCGAACGGAATGTTCACCAACACAGTTTGCATCTCATCGTGCAGTCCGTTCAGAAATCTTTCCTTTCTCTTCTCATTGGTGTCGGTCTCATCCGGGGCGTACCTTGACAGAGTGAGAAACCTGTCGCGGTATTCCACCACCGACATCCTTCCTTGCTTGAGTTCACGAAACTCGTCTCTCATCTTCTTGATCAGTCCTTGAGGCACATGGTATTTGCTAAACTTCAGCTTGAAGTCTTCCCATGTCATCATCTGTCCCGCATTCATTGCGCGGGCACTTGTCCACCAGGCTCTGGCAGGTCCTGAAAGGTAGTGGGTGGCAAACAGTACTTTTTCTGCGGCTTCAACTCCCGCAACTTCGAGGTTGTTCTCCATGGTCTGGAGCCAGTCATCAGCATCTAGGGGCTCTTCAGTCTTGTTGAACATCGGTGGGTTGGTGTTCTGAAAGTTCTTCAGCTTTGACCCAGGGTGATCGTGGTTTCCATGGCCTTGATTGTTCTGAGCTATCTGTTGCAGTGCAGCTATGTTGGCTTGGCGTTCAGCTCTTTCGGCTTCCCGGTCTGCCATCATCGTCTGCAGCAGTTGCATCATGGCATCCTGGGTGGCGTTGCGGGTTGGTGGGGCCATCTGAATATTGAGGTAGATGATAAGATAAGAGGGAAATTTCTAGGTTTTGTTTTGTTAACATTTAAAAAGTTCATAAATTGAAAACTTGAGTAGTGTTGCGGGGGTAAAACCAACAACACTTTTTCATTCATACCAAACATCACATATTACAAAGCTAACACACCGTTGGTTTGAAGAACCATTCATTCGCTCTACGATACAAGGGGATCCTGATACAACTCACACATACGAAAGTGCCTTAAATGATACTACTCTTTAGGGTGGAATTCTTCGTCTTCACGGGTAATGTGCTTGGCGAGAGGCGAGGGCGTTGTCCAAATCCCTGCGGGTTTTGTACATCTTGAAGTCCTGGTGTGCTACATAGGGGTTCATCTCCGTACGTGGTGGCATGGTCATCGGTCTTCCCATGGGGTTATGTTTTGGGTAGTAGATGAAGCGAGTGTTCTTGATCTTGTCCTCATTTTGTCCGCACAGACGGAAAATTGCTTCTTGCATAGCTCTGACTAGTCCTTCTTTCCAAGTGTTTCCCGTTACAGAAAACCAGATAGTTTCCCATACCGGGGCATCATGCCTTCTTCTTAGATCAGTAGAAACGTCCCACCGAGGTGGTTCTCCTAACTGAGTTTTGAGGGGTATTCCGAAGAACTCGGGATACGGCTGGCCTAGATATTCCACTAGTTGCTTCAAATCCTTTTCGAACCCTAGGTCGCCTCCGCGACCAAGCTGATAGAACTCCCATTGGTACTCCATCTGTGAGCAATGAGGATGAGTAAGTTAATGAAGTGATCAAGTGTGCAAAATTTTATGTACAATTACAAAGAAAAGTAGAGCATGGATTTATTCTTTTGAAAAGATCTTAAGATAAGGGTGAGAATAAGTTTTCAGAAATATTCACTTTCTTTGTTTTGAAACTAAGTTTTTCGGACGTCCATTCGAACTAGGGTCTCCTAAGGTCAAACAATGGCTCTGATACCAACTTGTCAACACCCGGATTTTTAAGTCCAGATGCCTATTATGCCGTACATCGCAATCCCAGGAATAGTGTTGTTGCGAGACATAATAGTTGAATATCATAGAGTCATCATTTATTACAACACATAATCGTCTTACAAAGGTAGATCACATCATCCAATATTACAATAGTAGTTGATCTATTGATCAACGAACATCACAAATAGCGGAAGCGAAGTAGTAGTGGCTATCTAATCCACAGGCCAACGCTTGACGTCAGGAGCGGTCCTAGTTGTCGTAGACGTCCTGCTGTCCATCTTCCTCGTACTGCTGTTCACCTTCATAGTCTGGCCATTTGAATAGCCAGGGACAAAGCCATGAGTACTTTTAAAGTACTCGCAAACTAATACTAGTGTAAGCACTATCAAATTTAGAAAGGGGATACTAAGCTCTAGGTTTATTTGCATAAAGCCAAGTTTATTTCATAAACATTTAGTAAAGACTCTTCATTTGCTAAACTAACTCAAGTGGGAACATTAGTGTCATTCCCACAACTCTGTTGTGATTCAATTCAAGGTCACCATTTCACCTTTCAAATTCAAGTCCCAAGTCATATGTCACAATTTTTAAAATGGTCTGATGACGGAACAGTATGGCCTTTCCAACCGTCCATAACCGTGGACACGGCTATTCGAATAGTTCTACACTCTGCAGAGGTCGTACACTTGTGCCACAACATTTGCAATAATCCGTCAGGGTTAACTGGCCCTGATTTACCATACTCCGTATGCGGACTACCAACCATAACCTTTCACTTACATACTCTAGTATGAGCACCTCTCCCCATGAGCTTGGCCTCCCGGTGAAAACCACAGTCAACCCGGGAACTGCACAGGGCTTGGGCCGGACATTCACCTCATATTAACATCATTTCTCATCAGTTCTTTTGTTGTAGAGGCAGCCTCCAGCCTAACCCCGATGACGCTTGTTTAGAGGGAACCCATACTAAAGCACATAAATTTCTAGTTAAGCCCTTACCCATGTTGGGTATTGTGGGGGTACTTTCAAATTGGAATGGTATCGCATCCGAACCCAACCATCAGTTTTTTTGTAAAATTCACCAAGTCATTCACCAGTCATATTTACCTTCAAAATCTTTCAATAGAATGAATCATCATTCCAAGGTTTTCAAAGTCATCTCATTTCACATGATCCCATCTAGAGTAATCAATTTTATTTATTTAGCAATAGCACTAGTCATGAGGGGTGCTAACTAGCTTTTCTTGCTCTAGGCTAACTTTGATGCTCTTGTTCTACTCTATATCTAAACCAAGTGAATCATGAATCAAAAAGTAAACTTTGATAAACAAAATTTAGAAAAAGCTTGTAAAGTAAAAACTTGGGATAGGAGCATTAAGCAAAAGGAAAAAAAATAATGGTGCCTTGCTCTGGTAGAGCTTTGCACAAGGGGACCTTGCAAGAGTGTTAGCTTGCAAGAATATTAGCTTGCCTTGATTGGTGAGGTGATCAAAGTTTTCTGGCTCTTCCTCCTGGTAGAATACCTCCTCCTCTTGATAGTCTCCGGTACTAGCGTCTATAAACGAATACGAGGATACAATCACCAAACAACACTTAGGCAGTCTTTAACTAGCCTTAATGGCTCACACAATTGATCTAGCATCACTACTTAACATTTATCCAAAATTATTCTAGGGTTTATTTAATATTAGGAAAATAATTTCCTCTCATTAAAAATTGGAATTAGGGTTTTTCTTTGGTTTGGGAGAAATAATTTCCTCTCATTGAATTCTTCTTACGATTTAATCTTCTCAAATAACCAGGGAGGATCACATGTTGACCAAGGTCAACACTTCACATTTAGTATTTGAGAAAAGTGATTTAAATGAGATTCATCATCTCATGTGATTTAAATATCTAGTGCAATTTAAATACTATGTTGATTTAAATTCTATAAGTGAGCAAGTATGAGCCCTAGCATGTAAAGGTCAACACATTACTTCATATCACTGGTGAGAATGATTTAAATGAGGTGCTACACCTCATAGATTTAAATTCTAGGATTTGGATATAGTTTAAATGGGCTAGTATTGACTACATAGCCACTATTCTGCTTCTAGCCCATGATCATGTACAGAACATATATCATATTTTTACATACTAATTAGGGTTTGTTAAATGTGAATTATTGCAATTGGATTCACTTCAAAATTCACAATGGTTGATTTTTAAGATTTATTTGAATACAGAAAAGTATCTGTTTTGTTATTTTTGCTATTCAAAAACTACACAACATATGGGGTTGCATCCAGTGAGGTTAGCTAGATAATTTCATAAGCTTTCATTAGCATTTTGAATCACCAGATTTGGATTTGTAGATTTGGAAATATTCAATTTCTAGCACTGCATCAGTATTGATTTTTAAACTAAAAGAATTCACCAAATTTAAATAAAAGGGCCAGCGCGGGAAACTTGACGGGCCAGAGAGAGGGAGAGGAGTTGGGCTGGCCCAGCTACGCGTCTGGCGCGAGCGGGCCGCCTGACAAGATGGGGCCCAGGCGTCAGTGGGTTAATTCACCGAATCGGTATCCACTCACCCGAGCCGTGCGATCAGAAGCTGATCCGACGATCGACCGTCGTCGTCGTCGACGGGGGAGGAGGGCGTGCTGCGACGGCGAGGTAGGGGGTCGGTGGCTTGACGGAGCTCCGGCGAGGGGCGGCGCTGGTTCGAGGAGAGGTTGTGGATGACGAGGAGTTGAATGGTGGTCGCGGCGTCGCTTGGGGTGGTCTAAATCGAAGGGTGGTTCTGCGGCGGACTCCGGCGATCGACGTCTCGATTGGAGCGTTCTACTGCGCAATGTGGATGAGAGAGGGATCGAGGAGGATCAGAAGGAAGAGTGGAGCGAGTTTGGTGTGGAAGGAGAAGGCTGAGGGGGCCTCTTTTTATAGTTGCGTTGGGTGGCCGTAGGGTGCTGCGAGGTCGACGGTGGCGCCGGCGATTCAGGACGCGAAGGGGCAAGGCGATGGGGGCGTCGTGTAGGCGTCGGCTAGGAGAAGCTAGCGCGCGTGAAGGGGCAGCGAGGGGAGGACGATGGCAGGCTGGCGACATTCGAGTGTCCTCAGTACGGGTGCGGCAGGTTGTTGATCATGGCGACGGCTAGGGCGCACGCGCGGGCTATCGAGGATGTCTAGGAGGTAGCTGGGGTGTAGGCGCGTGCGTGTGTAAAGGGAGAAGGCGAGGGAAGGGCGAGAGCGACCAGGCGATGGCGTGCACTGGCGCGTCCAATGACACGTCTGGGCGCGCTCTGGCATGGCTGGGGCGCGTCTGGGCGTGTACGGGCGAGTGGCGTTCTGGCCAGTGGGGTGCCTTGGCGTTGCTGGGGCGTGTACCATCGTCGTCCTTGAGATGCCCAGATGCTCTGGGACAAGGAGAAAGGTTGAGAGGAGGTCCAGAGAGAGTTGGGCCAAAGGTGGCCGGCATGGCCACGGCATGCCATAGTTTAGGTTTGTTTCTCCACTTTAAACGATGAGGAAAGGACGGGCTCGATGCAGGGGAGGTAGTAGAAGCTAATCATCACAATTTAAAGTGGGTTTGGGCTAAAATCCATCGTGTAATAGCCTGCATTGCCAAAGCCAGAAGTTGCCTGCCAAGTGTTTGTGAAAATGGCCGCATGAAGAAAATTTTGGAAATTTGCAATTCTTTTTGGTGTATCTCATTTATATAATTTATGTGATTGCATGGTGGTGGTGGTGTTCATTTTGGTGGTGGTTTGTGAGATTTCCAAAATGGGGGTCATCTTCTCAGAGTTTCAACATCACCACTTGTCAAAACTATACTGGTCAACCTGGTCAACATTTGCACTGATGGTCAACATGAGAGTTGCTCACTTTGACATGGTCTTGGATGACATGGTCATAGTTGACCAGGTTTGGTTTAGGAAAGAATTAAACCAGAGGGGTAAAGAGGGGATCATGTTAAAATTTACCCAAATGACCATCATCACATGTGAGATGGTTTTGAGTTAAATTTGGATTTGATTCTGGTTTCTTTGATGCATTTGGGTTTGTTTGAGTTATATAAGAGTTTTAGAATCCATAGGGCAAGCAATGGTGGCCTCATATGAAGATTTGTAAAATTGCCCTTAGTGTATGTGAGTAAAAATTGGAATTATCTCACCATTTGAATTCTCTCCAATGAATTTGACTTTTGTTGACTCTAATGTGGTTCTTATTAGTTTAGAAACATTTTAAGACCATTGAAACCATTTCAAATGGTCTTGGTCAAAGATTTGCAAAAATGGCCATAACACATAAGAGGTGATGTGTCAAATTTTACTAAACTTGTAAATGGGTGATCTTGCCTTACTTGGACATGGGTTAGGGTCAATTTAGAGTTAGATTATGTTTAGAAAAGGTTTCACCTCATTTGGTCAAGGTTTAAAGTCATAGATCAAGATTTGGGGATTATGGCTATGTGTCACATATGCCTCTATGCATATGTTGCATTTAAATTTTTAATTTGACTTGGGTTGGCCCAAATGGTGTTGTTGAGTGTTGAAATGGTATATGGGAGTGATCCAACCATTCACAACAAGTCCTAGGGTCAATCTTCTCAAATTCACAAATTTGTATTTTACTCTCATATGCCTCTATGGCATTTTTAGTTTCTTTTTATTTTCTTTGGAAACAATTTGAATTAGGTTTGCTAAGTACTAGGTAAGGTGTGTGAAGGTTTTCCAAACCTCTAAACAAAGTGGAAAGTTCTAGGGTAAAGATTTATAATTATAGCCATAGGCACATATGCCTTTTTCTTATTTAATTTCCTTTTATTTTATTTTAACTAGGATGGTGAAAAGAGGGGTGAGGTTTAGGGTTTAAGATTATTTCAAATACTAATAACAAGCAATCATGGCAATAGAACAATAATTAAGCAAGATCACTATGTATCACACCTAATTTAATAAAAGTTTTTGTTGGTTCCAAAATTTGGAACTAGGGAAATTCATTTGTTTTATTTTGAAATTCTTGGGATGTTACAGGTGACAAGGATAGATCCATACTATCTCAAGATTCCCTCCGGTCCACCCCACCGGGGAGTTCCACCATATACATCCTGGAACTGCCTAAGTACCGTCAGCGCATGTGCGTGTAGCCGGACGCACCCGGGGTGCAACATTGGATCAAACAACATCCCACCATGCTAGTGTACACACCATGTGTGCACACACAACGTTTTGGGTTATTCCAACCCTTCGAGCCTCGATTTCCAGGGAAACCCTAATCCGTTGACCGCGTGGTCTACAACAATGACTACACGCATGCGTCGGTGCGCAGTGGAATTGTGCCTTCGTTCGAGCTTGGTTAGGTCATGGGGACATGTGGTGGCAAGTATGGATCCATAATATCTCAATATTCCCTCCGGTTCACCCCACCGGGGAGTTACACACTATACGTCATGGAACTGCCTAAGTGCCGTCAGCGCATGTGCGTGTAGCCGGACGCACCCGGGGGGTGCAATTGGATCAAACAACACCCCATCATGCTAGTGTACATACCATGTGTGCGCACACAACTTTTTGGGTCATTCCAACCCTCCGAGGCTCGATTTTTAGGGGTGCAACATTGGATTTAAAGAAATAGACACACAATCACGATACACTTAAGAACTTGAACTAGACCCACACACGAACCACCCGATGGGTTTCCAGCGAAATTTTATCAAAAAATTTGGGAGGTAATTAAGAAGGATCTAATGGCGCTTTTTAGTGAGTTACATACGGGGAATTTGTCCCTATATAAACTAAACTATGGCATCATTACTTTACTACCCAAAAAAGATAATGCAGTCCAAATCCAGCAATACAGGCCGATTTGTTTGCTAAATGTGAGTTTTAAAGTGTTTACTAAAGTGGGAACTAATAGAGTCACGGAGATTGCTTCTAAGGTGATTAAACCCACTCAAACGGCTTTTATGCCTGGTAGACATATCCTGGAAGGGGTGGTGATTTTACATGAGACTATTCATGAGATTCATTCAAAGAAAATGGATGGGGTTCTTTTTAAGATTGATTTCGAAAAGGCTTATGATAAGGTTAAATGGTCATTTCTACAACAAACTTTCAGAATGAAAGGTTTTGCGCCTGAATGGTGTCGTTTCATTAAAGATTTTGTCCAAAACGGAAGCGTTGCGGTCAAGGTAAATGACGATATCGGACATTATTTTCAAACTAGAAAGGGGTTGAGACAGGGTGATCCTCTCTCACCCATCCTTTTTAACATTGTTGTCGATATGTTGGCTATTCTGATTGAGAGGGCTAAGGCGGATGGCCAAGTTGGAGGCTTAATCCCTCACCTTGTAGAGGGGGGTATTTCCATTTTACAGTATGCGGATGATACGATCTTTTTTATGGAACACGATATACAAAAGGCATTAAATATGAAATTAATATTGTGCATCTTTGAACAGTTGTCGGGTTTAAAAATTAATTTTCATAAGAGCGAATTATTTTGTTTCGGAAAAGCAAAGGAAGAGGAACAACAATATAAACAGATTTTTGGTTGTGAAGTGGGATCCTTGCCGTTTAGATATCTTGGAGTTCCTATTCATTACAAAACACTTAGAAATTCAGATTGGTATCCGGTAGAAACTCGATTTGAAGGCAAATTGGGATGCTGGAAAGGCAAACTATTATCCTATGGGGATAGACTTGTCTTGATCAATTCTGTTTTGACAAGTTTGCCAATGTTTATGTTATCTTTCTTGCAAATTCCGAAAGGAGTTCTGAAGAGACTTGATTTCTATAGATCGAGATTTTTTTGGCAAGGAGATGAAGAAAAAAGGAAATATAGACTAACTAGGTGGAATATAATATGTAGGCCAAAAGATCAAGGAGGTCTCGGTATTGAAGTGCTTGATTTAAAAAATAAAAGCCTCCTTAGTAAATGGATTTTTAAATTAATGAGGAAGGGGTATGGCAGGAGTTGTTACATAATAAGTACCTCTCACAAAAAACATTATCTCAAGTTCAAGCCAAACCATCTGACTCACCTTTTTGGAAGGGGCTTATGCAAGTGAAGGATGCTTTCCTTGCAGGAGGCCATTTTAAGGTGGGTGATGGTTCTACTACTAGATTTTGGGAAGATGTTTGGTTGGGTGATAGGACTTTAGCGCAGCAATATCCATCTTTATATCATATTGTGCAACATAAGAACGTGCTGGTCGCGGATACACTAGCTCAGGTGCCTCTAAACATACAATTTAGGCGAGCATTGACTGGAAATAAGTGGACAGCATGGTTGCATCTATGTAGAAGACTCATGGATGTTAATCTTAATGATGAGTCTGATAAGTTTATTTGGAATCTTACAACATCAGGATCATTTACGGTGAAATCTATGTATGAGGATTTGATGAATGGCCATACGCCTTTCTTGCGGAAGTACCTATGGAAATTGAAAATTCCCCTCAAAATAAAGATTTTTATGTGGTTTCTTAATAACAAAGTGTTATTAACTAAAGATAATCTAGCGAAAAGGAAGTGGAAGGGGTGTACTAAGTGTTGTTTTTGTGGTGCACAAGAATCCGTTGAACATCTCTTCATAGCTTGCCCTTTTGCAAAACTAGTTTGGCGCATGGTATATTTCGCCTTTAATCTCCCACCTCCAACTAATATTACCAATTTGTTCGGCAACTGGTTGAATGGTGTTGACAAAAAAGCAAAAGAACGTATACGCATTGGTGTATCGGCTTTGTGCTGGTCAATATGGAGATGTAGAAATAATATTGTGTTTAACAAATCAAATTCTTCTAATATTTTGCAGGTACTTCATATGGTTGTGCACTGGGTGCAACAATGGGCGTTACTACTCCCCCAAGACCAGCGAGTGTTTATGGATACTGGATGCACCCATCTCCAGACGGTCGCTCAGGATATCTTGTCCCAGGCTGGTTGGTGTCACACTAGTCGACTACAGGATGCTTAGTTGGCTTAGTTTTCAAGAGTTGATGTTCAGATGGTTGATTTATGTTGCAACCATGAGTGATCCATGGACTTGTATTAAATATTTATACTGGATGTTGAAGTTTTAATAAAGGCCGTGTGTATCATCACGATGCAGAGGCTGGGGTCATATCCCCTTTTCGAAAAAAAACGAACCAAAACACTTAAATAACTAGACCCACACACGAACCAAAACACTTAAAGAACCAGACCCACACACGAAATAAAACACTTAAAGAACCAGACCCACACACAAACCAAGACACTTAAAGAACTACGCCCACACACGAACAAAACACTTAACACTGGGTCGACACATGACCCGCTAGACACCCAGATTCGACACTGCCATTACTCACACACATACTAATCAGTTGTCGAAATCTTCGTCCTCGCTGGGGGTGTCCTCTGAAGCGGTACTTGAGGGGTTCCACATCCACCGTTCATCATTAGGCCCCCATGTCGACGTCTCTCCTTTGGTTGTGCAGCATACTGGAAGCCACGACAGGTTTTGACTATTTTATTAGCATCTGCTTTAGCTGTTAGCCAGAAAATCCTCCCCGGAAATCTTTTACAACGAGGGACCTGGGAGCGGCGTGATGCCCGTAATCACCATGGTGAATCTATGCCATCTTCATTTGAGATGCACTTCTAGAAAATTCCATTTGCGCTTCTCTTATAGAGCTGTCTGTCAATGATTGTGTAGGACCTTGCTCGTCTGACGATCTGTCACGCGAGGACTTCATCCTCCGGCAGCTTACGATCAATAAGGTAGTCTAGATAAGGCTTGGTCCAAGCCGTAGTGATAACCATCACCTCCTTAGCCGGAGATATTGCCACGTCTGGGTTTTCTAGGTTAGCGTCCTTCACCGAGGGTGTCCTCAAGAGCTCAAGGAAAATTCCAGGCGGAATGGGCATCCTGCCGGATTCGAGCTTGGACAACATGTATGCTGTTGTGTTATCGTCTCTCCTGACGTACTTTACTTTGTATCGGAGGAAGCACTTGGCGATCTCATCAACTTCGTCTCTGTAAGCCGCCATAATGGAGTTCCTGACGTTCCAGGTTCTGGCTACTTGCTGTGCGGCCAGGTCGGAGTCTCCGCACATATGATGTGCTTGATCCTGATTTCCTTTACAATGTGCAGCCCATGTAGTAGAGCCTTATATTCCGCCATGTTATTGGTAGCTTCGAAGTGAATCTACAAAACATAGTGCAATTCTTCTCCGGTAGGTGACTTCAGGGTAACTCCAGCCCCCGAGCCTTGATGATGCTTGGATCCGTCAAAATGCATGACCCAAGCTTCTGGTTCCAGTATAGGCATGCCCTCCGGTGGTTCGGTCCAGTCGGCGAAAAAATCTGCCAAAATCGAACTTGATTGCAGTCCTGGCTTTGTACTTGATGTCGAAGGCGGAAAGTTCTATTCCCCACTTCACTACACGTCCTGTTGCATCGGAGTTGTTGATGATGGTTGCCAATGGAGATGTTCTCACAACTGTCATGGGTTGTTCCTAGAAGTAGTGTCTCAGCTTCCGGCTACCTAGGAACACTCCATAGGCTAGCTTGTGAAAGTGAGGGTATCTCTGCTTGGATTCAGTCAGGACCTCGCTAATATAATGGACAGGCCTTTGGACTCTGTACTCATGTCCTTCTTCCTTTCGCTCCACCACAATGACGATGTTGATGACTTTGTTGGATGCTACCAAGCAGAGAAGCATAGGCTCTGACTCTTCTGAAGCTGCCAATATAGTTGGACAGGAGAGTATACTCCACAACCCCTGGAGTGATGCATCTGCTGCGTCGTCTTAGACAAATTTGTCTATTTTCTTCAGTAACTTGTACATGGGTAGTGCCTTCTCGCCAAGACGACTAACAAATCTACTGATTGCTGCGACACAACCAGTTAATCGTTGTATATCTTTGAGACAAGTTGGCATTTTGATGTTGAGGATGGCCTTTTTTTCTGGGTTTACCTCAATGCCTCTATGAGAAACAATTAAGCCAAGGAGTTTTCCAGTTGGTACGCAAAAGACGCACTTCAGCGGATTTAACATCATCTTGTACTTCCGGAGATTCTCAAAGGTATCCTGAAGATCGTGGATTAGGTCGGATCCTTTTTGGGTCATGGTCACGATGTCGTCGACATAAGTGTGCACGTTGCGGCCAATCTGGTCCTTCATACACCGCTGCATCGTAGGTTGATAGGTGGCACCTGCATTTTTAAAACCAAAGGGAATGGTGACTTAGGAGTAAGTGCCAAAGGGAGTGATGAACGAGGTCACCTTTTGTTCGGACTTCTTCATCCGGATCTGATGAAACCCGGAATATGCGTCAACAAAACATAGAAGTTCCGCCCCTGCCGTCGAATCAATGACTTGGTCAATGGGCAGCAAGGGGAACGGATCCTTCGGACAGTGCTTATTCAAGCCGGAGTAATCAATTCACATTCTTAGTATTTCAAAATTCTTTTTGGGTACAAGGACAGGATTTGCGACCCAACCAGTATGGATAACTTCTATAACAAAAACTGCCTCTAGTAACTTTGCTAATTCCATTCCTATGGCGCGACGCTTCTTATCTCCAAAGCGTCACATAACTTGCTTCACTGGTTTTGCACCCGAATTTATATTGAGGTAGTACTCGGCGAGTTCCTTTGGCACTCCGGACATGTCAGAAGGTTGCCACGCGAACATATCCATGTTAGCTCACAGGAACTCGACGAGCGCGTCTTCCTATTTGGGATCCAGGCCAGCTCCGACAGATACCTGCTTGGTAGCGTCACCTTCCTTGAGGTCGACCTTCTTGGTATCTATGGCGGCGCGTCCTTAAACGTGGTGTTCTGGTCGGAGATCTGCTTCTTGGTGGTGTGCACCTCATCCGGATTCACCGCGGCTCTGTAGCCTTGCAGTTCCGCCCCAGAGATAACTGACTCCACAAAGGATGTTTCGCCCTCCTCGCAGTCCTAAGCTTTCTTTTAGTCTCCGGATATGGTGATCATACCGTTAGGACCCGGAATCTTGAGCTTCTTGTAGATGTAGCACGCCCTTGCATGGAACTTGTGATAAGTGGGTCTGCCGAAGATTACATTATAGGAGCTTTTAAAGGGCACAACTTCAAACGTGATCATCTCCTCATGGTAGTTATTAACATCACCGAAGGCCACGGGAAGTTTGATGCCGCCCAAGGAGTTCGCCTTTTTACCCGGAACCACACCATGGAATTCCGTGGTGCTGTGCTTAAGCTGTTCCTTGGCAAGGTTCACTTTCTCCACATTCTCCAGGTACATGATGTTTAGGCTGGTTCCGCCGTCCATGAGGAATTTGGAGAATTCATACCTGTCGATGCAGGGACTAACAACCAAAGCGTAGCACTCTTTAGGGATGACGACCGGATGATCGGCTCTGTCAAAGGTGCAAGGTTTTTCCGACCACTTGATGTACTTCGGCACAAGAGGAAGTGTGGCGTTCAAGGTCCGGAGGGTGGATTTCTTCGCCCAAACTGTTGGAGTTCCGAGGAAGGTGTGATATGCACCAACGCTTTTTTCCAAAGGGGTTGGAGGTGTTGGCTGCGTTACCCTCTTTGGGTTCCGGCGAAGCCCTATCCTCATCCATCATCTCAAAGCTGTCCTTGCCCTTATCCTTGTTCTTGCCTTTGCCTCCTTTGCCGCGTGGGCGGTGCTTCCTAGCACGCTTGTATACTGCTTCTGGATCCGTCTTAAGATCATTGACCCATTTGCAGTTGCGATTTGTGTGAGAGGATTTGCATGTTGCCAGATCAATATGAGCTAGGCACGGCATATCCCTGTACTCTTCATAGGTTTGGGGAGCGCGGGATCTGGCAACGGTGACTTCGTCAGCGCGCTGCTGGCCCTGCCTGCTCCACCACCATGGCCGCGGCCTCTTCCACCTCCTTGACCACCTCGCTGGAACGTCATGGCAACCATGTCGGATCCGCTGTTCTTTTGGTTGTCGGAGGAGTTCTTCCGCTTGTTATTGCCGTCGCGGTTCTTCTTCTGCTGATGCAGGGGTAAGGCTGTGGCTGAAAGTTCTCCGCATGCGTCATCATCGGTAGCAGTGTGGGTGATGGCGATGGAAATCATCTTGTCCAGGTTTAACTTCTGGTCTTTGTACTCGCACTTCAATTTGTGCCGGAGCAGCCCTCCCCTCTGCAAGCCACCCATGAAGGCTAGCATAGTTGTGCGATCATTGACGTTTTCGCACTCATTTCTTGTTTCCAACCATCGATAGAGGTACACCCTGGAGGTTTTGTTCTTCTTCTGGACACAGGCATGTAGGTCACTGGCCGTAGATGGTCTTTTTTAGGTGCCTCTGAAGTGACCCTCAAAGGCTATGTTCAGGTCGAACCAGCAAAAGATACAGTTCTCCGGGAGGTGGCTGAGCCAAGTCCGGGCTGGACTGACAAGGTACAGCTGGAGCATGCGGTAGGCCATGTTTGGGTTCCCTTCGGCAAAGCTGACTGTGTTGAAGTAGTCATCAATCCAGGTGTCGGGCCTCTCTCTGCCATCATAATGCTTCAAGTTTTCGGGTAGCTTGAGGTTCAAGCCTTTTTGTGTTTTCTCCTCCCGGATCCTCTTTCCAAAACACTTTGGGCCAATGTACTCGATCCTGTATTCGTTGAGACATTCACGTGCGTCACGCGAGTTCCGCCTTTGCTCAGGGGCTTCTGAGCAAGAGAGTGACCTTCGGCCTCCGCCTCCACCTCCCCTACTGGGTGATGGTGACGGAGATCCGTGTGGGGGCCTACGTGGCCTCTTACTACCGCTGTCAGACTCTCCGTGTCCCTCCTGGCGGCGTTGGCTTCGGCTGCGACGACTGCCTTCGCCATCGTGGCGGCTGCCTCCGTCATTCCGAGATTGCCTGAGCTCGGGTGCACGTTCCTCATTCCGGCTCCTCCGAGGCTTATGTGTGTGTTCTTCGTTCCGGTCCCTTCGAGGCTCAACATTGTCGCGGATATTAATTCTGACAGACCCATGGGGTCTGACGTTTCTGACGGGACTTCGCCGACGATGATGCGGAAGTGCGTACTGCTTCTGGGGCGGTGATGGGTTCTGGTACTTTTCCTTGCCAGAGTACATCATGTCCTTTCCCTTGTTTTTCTCCCCGGTGGGAGTATCCGAAGATATGTGGATCAGATTTGGGTGTTCCCTGATCTTTCTTCTGCGCTCCGTCGATCCGGTGCGCTATTGGTCGTCGTGGCGCTCCCTTGACCTTTCAGCGGCGTTCTTCTGTGCTGTGGACACACATGCCTCTGGGTTGGATTCCAACGTGCGCGAAGTATCCGCCTTGCTTTGTTGATTCATGGCCGTGGCAATGACTGTACGGAGGTGCTCGATATCGATCTCCTCATTTCTTTTGGGTAGGAGCTCCGGCGCCATCTTCATGTTATCCTTTGGAGTTGCCAGGGGCTTGGGGTGGGCTGCACTATCAAAGTTGATGTTGCGAGGGCAGATAGCTTCTCTTTGCATCCTTTGCGCCTCTTCAGGTGTTTCATTGACTTTGGCCTGCCACTCCTTCGGAAGCTTTATGGCGCTCATCAGTGCTTCCTTCACTTTGCGCTCATTGGTTCTAGCCTGCTCGATTAACCTTTGGGTGTCCACCTTGTCCTGGAGGACTGAGGTTGTAACCTTGAATATCTTCTCGGATCTTGCGAGGAGCTCTTTACGCGTAGCTTCAAGAGCTTCCGGATCTGCAACCGCATCTGGGGTGATTGGGGTCGTTAGAAACTCCGGGTGTTGAACATGCTCCCCGTTTTCTCCGGCTATCTCCATGAGCTCGTCGGATGGCATCCCTTCATAGAACTTTAAGCTCCGACCATTCGATGGCTCCAGCGTCTGATGGGAACGAACCCGCGGCGGTGCCTCCGGCTGAGGTGGATCTGGGATCTTTGCGCGAGGCGGAGTCTTCTCTGGATTCTTCATCCTCGTCATCAGCTCCAGCCAGGGTCACGAAGACCTGCTTTGGCGGAGATGATTCACCATCCTCTCTCGATGCGTCTTCCAATTCCTTGGAGTACCTGATACGTCCAAAACGTATCTACTTTCCCGAACACTTTTGCTATTGTTTTGCCTCTAATTTGTGTATTTTGGATGCAACTAACACGGACTAACGCTGTTTTCAGCAGAACTATTCTGGTGTCTCGTTTTTGTGCAGAAATCCAACTTTCGGGAAAATCCTCGGAATTTATGCAGAAGGCCCTATTTTCCCAAAATACTGACGGAGCCAGAAGGACAAGTTGGGTGGAGGCCCGAGGGCCCCACACCACCAGGCGGCGCGGCCCAGGGGGGGTCGCGCGGCCCTATGGTGTGGCCCCCTCGGCCGGCCTCCGACGCCCTCCTTCGGACTATTTATCGGCCTCGACCTAAAAATGCACGGGGAGAAGTCGAAGTCGCCAGAAACCCTCCAGAACGCCGCCACATCGCGAAACTCCGTCGCGGGAGCCAGAAGTCTCCGTTCTGGCACTCCGCCGGGACGGGGAATTGGAGGAGATCATCGCCGCCAACGCCTCTACATCAACCAGCCATGTTTCCCCCATCCATGTGTGAGTAATTCCCCCGCTGTAGGCCGAAGGGGATGGTAGGGATTGGATGAGATTGGTCATGTAATAGCATAAGATTGTTAGGGCATAGTGCCTAGTGTCCGTAATTGGTACTTTGATGATATTGTTGCAACTTGTTATGCTTAATGCTTGTCACTAGGGCCCGAGTGCCATGATCTCAGATCTGAACATGTTATTGTTTCATCAAGATATTCATTGTTTATGGTCTTACCTATAAGTTGTATACACATGTCGCTGTCCGGAACCAATGGCCCCGAAGTGACAGAAATCGGGACAACCGGAGGGAATGGTAGTGATGTGAGGATCACATGTGTTCACGGAGTGTTAATGCTTTGCTCCGGTGCTCTATTAAAAGGAGTACCTTAATATCCAGTAGATTCCCTTGAGGCCCGGCTGCCACCGGCTGGTAGGACAAAAGATGTTGTGCAAGTTTCTCATTGCGAGCACGCACGACTATATATGGAACACATGCCTATTGATTGCTTTGTACTTGGACACCGTTTTATTATTATCTGCAAATGCCCTGCTATGATTGTTACATGAGTTTCTCTCATCCATGCAACGCCCGTCATCCGTCCCCGTGCCTACAGTATTTTAATCCTGCTGTTTATTATAATCACTACTGCTGTCTTTGTTACTCTGCTTTGTTATTTCACTCATCTTACTGCTATAAACTGTTACCTCTTGATAAACTCTTGCGAGCAAGTCTGTTTCAGTGCAGCTGAATTGACAACTCCGCTGTTAAGGCTTCCAAGTGTTCTTTGTCTCCCCTTGTGTCGAATCAATAAATTGGGTTTTACTTCCCTCGAAGACTGTTGCGATCCCCTATACTTGTGGGTCATCAAGACTATTTTCTGGCGCCGTTGCCGGGGAGCATAGCTTTATTTGGAAGTTCACTTGGATTAATATTGTTCGCTGCAAATTCTCCATCATGGGTAAACCTCGCGATACTAAGATCGCCATATTACCATCCACTACAAGAAAAGGTACAATTCTGAATACCTCTGCTGCTCTTGATTCACCATCTGTGATTGATAAACTTGTTTCACCGCCGCATGCTTCACACGCGGGCACTTCTGCTGAATCTGAACACTCTCATAATATTGATAATATTTCTACTGTGCTTGATGATAGTGGTTCATTGGGATCTTTTCTAGATGCTACGATTGCTAGGTCTAGACAAATTGAAAATACTGAAACTCCTAATGCTACTACACCTGTTAGTTCACCTGAACTTGATTATTTTAGTGATGATCCTGATGAAGATTATGTGGAGCTTAATGATGATTTTATTGAAAAATGCAATGCTACTACTGATGCAAGAAAAATTAAAAAGTTGCTTGCAGAACATGCTGTTAGATATAAACTGTCTCCTGATCCTAAGTTTGCCACATCTCCTATAAACATTAAGGATAAAGATTATGATTTTTCTCTTGATCTATCTCATATAGCTATTGTTGAGAAAGCACCCTTTTGTGGTACTGAAAAAGAAAGTGCTGTTGAACACATGACTGAGTTATCTACTTTAAGTAGCTTGTTTTCTGATGATGTCAAGATGCGTACTTACTTTGTTGCTAAAATCTTTCCATTCTCATTAAAGGATGACGCTAAAACTTGGTATAATAGTTTGCCACCTAATTCTATTAAAAGTCCAAAAGAATTGCTTGATGTTTTCTTCCGTAAATACTTTCCTGCTAGTGCTCAACATATAGCTTTGCAGAGAATTTATAATTTCAACCAGGAAGATGGAGAGAAATTGCCTGAGGCTTGGGCAAGATTTTGCTCTCTTATTAGAGCTCAGCCTGATCATGATTTGGAAAAGCATGATTTACTTGATATATTTTATAGTGGACTAACCATTGAGTCTAGGGCATACCTGGATAGTTGTGCTGGTTGTGTTTTCAGGAAAAGAACTCCAGACGACGCTGAAGAATTATTGGCTAAAATAGGCCGGAATCATGATGATTGGACTAAGCCTGAACCAACTCCAACGCCAATATTAAAGAAGAGGGGTATGATTAAATTGAATGATGAAGATATGAGGGAAGCCAAGAAGTCTCTCAAGGAGAAAGGTATTAAATCTGAAGATGTGAAGAATCTTCCTCCCATAGAAGATATATGTGAGATAATTCCCCCTTCATCCATGATTGAGGTAAACTCCCTTCAACGCTTTACTAGGGAGGATATTCCGTATTCGAAACCTCCTGCACAATGCTTAGATGAGTTTGATAATTATATTGTTAAGCAAGAAAATTTTAATATGAGAGTAGAGAATCATTTAATGGAAAATTCTCGAGCTATTAGTGAATTGCATGATATTGTAGAGAGAACCTCCAATGATGTTAAGATGCTTGTTAAACATTTTCATATGATTCAAACTCAAATTGATCAACTCACTAAAGTGCAAAATGACTTGTTAGGGAATAATTCTAAAGAGAAACATGCTTATGAAGTAACAACTAGAGGTGGTGTCTCTACCCAGGATCCTCTATATCCTGAAGGGCATCCCAAAAGAATTGAACAAGATTCTCAACGCATTGAACCTAGTGCTCATTCTAAGAAGAAAAAGAAGAAGAAGCATAAAAATGTTGTAGAATCCTCTGAACTTTGTTAATGATCCTAATAGTATTTCTATTTCGATGCTGAAACTGAAAGTGGTAATGAACATGATAAAGATAATGATAAGAATGATACTCCGATAAAGAAGAGGTTGAAGAAGAACCTGAAAAGCATGCTAAAAATAAAAAGTACACTAAAGAAGATTTTATTGCTGAGAAACATGGTAATGAAAGAGAACCTTGGGTGCAAAAGCAAATGCCTTTTCCTGCTAAGAAACTAAAATCAAAGGAAGAAGAACACTATAATAAATTTTGTGATTGGATGAAACCTTTATTCTTGCAAATCCCTTTGACTGATGCTATTAAATTGCCACCTTATTCAAAGTATATGGAAGATATTGTTACTAACAAGAGGAAAATCCCCAATGAGGAAATTTCCACTATGCTTGCTAATTACTCTTTCAATGGCAAAGTTCCAAAGAAGTTGGGCGACCCAGGTATACCTACTATTCCTTGTTCTATTAAGAATAATTATGTTAAAACTGCTCTATGTGACTTGGGAGCCGGTGTTAGTGTTATGCCTTTTTCTCTTTATAAGAGGCTTTATCTAGATAAGTTGATACCTACTGATATATCTTTGCAAATGGCTGATAAATCTACTGCTATTCCTGTTGGTATCTGTGAGGATGTTCCTGTTCAAGTTACTACTAATTGCTTGATATTAACTGATTTTGTTGTGTTGGAAATGCCTGAAGATGATAATATGTCTATTATTCTTGGGAGACCTTTTCTTAACACCGCAGGGGCTGTTATTGATTGCAATAAAGGGAAGGTTACTTTTAATGTTGATGATAAGGAACATACCGTCTATTTCCCCAAGAAGATTGATAAAGTATGTGGAGTCAATACTATTACTAATGTGAGAACTATTAAAGTGGGAACTATTGATTGTCCTATATATGAACCTAAAGAAGAATATCAAACTCTCGTGATTGGATCCATATCAATACAATTCAAGGTAACATGATTGATGTGAGGTTTATTTCTTCTTATGCTATGTAAATTTATTTGGTGGCAAGACTTGATCAACCTTGTTAACAAATACTTTTTATATGCATAGAGGAGGTAAACAACATCTCTTTCTTCCTCCACTTGCTCTAGTTGCTGTAGCATTTTTAATTTGCAAAGTTCCTTAGTTAATTGGAGATTTCAAAATTTTTCCTGGCCAGTAATAATAAACTAAATACCCAGAAATGTGCATTTTTCAAAGTTTTCAAAATTTCACAAAAATTATACAGTTGGTCCTATTTTTCGACGAGGCACCTGGGAGCACCAGAGGATGACCTGTGGGGCACCAGAGGGTGCCACACCACAGGCCGGCGCGGCCAAGGAGGTGGGCGCGCCACCCTGTGGTGTGGGCCCCTCATTGCCCCACTTTGCCATCTCTTTCTCCCAGCACCTTCTCTCTCCCGAAAAAACTCGTACCAGGTTCCTCTCACTCGCGTTTTTGCTCCAGAGCTCCAGATTTCTCGATCTCTTTGCTTAGCCCAGATTTCTGTCTGAAATTTGGCACATTTGCTCTTCGGTATGTGACTCCTCCACCCATCCAAGTAGAATTTTATTTGGTTGAGTATATCTTGAATATTTTGCTGCTGTAGGTAACATGTTTAGTGAGCTTGCATGCTTGTTCTAAGTGGTAGACACTAGTTTTGATGCATGATTAGTACTCTAGCAAGTTACTATGGTAGTTTCCCTCAATTATATGTCACCAAACCAAATTTTATATCACTTGTTGAAAATTTCAGAGAAGATATGAAGAAGTTCAACTTTGGAGAGTTGTTCAAGAAAGGAACAACCAGCACCGGGTGACATAGGCATCCCAAATGGGCCTGCCGAAGATAGTACCCGGGGTTTACTGAAGGCCCACTACCCGAAGAATAAGAAGATTCGGGAGCCCAAGATATACCAAGGAAAGTCAAGAGTTGTAATAGGAAGTGTTATTTGTAATCTGGCGGGATGAGTTAGAAACCGTCCCGGACTCTGTAATTTGTATAGCACGAATCCCTCGGCTCCACCTCCTATATAAAGGGGGAGCCGAGGGACGAAGAAATAATCGAATCATTGTCTACAAACCCTAGTTTTCATAATCGTCGAGTACTTTTCGGCTGAAACCTTCGAGATCTACTTACCCTCTACTTCCAACTAAACCCTAGCCTACAATCCATAGGCATTGACAAGTTGATACCTTGTCAATTGGCGCCGACCGTGGGGACTAGAGGCGTAAGGATCTGATCTCGATGGCACGCTCAAGATCTTCGACATCGTCAACCGCAAGCAACACAATGGATCGAGGTAAACAGATCGCTGCTGGTCTTGTCGATTTTGTTCCTCACCCACCCTCCCGTTTGGATGCATATGCGTATCTGGCGGAGCCCATGGAGATGACGTTCGGAAGGTTTCACTTTCGCGTCGAGAAGGAAGGATCGTATCGTGTCGAGATTCCGGTTTCGTCGGGATCGTCGGCGGTCGATTCTGATTTCTCAAGCTATGCATCGTCAACCAAGTCAGGAGAAGAAGAAACTTCGGCGACACGCTACGTCAGCACCAGAGCAAGAGAGAAACTCGCCAAGATCTTCAACGATATGTCATTTGAGTCATCTGCGGACTCATATATAAGCGATGGCTCAAGCGATGTCGACAGTTACGACTTCATCGACAAATCTCTCACAGTGGGCAAGGTCTTCATCAATCTCAACGATGATGTCACCAAACCCAACATAGATCTGAGTACAAAGTATCATCAGATTTATGCCATTGAAGATCAAGAGGAAACGTCTGAGGCTTTCGACAGTTTGGGAAATCCATACGTCGATCCCTCCAATCTGCGCCAAGGCCTGGGCAACAAATACGTCGGGCCAGAGCCGCGAGATAGAGTTCAACTTCCGCAAGAAGCGTGGGACAGAGCCGCGAGAGCTATGAACGGTACAGAACCAATGGCTACCACAGCCACACCAGAGGAATTACAAGCATATCAATATAGGCTCGCACGAGCTGCCAGGGAATTGGAAAAACAGACAGCTGAGTTGAACAGGAGAAAGGAGGCAGCTTCTGCATCCAGCAGGAGAAGGGCAGATCTAAGTCGACAATCTAGAACTACGGGTGATAGCCACCGGGAGGCGCGGAACAGAGCAAGATCAAGGCTGCAACATATACCCGAAGCAGAAAGAGAGCACTTGGTCCAAAACCTCGACATGTCCTTCATGTCGATAGATACAAGAGGAAACATCATCCCTAAGACACCAGAGGCTGGGTATATGGCGACACATGCTTTTATCCTTGCATCTAAACCACCTCCAGGTGATCCAAGGGAAACACTGTACAATATGGCGGTAGCAGGAGTTGGAGCTATGGGGACAGCGTTTGTATCAACGCCTCCCGAAGGAGCGGCAAGGCAAAATAGTCCACGACCTGCAGCAGCAACAGCGGCAAAGACTCGAAGGACCAAGTGGAGCAAGAGACACGCAGCACAAGCAAGGGTCGACGAGAGCGCGGCAAAGCGAAGGGATCATCGGCAATCTCCGTAACTTAATGACGAGGATATGTGCGGCTTACCATGCTTCACGAGGAGAGTCCGAAAACTCGAGTCCCCTCGGGATTCAAGTTACCCGATAATTTCAAAAGTTCGACGGCCTCCAAGATCCGGAGGATTGGCTAGTCGACTATCCTGGAGACGGTGAAGCCGACAGAGGAACCAGGGCAACAGCTATGCAGAGCATCCAGTACATTTAAGTGGAGCCGCACGATCTTGGATAAAGAAACTCGCTCCGGGATCCATCGACAGTGGGAAAGTTTCGAGGATGTGTTCGTCAAGAACTTCAGATCCACGTGCAAAAAACCCGCGTCGTTAGAGGAGTTGAGAGCATGTCGACAAAAGCCAGATGAGCCAATGAGAAAGTACATCCAAAGGTGGAATATCATCAAAAACTCGGCAGAAAATATATCGACGAGAGAGCAATAGATGCGTTTGTCGCGAGAGTCGGGCGTGGAGATTTTGTCGAGGACTTGGGAAGGACCAATCCAAAGACGGTATCCGCGTTAATGGAGATAGCAAATAAATGGGCAGATGGAGAAGACGCTGTCCACAACAAACGGCACAGGTCGCCGAGAGGAGGACCGTGGTCGAAACTATCAACCGAGGCGAAGATTTCCTCGGCGGTACTGTAACTACGACGCTCCAGGACAAATTTCGGCAGGATTTCGGACAAATACGGGAGGAAGCAATAGAGATGATTACCAGAGAAGCAATGAACAGCGAGGTGATAACGGGGATGATTCACGCAACAGGCAAAATAGCGGGCCTAGGTTCCCAAGGCCTTTCGTGTGCCCTGAAGAGATGATGAATGGACCGTGCCAGATGCACTTTTTCCTCGACAAAGAACGGTAAAAGACAGTCGGGCACTTGCGGAAAGACTGTCGAAATTTTCAAGCAATGTTGCGGTATACGGAGAGAACGCTAATGCGCGGGCAGCACGAGAGAAATCCTCGAGAACCCGTAAGCGAGATTCACTTGCCGCCTCCTCCCGCGATTACGGACGACAATCGGCATCAGCTCGGAATAGCGGCAGCACCTCCACCACCACCTTATGTTGATCCTAACTCCAACGGAGCGGTGTCGATGATTCGTAAAGGAAGGCCGTCCAATAGAGCTCGAGAAAGTAATCTCACGACGGTGTTTATGGCAGAGAAAATGCCTCCACCAACAGTTGAGTACCTTAATTGGTCGAGGACAAGATATCGGCTTCACAATAGCAGATCATGCGCAGCAAGTTCCTCGACCAGGGCAGTCAGCACTTATTCTCGGCGAAGCTATCGCGGGATTTGATGTCTCTCGAGTGTTCATAGACGGCGGTAGCAGCTTAAACCTTATGTATGCAGATACATTGAGGAAGATGAACATATCCTTAGCAAACTTGAAACCAACAGACACAAGGTTCCACGGCATCACACCGGAGAAACCAAGTTATCCATTGGGAAAGATCAATCTCGACGTTCAGTTTGGGACCCGAGAAAATTATAGAATCGAGAGGCTCGAATTTGAAGTCGTGGATTTTCCGTCGCAGTACCACGCTCTGTTGGGACGACCAGCATATGCTAGATTTATGGCGGTGCCACATTATACATACCTGTTGTGGAGGATACCTGGACCAAAGGGACCAATCACAGTCAAAGGAAGCTTTGCCTTAGCCGATAAGTGCGACAAGGATTTTCACCGGTTGTCAGAAACCTTCGGGATGCAAGCTGAGTACTTGGCGTCAAAAAGCATGACTGATTATGACGTACTGCCAGACGTTGGAAGGCCAAACAAAGAATCAACTTTCAGTACCGAGAAAAATTCAAAAGAGGTGCAGATTCACCCGACAGACCCGAAAAAGATGACATCTATCGCAAACGACATGGATATCGCATAGGAAAGCGCGCTCATCGAGTTCCTCCGTGAGCACTGGAAAATCTTCGCATGGTGTCCAGCTGACATGCCAGGAGTACCCAGGGAACTTGCCGAGCACCACCTAAACTTGGATCCACTAGCGAGACCAATCAAACAACCTTTGCGGCGTTTTTCGGAACCAAACCGCAAAGCCATGCTGTCAGAAATCAATCGACTACAAGAAGCTGGTTTTATCAAAGAGATATTCACAGAAGCCACATAGGTAGCAAATCCTGTGCTGGTGCCGAAGAAAAACACTAAGGTCCTTCGCATGTGCGTCGACTTTACATGTCTCAATAAACATTGTCCAAAGGATCACTTTCCCCTCCCTTCGGATCGATCAAATTATCGACTCCACGGCTGGATGTGAACGTCTTTCCTTCCTGGATGCATATTCTGGTTATAACCAGATCAGATTGAAAGAAGAAGATGAAGTAAAGACCGCGTTTATTACACCTTACGGCGTGTTTTGCTATAGAACAATGCCCTTTGGTCTAAAAAATGCGGGAGCAACATATCAGAGGATGATGCAGAAGTGTTTGGCGACACAGATTGGGAAGAACGTGCAAGTATACATTGATGATGTCGTCATAACATCAAAAAAGGGGGCAACGCTGATCGAGGATCTCAAGGAAACCTTCGACAACCTTGATAAGTTCTGCCTAAAACTGAACCCGACGAAGTGTTCTTTCGGCGTCCCAGCAGGAGAACTTCTGGGGTTTCTAGTTTCAGCAAGAGGGATCGAAGCAAATCCTGATAAAATACAAGCTATCGTAACAATGAGGAAGCCAACAAAGTTGAAAGAAATACAACAGCTAACTGGGCGAGTCGCAGCTTTGAGCAGATTCGTCGCTAGGCTGGGTGAAAAAGCGTTACCATTTTACGCTTTGATAAAACAAGGAGATAAATTCCAGTGGAACGAAGAAGCCGACAGAGCTTTCGAGGATTTGAAGCGCACAATCTCGACACCACCAATTTTGGTGGCGCCAAAAGAAAGGGAACCTCTCCTGCTGTATATCGCAGCCACGCCCCAAGTGGTGAGCACGGTGCTAGTTGTCGAAAGGGAAGAAGAAGGAAAACTCCACGGCGTGCAGAGGCCAGTATACTTCGTTAGCAAAGTTTTATCGCCCTCAAAACAAAGGTATCCTCAGTACCAAAAGATAGCATATGGAGTGTTCACGACAGCACGAAAATTGCGCCACTATTTTTCGGCACATCCGATCATAGTGGTCAATGAAGCTCCCTTGTCAAATATACTGAACAACCCAGAAGCTACGGGTCGTGTCTCCCTTTGGGGAATAGAACTTTCCCCGCGGGACATCACGTATGAAAAAAGAAAAGCAATAAAGTCGCAAATACTGCCGGACTTCATCGCAGAGTGGATGGAGTTGCAAAACACAGGACCCCCAGACTTATCGAGAACCTGGACCATGAACTTTGATGGGTCCAAGAGACTAGAAGGGGCTGGCGCAGGAGTAGTACTCATATCACCTGAAGGCGACAAGTTGAAGTACATCCTTCGGATGACGTTCCCTAACGCATCTAACAATGAAGCAGAATATGAGGCTCTCCTACACGGGATGAAGATGGCGAAAGCCTGCGGTGCAACTCGACTAAAAATCTTTGGCGACTCACAGTTGGTGGCTCAGCAAGTTATGAACCAATGTGACGCAATCAATGATAGCATGATGGCATACAAGGAGGTGTACAACGAGCTCGAGAAGTTGTTCGATGGATGCGAAGTAAATCATATTAGTAGATTGAGCAACGACGAAGCCGACGTTCTTGCAAACATCGGGTCGCAATGCCTTGCGGTCCGCCAGGTGTATTCTGGGAAGAGATAACAGAAAGATCCACTAAGTCGACAAAATCAAAAAAGAAGGAGAAGAAATCCTCGGGGGCTACCAAGGAAAAGCAAGAGGAAGAAGAAGAAGATCAGGACCTGGTCATGATGATACAGATACCATGGATGCAGCCGTACATATCATACATCCTCAGGAAAGAAATACCCGACGATCCAGTTGAGGCAAGGCGAGTAATTCGACGCTCCAAAGCTTTCACGGTGGTCAAAGGAGAATTATATAAACGAAGTATTTCAGGCGTCTTGCAAAGGTGTGTCACACCCGAAGAAGGAAGAATAATTCTGAAGGATGTACACGAAGGAATATGTGGCCACCACGCAAGTAGTCGAGCTATTGCAGCCAAGGTTTTTCGGGCAGGATTCTACTGGTTGACAGCAATCGAGGACGCCAAGGACATAGTAAGAACTTGCGACGCGTGTCAAAGGTTCGCCGCAAAACCTCATTCTCCAGCAGCAGAGCTAGCACCAATACCATTGTCATGGCCCTTTGCTCAATGGGGACTTGATATGGTGGGCAAGTTACACAAATCCTGGCCAGGAGGAAAGGAGTATATGCTAGTAGCTGTCGACAAATTTATAAAGTTGATAGAAGCGAAGCCGATAAATTCACCAGACGGAGCATCCGCAGTAAAATTCATAAAAGGCCTCGTTTTCAGATTTGGAGTGCCCCACAGCATCGTCACAGACAACGGCAGTAACTTCACATCCCACGAATTCAAGGATTATTGCGAAGAGGTGGGTATCAAGTTGCACTTTGCGTCAGTTGCACATCCTCAAACCAATGGGCAAGTCGAGAAAGCCAATGGCATCATCTGCAATGGCATCAAGAAACGCTTGTTAGGACCACTAGAAAAAGCTCGGCATACCTGGCCAGAAGAATTACCAAGTGTGTTGTGGAGCATCCGAACAACACCAAACACAAGAACACAGAAACTCCGTTTTCTTGGTTCATGGAGCAGAAAGTACTACCAATCGAGATAGAGCACAACTCTCCACGCGTCGTCGAATATGACGAAGAAGTGTCGAGAAAAGCGCTAGAAGACGACGTCGACGCACTTGATGAAGCTCGAGACGAAGTATTATCTCGGGTAACCAAATACCAACAAGACTTGAAGAATTACCACAGTCGACGTTTGCGGCCAAGATCTTTTCAGGTGGGAGACCTAGTTCTTCGGCTCACGCAAAAAAGTCATGAAAAACTCGAGTCACCATGGCTTGGCCCTTACATTGTCACGGAAGTAATCGGAGGAGGAGCATACAGGATAAAGGACAAGAAGACAGGGGTGGAGGAGCCAAACCCCTGGAACGTGGCGCAACTCAGGCGGTTCTACGCCTAGAGTCGAAATATAGTCCTTGTAAAACTTCAATGTACTGAAACGCCCGCGAGTTTTCAGACGCACTCTTTTCCTTTTTGGGGCACCGAGTGGGGCCGGAGAAGGTTTTTAATGAGGCGGGCTCGCGGTGCTGCAATATAATAAAGATAGTGTCAATATACCTTTCTCTTTATCGACATGTTCAAAGTCTTCGCTCCGACAAATTTCAATATAGTTCATCAAAAAAGAAAAAACCTTGCCTTGGTATTAAAATACCTCGTGAGTCAGTAAAAATACATAATAGTACTCAATAAAGAAGCTCGGGGGCTCATATCCGACATAAATACATAAATGCCTTGGTTCAAAACCTCGCAATATGCAAATACAGTAAAGAGTCACCGAAATACTCGGGGGCTAGACAAACATACAAATATAATGATTGCTTCACAATATAATCACAGTCATGGGTCACAAAGAAGAATTATCTACAGGAGGAAAATAACTAGTCTCGATTCAGTATGTCATCAAGGGTAACTCTGTTTTCTTCAGGAGCAGCGCCAAGAAAATCGGCATAGTGACCATCGGCAAAAAAGTCGGCGTCCATCCGAAGAAGGTCTTCAATCATTTCTTCGGCTATAGGCGAAACCTTCGTGTTAATTCGGTCAATACCAACTCTTCGACGTTTTACCTTCTGATGAACCTTCGCGACAACTTGGGTAAGGTCAAGATTTGAGTGGCAGATCTGGAGCATGATAAGAGCAAATCTGGCGCCAGCTACCAATTGAGCTTTGACAAAATCATGGATACTGCGAGCATCCTTGAATCTTTCCATCAATTCAGGAAGAGTTTTTGGTTGAATGTTCCGAGGAAACATGGAGTTATAAACCATGGACAAGGTCTTGGTACAGAAGTCAAGGAAATCACGAGTTTGAGAGGTGCGATCCTGAAATCTGACAATTTGGCGGGTCCTCTCTGGGGTAGCCCAAAACAAAGAACCATGGTCCAGGGAAAGGTTAACAAGGAGGTTCGTCCTAGCGTTTACCCTCTCTTCCTCGGCAGCAGCATCAGTAAAGGAACCTATCAAAACAACGAAGTAGAAACCTTTAAGAGACATAGCATGAAGATGAAAGATATCGGAGGATGAAACAAGCATACCCGACATATCTGCGCTGGCTTCATTCATCAATTCGAGCATGAAATTTTCTCGAGTAGTCGCCTTTTCAGCCTCGGAAGCAGCAATTTCCCTAGCAGCCACGGCCTCGCGAGCTTGCTGAAGAGCAACTTTTTCGACTTCAGATGACTTACGAGATTGCTCCATCATCACAAGTGTTTGCTTCTTCGCATACTGAAGTTGATGTCGAAGTTCATCCAGTTCTTGCGACAAGGTATCGTCGACAGGTGCAGTATCAGCAAAAGCTCTCTTCGCGCGAGAAGAAGAAGGCGAAACATTGGAAGGAGCGGAAGATGGAGTATAGTTATCAAATATCAACTGAAATTTAAACAAGACAACATCAAACAACAAGCAAAGACAGAGGTTTCATTAATCTCTTGGAATAATTACAAGGGCATTACAGTGGAGCTAAGGAAGTACGTGTCGCCAAATGACTACTTTGGCGACAAGAGCAAAAGAAACAGAAAGAAAAACAGAGACATGCAACTAGACCTCCGGCCTTGACGAGCTAGGAGTCGACGCTGGTTTAATCCCGAGATAGGCCAAAATCTTCTTTGTGTTGGGCTTGGCTGCCTTAATCAGCGACTTCCACCTTGATTGTTCTATCTGCTCGGTGTCGCCAACTTTCATCCAAATCAATAGTCTCTGTTGACTGTCAAGAACCAACGCGACAGTTGTTCTCAACGGCAACCTTCATATTTTCTTGGCGCATCTTCAGTCCAAGGTCTTCCGGTGAATTGAACATCTTGGCAAGGTTAAGGAAAGTCGCAGCTCCTCTTTCTTCGGGAAGAAGTAGGGGAACAATGCCGACAATACCGCGTTAGCATTCGAGCACACCTTCACGAATCTCGGACCCATGAAGCTCCAGATAGGAAAGTGCGTCAAGGAGCGGGTCATCGACGAGATTCGTCGAGATCAAAATCCTGGTTTGTTTGGGCTGTCAAGAAAACAAAGCATTAGTCAAAAGACAAGAAACAACGATTCTCATAAAAATAGAAGGGATCAGCAAAATTACTGAAAGTGCGGCGACTTTGAGTTTTCAGGCGCTTGAGGATTCCTTGTTCACGAGAAGCTTGCGCAGCTTTGTGCTCGTTTAAAGCAGATGTAGCATCCTCAAGTTTTTTCTGCAGTTCCTCGACACCAGCAGCTTTTGCCTTGGCTTCATCAGCTTCGGCCTTGGCTTCGCTAGCAGCGAGTTCGGCTTTCTTGCGAGCCGCCTCACTTTGCTCAAGTTTTTGAGCAAGTGCGTCGGCACGTTCGTTGGCCTCTGCAAGTTTCTCTGTCGAGATATGAAAAAGAGAGAGAAGAAAGATCAAAAATCGCGACAAACAACTGGAGCAAAAAGCCAAGGAATAACGGCAAGCATAGAAGTCGTTACCTTCGGCTCTGTTCGCATATTCACGGTACCCAATAAATTGGGATCCGATGCGGAGAAGCTCTTTGATCATGGGCTGTTCAAGACGAACACAGCAAGAGAAACATCGGCATGAAAAAGAGCGAGAAGGCGTGAAAAAAGCAAAATAAAAAATATAGATATCGACAAACTTACATCATCTAAGAGCAGAGTCGACGAACTGCTCAACTGAGGGGCAGGTTCAACAATCTTTTCAACCCTTGACCTTTTTGGTGAAGGAGCAAGGGGGCTTGATGGTGGAGTAGTGGTGACGACATTTTGTTGAGGAGGCGAAGATTCTTCTCCTTCAACTAGTGTGTCTGAGGCAAGTACAGTGCGTGACGTGCTTGTTCGAGGAGCTACGTCAACAGTTGGTACTTCTTCCTCGTCATCACTGTTGATCAAAAAATCGGCAGCATAAAAAACAAGACAAGATAAATATTTCGAGTACAAAAAAGAGGGAGAAGTAAAGACGACTTACGAGCTGACGAGGGATTCAATATAAGGATCATAAGCTGCCTTCGGATGGGAAGGAACAACTTCTTCAGCCTTAGAGGTGCCAGAATCCTCGGCATCACTCCTTTTCCTTTTGTTCCTTGGGGAAACAGCAGGAGGAAGGGATTGTGTCGACTCACTGGCTTCAGACTCAATTTCTTTTTCACGGGAAGCCGCAGATTTGTGAGAACCCGCGACTTCACTTTCGGGAATAGCAGAACCTTGAGTATCTTCGGCAATGATAGCCTGCTCTTCGACTTCTCCACCCTCAGGAAGAGGAGGAAGGGAAGTCATAGTAGGATGGTGCTGTAAAAAATAGTGACAAAAGGAAAATTAAAGAAATGACAATACAATGAGGTGCAGAGAAAGTGCGGAACAAGATAAAAACTCGGGAAGACAAAATACCTCGGGGAGTGGATTGGCGGAGCTATATGGTTCCACGCGACAAGAGGAAGGAATAGGGTCCTTGCCCAGGCGAGAAAGTCTTCGAATCAACTTCTCCAAGTCCTTTGAGGAAAGATCACTAGAGATTCTGTTGGCGTCGTTTTCGCCAGAGTACGTCCAAAGGGGATTTTTGCGAGCCTGAAGAGGCTGCACTCTAATCCTAAGGAAGTAGGCAGTGATTTGAACACCAGACAACTCTTTGCCTCGAGTGTTTTGAAGCTGATGAATACGAGACATGAGTGCCTCTGTCGCCTTTTTCTCTTCTTCGGAAGCTTCGGCATCCCAGGAGCGGCGACGCTGAATTCTGGCACTTCCGTCGAAAGGAATTATGTTGTGTTCAACAGAGTTGGCGCTTTCTTCGTGAATGTAGAGCCACTTTTTGCGCCATCCTTGGACAGAATCAGGAAATTTGACGTCGAAGTAATCGACATCAGTACGAACACAGATAACAACGCCACCTATGTTATAAGTGACGTTGTGGGAGCCATTGCGGCGGAGGCGTAAAATGCGTTTCCACGTAGCCCAATTGGGAGGGATTCCGAGGAAGCATTCGCAAAGTGTGATGAAAATAGAAATGTGAAGGATGGAATTGGGGGTCAACTGGTGCAGTTGAATCCCATAAACGAAAAGAAGGCCGCGGAGGAAATCGTGAATTGGGGCCGAAAGGCCGCGGATGAGGTGATCAACAAAACTAACCCGGTACTCCATTGGAGGCTTGGGGTAGCTTTCTTCGCTGGGAAAGCGGATGGCGTCTTCCTTCTTCATGAGGCCAAGCCTCTTCACCATGTTGATGTCCTGGTTGGAGATTTTAGATCTCTCCCAATCAAGATCCTCGGCGGCCATCTTGGATTCCGGAGTACTGTGGCGAGTGAGTCGCGTGCGCGGTGGCATCAACGGCAATGGGCAGAGCAATGCTCGTAAGTGCGGAAGATCAGAGAGAGTTGGGCGCAGGGGAAGCTTTTGCGAAGAGGAACAGATGAGCGGCGCAAGCGAGGGGATGAACGGAGGTTGAAGAAAGGTTTATATAAGAATCGGGTGAAGCAGTGTGCCGTTGGATGAAGAAATCGTGTGGTGCAAAGGATCTCCTAGATACAAGGGTAAAAAGGTATTTTTACTGAGATAGGCGTTACCGTACGTGCGCCAGAAAAAGCGGAGGACGTGTGTCCCCCACTTGCCCAACGTGTCAACATGGTACAAACAATGGACCCACAAGGCAGAAAAATCAAGACTACTAACAGAGATGAAGCATTTTTCATTAAGGGAAGAATGTCGACAAGAAAAATAAAAAAAAAAAGAAGATTGGCGACAGGAGGAATTATTAAATACTTCGGGAGCCTTTGATCAAATACAAGTTTTTGCCCAAACGCTCGGGGGCTACTTCGACAAAAAGTAAAATTTCGAGTATGGCAATATAGAAATTGCGGGAGCCTACAACCAAGCACAAGTCCTTGGCTGTAGCCTCGGGGGCTACTCCCATCGGGAGCGCTGTTCGCGCACCCGAGAGATAAAAAAAAAGAAAGAAGAAGAAGAAAGAGATCATATTGGGAAATAATGACAATATAGTGACAAGGTGGACTAAAATGTTGAGCCTACAACCAAGCACAAGTTCTTGGTTGTAGCCTCGGGGGCTACTCCCATCGGGAACGCTGTTCGCGTGCCCGATGGAATTAACAAAGGAAAAATAGAAAAGCAAGAGAGTATATTTCGAGTTATAATTAACTCTACATATACTCCCATCGGGAGAGCAATATAAGTCATATTTGACTCGATAAAATGTGCCATTCCAACAGCCGGAAAAGCACTCGACAATATATTCTCAGAACGCCGAAGTTGCAATCAATTTCTGAATGTCGCAAATTTGCGAAGGTAAGACCCCAGATCCGTTCTGCTGGGCGTGGCATCGCCGAAGACTGCGCTCTGCTACTTTTATCCGTATCAACAGATACGAAGAAAAATCCTAACGGACGCGTTAGGTACCCGATAAATTTGACTGGGACTCGACAGAATGGTAAGACCTTAAGCGGCACCTGTCGAAGTTTACACCAGTATCCCGAGATCATGTCCAGGGACGTGATTTTGAAGTAGGTTTTTGCGGATTGCCACTAGAGCAGTTAACTAGTACCTGATCCGTCAGATGAACTAGCCCCAACTACCATTATCCCTGTACAATATAGAATTTTATGTGAAGAAATATAAAAAAGTTAAAGCTTTCGAGTAAAAATAAACAGTGGAGATTTTCCCTGATTCTACGATTCAAGCAAAATCTCGGGGGCTACTGACATAGGCATCCCAAATGGGCCTGCCGAAGATAGTACCCGGGGTTTACTGAAGGCCCACTACCCGAAGAATAAGAAGATTCGGGAGCCCAAGATATACCAAGGAAAGTCAAGAGTTGTAATAGGAAGTGTTATTTGTAATCTGGCGGGATGAGTTAGAAACCGTCCCGGACTCTGTAATTTGTATAGCACGAATCCCTCGGCTCCACCTCCTATATAAAGGGGGAGCCGAGGGACGAAGAAATAATCGAATCATTGTCTACAAACCCTAGTTTTCATAATCGTCGAGTACTTTTCGGCTGAAACCTTCGAGATCTACTTACCCTCTACTTCCAACTAAACCCTAGCCTACAATCCATAGGCATTGACAAGTTGATACCTTGTCACCGGGAGGCCTTCTAGGGACGCCACCCGGATTAGGCGATCGTACAATGAAGATATCATCGCGCCTAGCTTCGCGCCCGAAGAGGACAACGGGGCTCCTAATGCTTCGTCTTTTCCATGCTATGATTTTCTGAGGAATGCAGGGATATTGGAGGATTTCTTCACCCTTGTCAACAGGGCGGGGTTAACCACCTATGTGGGAGATGAAAGGGAGCAATACTACATGCTCACCAAAATCTTCGTCGAGAGTTTCAAGTTCAACAACAAACAATATGAGCCGACAGTTGCATTCAAGATCTATGGTAACCCTGTTACTATGAAATTGGAGGATTTTTGTCGTGCATTGGATATTGCCCCTGTAGGTACAACAAGTAGGATTGATGACAACCCCCGGGACTTGTTGGAGCTCTATTGAGGGATTACCGATGATGATTGTCGCACCATTCAGCGTGGCAAGATAAGAAACATTCAACTCCCTGCCATTAAGTATTTTGCATATTACATTGCTACTAGCATTCTTGGTAGGGAGAACACTAGCAACATTTCTAGTTACCATCTTGCTTTCTTGAATATTGCACTTACTGGTCAGACGTCTTATCACCTTGGGGCTCTTATTGCTCGCCGCCTGACTAACAGGGGGCCTATTTTTTGGAGGAACTATTGCACTGCGCGTTTTAACATATCTAAGGCTTCCTCTTGATCCTAATGATGTGCCATTGGCCCCTAGGAAACTTGATATTGCTGCTATGAAGAGTCATCATTTTGTTACCACTAATTCTACTTTAGATAATATGGTCTATAGAATGTTGTTTGCTGACGGGGAGGAGAAGGAAATCCCTCTTCCCCAACCAGGTTTGTTCAGTATTGACAGGCAATCATGGTCGTGCACTAAGGAGGAGGTGGATGAACATATGAAGATACAAGATTTCCACCAGCAGCATAACTCCAAGGACGCCGAGCCCTCCTACGACTACACCGTCATGTATCCGGGTGCTTCTTCTAGCACATACCCGGAAGATGATCCATCTTCGTCGTACTACGGAGATACTACCTCATGGGATCGATGGGATTGAACTCCACTTAGGCCAAAAGCCTAAGCTTGGGGGGAGGTATACCGGCATCACTCATTCTTTGCATATTATGATTGCTGGATACTTGTATATACTTGTTTAGTCTCTTTGAGTGGTTTTCTAATGAGAGGGAGATGATATTTGGGGAAGTGCTGCCTGAAAACAGATTCTGGACTGTTACTAGAAAAATTCGTGCGCACAGCCAGAGCGTTATTTTGAGCTGCCAATTTTTGTGCAGGTTACCCAGGTGGTTATCTAACTTTCATTAGTTGAACACTTTTCAATCTGAGCAACGTAAGATTTTTGTAAAAGTCGATTTCTGTACTGCTGTCAGGTTTTGGCAGATTTCTGCCATCTCGCTTTTCTGTGTTTCTTTTAGTTTGCTATTTCTTGTTCTTGCTTTGTTTCTTTCTTAAAACACAAAAAGACCAAAAATATTTCTGTTGTTTCTCTTTACCATTTGTTTGCTTTGGTTTCTTGCATTTGTTTCGCTTTATTTGCTATTGCTAGTTTGCTATAAGAAAACCCAAAAAGATTTTGCTTTGTTTATTTGTTTCCTCTTGTTTTTGTTCTCAAATTCGAAAACACCAAAAATATTTGCTGTTCTTCTTTGGTTTTTTAAAGTTCTTTATGATTTCAATGGTCTTCGGTGGCTGGAGCGTGGTTTTCATTTCATATTATCCAAGCTACACAAGTGAAAGGCAATAATGACGATCTACGACAATCTGATTGTGGTGAGAGGCTGGTATGATCTCTATTTGTTTTCATTTTTGTACATATACTCATCCATGTGAGCATGCTTAGTTGGTTCATGTGAGGTATATGTTATTTGGGAAAGTCTAGTAGTTTATGATCTCTCATGTTTAGCTCCAATCTATTAATATGAGTAGCATGTCATGGATGTTTGCTTGCATTGTTTTATTCATAAGTAAGTATGGCATTGTGGTATCCTCCTCTGAATAATTCATTTATATCGACTTGGCACATGCTCACGCATGCATATGACTGAACAAAAAGTCAATTAAGCCTCGATGATCTATATTGCTTCAGAATTCTTGTATCACTTTTATGCCTCCATTAATTTATTTTGCCGCAAGCATGATTATGACAGTTACTGCTCTCTTGATTTGTCGCTCCCTAGTCTATTGCTAGCCTTCACTTGTACTGAGCGGGAACGCTGCTCGTGCTTCCAAACACATGAAAACCAAGTTGTTCCAAAGTGTCCACCATAAATACCTATGCATGGCATTTCAAACCATTCCAAGTAAATTCTCATGCGCTACCTTTAAAACCTTCAAAATGCTTCTCAATTTGTGTTTATGTTTCATAGCTCATGAAGAAGTATGTGGTGTTTAGCTTTCAACCTTGTCATTTACTTTTGACGGACTCTCATATGGACTAGTGGCACATCCGCTTATCCAATAATTTTGCAAAAAGAGCTGGCAATGGGATTCCCAGTCCCGAATTAATTAACTTAAATAGACACTCCTCCATGGTTTGTGATTGTTGGATGGCACCCGAAGGATTCGGTTAGCCATGGCTTGTGTAAGCAAAGGTTGGGGGGAGTGTCATCATCATAATAAAAATAAAATAAAAAGGCACTCCTTCATGGTATGAGATTGTTGGCAGGCACCCGAGGATTCGGTTAGCTATGGTTTGTGAAAGAAAGGTTGGAAGGAGTGCCACCCAAAAATAAAAATTCATGGGAGCCGCTCTTAAAAGTCCGGTTGGCGAGGTAGTTAGTGTACCCATTACCATTCGTTGACAACAACAAACACCTCTCAAAATAATTTTACTCCGGTCTTTATAAAAATGAAAAGCTCTAGCGCATGTTAATCCCTGCTTCCCTCTGCGAAGGGTCAATCTTTTACTTTTATGTTGTGTCTCCATTATTTCTTTGAGCACTATCTTGAGAGCACAACTGTCATTCTTAGTATAATATGCTTGTCTCAAAATATGATTGATAGTGGTATAACTTTGATGCATTTATCTTTTGACAATCATTACTTCTAGTCTTTCTATGAACTCCAGAGGTGCCCGGGCATTTATGTTTTGCCAATCAAATACAGGCAAGCGAGATACCACTTTATCATACTCTCTTATGAACATTGCAATCTTTCTTATATACATGATTCATGATGCTTCTTATTAATTGTTGGTACCTCTCCATGATTGACATAGCTGTTAGATGATCTTATTTGCATGTACTTCATTATGAACTGTTTAAGTATTAGCCATAGCATGAGAATATATACATCATATGAGCAAATGTGTTCGTGAAAGTTCTTTTATCGCTCAGTTGTTAACTGAATTGCTTGAGGACAAGCAATAAGCTAAGCTTGGGGGGAGTTGATACGTCCAAAACGTATCTACTTTCCCGAACACTTTTGCTATTGTTTTGCCTCTAATTTGTGTATTTTGGATGCAACTAACACGGACTAACGCTGTTTTCAGCAGAACTGTTCTGGTGTCTCGTTTTTGTGCAGAAATCCAACTTTCGGGAAAATCCTCGGAATTTATGCAGAAGGCCCTATTTTCCCAGAATACTGATGGAGCCAGAAGGACAAGTTGGGTGGAGGCCCGAGGGCCCCACACCACCAGGCGGCGCGGCCCAGGGGGGGCCCGCGCGGCCCTATGGTGTGGCCCCCTCGGCCGGCCTCCGACGCCCTCCTTCGGACTATTTATCGGCCTCGACCTAAAAACGCACGGGGAGAAGTCGAAGTCGCCAGAAACCCTCCAGAACGCCGCCACATCGCGAAACTCCGTCGCGGGAGCCAGAAGTCTCCGTTCTGGCACTCCGCCGGGACGGGGAATTGGAGGAGATCATCGCCGCCATCACCGCCAACGCCTCTACATCAACCAGCCATGTTTCCCCCATCCATGTGTGAGTAATTCCCCCGCTGTAGGCCGAAGGGGATGGTAGGGATTGGATGAGATTGGTCATGTAATAGCATAAGATTGTTAGGGCATAGTGCCTAGTGTCCGTAATTGGTACTTTGATGATATTGTTGCAACTTATTATGCTTAATGCTTGTCACTAGGGCCCGAGTGCCATGATCTCAGATCTGAACATGTTATTGTTTCATCAAGATATTCATTGTTTATGGTCTTACCTATAAGTTGTATACACATGTCGCTGTCCGGAACCAATGGCCCCGAAGTGACAGAAATCGGGACAACCGGAGGGAATGGTAGTGATGTGAGGATCACATGTGTTCACGGAGTGTTAATGCTTTGCTCCGGTGCTCTATTAAAAGGAGTACCTTAATATCCAGTAGATTCCCTAGAGGCCCGGCTGCCACCGGCTGGTAGGACAAAAGATGTTGTGCAAGTTTCTCATTGCGAGCACGCACGACTATATATGGAACACATGCCTATTGATTGCTTTGTACTTGGACACCGTTTTATTATTATCTGCAAATGCCCTGCTATGATTGTTACATGAGTTTCTTTCATCCATGCAACGCCCGTCATCCGTCCCCGTGCCTACAGTATTTTAATCCTGCTGTTTATTATAATCACTACTGCTGTCTTTGTTACTCTGCTGCTGTTATTTCACTACTGCTACTGCTATAAAACTGTTACCTCTTGATAAACTCTTGCGAGCAAGTCTGTTTCCAGGTGCAGCTGAATTGACAACTCCGCTGTTAAGACTTCCAAGTGTTCTTTGTCTCCCCTTGTGTCGAATCAATAAATTGGGTTTTACTTCCCTCGAAGACTGTTGCGATCCCCTATACTTGTGGGTCATCAGTACCTCTCGTACTCCTTGGAGTTCATGGTCGACATGCCATCTTAGATCGGGCTGAGGCTGTCGAGGATCGAGTCATCATTGTCTCCGGCTCCTTCTTGATGCTCAGAGTTATTATTGTCTCTTGCATCCTCTGCCTGCACGGGTCCATCATCTTCCTCTGGAAGGGCGGATCCAGGTTTGTGCGCGAGGAAGTGCACGACGTGGCACCTTTTCTTCTCTAACACCTGGGAAACCCATGCGGATCTGCATTGGTCTTCCATCGTTGTTTCCTGCTCAGGGGCGGATTGGGTGGCTTTGAAATTTCCAGATCTAAGGTGAAATCTTCCTTGGGAATTTCCTGCATCTCAAATTAAATCTTGGCAACTGCGTCCTGCTCAGCGGCGGTCGCAGCTGCGTTACTTACCAGTGCGTTTCCATCATAATCGACGGTCTCGCTGATGAAGACGTGTATCCTGCCGGTCGAGATGATGGAGAGCTTGACGGGGTCGGTCCTAGCTGGAATCCAGCACTCGTCCTGAGGAACGATCGGAAAGTTGCGGGCGTACAAGACACGCCCCACGGCGATGGTGTCACCGACGCCTTCGAAGGTAGAATCCTCTCGGCTCCGGCCTCAAGACGCCACTAGCCCCACGGTGGGCGCTAACTGTCGTTTCCTATTCGACAGTACCCCAGAGGAGGGATCCCCACGCAGGGGGAAGAAGTAGGGGCCATAGGGTCGAGAGCCATTGGGATGGTGGTACACGGTTTACCCAGCTTCGGAACATGCTGCTCGGAGGCAGGGCCTACTACTGCTTGTCTGGAATTATCTGGGCGCTATCGCGTTGTTACAATGAGTTGTGGTTGTGCCTCAAGGGTTCCCGAGATCTGGCTTATAAAGGCGTCAAGATCAAGGGTTTCTATGGAGAGTCCTAGTCGGAATACAAGATGCCTAACTACGGAATATACACTACCACGCACGTCAAGAATCCACCTAGATCTAGCTTGTTGTCATGGATCCGGACTCTTCATGGGCCTCCATGAATCCGACTCCTTGCATTGGTCGGTTGGGATCCAGACCCTGTTCCTGGGATGGACTTCCTCCATCTTCTATCAACAGCAACTGGGCTGCCCGGTGGGTGTCGTCGTGGTGAACAGACAGATGCCATAGGATGGCTTAAGTTGGGGCCGAATGGACGCTAGAGGATTCGGGGGAGGGTTTGAGGTCAGATGGGATGAACTTCCGGATGCTTTCCTCAAGAACTTAGCCAAGGCTAGAGGTAGAAGAAGAAAGACACAAGGAAGAACTCGCTCTAGATCCTTCTCTCTATTGATCTCAACATGGTCCAGTTTGTGCTTACAGGATTTCTCTCTAAATTGATCGTCTATCATCTGCCCGCGTACGGGTGTGCCCCCTCTCCTTATATAGGGGAGAGGGTGGCTTACAGGGGAAGAAACCCTAATGACATCTTTGACTAGACAAACTACTTTACAAAGTTACTTTAACCATAGATGACGCCGGGGTCTTCTTTAATCAGGGAGGCTGACGTCCTCCGGCTTCTTTCAGCGTCATCCTCTTTTTTATCGTCAGGCCTTCGTTTAAAGCTACTTTGCTTAGTTCATCTTTGTCCTCTAGCTCTGGAGAGAATCTTTGACCAGTCCTGCCGACGTGCTACAGTGCACTTCTTACCGGTAGCCCGGTGTCTTCTTTATCCGGTTCCGGTATACCCCTCTTGGGGATACCGGCTTAGCTTTACTTGGCCAAACTCTTAACTTTGTGCTCCGGTATAAACATTAAACAGGTATCTTGATGGCTCAAACCATCCGGTTTGGCATGCCTTTGGCATACCGGGGGCCATCCCCCCAACATTAGTCCCCGAAGCTGGTATAGTCCGGTGGATCCTATCCAACGGACCATGCCAGGTTCCCATAACTTAAGGTACCGGTTTAATCTTTTCGGTGGTTAGTCTTTGATCTTCCGGCATCTTTGCCGGACTTACGTCCTCCTCTCTTTGCAAGGTGTTCTCCGGTATCTTATTCCCCGGTATCTTTGACATTAACTCTCTCCTCGGCGAAGTCGAGAATTTCTCGGGTACAACGCCTGTCAGTGACATGCGCACTGTGCCCAACGCGCCAGTGTCAGGGGTCACTTCCCTTTGGCTTCTGCGCCAGCATTTATGGCGCCACACCGGATCCTCGCGGCCGTTCCGGATCCGTGTGGCCTCCCTGTGGCATGTTATTTTCCGCGCTTGTATCATCGCGCCACGTGGCGGCCCACGACGTGAACCGCCGCGGCCCAGCAGTTACTGGCCCACTATCTCCTTCTCCTATAAAGAGGGAGTGCGGTTCCACTTCATCTCTTTCCCCGCATTTGCCTTCTTCTCAGTGCTTCGAGCTCCTCGCCTCGCGTAATCTCCTCGCCGTCGGTCGCCGCCAGAGCCCTGCTCCGACGAACTTGCGCCGCCGCTCTTGCTGCGCCGAAGATCTTCGCCGCGGAGAGATTCACTGGTGCTTCTTCACCGCCACTGCTCCGAGCTTCCTGCGGCGGTTCTCGCCCTTCGTCGTCGCCAGCCTCCGTCGGCGTTCACGAGCCTCCCGCTGCTCCGGCGACCCTCTCCCTAAGCGCCTCCGCCGCCTCAGGTTAGGCTCAATACGCATTTACCTCTCTTCTCTTTGCTTTCCAGATCTTGGGCCGGTAGAGTATTTACTCCCTTTTTATTTTGCTTTTCCTCTTACTCATAGATCTTCGCGCGAGGGTAGTTCTTGGGAAATCTGTTTTGCAGGTAGATACCGGCGTCTCTCAGATCCATATGTCTAGCGAAGAGTCTCTCTCCGCCTCATCCTCTAGTAGCCAAGAGAGTAGAACTTCCGACGGGCTAACCGCAGATCTTGCCCGGATGGAAGCCGAATCCGGCAAAGGCCAAGAGGCCGGCAGCTCCAGCCAGGCCCCCAGAAAAGATCTTTCCGGTATCACACGCGGAGCCTGGAGGGGTTCCGACGTGACACAACATGAGATCGACTGGTTCTACCGGTCTAGGAGGATACCGAAGGGAGTCTCCTGCCGGCTTCCTGGCAACGAGATCGAACCGGTGCTCGAACCCGATGAGTTCGTTGTCTTTCTTGCTCACTTTGAGCGTGGCTTCGGCCTTCCTGCCTCTGACTTCTTCCGCCAAATTCTGGATTTTTATCAACTCCAGCCTCACCACCTTCCCGGCAACGCCGTTTTCTATCTTTCTTGCTATGTTGCCTTCATAGAAGGCTACATCGGCATCCGTCCCGCTCGCGAGACCTTTGCTCGCTTCTTCTCTCTCCGGATCAATTCGGTCCAGGGCAAGGATATTCCCAAGCCCAAACCCCCTGTTCAATGCGGGTCTTGTATTATCGGCTCCCGTCAAGGGAGCCCCTTTTTTAAATTCACCGGCCTCGAGTCCTGCCGGTTGTGGCAGACGACGTTCTTCTACGTGAAGAACAACGGCGCCACGGATCTCATCAACCTGCCGGCTTTCAACCCGGCGCCACCCACGAAGGTCAATTGGGGCTACTTCCCTGGTACGAATCACATTGAGACGAACCGGGTCGTACGCTTCATGGAGAAGCTGATGAAGGAGACCAACATCTGCTCTGATGATATCATTCACACCTTCATCTGCCGCCGGGTGCTTCCCCTTAAGCGCCGGGCTCATAAGATAAGCGAGATGTACGGCCCTGGCGATTCCACCAAGATCACCGGCCTTCCCTTAAGCAAAGCGGATGTGGTCCGCAAGGCTAACTAAATCTGCCAAACGGACATGCCGGTTGACTGGGAGTGGGGTTTCCTGCCTCTCAGCTCCACCAACCCTCCAACTGACGAAGTAAGAGATTGTGCCACCCGGGCTGCTCTACCGGTAACTTTTATGCTGCGGCTAACTGATTTTCTCTTTGTTTTCAGGCTAAGGACCGCTTCCCTCGCATCGAGTCAGATCGGCGAGGCCCTTGCCGGAAGCGCCCCTTGGACAAGGTCGACCCAGATCCCTACGTCCACTGGACCGATTTGAAGATGGGTCGCATCCCCACTCCGCGCCCCGGTAACTTTTATTCTGCGGCTTCCGGTTCCAGCGATGAGCTCACCATACTTGAGGTAGTTTCCTCTTCCGGTCTCTTATGTATTGTTGCTATTTTCCCTTTGTAGATGCTCCCTCAGCTGGCCCCAACCCACAGGTCCATGAGCATGTGGCTCCCTTACACGCTGAGGCCGGCCGCGAGTTCGTGGAGAAACTCGTTGCCGAGGGCAAGAAGAACAAGGCCCCTGCGCCTGACGCCGGCAACAGCCAAGCTCCCCCCGCCAAATGCTTCCGGACGGAAGTCCTTGGGGGGAAAGAGACTGGCAAGAGGCGCTACAAGAGCAAGCAGATGCCGGTCGCTTTTGGGTAAGATCTTTGTCTCTCCGTTTACTTTGTTTTACAAACTTTTCCTTTCTTTTGCTCTTTTTGATCTTTTCTCTCTCTCTCTTGTTCAGCCCTGCGCTCAAGCTCTCCAAGAGCGCCAGCGGCTCGAAGCCTGAGGCCTCAACTCCTCCTCCTCAGCCAAGCCCGGTACCCTCTGGTACCGGCAACCCTTCTGCCTCCCCTCTGGGAGGTACCACAAGTGCGGGGCGCGCGGCCCCTACACCTCCTGACCACCGCGCGGAGGAGGACCTCATCACCCCTCCAGAGAAGCAAGATGCCGGCGCCAGCAACATCGGCACCGATGAAGAAGCTGCCGGGCGGGCGGAACCTCTGGTTCCTCTCGCCCCGAAGAAAAAGAAGAAGAAGAACTCCAACTCTTCCCCCTCCAAGGCCGCGCCGGATGCTTCCGCGCCGGCTTCCTCTATACCGCCCCCAGAAGCTCCTATCCTTGAGCCAACCGGGGCCACCCCAACTCCGCCGCTAAGCCAAGGGCCCTCTGCGGCCAAGCCGACGCCGCCGCCAGAAGGCAGCAGGGTCCGCGTGTCTGAACCTTTCAAGGGGAAGGCCACGGCCTCCAACACTCCATCCACCGGCCAGCAGTCCTTAGTGCTGCACGTCGGCCGCGCCGTTGCCGCGGTTGGAGAGAAGCCTACCAGCCTCCTGGGCCGGATCACCGAGCTCAAGCGCGAAGGCCGCGAGCTTGGGCACCTTCTTGACTACGCCAAGAAGTGAAATGCTGCGGACGTGTCCGCAGCTACACATGGCCTAGGGAAGGACCGGGTTCCGGCGCCGGACCCCGCTGGCCCTCGAACCACAGAGGAGCACTTCATGCGGCTGAAGCGCTCGGTGAGGGAGCTGGACAACGCCTGGCACGATGCCACCAACAACATGGTGGTAAGCTTCACCCAATTCTTTGCAACTTTTCAATTTTTGCCGGTTTCTTTCTTTCCGGATCTTGTCTATCTTCCCAGTCCCCGAGTTTCGTGTTGAGAGGATAGCTGTTAGCGCGAAACTTAATTAAAAACTTCAAAAAACTTGCATAGCCAGTCCCCGAGTTTCGGGTGAAGAACTTTGCTCTTAGCGCGAAACTTAGATAGAAGATGAAGAAACCGGCTTTTTTTTCTAAGCCTTTTTCTTGAACAGAGCACGGCCGAGGCCCGGAGGCACCTCTTTGAGGAGCTTCTCTGGGAGCACCGGGACCTTGCAGAGGCGCACAGCAAGTGCCAAGGTGAGTTTTTGCGCCTCCGACACCTTTTTACCGGAAGCTTTTTTCTTCTAGCACTTATAAACTTCTTTGTATAATAGCTATCCCGGAAGCTTCCCTGGAGGCCCTCAAGACTCAAGTTGCTAAGCTCCAGGGTACCACTTCTTCTTTTCCGGTTAACTTGTCCTTCTTCCTTTTACCAGTTACAATTTTGTTAACGCTTTCTTTTCCGGGCTCCAGAGGAAAAAGAGCAGCTCATCAAGGAGCACCGCAAGGTTCTGGACGCCCAGGAGCTTTACTCCAAGGGGCTGAAGGATCAACTGATCCAGCTTGGGCTCAAGCACAATGAGGCTCTGAAGGCCGCCCAAGCCACCGCTGAGGCCAAGCTCAACGAGGCTCTGGAGGACGCCAATAACTCCACCGTAGTGCTGCGGGCGGAGCTTGAGGAGGGAGCCAAGGCGCGGAAAGCAGCCGAGGATCAAGCCACGCGCTTGGAGGGAGAGCAAAAGGAGTATGACCAATTGGTCATGCAAACTGATGCACTTGCTCTTCGTAAGTTTTTCTTATCTTCTTTTTTTTCTCCGGTTTCTGATTATAAGCTTATGTTTTCCGGTTTCATGTCCTTATCCTTTTCTCTTTGTCTTGCAGGGCTTTTCCCGGACTCGCAGCTCTTTGCGCAGAAAAAGGTGGCCGAGTGCCGGATCCAGCAGAAGTACCAGAACTTGGATGCGCCATGGGATCCTTATGATCACCTGGTTGCCCTTTCTGCGCGGGTCTCCCACATGCGTGCGGTGGACCGGAACCTTGCGGATCTGCCCGATGTGGCGATCCACCTCTTCAAGGTGCTCTGGCCTGGGGAGGAGGTGCCGGCGAACTTATCGCTTACCTCGGAGTGCTTGAAGAATGCCGGCCGGCGAATCCGGGAGTGGCAATGCTCTGCGGCTCGTGCCGAAGCAGATGCGGCGCTGCGCGTTGCCTGCTCCTGGTACGAAGAGCTGGATCTGGACGCCCTCCTTGGCGTGCGCGAGAATGCTCCAACCGATACGGATCCGGTCCTCACCGCGAAGCGGTAGGATCAAGCCTACCGGATTGCTGAGTACGCCCAGGTCCGCACCTTCATCCCCCTCCTTCCGACATCAACGACTACCTCAGCGACGAAGAGGAAGAAGAGGATGTGGAGGGTGAAGATGCCGGAGCGGGTGATGCGCCTCCAGAAGCCCCAGAAGCCAGTGCTGCTCCTCCCTCAACTCCTGTTGCTTGAACACTTGCTGTGATATGTTTGGTTGCCCCTGTTTATCTTAAAACAATGTTCATTAAATTCTACCCCGGTATGCCGGGGTCTCATGATGTAATATAAAACTTAGCTGCTCTTTTGGCTATGGTGCAACAGCTTATGCCGGTATGTTATACCGGTAGCCTATTAAGTTGTGTTTGACTTAGCATTTTGCTTATCGTTCTGATTTTATCTTGCACTGCGAAGATTTCGAAATATTTTCCGCATCCAGTCCGATGCACACTTGGCTCTTTTGCCTTGGCTCTGCCTACCTTCTCTGGGCGTTTTTGGCGTATGAGCACAAAGTTCTTTTACCAAGCAAGAACTTTCTTGAACTTAGAAATAACTCGAAATTTTCACAAAAAACCGGCATAGCCGGGGTTAGTTAAATTTTTCCGGATTGTTCGTTCCCACTCTCTCTTTTCGCAGTTCACGTGCTTAATCCCTACCGGTTTATCTTGCTTGCCATGAAGCCGGGTTGCGAACAGCAGCAGAGTCGAAGACTCCGGTAGGTTTAGCACGTTACTAAACCGGAAAGAAAAAATGTTCCACAAGCAACCGGTAAACTGAAAAAATAAACATATTACATGCAACCTTAGTAGGGGTAGTCCCCGAGACTCATTCGAGGTTCCGACATCTTTTATTTATAGCAAATATGGTAAAAAAGGAACTTCTTACACCACAACTTCAAGAGTAGAACGGACGCAACAGAGCTACGTTCCACGGACGCTTGGTCTCCTCTCCGGACCTGTCCGCCTTTCCTTTCCTCCATTCCTGTGCATCGATCAGGTAATAGGCATCATTGTGGAGAGCTTTGCTCACAATGAAGGGTCCCTCCCATGGGGGTGAAAGCTTATGCCGGCCTTCAGTGCGCTGCACTAGGCGTAGCACCAGATCTCCTTCCCGGAACACCTTCGGGTTAACCTTCCGGTTATGATAGCGTCTGAGGTTTTGCTGGTAAATGGCTGTTCTTGCCAATGCCAATTCTCTTGCTTCTTCTAGCAAGTCCACATCGTTTTCTCTGGCCTCTTTTACCTCTTCTTCGGTATAGAGCTGCACCCTCGGTGAGTCATGGAGAATGTCGGTTGGTATGACCGCTTCTGCTCCGTAAACCATAAAGAATGGAGTGTATCCGGTGGACCGGTTTGGAGTTGTTCTTATGCTCCATAACACTGATGGTAGCTCATCGAGCCAACACCCCGGTGACTTTTCCACCGCATCGATGAGTCTCGGTTTGATACCGGAAAGTACCAAAGCATTTATTCTTTCAACTTGGCCATTGCCTTGTGGGTGTGCCACTGAGCACAAATCCAACCGGATATTGTTGTCCTCACAAAATCTTTTGAACTCACCTTGAGCAAAGTTTGTGCCATTGTCTGTGATAATGCTATGCGGGTAGCCATACCGCAAGATAACATCTTTTAGGAACTTCACAGCCGTATGCCCATCACACTTTGCGATAGGTTTCACCTCAAGCCACTTAGTGAATTTATCCACCATTACTAGAATGTGGGTCATGCTGCTCCTTGCAGTTTTGAACGGGCCAACCATGTCAAGGCACCAAACAGCAAACGGCCAAGTTAGCGGTATGGTTTTTAAACCGGATGCTGGGGTATGATTCTGCTTGGTGTACATCTGGCAGCCGTTGCATTTTCTTACCAAATCCTCAGCGTTTTCCAAAGCAGTGGGCCAATAGAATCCATGCCGGAACACTTTTGCCACCAGCGCCCTTGACGAGGCGTGGTGTCCACATTCTCCTTGATGAATCTCCGCAAGCATTTCTTTTCCTTCTTCCGGTTCCACACACCTTTGAAGGACACCGGTAACACTTCTCTTGTACACCTCGCCATTGATAATGGTGTATGCCTTGGACCTCCTTTGGATTCTTCTGGATTCGTTTTCGTCAACCGGAAAGGTGCCGTTGATCAGGAATTCCTTAATAGGTTTAACCCAAGATGGTGCCTCCCGAACCAGGAACACCGGTAGGTCTTTGTCCATGCGATCCACCAGCATTGTTTCCTCCGGTATGGATGCCGCAGCTCCCGAGCTTACCGGAACAGTTCCCGAGTTTGCCGGAACAGTCCCCGGGTTTGCCGGAACAGTCCCCGGGTTTCCCTCATCAATATCCATTGGTACAACATGTGATTCCGGTACAAAAATTGATTCTGACTCCGGACTCGGTTTGATCGATGGTACTCTTAAGTGTGCCAAGGCTATCCCGGGAGGAATTTCTTGCCTAGATGAGCCCAGCTTTGATAAAGCATCCGCGGCTTCATTTTCCGCACGGCACATGGTGAAACTCACACCCTTCGAAGAAGCCGGCAATCTTTTGCACCTGAAACCGGTATGAGGCCATGTTGGCATCTTTCGCATCCCAATCTCCGGAACATTGTTGCACCACAAGGTCTGAATCTCCGTAGCAAATGATCCGGTGTGCACCGATTTCTTTTGCGACCCTAAGCCCATGGATCAAAGCCTCGTATTCAGCGACATTGTTTGATGCCCTGAAATGCACTTGCAAAACATACCGGAGATGATCTCCCTTAGGTGAGGTAAGTACCACACCGGCACCTAGACTCTCTTTGAGTTTGGATCCATCAAAGTGCATCTTCCAGTACTCTATCTTGTGTTCCGGCGGCTTGTGTTGCATCTCCGCCCAATCAACCAAGAAATCAGCTAAAGCTTGCGATTTTATGGCATCTCTTCTTTCGTACACCGGTACGTATGGTGATATCTGGATTGCCCACTTTGCAATCCTACCGCTAGCATCTATCGGAGATGGGTGCCTGATGTCTACGCCCCCCTCCTTTTCCTATAGACAGTGTTGGGCCTCCAAGAGCAGAGGTTTGTAGAACAGCAGCAAGTTTTCCCTTAAGTGGATCACCCAAGGTTTATCGAACTCAGGGAGGAAGAGGTCAAAGATATCCCTCTCATGCAACCCTGCAACCACAAAGCAAGAAGTCTCTTGTGTCCCCAACACACCTAATAGGTGCACTAGTTCGGCGAAGAGATAGTGAAATACAGGTGGTATGAATAAGTAGCAACGACACCAGAAAAGTGCTTTGCCCAGGACAGTAAACAAGCAGTAGTAACGCATCAGTAGTAACGCAGTAAAACAGTAAACAAGCAGCGATAGCAGTATTTAGGAACAAGGCCTAGGGATCAGACTTTCACTAGTGGACACTCTCAACATTGATCACATAACAGAATAGATAAATGCATACTCTACACTCTCTTGTTGGATGATGAACACATTGCGTAGGATTACTCGAACCCTCAATGCCGGAGTTAACAAGCTCCACAATTCAATGTTCATATTTAAATAACCTTAGAGTGCACGAAAGATCAACATGACTAAACCAAGTACTAACATAGCATGCACACTGTCACCTTCACACTATGTAGGAGGAATAGATCACATCAATACCATCATAGCAATAGTTAACTTCATAATCTACAAGAGATCATAATCATAGCCTACGCCAAGTACTAACACGGATGCACACACTGTCACCATTACACCGTGCAGGAGGAATAAAACTACTTTAATAACATCACTAGAGTAGCACATAGATAAATTGTGATACAAAACACATTGCAATCATAAAGAGATATAAATAAGCACTTCACTATGCCATTCATAACAGTGAATAAGTATTCTATGAAATATAGCCTAAGAGACCCACACGGTGCACACACTGTCACCTTTACACACGTGGGACAAGGAGTCTCCGGAGATCACATAAGTAAAATTCACTTGACTAGCATAACGACATCTAGATTACAAGCATCATCATATGAATCTCAATCATGTAAGGCAGCTCATGAGATTATTGTATTGAAGTACATAGGAGAGAGATGAACCACATAGCTACCGGTACAGCCCCGAGCCTCAATGGAGAACTACTCCCTCCTCATGGGAGACAGCAGCGTTGATGAAGATGGCGGTGGTGTCGATGGAGAAGCCTTCCGGGGGCACTTCCCCGTCCCGGCGGCGTGCCGGAACAGAGAGTCCTGTCCCCCAGATCTTGGCTTCGCGATGGCGGCGGCTCTGGAAGGTTTTTGCGGGTTTCGTCGAACTGGGTAGGGTTTTCGCGACGGAGACCTTAAGTAGGCGGAAGGGCAGGTCAGGGGGCCACACGAGGGGCCCACACTATAGGTCGGCGCGGCCAGGGCCTGGGCCGCGCCGCCCTATAGTCTGGCCACCTCGTGGCCCCACTTCGTCTCCTCTTCGGTCTTCTGGAAGCTTCGTGGCAAAATAGGACCCTGGGCGTTGATTTCGTCCAATTCCGAGAATATTTCTTTACTAGGATTTCTGAAACCAAAAACAGCAGAAAACGACAAGCGGCACTTCGGCATCTTGTTAATAGGTTAGTTCCAGAAAATGCACGAATATGACATAAAGTGTGCATAAAACATGTAGATATTATCAATAATGTGGCATGGAACACAAGAAATTATCGATACGTCGGAGACGTATCAGTATCCCCAAGCTTAGTTCTGCTTGTCCCGAGCAGGTAAAACGATAACAAAGATAATTTCTGGAGTGACATGCCATCATAACCTTGATCATACTATTTGTAAACATATGTAATGAATGCAGCGATCAAAACAATGGTAATGACATGAGTAAACAAGTGAATCATAAAGCAAAGACTTTTCATGAATAGCACTTCAAGACAAGCATCAATAAGTCTTGCATAAGAGTTAACTCATAAAGCAATAAATCAAAGTAAAAGTATTGAAGCAACACAAAGGAAGATTAAGTTTCAGTGGTTGCTTTCAACTTATAACATGTATATCTCATGGATAATCGTCAACATAGAGTAATATAATAAGTGCAATATGCAAGTATGTAAGAATCAATGCACAGTTCACACAAGTGTTTGCTTCTTGAGGTGGAGAGAAATAGGTGAACTGACTCAACATTAAAAGTAAAAGAAAGGTCCTTCAACGAGGAAAGCATCGATTGCTATATTTGTGCTAGAGCTTTTATTTTGAAAACATGAAACAATTTTGTCAACGGTAGTAATAAAGCATATGAGTTATGTAAATTATATCTTACAAGTTGCAAGCCTCATGCATAGTATACTAATAGTGCCCGCACCTTGTCCTAATTAGCTTGGACTACCGGATCATCGCAATACACATGTTTTAACCAAGTGTCACAATGGGGTACCTCCATGCCGCCTGTACAAAGATCTAAGGAGAAAGCTCGCATTTTGGATTTCTCGCTTTTGATTATTCTCAACTTAGACATCCATACCGGGACAACATGGACAACAGATAATGGACTCCTCTTTAATGCATAAGCATGTGGCAACAATTAGTGTTCTCATATGAGATTGAGGATATATGTCCAAAACTGAAACTTCCACCATGATTCATGGCTTTAGTTAGCGGCCCAATGTTCTTCTCTAACAATATGCATGCTCCAACCATTAAGGTGGTAGATCTCTCTTACTTCAGACAAGACGGACATGCATAGCAACTCACATGATATTCAACAAAGAATAGTTGATGGCGTCCCCAGAAACATGGTTATCGCACAACAAGCAACTTAATAAGAGATAAAGTGCATAAGTACATATTCAATACCACAATAGTTTTTAAGGCTATTTTGTCCCATGAGCTATATATTGCAAAGGTGAATGATGGAAATTTAAAGGTAGCACTCAAGCAATTTACTTTGGAATGGCGGAGAAATACCATGTAGTAGGTAGGTATGGTGGACACAAATGGCATAGTGGTTGGCTCAAGTATTTGGATGCATGAGAGGTATTCCCTCTCGATACAAGGTTTAGGCTAGCAAGGTTATTTGAAACAAACACAAGGATGAAGCGGTGCAGTAAAACTCACATAAAAGACATATTGTAAACATTATAAGACTCTACACCGTCTTCCTTGTTGTTCAAACTCAATACTAGAAATTATCTAGACCTTAGAGAGACCAAATATGCAAACCAAATTTTAGCAAGCTCTATGTATTTCTTCATTAATGGGTGCAAAGTATATGATGCAAGAGCTTAAACATGAGCACAACAATTGCCAAGTATCACATTATCCAAGACATTTTAGCAATTACTACATGTATCATTTTCCAATTCCAACCATATAACAATTTAACGAAGAAGAAACTTCGCCATGAATACTATGAGTAAAGCCTAAGGACATACTTGTCCATATGCAACAGCGGAGCGTGTCTCTCTCCCACACAAAGAATGCTAGGATCCATTTTATTCAAACAAAACAAAAACAAAAACAAACCGACGCTCCAAGCAAAGTACATAAAATGTGATGGAATAAAAATATAGTTTCAGGGGAGGAACCTGATAATGTTGTCGATGAAGAAGGGGATGCCTTGGGCATCCCCAAGCTTAGACGCTTGAGTATTCTTGATATATGCAGGGGTGAACCACCGGGGCATCCCCAAGCTTAGAGCTTTCACTCTCCTTGATCATATTGCATCATACTCCTCTCTTGATCCTTGAAAACTTCCTCCACACCAAACTTAGAACAACTCATTAGAGGGTTAGTGGACAATAAAAATTAACATGTTCAGAGGTGACACAATCATTCTTAACACTTCTGGACATTGCATAAAGCTACTGGACATTAATGGATCAAAGAAATTCATCCAACATAGCAAAAGAGGCAATGCGAAATAAAAGGCAGAATCTGTCAAAACAGAACAGTTCGTATTGACGAATTTTATCGAGGCACCAGACTTGCTCAAATGAAAATGCTCAAATTGAATGAAAGTTGCGTACATATCTGAGGATCACTCACGTAAATTGGCATAATTTTCTGAGTTACCTACAGAGAATTTTGCCCAGATTCGTGACAGCAAAGAAATCTGAAACTGCGCAGTAATCCAAATCTAGTATGAACTTTACTATCAACGACTTTACTTGGCACAACAAAACACAAAACTAAGATAAGGAGAGGTTGCTACAGTAGTAAACAACTTCCAAGACACAAATATAAAACAAAGTACTGTAGCAAAATAACACATGGGTTATCTCCCAAGAAGTTCTTTCTTTATAGCCGTTAAGATGGGCTCAGCAGTTTTAATGATGCACTCGCAAGAAATAGTAGTTGAAGCAAAAGAGAGCATCAAGAAGCAAGTTCAAAACAAATTTAAGCCTAACATGCTTCCTATGAAAAGGAATCTTGTACACAAATGAATTCATGAAGAACAAAGTGACAAGCATAAGAGGATAAAACACGAGTAACTTCAAGATTCTCAACATAAAGAGGGGAAACTTAATATTATTAAGATGCATATAACCATGTTTCCCTCTCTCATAATAACTTTCAGAGGCATCATGAACAAACTCAACAATATAAGTATCACATAAATCATTCTTATTCACATGCATAAAAGTATCATTACTCTCCACATAAGCATAATCAATTTTATTAGTTGTAGTGGGAGCAAATTCAACAAAGTAGCTATCATTATTATTCTCATCATCAAATATAGGAGGCAAAGTATCATCAAAGTAAATTTTCTCCTCAATGCTTGGGGGACTAAAAATATCATGCTCATCAAAGCCAGCTTCCCCAAGCTTAGAATTTTCCATAGCATTAGCAACAATGGTGTTCAAAGCGTTCATACTAATATGTTCCATAGGTTTTTTAATTTTCGCATCAAACCATCCATGTCTTAAATCAGGAAATTGAATAAGAAGCTCATTTTTGTCCATTATGCCAAACTAGTGTAAACAAGAAACAAAAAGTTGCAATTGCAGGATCTAAAGGAAATAGCTTCGAGTACTTACAACGACGCCGGAAAATAGCTTAGTAGCCGAGATCCGGAGTGTGAGTACCTTTTACCTTTCCTCCCCGGCAACGGCGCCAGAAAATAGCTTGATGTCTACGCCCCCCTCCTTTTCTCAGAGATGTTGTTGGGCCTCCAAGAGCAGAGGTTTGTAGAACAGCAGCAAGTTTTCCCTTAAGTGGATCACCCAAGGTTTATCGAACTCAGGGAGGAAGAGGTCAAAGATATCCCTCTCATGCAACCCTGCAACCACAAAGCAAGAAGTCTCTTGTGTCCCCAACACACCTAATAGGTGCACTAGTTCGGCGAAGAGATAGTGAAATACAGGTGGTACGAATAAGTAGCAACGGCACCAGAAAAGTGCTTTGCACAGGACAGTAAACAAGCAGTAGTAACGCAGCAGTAGTAACGCAGTAAAACAGTAAACAAGCAGCGATAGCAGTATTTAGGAACAAGGCCTAGGGATCAGACTTTCACTAGTGGACACTCTCAACATTGATCACATAACAGAATAGATAAATGCATACTCTACACTCTCTTGTTGGATGATGAACACATTGCGTAGGATTACACGAACCCTCAATGCCGGAGTTAACAAGCTCCACAATTCAATGTTCATATTTAAATAACCTTAGAGTGCACGAAAGATCAACACGACTAAACCAAGTACTAACATAGCATGCACACTGTCACCTTCACACTATGTAGGAGGAATAGATCACATCAATACCATCATAGCAATAGTTAACTTCATAATCTACAAGAGATCATAATCATAGCCTACGCCAAGTACTAACACGGATGCACACACTGTCACCATTACACCGTGCAGGAGGAATAAAACTACTTTAATAACATCACTAGAGTAGCACATAGATAAATTGTGATACAAAACACATTGCAATCATAAAGAGATATAAATAAGCACTTCACTATGCCATTCATAACAGTGAATAAGTATTCTGTGAAATATAGCCTAAGAGATCCACACGGTGCACACACTGTCACCTTTACACACGTGGGACAAGGAGTCTCCGGAGATCACATAAGTAAAATTCACTTGACTAGCATAATGACATCTAGATTACAAGCATCATCATATGAATCTCAATCATGTAAGGCAGCTCATGAGATTATTGTATTGAAGTACATAGGAGAGAGATGAACCACATAGCTACCGGTACAGCCCCGAGCCTCGATGGAGAAGCCTTCCGGGGGCACTTCCCCCAGATCTTGGCTTCGCGATGGCGGCGGCTCTGGAAGGTTTTTGCGGGTTTCGTCGAACTGGGTAGGGTTTTCGCGACGGAGACCTTAAGTAGGCGGAAGGGCAGGTCAGGGGGCCACACGAGGGGCCCACACTATAGGTCGGCGCGGCCAGGGCCTGGGCCGCGCCGCCCTATAGTCTGGCCACCTCGTGGCCCCACTTCGTCTCCTCTTCGGTCTTCTGGAAGCTTCGTGGCAAAATAGGACCCTGGGCGTTGATTTCGTCCAATTCCGAGAATATTTCTTTACTAGGATTTCTGAAACCAAAAATAGCAGAAAACAGCAACTGGCACTTCGGCATCTTGTTAATAGGTTAGTTCCAGAAAATGCACGAATATGACATAAAGTGTGCATAAAACATGTAGATATTATCAATAATGTGGCATGGAACACAAGAAATTATCGATACGTCGGAGACGTATCAGTGCCTCACTCACCACTTTCATGGGGTGCTCCTCAAAGTAATGCTTAAGCTTTGTGGCGGCCATGAACACGCCATAGGTCATTTTCTGAAAGTGCGGGTAGTTTTGTTTTGAGAGGGAGAGCACCTCACTCAGGTAGTATACCGGCCTCTGGACGGTTTTTCCTTCCTCCTCTCTTTCTACTACCACAACAACACTTACAACCCGGTTAGTTGCTGCTATGTACAACAACATGGGCTCTCTTTCCAAAGGCGAAGCCAGTATTGGTGCTGTGGCTAGCATTGTTTTTAACTCTTTAAATGCCGCGTCTGCCTGAGGGGTCCAGACGAACGTATCGGATTTTTTCATGAGAGCATAGAGGGGCAGAGCTTTTTCTCCCAACCTGCTTATGAACCGGCTTAGCGATGCCAAGCTTCCAGTAAACTTCTGCACGTCCTTGAGATCGTGCGGTATGGTCATTCTTTCTATTGCCCGGATCTTTACTGGATTCACCTCAATGCCCCGGCTTGACACAAGGAAACCAAGCAGCTTACCGGCAGGGACACCGAAAGTGCATTTTGCCGGATTGAGTTTCATTCGGAACCTTCTTAAGTTATCGAATGTTTGCCGGATATCGTCGATTAAGGTATATTTTACCTTGGTTTTTATCACGACATCATCCACATAGACTTGCACATTTTTCCAATTTGATCAAACAAGCATTTTTGCATACAGCGCTGGTACGTTGCACCAGCGTTGCGCAAACCGAAAGGCATAGTGACATAGCAATAAGCCCCGTGCGGGGTAATGAACGCAGTTTTTATTTGATCTTACTTTTTCAGGGGGATTTGGTGGAAACCGGAATAAGCATCCAGGAAAGACAACAACTCACACCCGGCAGTGGAATCAATCACTTGATCGATCCGCGGTAAAGGGAAAGGATCTTTTGGGCAAGCTTTGTTCAGGTTGGTGTAGTCGATGCACATGCGCCACACCTTTGGAGCTTTTGCCTCGAGGTTCTCATCTTTCTTCTTTTCGACCAGCACCGGATTGGCTAGCCACTCAGTATGCGTTACTTCCACGATGAAGCGGGCAACCAACAACTTTGTCACTTCTTCTCCAATGATTTTCCTCCTATCCTCAGCAAACCGGCATAAAGGTTGTCGTACCGGCTTCGCATCCTTCCGGACATTCAAAGAGTGCTCAGCCAGCTCCCTCAGAACACCTACCAAGTCCTCTGTAGACCAGGCAAAGATATTCCGATTCTCACGGAGGAAGCTGACGAGCGCGCTTTCCTATGCCTCACTGAGGCTGGCACCGATACGAACGGTGCGTTCAGGGTAAGCCGGATCCAGCACGATGTCCTTTGTTTCTTTTGTCGGCTTGAATGCCGGTGCGCTCAAGCTTGCACTCATTGCCGCTAAGCTCAACTGTGAGGACTGAGCCAACGCAACTGCAGTTTGCATCCTCCTCTTTTCCTCTGCAATCACCAGTGACTCTGCCAGATTCGATCCGGCAGAAGCAGTTTGCAGCGAGACCTTGTAGTTTCCTTCCACAGTTAAGGGTCCACGAGGTGCCGGCATCTTCATCTTGAGATAGGCCGTATGGGTAGAGGCCATGAAAGCTGCCAGTGCCGGTCTCCCCAGCAGTGCATGGTAAGGACTATCTAGTTCCACCACCTCGAACTCAATGTTTTCAACCCGGCAGTTGTCACGTCCTCCAAACGACACATCCACCCGGACTTTTCCTACCGGCGCGCAGGACAAGCCCGGAACGATTCCGTGGAAAGTTGTTCGCGTTGGCTGTAGCATGTTTTCTGTTATGCCCAGCGTGTTCATGGTGTGCCGGTACATTATGTTTATGCTGCTCCCATTGTCTATCAGCACCTTGCTGAACTTGACTCGAGTAGTTGGCCCATGCATGATTGGGTCTACCACAAGAGCATAACCACCCGAATTGGGCATTATCTTAGGGTGATCCTTAAACGACCAGGAGATCTCTTGATCTGACCACAACATGTACTTCGGTACTGCCGGCATCACATCATTCACCTCCATGGAGTGGTGACGTAGGCTCTGCCTGTCGGTTGGCTCAGTGACGAACACAACACAGCATACATCCGGATCCTCATAAACATTCCGGCCCAAATGTGCCAGTGGAGGTGGTTGGCCGTGGCCCTCTCCCACCTGATTGACTTGCTGGTACTGCTGCCTGTTTGGCTAAGGTTGTACCGGTAGAGCATTTGCTCCGGTAAGCGGTGGTGGTGGTGGCAGTTGATGCTGGTGCAGCATATCTTGTGATGGTGGTAACATCGTTGAGCACCCTTGTGCCTGCGCATCTTTTACTGCTCCCTTGAGCATCAAGTACTTGGTCCACGAGCAGTCCTTCGTCAAATGATTTGACGGGTGAGCCGGATTCGGAGTGTGTCACCGGCAAGGTTGATCCATGGCGGCTTCCATGGTGTATTTCCCGGACTCCTGCCAATTCTTTTTCTGGCCCCAGGGTTTCTTTTCGACCCACTGTTTTTTAGGACCCGCCCATGGCTGCGATCCGGTTCTCTGCCTCTGACTGCCGCTGGCCTCAGAGTTATCTTGTACAGCAGCAACTTGCTGCGGACCGTATCTTCGATCCGGGAAATCTTCCTTTCTCTTGTTGTTCCGGTTATCCCGGTGTTGCTCTTGGCGCTGCTGAGGCGGGTTTGATTGTTCCGGCTCAGCCTGCACCGCCGGTTGCAATGGGTCTCCCAATGCATAGTTATCCGCCACACGTATCATCTTCGCCAGAGTTACCGGCATGTTCCGCTGCAGCTTTTGCCACAACGGCGAACCTCTGCGGCATCCATTGCAAAACTAAGCTATGGCTTGCGCTTCTATCACCCCTTCGCAGGAGTTTCTCGTGGAGTTCCACCGGGCCAGGTAATCCCGGTCCGTTTCTTGCGGGCGCTGCACGCACAAAGCGAGCTGCTGAGGCCTGTTGGGCCTCCGGTATGTACTAGTGAAATTACTCACAAATGCTTCCTCAAAGTCCAACCAACCGTTTATGCTTCCTGCCGGCAAATTGTTTAACCAGATTCTTGCCGGTCCAACCAGGAACGATGGTACAATTCTCACGGCCCAACGCCGGTTTCCTCCACCGGCTACGTTTCCTCCGCCACCAGCGACGTATACCGCGGTCACGTAGTCCGCGAGCCAGTCCTCCGGCTTAGTGGTGCCATCGTATGTTTTTGTGTCACGGGGCAACTGGAAGTTGCGAACCGGTGGTTCCTCTTTCATGATCCTTGGACCAAAGCATTTTGGACCCGGAGGACCTTCTGCCTCGATTATCTATGATAAATATACTCTTTCCAGATGGTGCCTCGCATCCCGTTCCGGCAGGTGCCTTTCTCCCAAGCGTTCTCCCAACGGGCTCCGGTGTGCTGTGAGTCTCGTCGAATCAGCCTCATCATATCGTTCCGGTACCGCGGCCCTTGCCTGCCGGTACCTTGGGGGAAGTGTTTCCTCCTCTTCGTACGCTGCCCTTGCAGCTCGATAATTTTTCCCGGTTTCGTGTCTACAGGCATGATTGTTTCCGACATAGCCTCTCCTGGCGTAGCCTTGATCTGCCCCTTGCCTTTTTCTACCGGCATCATGTTGCCCGGCTTGTTGCTTTCCGGCAAGAACCGGATCATACATAGTCATCTGCTGCGCATACATTTCTTTTTCTTTTCTTCTGTCCGGATGGGGGGACGATGCCTGCCCATGGGACTTGCTTCCGGCATGCTTTGTTGAACGCGCGGATTTTGAGGCTACAGCCTTGTTCAGCCTAGCGAGCTGCTCAGCGTTTTGCTGCTCGATGGTTTCAAGCAACTCTCTTACACGCTCTTGCTGTTTGGCCAAAGCGTTTCCGGAAAGCGAATCACACAGCTCTACTGCAGCCTTAGCAGCTTTTATGGTTTTATCCGGGCTACTATACTTAGGTTTCTCTACGATGCTCACAGATGCAGAAGTACTCTTGCCGGCAAGAATTTCCTTACGCAAATCCTGATCTAGATTGCGAGCTTTAAGCCGGTTCTTCGGTATCCTAGCAGCATGAGCACTAACAGAAGCAAAGCCATGAGCAGCGTTGTACTCACGTAGGGTCAGGTTCAGCTCGCGCTGCGCCCGGACGATGTCGGCGCCGTTCGCGAGCAGCTTCTGGCGTTGTGCCTCCAGCTCCGCCTGAGCCGCTGCCGGGTTGATGTTCTGCGCGATGGGCGTCGCCAGCACGTTCATCGCCGCTTGGAGTGGTGTCTCCGGTGGTGCGGAAGATGCTCCCGCAGCGCCTGCGTCGCGCTCCAGCGGTGGCTTGGCCGCGCGGGTCGATGCCGCACGACCGACACCTTCTTCCACAGCCTCCTTGCCTGCGTCAACCGCGCCAGCCATCATCACCTCGACGCTGTCGGCAGCGCGGCCAGCATAGAGCCATCTTGGCGGATCCGGCGCCACCAGCACCGGCGAGAGGCGCTGGCGCACAGGGACAGTGCCGAAGTAGACGCGGTGGCTGCCGAACTCGATGATGCGGCCGTTCTTGGGGAAGATGCCGCCGTTGACGAAGCAGCCCACGTTGTCGTTGATGAAGTCCATCGAGTTGATGCGCTGTACGAGCGCAGACACGGTCCGCTGGCCGGCGACGTCGAGGATGCCCGCCCGAATGTGAACTCCAGCAAGCGCCACTTCATGCCCCACGGTTGGCGCCAACTGTCGTCGTGGTGAACAGACAGATGCCATAGGATGGCTTAAGTGGGGCCGAATGGACGCTAGAGGATTCGGGGGTGGGTTTGAGATCAGATGGGATGAACTTCCGGATGCTTTCCTCAAGAACTTAGCCAAGGCTAGAGGTAGAAGAAGAAAGACACAAGGAAGAACTCGCTCTAGATCCTTCTCTCTATTGATCTCAACATGGTCCAGGTTTGTGCTTACAGGATTTCTCTCTAAGTTGATCGTCTATCATCTGCCCGCGTACGGGTGTGCCCCCTCTCCTTATATAGGGGAGAGGGTGGCTTACAGGGGAAGAAACTCTAATGGCATCTTTGACTAGACAAACTACTTTACAAAGTTACTTTAACCATAGATGACGCCGGGGTCTTCTTTAATTAGGGAGGCTGACGTCCTCCGGCTTCTTTCAGCGTCATCCTCTTCTTTATCGTCAGGCCTTCGTTTAAAGCTACTTTGCTTAGCTCATCTTTGTCCTCTAGCTCTGGAGAGAATCTTTGACCAGTCCTGCCGACGTGCTACAGTGCACTTCTTACCGGTAGCCCGGTGTCTTCTTTATCCGGTTCCGGTATACCCCTCTTGGGGATACCGGCTTAGCTTTACTTGTCCAAACTCTTAACTTTGTGCTCCGGTATAAACATTAAACCGGTATCTTGATGGCTCAAACCATCCGGTTTGGCATGCCTTTGGCATACCGGGGGCCATCCCCCCAACAGTGGGCCATATGACACCACCACCATCTGTGGGCCACCCAGGCTTGCCGGATGTAGACCATGTTGTTGGCATACCCATGAAGTATACCCACACCACCAGCTATGGTGAAAAGCGCTTGGACGTGCGTAGCGGGGATGAAGGGAAGAACAAGAACGTCCATACACGGGATCGAACGGCCGTGAACCTCAAATGGCTGAGAAAGGCTCCTAGTGGTTCCATTTTACTGTTAATTATTTTCTAATAATGAGAAGGAGATAATCAAGAAGCATCACTCCTACAAGATCATTGTTCCTACAATCAAGTAAGTAAGCCTAGCTATATGGTTATAAAGAAAGCTCTTTACGAGAGGCAACCCGAGATGTTTTTATTTTTTGTTTTTATTTTTTGCATGCTTGCTGTAGCATGTTACTTTTACTTTAGTTTAATCTCTGGTTTTTAAATAAAGTATCAAGTTTTTTACCCGTTTGGATGTTTAAAGTTGCAAACATAATATAGAGTTCCTGATTTCTACGCTGCACTTTTTAGTGCACGATTTTTATCTCCTTACTGGTAGCTCCTAAAATTTTATATTTAAGTAGCTGCAACTTTTCATCCTCTATATTCAAGTAAATTGGCTTAATTTTTTGAGGTGTCTAAGTCATACTAAAAATTCATTTTTGTTGTAGCAAAAAATTCTGGACAGATTCCGCCTTGCTTTGTTAGATCCATTCTTTTGAGTATCAAAATGATTTTTACTTGTATCTTTTATATCCTAGAATGAGTAGAACATTATTTGCACTCTGGTTCATGAATATATAATTTTTATTCTTGAGTAAAATAGCAGCAAGCATGATTTCTTTGACCTCTAACGTCACCCATAGAAAAGAATGGGCAGAAAAGTTTGTATTGAAATTTTTTCACAGGGAATGGAGGAATATCACACTAAGATGATCCAAGTATGATGAATATAATAATCTTGGGTATGCCCATGACACCCCACTAGACTCATTTTAAAACTACTGGTTTGAGCACCTCTAAACTCTATTTTTTGAGCAACATAGAATTTTCGCAAAAAACTTGAAGCGTCATTGTTTTATTTGTGTCTAGTTTTATATTTTTATGAGAGGAACGTTATATTGAGTGTTTATAATGCATATGCATGAGCTACTGGACCAAACTCTTTATATATGAATGTTCAAAGTAAAATAAGTTGCATGCTTATAAAATAAAAGGAGGAATGCCTAAAATCTGCGGCTTATTTTGTGTATTGTATTTCTAGTTTCACATGCTCTATTGAGTGATGATTTGTTATGTGCCTTATTCAGTGCTATTTCTTGCTAGTATACATAGATGCTTAATTTTAAGTATCATTGTTTGATGATGAATGAATAGCTTATGGATACTATTGCATGCTTTTAGACCTCTTGCTACCCAGAAGATTTGAATTCTTACACAAGCATAGACTTGTTTCCAAGCTCAACTAAAATACAATGTCTATCATACCTATCTATATAGCACTTTCTATTCGAAGTATAATGTGTGTGTTTTGCCTCCAACCTTTTTAAAATTTCATTTTTGTGTAATTTAAAGCTCATAAGAAAGTAAGGTTTGGTAGGAAATACCATTATGCATGTTGTTGGTTTGACTAATTATGGGTAATGAGCTAGACCGTAACCATGTTTACTGGGGAAGTCTTTCAACATTACACTTTTGGGGTATTGCACCCTACGTTGATCATCATTTATTTTGTTTTGTTGATGGCCATCTTAAGTAGAGGTTATTTAAGCAAGTAAGCATGCATTGTTAGAGAAGAGCAATGGGCCGCTAAACAAAGCCATGCTTAATCATGGTGGGAGTTTCAGCAATGAGCATCCTCAATAGGAAGAGTGAAATAAGACTTGTGTTAAAAAAATGAGTTGTGAAAAAAAGAGTGAGAAAAGAAACAAAAAGAGTATGAGAAAAAGTGAGAGAGAGTAAGAGAGGATGCTCAACATTTGTTGTTCATGTTGTCCCAATATGGATGGCCTATATATAGTTGATATGCACATATCCTTTGGTCCTTTGTACAGGTGGCATGAAGGTACCCCATTGCGATACTTGGTTAAACCATATATGTTGAAAAATCTTGGTAACCCGGAGTTGAGTAACAAGAGGTGTAGTCCTTAGCATTTTCAAAATGAGGAAACACTTACTCATAAGAGGTCAAACTCATGATAGATATCTTTACACATGAGATACTTGGTACCCCATCCTTATTATTATTGTTGACATGAATTGCATAGCTCAAAACCATGTTTTATGCTCTTTACTTTTTATTTTGTTGGAGTTTTAGCACATACATTCACTACTTATTTTCTTGTGTTCAAGAGTCAAAAAAATTATTCCCGAAAAGAGAGTACATAGAGTCTTCCAACAATTCCATAGGATTCTTCCAAGCATGCTTTATGATTCATAATACTTATCATTAATGTTTACAATGCTATTTACTATTACGCATGCTTTGTAGAATGTAAGAGTTATCACTTGATTAGTTCATGTTACTTATTGTCATTCTTTATTGATTGAACCTTGTTATACTTTGCATGATTATTTACAAGCTATATATTATAAACTCCAAAGTTCATGTTAGTTTTATCACCTTCATGCTCGGGACGAGCATAGGTTAAGCTTGGGGATGTTGATGCATGTAAAATGCATACATGAACTTTGTCCTTTATCATATTGAATTCCCACATATTTGCAACATATATGATGATAATATCAGGTTTTACATTGATTTATGATGATTTACCAATGATCCCCTTTATTTGGGTTATAACACTACAGAACAGGAAAACCCTGTCTTGTGTATTTTTCATTTTCAGAGACCTATACGGAGTCAAATTGACCTGAATTTTTGGAGCATCACTTTTTCATCGAGAGAAGCATCATGGGCCCTGGAAGCTCACATGGAGAGGCCTGAGGGCCAAAAGAGGCCAGGTGGAGCGCCAAAACCCATAGGGCGCGTCACCCCCCCTCTGTCAGCCGCCGATCGCCCGTTTGCCCTGATTCTTTCGTGAACTGACGTATTTTCCCCTAAAACGACTATATATATGACCCCGAAGAGTTATCGGGAGGAGAGCACCGCACAAACACAGAAACACGAAAACGGAGACTACTGCAGAGAAGATTGGAGGGGAAAATCCGTCGGGATCACCGCCGGAGGGATCTCCACCTTCTCCAACATCTTCATCATCATCACCATGACCAAGAGGGAGTACTCCACCTCTGGACTATGGGTTTGTGGCAGTAGCTTGATCTATTTCTCTCATGTTCTTCATAGTTCTTAGTGCCATATGAGCTTCCTATCATGATTATGGTCATATTTATAATACCTATGTGGTGGATCCTTATTCTATGATATTGTTTTATGAGATCTCATATTATTATATGGTGAGATGTATTGATAGATGCATATTATGTACCCCATTCTTAAGTTTTTATTCTGATCAAACTTATACGCAAGAGCATGTGTGGGGTGATGTGTGTGTTAGATGGAGTAGCATGATTTTAGTGATTGGATAGTGACAATATGTTCAAGATATATTATGGCTTTGCCTTTCTTTTTCTACCTCACTAGGGATAAAGTGAATGCATGTGCTATGTTCATCATGTGACAATAGTGGTGATCTTGTTTGTTCATGGTAGCATATTTGATATTCAAACTTCATGTCAAAGTACTTATTACTGTGCTCTGTTAATTCTTAATACAAGATTGATGAAATTTCTTTCTTGTGGAGTATAAGAGAGGTGTGTTGCATCATCTCTATGATAGGACGTGATGCCCATATTAATTATGATCTACATATAATATTATCTGCACCTTCATATCTCATTGATGAATTGCTTTTTGTCCACCACAACTTTAAGAGAGAATAGTGAAGTGGACCCATGAACCCCGATCCACATTTTATCATAAGCAACACATTTATATTGCTTTTACCTTGTTTTATATTTGCTGCACTATTTTAATCCGAAAATACAAAAATATTTACTTTTCTTATTTGCATAAAAAACACCAAAAACAATCAACCTCTTCACAATTTTTACTTAGTTATTTTATCTATTTTAGTTTTTACTTGTTTTATTTATACTTGTGTTTATTTACTTACGCGAAATCTTGTGCTTGACAACCACACGGTGGAGTTGAGGACACAAGGTTTTTATTTTACTTGCGGGATTGCTAGAAGAAGGGAGAAGAGAATACTCTTCCGTCCAATTCCCCGAGAGTTCGATATAAACACTCAAGTCACCCTTGTGGGGAAGATACTCCGTTGATACAACACTTTGCACTTGGAGTCCCAACGTATCAATATATTTTTGGCGTTGTAGTAGCAATCATCAATCACCCAAATTATTGTCACCAAAATCCTCAAACCCTATTTTACTTAACTTCTTTTATCACATCAACACAAGGAGTAGAAATTAAACATAACATAAAATCTGGGGGGTAATAACCATTAAAACCATAAAGCGTGCATTATTTGGATCTTTAACCATTGCCCTTATCGGACAATGATGCTAATTCTCAGAAACCGAGGACCTGGATCAGTCCAAACAATCCAACTGCATCACCTTGCAGTCTTCAGGCAAGTTCATCACTCGCTCATGTCACCTTGACTATGTTTATTAAATTATTTGCAAATTACTATCACTCTTGCATTACAAAGCAAATATTACTTTTCCAATTATGAATATGAGTATGTGGTGGGCAATGGAACCATGGTATGAGTTTGGTGGAGGTTCCATTGCAATTAGGTTACTCATCTAGAATTAATAACCAATGTCTTCGAGTGATTCTTGCGCCGTATAATTCGGGTTAACCATAAAATCTATAATGGCTCTAGAGAAGTCAGTTGTACCTTTATCCTCTCGCATATCAACAGGCGCACTTTACTGTAGCGGTTGTATCCTGCTGGGAGCAAATAGAAAGGTTGGGAGCCTCAAAGTCCCCACGGTATTGTGTTTTAGGATGGGTTGTTGAAGACCGGCGAAGGCTACCGAGGTCGAAACATTACCACAGGGGTATGCGACCGGCGGGGGTATAATATCGAGGTCGGTGAGGCCGGCGAGGATCCAAGGTCGAAACTACAATAAGGGTAGGTATGTGGGGTCACGGAGAAGGACAATGATTGGCTTGGACCTTATACTAGGCCTCACACCAAGGAAGTGTGGACGGGAAGGCACGCCCGGTTGGCAACAAAGATAAGATCTCTTATAGGAAAAGTAACACATCTCTGTAGAGTGTATCAAATTGTGGCTTGTGACTCCCTGTTCCGGGTTTGAAACTATGAACACGACCGGAAAGGAACTCCACGAATGTCTAGACACCCGGTGAAGACCGACGGACATAGTTTTTCATAATAAAAGCAACATTAGAAGAAATGATTACGAAAACTTGCATTTGCCTACGACTTTATGGTCCATGATTGTAGCTAGTGCATCAAACATCTCTTTCCCTATAATGAACTTGTTGAGTACACCCGTACTCACCCTTCTTTGAATCCCCTGCTTAGATTGCCTAAACAACTTGGAGGAGGCCACCGAGGAAGCCGAAGAAGCAGAAGATGTTTGCTCTGAAGAGCCAGACTTGACAGGAGGCGTCAAAGTGGTGGACTGCATGATTGCCTACGAGGAGGTCCCCGAAGAAGCAGAAGATTAGACACCGTATCCAAGTAGTAGTCGAGCAGCACCGAACCTTATAGAATAAAGATGCTCGAGTAGTACTGGTACTTAGTTTACTTCTACCACTAGTTCATAAGTTAAGTGAAGTTCGACTAGAACCACCGAGTTATCCTCTCTAGACCTAGGAGGAGCTCGATGTATATATATGACTTGTAGTATTAAGTGAGTAAGTAAGTGACCAACTATGTTTGTGGTGTACCACTTTAAAGAATGTAATATTTGCGGATTGATACTTCACAACTGTTATGTCAACGATTGGCGTACTACAACATGATGTGGTATGCTGGTGTTATCACCAGATTTTGCCAGAGCAGGAGGTGGGCCGTGACCGAAGATGGGCTTAGAAGACATGTATATTGAAGTGTCTCTGAACCGGCCTTGTGCGGAAAATTGGGCTAGATTGCCCGTGTATCTGTATATTATGGTAGATGTAGAATTAAAGAGATAGAGTTTAGCTCGTACACGGTTAGATGTATTCCAAAGATAGAAAGTCCCCGGACTATAAATATGTATCTAGGGTTATTGAGAAAGGAGGACGATCACGTTCACAACAAACCAATCTAGGCGCATCGCCACCCCTTGTTTCGAGGGTTTCTCCCGGGTAAGCATCATGCTGCCTAGATCGCATCTTGCGATCTAGGCAGTACAAGTTTATTCGTTCTTGGTGTTGCTCGTGCTGAAGCCTTGTTGATGGCGAGCAACACCCTTATCTTAGATGTTTTGGGGTTTACGTCAACGTGTTTACGTTATGCTTGCTTAGCTACGTTACCCCTCAATATCTAGCCGCCCTTACACCTATCTTAGGTGTGAGGGCGGCATCTTGCTTAATCTTTGTTCAGTAGATCTGATCTGTTATAGTCGTTCCTTGTTCTACAAGGATTAGTTTGATATCTGCATGGTTAGGCCTTACAAACGGGTTGAACGATCCGGTAGTGCGTAAGATGTGGTTTATTAAACCCTAAAGGGATTGTTCCGGGGATCAACTTCATGTTGGTTTTTAGGCCTCGTTAGGGTTGGTTTTCCATCACCTTACGTATCTGCTAGGCTCAATTACGTGTAGGATGTTCCGGTTATGCAGTGAAAACCCTAGACTATCGTAGATTAGCTTAGCTTGATATTGATAAAGCATGATCCCTGTGTCATTGTAAATCTAACGTGAACCACGGGGCAATCGGCTCTTTGAGCCGATCCACAGAACAACTTAAGAGCCGATCGGGGCTCGTATTTAATGTTTACGTGTTTGCCATGCAGGAAACTAAACGAAGCAATCCATCACCTTCCTGACCAGGTATAGGTCAGGTGGCACGCCCTTGCAACCGCCAGGACGTGTGCTGGAGCATTGCGGGACGACGACCGAGGGACTAGGGCCCACCAGCAGTCTTGGTACCCTCCCGGCTCTTCGTGTTGCTCGCCGCTGCCCGCCGGTGGGTTTTGGCAGGCAACACATTCTGGCACGCCCGATGGGACCATCTGCGACAACTACGTCAACATCTGCAGCTGAGATGTCAGGCGAACCAGTCAAGTACGAAGATCTGCCTGAAGAGCACAAGAAGAAGTATGATGAGCTTAAAGCACTCTTCGAAGCCGATCTCATCGGCTCTTTCGAGAAAACCCGTTCGCATGGCATTAGGTTCAAAGGATTCACACCTGAAGGCGTGCTCGATGGAGTAGATCTATCTCTTCCTTCGGAGGAGCGCACCAGAGCCCTGCGCCAGGAAACCAATTATATGGTGGCTCATTCTCTACATCGTCATTCTGAGAGCCTGGTGAACGCTTTTGAGCGTGTTGCGCTTCGTGTGGTCCAGGAAATCATGAAGCATTAGTATTCTCCGTCAGGACCTACCTTAGGGACTCACCAAGGAGAAGTACCGTTCCACACCAGACCACAACTGCCATTCGCGCTTGCCGCTCCACAGCCACAAGGTTCACCGGCATACGTCGTCTACAAGGTTGGAGGTGATCCTGGCGATTACCAATTCTTGTATGAGCCGCCCAAAGAGATTCCACATGGATACGTGTGCACATACGTGCCGGACTGCAACAACTGGACGCACACGAACCAGATTACTGCAGGAGGGATCGCTGCAGCAGGAGGGAGTTCTGGAGCAGACGCTGAGAAACAGGCGTGGCTAGCTAAATATGCCACCGGAACGAGTCATGAAAGCTCAACCCCTGCAGCTCATACCATGGATCAAATCAGTGCAATCCTGAGAGATCAGTTCGGCATCCTGCCAAAGAGGAGAACAATCGGCTATTCCAAGCCGTATCCCAATAAATTTGACCTGATCCCGCTGCCACCCAAGTATCGGCTCCCTGACTTCACCAAGTTCAGTGGGTCAGAAGGGTCTAGCTCAATTGAGCATGTGAGCCGATATTTGGCGCAGTTGGGCATGGTTTCAGCATCAGACCCGCTACGTGTAAGGTTCTTTGCGCAATCTCTCACGGGTCCAGCTTTTGGGTGGTACACCTCGTTGCCACCAGATTCAGTTCGGACATGGAAGCAACTGGAAGAGCAGTTTCATGTACAATATCACTCAGAAGCTACCGAAGCTGGCATTGCCGATCTGACGCAGGTACGACAAAGGCGGGGAGAGACGGTGTCTGAGTACATTCAACGTTTCAGAACTGTCAAGAACCGATGTTATTCGGTTCGTTTAACTGAGAAGGAAGCAGTCGAGCTGGCCGTGGTAGGCCTCGCAGCGCCGCTCAAGGATCTGACTTTCCAAGTGGAGTACAATTCACTGGCACACATGGTTCAGAAGTTAACATTATATGAACAGCGCCACCCAGAATTGTACCAAGACAAGTTCAAGCGCCCAATAGGCCTGGTCGAGGCAGATGAAGTTGAAGACTTTGCAGAAGATCAGGAAGTCGCCGTGGCTGAATGGACTCGGGGAGCAGGCCCCGTGTCCTGCAAATGGGTGAAGCAACCAGGGCCTTCGAAAGGGTTTGACTTTGATATAAGCAAAACTGAGCAGATTTTCGATCTGCTGCTGAAGGAAAAATAGCTGAAGTTACCCGAAGGCCATAAAATCCCTATGGTGCAAAAGTTGAATGGGAGACCATACTGCAAATGGCATCACACGTTCACCCATGCCACCAACGACTGCAAAGTGTTGCGGGGACAGATTCAAATGGCGATAGAACAAGGCCGATTAATCTTCGGTCAGTTTGCCATGAAAGTAGACATGCAACCGTTCCCTGGTGTCAACATGGTGGAGCTCAACCATTCCACGAAACGTCAGCCAGGTTTCTCTTTCGATATCAACATGGCGGGGCCTGTAGACCGCCATGGTAAAGATAAAGAGGAGGGTAGTCACTCCCGTGGCAAAGATAAGAAGGAGGCCGATCCACGCGACCGGCCCCAATATGATGACAGACGGTACCTCACCGAGGAAGAAGTGAGAAGCGTGCGGTACCAACGACCACTCTCCGCGCATCTCCTCAACAAATATGAATATCAGTATGATCGACGTCGGCGGTACGACGTAGATGACGACAGATATCGTCGGTCTGGTGCAGACAGCAGAAAACATCGTCGATATGATAGAGACGATGAAGGATATGAGCGTCGCGCCAAAGGGAGATCAAGAGAGCTGGAGGACATGGACAGGCACTGGGATTGTCCTTTCTTTAAGAACTGCTGGGACTCAGGAATGAGCCGATTACCAACAATCGACAACTGCCCAGAATGTAGACAGCAGAGGAAGGGCACAAGCGAGGTGCCAGTGTTCAAGCGTCTAGGGCCTCTCCCACCTCAGAGCCGACGAGCTGAGTCATCTCGAGATGAAGACTCCGAGGAGTCAGAAGATGAAGAAGATAGGTACCACCGGCCAAGGTGGTGCCCCGATGGACTCAGTCATTCCCAGAAGCGTAGGGTTCAGCGGCTATGTAACTTGGAGGAAACCGAAGCGCAGTTGACAAGGTATCAACTTGTCAATGCCTAAGGATTATAGGCTAGGGTTTAGTTGAAAGTAGAGGGCAAGTAGATCTCGAAGGTTTCAGCCGAAAAGTACTCGACGATTATGAAAACTAGGGTTTGTAACAATGATTCGATCATCTCTTCGTCCCCCAACTCCCCCTTTATATAGGAGGCGGAGCCGAGGGTTTCGTTTTGTACAAGTTACAGAGTCAGGGCCGGTTTCTAACTCATCCCGCCAGATTACAAATAACACTTCCTATTACAATTCTAACTTTCCTTAATATATCTTGGGCTTCCGAATCTTCTTATTCCTCGGGTATTGGGCTTTCAATAAACCTCGGGTACTATCTTTGACAGGCCCATTTGGGATGCGTATGTCAGTAGCCCCCGAGATTTTGCTTGAATCGTAGAGTCAGGGAAAATCTCCACTGTTTATTTTTATTTGAGAACTGTAACCTTTTTATATTTCTTCACATAAAATTCTATATTGTACAGGGATAATGGTAGTTGGGGCTAGTTCATCTGACGGATCAGGTACTAGTTAACTGCTCTAGTGGCAATCCGCAAAAACCTACTTCAAGATCATGTCCCTGGATATGATCTCGGGATACTGGTGTAAACTTCGACAGGTGCCGCTTAAGGTCTTACCATTCTATCGAGTCCCAGTCAAATTTATCGAGTACCTAACGCGTCCGTTAGGATTTTTCTTCGTATCTGTTGATACGGATAAAAATAGCAGAGCGCAATCTTCGGCGATGCCACGCCCAGCAGAACGGATCTGGGGTCTTACCTTCGCAAATTTTGCGGCATTCAGAAATTGATCGCAACTTTGGCGTTCTGAGAATATATTGTCGAGTGCTTTTCCGGCTGTTGGAATGGCACATTTTATCGAGTCAAATATGACTTATACTGTTCTCCCGATGGGAGTATATGTAGAGTTAATTATAACTCAAAATATACTTTTTTGCTTTTCTATCTTTCTATTTTAATTTCATCGGGCACGCGAACAGCGTTCCCGATGGGAGTAGCCCCCGAGGCTACAGCCAAGGACTTGTACTTGGTTGTAGGCTCAACATTTTAGTCCACCTTGCCGCTATATTGTCATTATTTCTCGATATGATCTTCTTGTCATCTCTCGGGTGCGCGACCAGCGCTCCCGATGGGAGTAGCCCCCGAGGCTACAGCCAGGGACTTGTACTTGGTTGTAGGCTCCCACAATTTCTATATTGCCATACTCGAAGTTTTACTTTTGTCAAAGTAGCCCCCGAGCATTTTGGGCAAAAACTTGTATTTGATCAAAAGCTCCCGAAGTATTTAATAACTTCTCCTGTCGCCAATCTTCTTTTTATTTTTCTTGTCGGCATGCTTCCCTTAATCAAATTTACTCATCTCTGTTAATAGTCGCGATTTTTCTGCCTTGTGGGTCCATTGTTTCCACCACGTTGACACGTCGTGCAAGTGGGGTACACACGTCCTCCGCTTTTCCTGGCGCACGTACGGTAACGCCACACGATTTCTTTCATCCAACGGTGAATTGCTTTGCCTGATTCCTATATAAACCTTTCTTCAACCTCCGTTCACTCCTTCGCTTGCGCCGCACATCTGTTCCTCTTTGCAAAAACTTCCCCTACGCCCAACTCTCTTTGATCTTCCGCACGCACGAACGTTGCTTTCCAGTGCCGTTGATGCCACCGCGCACACGACTTACTCGCCACAGTACTCCAGAGTCCAAGATGGCCGCTGAAGATCTTGAGTGGGAGAGATCTAAAATCTCCAACCAAGACATCAACCTGCTGAAGAGGCTAGGCCTGATGAAGAAAGAGGACGCCATCCGCTTTCCCAGCGAAGAAAGCTACCCAAACCCTCCAATGGAGTACCGGGTTAGTTTTGTTGATCACCTTATCTGCGGCCTTTCTGCCCCAATTCACGATTTCCTCCGCGGCCTTCTTTTTGTTTATGGGATTCAGCTGCACCAGTTGACCCCCAATTCCATCCTCCATGTCTCTATTTTTATCACTCTTTGCGAGTGCTTCCTTGGAGTCCCTCCTAATTGGGCTCTGTGGAAACGCATTTTCTGCCTCCGCCGCAATGGCTCCCACAACGCCTCCTATAACATAGGCGGCGTTGTTATCTGTGTTCGATCTGACGTTGATTACTTTGATGTCAAATTTCCTGATTCTGTCCAAGGGTGGCGCAAAAGGTGGCTCTACATACACGAAGAAAGTGCCAATTCTGTTGAGCACAACATAGCCCCTTTCGACGGAAGTGCTAAAATTCAGCGCCGCTGCTCCTGGGATGCTGAAGCTTCCGAAGAAGAGAAAACATCGACAGAAGCACTTATGTCTCGTATTCATCAGCTTCAAAATACTCGAGGCAAAGAACTGTCTGGTGTTCAAATCACCGCCTACTTCCTTAGGATTAGAGTGCAGCCTCTTCAGGCCCGCAAAAATCCTCTTTGGACGTATGCTGGTGCAAATGACGCCAATAGGCTCTCCAATGATCTTTCTGTAAAGGACTTGGAGAAGCTGATTCGAAGAATGTCCTCGCTGAACAAGAAGGATCCTATTCCCTCCTCTTGCCGCGTGACACCATACAGCTCCGCCAATCCTCTCCCCGAGGTATTTTGTCTTCTCGAATTTTTGTCTTATTCCGAACTTTCCCTGCATCTCATTGTATTGATATTTCTCTAATTTTTCTTTTGTTGCTATTTTCCTGCAGAACCATCCTACTATGGCTTCTCTTCCTCCTCTTCCTGAGGATGGAGAAGTCGACGAAAGGGCCATTGTCAAGGATGACAATCAGGAAGCTCCATCTTTTGTGAACGAACCCGTGGATTCACGAAAATCTGCGGGTAATTCCGAAGATACTTCATCGGCACAATCTCCTCCTCCCGCTGTCTCCCCGAAAGGCAAAAGGAAAAGGAATAATGTCGAAGACTCCGGCACTTCCAAAGCCGAAGAAGTTGATCCTTCACACCAGAAGGCAACTTACGATCCTTATCTTGAATCCTTCGTCAGCTCGTAAGTCTATTTTATTTCTCCTTATCTCTGTACCCGAAATGTTTTGTCTTGTCCTGCTTTTTATGATGTCTTCTTTTAATTGTAGTGATGACGAGGGAGAAGTACGAGCTGTCGACGCAGCTCCTCGTACGAGTACGTCACATACTTTGCTTTCTTCGGATACACTAGTTGAAGGAGAAGAATCTTCGCCTCCTCAACGGAACGTCGTCACCACTACTCCGCCATCAAGCCCCCTTGCGCCTTCACCAAAAAGGGCAAGGATTGAAACGATTGTTGAGCCTGCCCCTCAGTTAGGTGGCTCTTCTACTTTGTTCTTGGACGATGTAAGTTTGTCGATATCTATATTTCTTCTATTTTGTTTTTTCATGTCTTCACCCGTTTTTCATACCAATATTTCTCTCTCTTTTTTTTCTTCTTTGACAGCCCATGGTCAAAGAGCTTATTCGCATCGGTTCTCAATTCGTTGGGTATCATGAACATGCCAATAGAACTGAGGGTAATAACTTTTTTGCTGTCTTTGTTTTTGACTTCTTGCTCTTGTCCTTTGTCACAACCTTTTTGACCTTTCCTTTTTCTTTTATACTTCGACAGAGAAACTTGCAGAGGCCAACAAACGTGCCGACACACTTGCTCAACAACTGAAGCAAAGTGAAGCGGCGCGTAAGAAAGCCGAACTTGTTGCTAGTGAAGCCAAAGCAGAGGCTGATGAAGCCAAAGCGAAGACTGCTCGTGTCGAGGATCTGCAGAAAAGACTTGAGGATGCTGAAACTGCTTTAAATGAGCACAGAGCTGCACAGGCTGATCGTGAGCAGGGGATCCTCAAGCGTCTGAAATCACAAAGTCGATGCACTCAAAGTAATATTATTGATTTCTTCTATTTTTGTGCTACCCGCTGTTTCTTGTTTTTGACCAACGTTTTGTTTCATGTGGCAGACCAAACAAACCAAGAGTTTGACCTGGAGAACCCCGACAATGATCCTCTCCTTGACGCACTTTCTTATCTTGAGCTTCATGGAGCCGAAATTCGTGAAGGCGTGGCGAATGCTAGTGCGGGACTGTCGGCGCTGTTCCCCTACTTCTTCCCAAAGAAAGAGGAGCCCCCGACTTTCCTTACCCTTGCCAAGAGCTTTAATTCATCAGATGACCTTGGACTGAAGATGCGCCAGGAAAACATGAAAATTGCTGTCGAGAGTACTGTTGCCTTGGTCGCTGAGAGCCAACAATCTGTTGATTGGATGAAGGTTGGCGACACCAATCAGATAGAGCAATCAAGATGGAGGTCGCTGATTAAGGCAGCCAAGCCCAACACGAAGAAAATCTTGGCCTATCTCGGGATCAAACCAGCCTCGACTCCTAGCTCATCAAGGCCGGAGGTCTAGTTGCATGCCTCTTTGTTTTTCTTTCTGTTTCTTTTGCTCTTGTCGCCAAAGTAGTTATTTGGCGACACGTACTTTATTAGCTCCACTGTAAGGCCTTTGTAATTATTCCGAAAGATTAATGAAAACTCTGTCTTTCCTTGTTGATTGATGTTGTCTTGTTTCATTAAATTTCAGTTGGTATTTGATAACTATACTCCATCCTCCGCTCCTTCCAATGTTTCGCCTTCTTCCTCTCGCTCAAGAAGAACTCTTGCTGATGTCACACCTGTCGAAGATTCCTTGCCGCGAGAATTGGATGAACTTCGGCAGCAACTTCAGTATGCAAAGAAGCAAACACTTGTGATGATGGAGAAATCTCGTAAGTCATCCGAAGCCGAAAAAATTGCACTTCAGCAAGCTTGCGAGGCCATGGCTGCTAAGGAAATAGCTGCTTCCGAGGCTGAAAAGGCGACTACTCGAGAAAATTTCATGCTCGAGTTAATGAGTGAAGCCAGTGCGGATATGTCGGGTATGCTTGTTTCATCCTCCGATATCTTCCGTCTTCATGCTATGTTTCTTGAAGTTTTCTGCTTCGTTGCTTTAATAGGTTCCTTTGCTGATGCTGTTGCCGAAGAAGAGAGGGTAAATACTAGAACGAACTTCCTTGTTAACCTTCCCCTTGACCATGGTTCTCTGTTTTGGGCTACCCCAGAGAGGACCCGCCAGATTGTCAGATTTCAGGATCGCGCCTCTCAAACTCGCGACTTCCTTAACTTCTGTACCAAGACCCTGTCTATGGTTTACAACTCCATGTTTCCTCGGAACGTTCAACCAAAAACTCTTCCCGAGTTAATGGAGAAATTCAAGGATGCCCACAGGATCCATGATTTTGTCAGAGCTCAACTTATAGCTGGCGCCAGATTTGCCCTTATCATGCTTCAGATTTGCCACTCGAAGCTTGACCTGACCCAAGTTGTTGCGAAAGTTCATGAGAAGGTAAGGCGCCGAAGAATTGGTGTCGACCGAATTAACACGAAGGTTTCGCCTATAGCCGAAGAAATGATTGAAGACCTTCTTCGGATGGATGCCGACTTTTTTGCAGATGGTCATTATGCTGATTTTCTTGGCGCTGCTCCTAAAGAAAATAGAATTACCCTTGATGATATATTGAATCATGACTGATTATTTTCCTCGGGTAGATAACTTCTTCTTTGTAACCCACTATTGTGATTTGTATTGTGAAACAATCATCATATTTCTATATTTGTCTAGCCCCCGAGTGTTGTGGTGGCTATTTTTTGTATTTGTGTATTGCGAGGTTTTGAACCAAGGCATTTATTCAATATGCAGTGTTAGCGAGAATCGGCCCCCGAACTTTTTTGTTAAGTACTATTCCCTCTCTTTATTTACTCGCGAGGTATTTTAATACCAAGGCGAGACTTTTCTTTTTTCGAAGAGCTATATTGGAATTCGTCGTGTCCGAAACTTTGAGCGTGTCGATGAAGAAAAAGCATACTGATACTATCTTTATTATATTGCAGCACCGCGAGCCCGCCCCATTAAAAACCTTTCCCGGCCCCACTCGGTGCCCCGTAAAAGGAAAAGAGTGCGTCTGAAAACTCGCGGGCGTTTCAGTACATTGAGGTTTTACAAGGACTATTTTTCAGCTCTAGGCGTAGAACCGCCTGAGTTGCGCCACGTTCCAGGGGTTTTGCTCCTCCACCCCTGTCTTCTTGTCCTTTATCCTGTATGCTCCTCCTCCAATTACTTCCGTGACAATGTAAGGGCCAAGCCATGGTGACTCGAGTTTTTCATGACTTTTTTGCGTGAGCCGAAGAACTAGGTCTCCCACCTGAAAAGATCTTGGCCGCAAACGTCGACTGTGGTAATTCTTCAAGTCCTGTTGGTATTTGGTTACCCTTGATAGTACTTCATCTCGAGCTTCGTCGAGTGCGTCGACGTCGTCTTCCAACGCTATCTTAGAAGTTTCTTCATTATACTCTGTAACTCTGGGGGAGTCGTGCTCTATTTCTATTGGCAGTACTGCCTCTGCTCCATGGACCAGGAAAAAACGGGGTCTCCTGTGTCGCCGTATTTGGTGTTGTTCGGATGCTCCACAACACACTTGGTAGTTCTTCTGGCCAGGTATGTCGAGCTTTTTCTAGTGGTCCTAGCAGACGTTTCTTGATGCCATTGCAAATGATGCCATTGGCTTTCTCGACTTGCCCATTGGTTTGAGGATGCGCAACTGACGCAAAGTGCAGTTTGATACCCACTTCTTTGCAATAATCTTTGAATTCGTGGGATGTGAAGTTACTGCCATTGTCTGTGACGATAGTGTGGGGCACTCCAAATCTGAAGACGAGGCCTTTTATGAATTTTACTGCGGACGCTCCGTCGGGTGAATTTATCGGCTTCGCTTCTATCCACTTTGTAAATTTGTCGACAGCTACTAGCATATACTCCTTTCCTCCTGGCCAGGATTTGTGTAGCTTGCCCACCATATCAAGTCCCCATTGGGCAAAGGGCCACGACAATGGTATTGGTGTTAGTTCTGCTGCTGGAGAGTGAGGTTTTGCGGCAAACCTTTGACACGCGTCGCACGTTCTTACTATTTCCTTGGCGTCCTCGATTGCTGTCAACCAGTAGAATCCTGCCCGAAAAACCTTGGCTGCAATAGCTCGACTACTTGCGTGGTGGCCACATATTCCTTCGTGAACATCCTTCAGAATTATTCTTCCTTCTTCGGGTGTGACACACCTTTGCAGGACGCCTGAAATACTTCGTTTGTACAATTCTCCTTTGATCACTGTGAAAGCTTTGGAGCGTCGAATTACTCGCCTTGCCTCAACTGGATCATCGGGTATTTCTTTCCTGAGGATGTATGATATATACGTCTGCATCCATGGTATCTGTATCATCATGATCAGGTCCTGATCTTCTTCTTCTTCTTGCTTCTCCTTAGTAGCCCCCGAGGGTTTCTTCTCCTTCTTTTTTGATTTTGTCGATTTAGTAGATCTCTCTGTTATCTCTTCCCAAAATACGCCTGGCGGAACTTCAAGGCATTGCGACCCGATGTTTGCAAGAACGTCGGCTTCGTCGTTGCTCAATCTGCTAATATGATTTACTTCGCATCCATCAAACAACTTCTCGAGCTCGTTGTACACCTCCTTGTATGCCATCATGCTGTCATTGACTGCGTCACATTGGTTCATAACTTGCTGAGCCACTAATTGTGAGTCGCCAAAGATTTTTAGTCGAGTTGCACCGCAAGCTTTCGCCATCTTCATCCCGTGTATGAGAGCTTCATATTCTGCTTCGTTATTGGATGCGTTAGGGAACGTCATCCGAAGGACATATTTTAACTTGTCGCCTTCAGGTGATATGAGTACTACTCCTGCGCCAGCTCCTTCAAGTCTTTTGGACCCATCAAAGTTCATGGTCCATGTTCTCGACAAGTCTGGGGGTCCTGTGTTTTGCAGCTCCATCCACTCTGCAATGAAGTCTGGCAGAACTTGCGACTTGATTGCTTTTCTTTTTTCATACGTGATGTCCCGAGGAGAAAGTTCTATTCCCCAAAGGGAGACACGACCCGTAGCTTCTGGATTGTTTAGTATATTTGACAAGGGAGCTTCATTGACCACTATGATCGGGTGTGCCGAGAAATAGTGTCGCAATTTTCGTGCTGTTGTGAACACTCCATATGCTAGCTTTTGGTACTGAGGGTACCTTTGTTTTGAGGGCGATAAAACTTCGCTGATGAAGTATACTGGCCTCTGCACTCCATGGATTTTTCCTTCTTCTTCTCTTTCTACAACTAGCACCGTGCTAACCACCTGGGGTGTGGCTGCAATATACAGCAGGAGAGGTTCCTTTTCCTTCGGCGCCACCAAAATTGGTGGTGTCGAAATTGTGCGCTTCAAATCCTCAAAAGCTCTGTCGGCCTCTTCGTTCCACTGAAATTTATCTCCTTGTTTTATCAGAGCGTAAAATGGTAACGCTTTTTCTCCCAGCCTGGCGACGAATCTGCTCAAAGCTGCGACTCGCCCAGTTAGCTGCTGTATTTCTTTCAACTTTGTTGGTTTTCTCATTGTTACTATAGCTTGTATTTTGTCGGGATTTGCTTCAATCCCTCTTGCTGAAACTAGAAACCCCAGAAGTTCTCCTGCTGGGACGCCAAAAGAACACTTTGTCGGGTTCAATTTCAGGCAGAATTTGTCGAGGTTGTCGAAGGTTTCTTTGAGATCCTCGATCAACGTTGCTCCCTTTTTTGATGTTATGACGACATCGTCGATGTATACTTGCACGTTTTTCCCAATCTGTGTCGCCAAACATTTCTGCATCATCCTCTGATATGTTGCTCCCGTAGTTTTTAGACCAAAGGGCATTGTTCTGTAGCAGAACACGCCGTAAGGTGTAATAAACGCGGTCTTTACTTCGTCTTCTTCTTTCAATCTGATCTGGTTATAACCAGAATATGCGTCCAGGAAGGAAAGACGTTCACATCCAGCCGTGGAGTCGATAATTTGATCGATCCTCGGGAGGGGAAAGTGATCCTTTGGACAATGTTTATTGAGACACGTAAAGTCGACGCACATGCGAAGGACTGTCGTGTGTTTCTTCGGCACCATCACTGGGTTAGCTACCCACGTGGCTTCTGTAGATATCTCTTTGATAAAACCAGCATCCTTCAGTCGATTTATTTCTGATAACATAGCTTTGCGGTTTGGTTCCGAAAAACGCCGCAAGGGTTGTTTGATTGGTCTCGCGAGAGGATCTAAGTTGAGGTGGTGCTCGGCAAGTTCCCTGGGTACTCCTGGCATGTCAGCGGGACACCATGCGAAGATTTTCCAGTGCTCACGGAGGAACTTGACGAGCGCGCTTTCCTATGCGGTATCCATATTTGTTGCAATGGACGTCGTCTTTTTTGGGTCTGTCGGGTGAAACTGCACCTCCTTAGAATTTTTCTCGGTATTGAAAGTTGACTCTTTATTTGGCCTTCCAACGTCTGGCAGCACGTCGTAGTCAGTCATACTTTTTGACGCCAAATACTCAGCTTGCATCCCGAAAGTCTCTGATAGTCGATGAAAATCCTTGTCGCACTTATCGGCTAGGGCGAAGCTTCCTTTGACTGTGATTGGTCCCTTTGGTCCAGGCAATCTCCACAGCAGGTATGTATAGTGTGGCACCGCCATAAATCTAGCATATGCTGGTCGTCCCAACAAAGCGTGGTACTGCGACGGAAAATCCACGACTTCAAATTCCAGCTTCTCAATTCTATAATTCTCTCGGGTTCCAAACTGAACGTCGAGATTGATCTTCCCCAATGGATAATTTGGCTTCTCCGGTGTGATACCGTGGAACCTTGTGTCTGTTGGCTTCAAGTTCGCTAAGGATATGTTCATCTTCCTCAATGTGTCTGCATACATGAGGTTTAAGCTGCTGCCGCCGTCTATGAACACTCGAGAGACATCAAATCCCGCAATGACTGCTGGCAAGATAAGTGCTGACTGCCCTGGTCGAGGGACTTGTTGCGGATGATCTGCTATGGTAAAACCAATATCTTGCCCTGACCAATTAAGATACTCGACAGTTGGTGGCGGCATTTTTTCTGCCATAAACACCTGTCGTGTGATTACTTTTTGAGCTCTATTTGACGGCCTTGCCTTCTGAATCATCGACACCGCTCCGTGAGAGTTGGGATCAACATAAGGTGGTGGTGGTGGTGCTGCCGCTATTCTGAGCTGATGTCGATTGTCTTCTGTAATCGCGGGAGGAGGTGGTAAGTGAATCTCGCTCCTAGGTTCTCGAGGATTTCTCTGTGCTGCCCGAGCGTTAGCGTGCTCTGCATACCTGAACATTGCCTGGAAATTTCGACAGTCTTTCTGCAAGTGCCCTGACTGTCTTTTACCGTTATTGTCGATGAAAAAGTGCATCTGACACGGCCCATTCATCATGTCTTCAGGGGACACGAAGGGCCTTGGGAACCTAGGCCCGCTATTTTGCCTGTTGTTGCGAGAGTCATCCCTGTTATCACCTCGCTGTTCGCTGCTTCTCTGGTAATCATCTCTATTGTTTCCTCCTGTGTTTGCCCGAAAACCTGCCGAAATTTGCCCTGGGGCGTCATAGTTCTGGTACTGCCGCGGAAACCGTCGCCTCGGTTGATAATTTCGACCACGGTCCTCCTCTGGGGACCTGTGCCGTTTGTTGTGGACATCGTCTTCTCCATCTGCCCATCTGTTTGCTATCTCCATTAACGCGGACACTGTCTTTGGATTAGTCCTCCCCAAGTCCTCGACAAAATCTCCACGCCTGATTCATGCGACAAACGCATCTATTGCTCTCTCGTCAGATATATTTTCTGCCGAGTTTTTGATGATATTCCACCTTTGGATGTACTTTCTCATTGGCTCATCTGGCTTTTGTCGACATGCTCTCAACTCCTCTAACGACGCAGATTTTTTGCACGTGGATCTGAAATTCTTGACGAACACGTCCTCGAAACTTTCCCAGCTGTCGATAGATCCTGGAGTGAGTTTCTTTATCCAAGATCGTGCGGCTCCACTCAAATGCACCTGGATGCTTTGCATAGCTGTTGCCCTGGTTCCTCCTGTGAGCTTCACTGTCTCGAGATAATCAACTAGCCAATCCTCTGGATCTTGAAGGCCGTCGAACTTCTTGAAATTGTCGGGTAACTTGAATCCTGAGGGGACTCGAGTTTTTCGGACTCTCCTCGTGAAGCATGGCAAGCCGCACATATCTTCATCGTTAAGCTCCGGAGATTGCCGATGATCCCTTCTGCTTTGCCGCGCTCTATCGACCCTTGCTTGTGCTGTCGTGTTTCTTGCTCCGCTTGGTCCTTCAGGGGCTGCCGCCATTGCTGCTGCAGGTCGTGGACTATTTTGTCTTGTCGCTCCTTCGGGAGGCGTTGATACAAATGCTGTCCCCATAGCTCCAACCCCTGCTATCGCCATATTATATAGTGTCTCCCTTGGGTCACCTGGAGGTGGTTTAGATGCAAGGATAAAGGCTTGTGTCGCCATATACCCAGCTTCTGGTGTCTTAGGGATAATGTTCCCTCTTGTATCTATCGACATAAAGGACATGTCGAGGTTTTGAACCAAGTGCTCTCTTTCAGCTTCGGGTATGTGTTGTAACCTTGACCTTCCTCTGTTCCGAGCCTCCCTGTGGCTATCACCCGAAGTTCTAGATTGTCGACTTAGATCTGCCCTTCTCCTGCTGGATGCAGAAGCTGCCTCCTTTCTTCTGTTTAACTCGGCAGTCTGTTTTTCCAATTCTCTGCCAGCTCGTGCGAGTCTATATTGATATGCTTGTAATTCTTCTGGTGTGGCCGTGGTAGCCATTGGTTCTGTACCGTTCATAGCTCTCGCAGCTCTGTCCCACGCTGTTTGTGAAAGTTGGACTCTGTCTCGCGGCTCTGGTCCGACGTATTTGTTGCCTAGGCCTTGTCGCAGATTGGAGGGATCGACGTATGGATTTCCCAGATCGTCGAAAGCCTCAGATGTTTCCTCCTGATCCTCAATTGCATAAATCTGATGATATTTTGTATTCAGATCTATGTTGGGTTTGGTGACATCCTCGTTGAGATTGATGAAGACCTTGCCCACTGTGATAGATTTGTCGATGAAGTCGTAACTGTCGACATCGCTTGAGCCATCGCTTATATATGAGTCCACAGATGACTCAAACGACATGTCGTTGAAGATCTTGGCGAGTTTCTCTTTTGTTCTGGTGCTGACGTAGCGTGTCGACGAAGTTTCTTCTTCTCCTGACTCGGTTGACGATGTATAGCTTGAAAAATCGGAATCGACCGCCGACGATCCCGACGAAATCGGAATTTCGACACGATACGATCCTTCTTTCTCGACGCGAAAGCGAAAACTTCCGAACGTCATCTCCATAGGCTCCGGCAGGTACGCATATGCATCCAAACGGGAGGGTGGGTGAGGAACAAAATTGACAAGACCAGCAGCGATCTGTTTACCTCGATCCATTGTGTTGCTTGCGGTTGACGATGTCGAAGATCTTGAACGTGCCATCGAGATCAGATCCTTACGCCTCTAATTCCCACAGACGGCGCCAATTGACAAGGTATCAACTTGTCAATGACTAAGGATTATAGGCTAGGGTTTAGTTGAAAGTAGAGGGCAAGTAGATCTCGAAGGTTTCAGCCGAAAAGTACTCGACGATTATGAAAACTAGGGTTTGTAACAATGATTCGATCATCTCTTCGTCCCCCAACTCCCCCTTTATATAGGAGGCGGAGCCGAGGGTTTCGTTTTGTACAAGTTACAGAGTCCGTGCCGGTTTCTAACTCATCCCGCCAGATTACAAATAACACTTCCTATTACAATTCTAACTTTCCTTAATATATCTTGGGCTTCCGAATCTTCTTATTCCTCGGGTATTGGGCTTTCAGTAAACCTCGGGTACTATCTTTGATAGGCCCATTTGGGATGCCTATGTCAGCAGTACCTATACACGTTGAGGAAAGCACAGCCCGATCTGGCCGTGAAAATTCAGCAAACTTTGGAGAAGGAGGCGCGTCCACAGAAGAAAGAATGGCGCCCCAAGCAGAGAAAAGCCGATGCAGGGACATCGGCTGATACCAACATGGTGTTCATACTCCCGTCAGAGTTTCATGCTCCAGGAACTGAAGAAGTGCCAGTGGCACAGTTTGACTGCGGTCCACGGCCAGTTATCTTTGAAAAGCCACGAGAAAGGAGCTACAGGCACCTGAAGGCCCTATACCTAAAAGGTTATATCAATGGGCAGCCTGTCAACAAGATGTTGGTTGACACGGGAGCGGCAGTCAATATAATGCCGTACTCCATGCTACGACGTTTGGGACGCTCTAACGAAGATCTGATCAAGACCAACGTCACACTAAGCGATTTCAACGGCCAAGCATCAGAAGCACAAGGCGTCCTGAACGTAGATCTAACCGTAGGCCGAAAGACTATCCCTACGTCGTTCTTCATCGTCAACAGCAAGAGCACCTACGCTGCCCTACTAGGAAGGGATTGGATTCACGCCAACTGCTGCATTCCATCTACAATGCACCAATGCCTGATACAGTGGGATGGAGATGAAGTGGAGGTCGTGCATGCAGATGATTCGGTCGAGGTCTCCATAGCCGGCATGAATATTTGGGACTCGGCAGACCAAGAGCCGCTCTCTGGAATCAGTTTGGACGGTTGTGATCGCATCGAGGTGTCAAAAAACGGGGTGAGGCTGGTCTTATCCACCGGCCTGACGGAGTAGCAAGAGCAACACCAATCGACGCATGTGGCAAGGCCGATCCCTGCGATCGACCCCAAAAAATAAAAAGCAATGACCTCATCTCAAGCATGTCACCTAGTCGTCGTAAAGCACGAAGAAGTTGTAAACCCTCATGGAGTAGTGCAATGGAAAAGGAGGCCGATTCAGGCAATCGGCCCATATTATCCTCACCATATGTTTTGCCTGTGTTCAGCATCGATCTAGCAGGCGATGGAAATCTAGGATATGGGTTTACATCAGCTGATGAGCTAGAAGAGATCGACATTGGTCCTGGGGATAAGCCACGACCAACATTCGTCAGAAAAAACCAGTCGATGCCCAGGCGCAAGTTCCTGGAACCGTTTAACTAGAGAGCCGATATTTTCAATTACTTGAAAGATTCGGCTCGGGGCCACCTAATATGGAATAACGGATAATGAAAAATGGGGCCGATGCACGAAATCGGCCGGTAAAAAAAAATGCAAGTACAGCCGATGCACTGACATCGACTTTAGAACTGGAAAGCCGATGCACTGACATCGTCTCTAGAAGTACAAGCAATTATCAGGTTACATGGGAAGGTTCTACTGAAGGAATGCCTCAAGGGCATGGAGGGCGTCAGCACGAACACGATCCACCTCGGCGATATCGGCCTCATCATCTTCGTCTTTGCCTGCCACCAGCTGCTTGTTCAAGGCGCGTATTTCGGCCAGATCAGTCTTCAGTTCAGCTTTGAGGCCTTCTGCTTCCTCGTGGGAGTGGGCGATAAGAGCTTCCTTAGCCTGGATGAGTTGTTTGGTTGCCCGGACCTTCTCTTCAAGGGCCTCCAACTCTTTGCGCAAGGTCGCAAGTTCAGCACTACTGACAGAGGTGTCAGTTTTGGCATCCAAAGCTGCCTTTTTCTCATTAAGCCGTTGGCATTTGTCTGCAATATCGGCTTTCAACGGAAGCTGGGCGTGGCGCAGGTCGATTCTCTGACGAGCCAATTTCACCCTTGACCTGTAGGCAGACAGAGTCACAACTGGCCAGAGTTTCACCTGCAGCATCACCGGGAGATGAGGCTGGATGTCTTCCAGAATGCTCTTCACTGCCTCGGAGTCGTCAACCAATGTCTCAATGGAGGAGGAGAGCAGGGCCTTGAGATGCCGGAGTTGACCATGGGTAGCACGGGGCCCTGACTCCTTACTTGCTTCAGAAGGAGCTGGCTCGATGGATTCAGGGTCGAACGTTAACAAACTTGAGAGGTCATAACCCTGACAATCAACAAGGACAACGTCAGGAGGCAGCAGAAGAGAAGCGTAGAGCTAAGGGAAAGGACTGTACCTCTCCTAAGACCAGAGGAACAGCCGATGAAGAGGTGATCGGCTCTTGTGTTTCTGCTATGGGCTTGGCCAAGTTGGCCACCTTGTCAGCTACACTTTTAGAAGTTGCTAGGTCCAGGGTGGCGGATGGCATTGGTACCTCCTCGACTTCCCCACTGGAGGTGTCATCAGTCTGCAAAGGGAACGGTTAGCCGATAAGAATAGCAATGGGTTAGCATGAAATAGCCGATGAAGAGTATGGATGGAATTACATTCGAAATCTCCTGGTTTGATGGAGAGGCTTGCGGTTCCTTGCGAGCTCTCTTGATGCATCGGCTCTTTGTGCGTAGACTGCCCTGCCCTGCTTTGATGGGAGTTTGGGAGACAGCAGGTTCAGGGACTGACCTTTTCTTGGAAGCCGACGGTGGCAAGTCTGGCTGGCTCTGCGTGGTGGTCTTCCCAGAATTACCTGGGCTCGAGTCCCTTCGACTGGACTGGGTGTCCTCACTGGAGTTTTCTTCAGTGGAGGCCTGTAAAAGAAATGAAGCCTAGCAGGATAAATGAAATCAGCCAAGGCATGGGTCAACTTACGTGCGAACTTTCTTGAGCTGGAGTAGGGCTTTGGCGCTTCAAGGTCTTCCTGGCAGCTACCTTCCTCACTGCTGTTCTCGCCTTGGCTGAGGCTCGGGGGGCAGCTGGCCCAGAAGATACTCTGCTCTTGGAAGCCGATTTTGGCGTCGTCGGCTGGCTCTGCATCACAACCTTTTTCAAGGGTGGTGAGTTCTTGCAGAAGAGGACTACCGGAGCTGGTGGGAGGAATCTGAAAGGGGAGCCGTCGTCATCTACAGGCTCTGGACCGTCTTGCTGCTGCAAGAAGACAAAGCAAGATTATAGAAAGAGATCATTGTAAACCACTTCAAAATAATTCGTGAGTAGTGGTACCTGTTCTGTAGGGATATCATAGTCAGCATCAAGTTGTTTCAGCAACGGTCCCAGAGCTCTCCTGAAGGCATGAGTCTTCCACATGGACCACCAGGTCTCAAAACCATCGGTTGATGAGGTAAAAGAGAGGTTGTGAGGAATTGGGATGGCTAGAGCATCGAAGAAGGAATAACACCTCTGACTGGTGAGGACATCAGGTAGCTCAGCTCAGCTCTCTGTCAGGTGGTGCAGGAAGAAATGGGGAGATACCTGTCCAAGACCAAGTTGCCGGGTTGCTACGACCGGCTGATAAGACTCATAACCAGGTTTGATGATCCTGTTTGTGGTGCTCATACCAACTGGAAGGAAGCAGGGACGGATCATGATGGAATACAATTGCCGAGTGCTGGCATCATCGGCAAAACTATCTAACCTAAAGGAGACTGGATTTTCAAAATTTTCAGACTCCGTATAAGGGAAGAAGAGGGGATTGTCCAGGCCTTGGTAGAAAATTCTGAACCACTCTGATGCCCCCTTGAGGGTCAGTTTGCTGCCTGGGAGGCTATATAGAGCTTGGCCGTAGCTGGTGCATCGGATCTGCTTCCCATTCATATCTGGGAAGGTGCAAGTAGCCAAAGGTGGAAAGTTTGGGGTCTGGTTTTGGAAGTACAGCTGAGCCCATAGCTGAATAAACCACCAGGGACCTCCTGTTTTGACTGTCTTTTGGGAGAATAGTTTAACAGACATTAGCTGGAGATATCTATAGACCTCTCCAAGAAACAGTTTGCCAATGCCAAGCTGGGTGCCTCTGGCAAGTTCATAGGCCAACGAAAGGTAATTCTTGGTTGGAGCAAGTGAAGGACCACAGAATATGAAGTGTTCCAACCAAAAATTCAGGAAGGCCGTGTGTTCTTTCTCTGTTACAGGGCCTTTGTTTTTCATGTGGCGCCGAAGGTAAGCACCCCAGTTTGTGCACTCTGTTTTGGAAGAAAGCGTGAAAGGGACCTTCGGCAGCCTAAAGGTAGATGGGCTTGGGGATGCAATGTCTAGGCCAGTGATCATGGCCACATCTAGTAAGGTTGGTGTCATGGGGCCATGACCAAACATGAAGCAATTCAAAGCATCAGACCAAAAGTAGCCGATGGTTTTTAGAAGGTTTTCATGTTTCTCAAGCGGAGACAATGATAAAGCTAAAGCATCGGCTATTCCTGCGGTTTCCCAGGTGGCTTGGTAAGTTTTGGAGACTCTATTGTACCAGGAAACCCAATCTTCAGGAGGATTAGGCCAGGCTCGTAAGCAGTCGGCCCAAGAAGTCAGATCTAAATTCTGGTTCACGAAGGGAATTCTATTGGCCTCGCATGAAATCAAATGGGCAGGACTCTCGGTCGAACGAGGGCCAAGACAGAGAGAATTTGGAAGAGAAGGATGCGGCAGAAGGATGTCTGATACCTAGAAATTAATGACGGGATGAGACATTAATTCAGATGTTTGTTGTTAATTCTAGCACTAGGTTCGGACAGCGAGGAGCGGTTGAGGATTACCTTCAGGCCGGAGACCGTAGCGTTGGCGTTGGATGATTCTGCCATTGGATTCGCTGCGGAGTTGAGCTTGCGCGATTAAGATCTGAGGTTTGCGTGGCTGTGAGTTGGATCTGTTCGAGCGGCGATTTGGGGATCTGAGTGTTGCCTCTTTCAGATAAGTACCGTTTACCGTTTGAATAGGCAACTGAGTTGGCCTTGCTCGCGTGTTATGGCAAAGGCCGATGCGCTGCCATCGGCTCTTGGCGCGTTGACTTGCGTTGACAGTCGGCAAAAATGATAAGGAAGCAAAATCGGCTTAGAAATATCTTCTTCATTAATAAAAGGGGCTTTTACATGGAAGAGCCGATTGCCCAAGGAAGGAAGAACAAAAGCCGATTACTACTACTACTAGTCCTATACTAGTAGTCCCTAATCTAAGGGCCGTCGCTGCCCTCGTCGTCGTCATCACTGCCGCCAGCACTGCTGCTGGCGGGCTCCTCGTCGCTGCTCCCGTAGCCCTCTACGGGGGCCTCTTCCTCCTCCCCGTCGTCGTCATCATCCGACCCGGCGCGGAAGCGCTTTGCCGGCGGGTAGTCGTCGGAGGTGTCATCGTCCTCTTCTTCCTCCTCCTCGTCGGAGGAGGTGAAGTCGTCCCACGAGAAGCGATCGTCCTCGCTCCTCGCCTCCAGCTCCCCGTCGACGAGGAACTGGAAATCCTCTTCTCCGTCGGTCAAGGACTTGTCGTCCTCGGACCAGATGGAGGAGTCATGCTCCTCGACGTCCCACTCCTCCGGGGCGAGGAGGTCGTACGCCGCCAGATGGTCCCACTCCGGCGTGGGCTCACGGGAGGATGAAGATATGGAGGAGAGACCCGATGAGGCAGAGGAGGAAGAGGAGGAAGACATTGCTACAGAGGAAGGGGGTTTTTTGCCGACGGCTAGTACGGAGCAAGAGGATGAAGAGGCGAACTGCTCGGCGCGGTTAAATAAAGGGGATATAGTGGAGATTTAATGCTTGAGCAGTTTTCAAGGATGCGGTGCCAAAACTGTCAATCGCGCAGAAGTTGAGAAGACAGGGTATCATGATGGAAAGATACTGAAGCGGTTCTGCTCTGCCACGACATGACCCTACGAAGGAAAAAACAGAGTGGTTTTGGAATTATCATTACCAAAACCAGGGGGGCATGTGTTATCACCAGATTTTGCCAGAGCAGGAGGTGGGCCGTGACCGAAGATGGGCTTAGAAGACATGTATATTGAAGTGTCTCTGAACCGGCCTTGTGCGGAAAATTGGGCTAGATTGCCCGTGTATCTGTATATTATGGTAGATGTAGAATTAAAGAGATAGAGTTTAGCTCGTACACGGTTAGATGTATTCCAAAGATAGAAAGTCCCCGGACTATAAATATGTATCTAGGGTTATTGAGAAAGGAGGACGATCACATTCACAACAAACCAATCTAGGCGCATCGCCACCCCTTGTTTCGAGGGTTTCTCCCGGGTAAACATCATGCTGCCTAGATCGCATCTTGCGATCTAGGCAGTACCAGTTTATTCGTTCTTGGTGTTGCTCGTGCTGAAGCCTTGTTGATGGCGAGCAACACCCTTATCTTAGATGTTTTGGGGTTTACGTCGACGTGTTTACGTTATGCTTGCTTAGCTACGTTACCCCTCGATATCTAGCCACCCTTACACCTATCTTAGGTGTGAGGGCGGCATCTTGCTTAATCTTTGTTCAGTAGATCTGATCTGTTATAGTCGTTCCTTGTTCTACAAGGATTAGTTTGATATCTGCATGGTTAGGCCTTACAAACGGGTTGAACGATCCGGTAGTGCGTAAGATGTGGTTTATTAAACCCTAAAGGGATTGTTCCGGGGATCAACTTCATGTTGGTTTTTAGGCCTCGTTAGGGTTGGTTTTCCATCACCTTACGTATCTGCTAGGCTCAATTACGCGTAGGATGTTCCGGTTATGCAGTGAAAACCCTAGACTATCATAGATTAGCTTAGCTTGATATTGATAAAGCATGATCCCCATGTCATTGTAAATCTAACGTGAACCACGGGGCAATCGGCTCTTTGAGCCGATTGATGACCCACAAGTATAGGGGGTGTATCGTAGTATTTTCGATAAGTAAGAATGTCGATCCCAACGAGGAGCAGAAGGTGTTGACAAGCAGTTTCGATGAAGGATTCCCTGTAAATGCTCACAGACAAGTATTCAGGGGGGGTTTGATGTAACAGTTGAATAAAGTACGAGTAAGTAAAGTGCGAGAGCAACAATTGCAGCGAGTGGCCCAATCCTTTTTAGCACAAAGGACAAGCCGGGTTGTTTACTTATAATGACCAAACGTTCTCGAGGACACACGGGATTTTAGTCTAGTGCTTTCGCTACATATGGCTAAATAATCTTCATTGTTATGATAAGTGTTGTGTGGGTGAACCTATGCTAATGTACCGCCCTTCCTAGGACTAATACATACTTGTGATTATACCCCTTGCAAGCATCCGCAACTACAAGAAAGTAATTAAGATAAATCTAACCACAGCCTTAAACTCTGAGATCCTGCGATCCCTCCTACATCGATGTACCAACGGGGGTTTAGGTTTCTGTCACTCCGGCAACCCCGCAATTGGCAAACGAATACAAGATGCATTCCCCTAGGCCCATAAATGGTGAAGTGTCATGTAGTCGACGTTCACATGACACCACTAGAAGAATAACACCACAACTTAAATATCATACCATTGAATATTACTCAACCATAGTTCACTACTAACATTTAGACTTCACCCATGTCCTCAAGAACTAAACGAACTACTCACAAGACATCATATGGAACATGATCAGAGGTGATATGATGATGAATAACAATCTGAACATAAACTTGGTTCAATGGTTTCACTCAATAGCATCAACAACAAGTAGAAATCGATACCGGGAGAGTTTCCCTTATCAAACAATCAAGATCAAACCCAAATTGCTACAGCGGTGACGAGGTGCTGCGGTGGAGACGGCGGTGATGATGGTGGAGATGATGATGATGGTGATGGAGATGATGTCCAGCTCGATGACGGTGACGATGGCGTCGATTTCCCCCTCCCGGAGGGAATTTCCCCGGCGGATTCCTGCCCGCCGGAGAGCTCTTTTCTCTCTGGTGTTCTCCGCCCCGCAGAGGCGGCTGTAACTCTTCGCGAGGTACCCTCTGTGGCTTAGGTCTTCGGGACGAAGGGTTTCGCGAAGAAAAGGAGGCGAAAGGGGCTGTGGGGCCCCCACACCACATGGTGGCGCGGCCAGGCCATGGGCCGCGCCGCCCTATGGTCTGGGCCCACCTTGGGTCCAGCTGGCACCTCCTTCTGGCTTCCTTCGTCATCTTGAAAAATAGGATTTTTGGTATAATTTCCTTCCACAGTTGATCTTCCGAAATATTGCGTTCTGACGGTGCTTTTTCTAGCAGAATCCTGGCTCCGGTGCTTGATCCTCCAATAATGATGAAACATGCAAAATAGATGAAATAACATAAGTATTATGTCCAAATATGAAATATATCAATGAATAACAGCAAATTATGATACAAAATAGTGATGCAAATTGGACGTATCAACTCCCCCCAAGCTTAGACTTCGCTTGTCCCCAAGCGAAACTGAACTCAGTAAACAGGACCACATGTTTATGGAGTGAAGAGTCGATAAATAAAATACGGACAAGAAGCATCATATTCATTTACACAAGACATTATAATAAACAACTTCCTCATATAACTCAACTTGAAACAAGTATAAGGTAATCACAAATAAAGGTGCATAAGAAATCATAGTTGGTGATGGCAAACTTCGTTCTTGGTCAAAGAACAATTAACAGGTTATATTTATCTCCTTGAGCAGCGCTCTCATGTTAAAGTTTATATGGCACAACTTGCATACTCAATCATAATAGTCTCCTCGTAATCATTGATAACTTGCAAAGTTATATTCATTCAGATAAAACTTGTACTAAACAAAGAAGAATAAAAGACATGATGAAGCAAATCACAATATAATGGTTTGATCACAACTACTCAAATGCTTGCTTGAGATGGAGGGAAATAGGTTTACTGACTCAACATAAAGTAAAAGACAGGCCCTTCGCAGAGGGAAGCAGGGATTAAATCATGTGCTAGAGCTTTTTCAGTTTTGAAATCATATAAAGAGAATAAAAGTAACATTTTGAGAGGTGTTTGTTGTTGTCAACGACTGGTAGTGGGTACTCTAACCCCCTTGCCAGACAACCTTCAAAGAGCGGCTCCCATATTATTTTCATTTTATATGGCACTCCTTCCAACCTTTCTTTCACAAACCATGGCTAACCGAATCCTCGGGTGCCTGCCAACAATCTCATACCATGAAGGAGTGCCTTTTTATTTTAGTTTTATTATGATGATGACACTCCCCCCAACCTTTGCTTACACAAGCCATGGCTAACCGAACCTCGGGTGCCGTCCATCAATCACATACCATGGAGGAGTGTCTATTTAGTTTAATTAATTTGGGACTGGGAATCCCATTGCCAGCTCTTTTTGCAAAATTATTGGATAAGCGGATGAAACCACTAGTCCATTGGTGAAAGTTGCCCAACAAGATTGAAAGATAAAACACCACATACTTCCTCATGAGCTATGAAACATTGACACAAATAAGAGATAACAAGTTTTGAATTGTTTAAAGGTAGCACATGAAGTATTTACTTGGAATGGCAGAAAATACCATGTAGTAGGTAGGTATGGTGGACACAAATGGCATAGGTTTGGGCTAAGGTTTGGATGCACGAGAAGTATTCCCTCTCAGTACAGGTTTTTGGCTAGCAAGGTTAATTAGCAAGCATAAGAGTTGAGGGAAACAAACAAATATACATGTGATAGAAACAATCATGCATCTTCCTTGTAAGCACAAACAATTTTAACTTCAGAATAATAAGCTATGAGCTAACAAGAAAGAAAGACAATGAAACAACTACATGTATTTCTCTTTTCTACTTAAACCTCAAAGTGTTGTTGCTATTGACCAATGCTAAGTTTGCCAAAACCAAATAGATTTATTCAATGCTCCCAAAGTGATACCAATACTAATGACAAGATAAATCATATAATAGAGATTGCAAACTAAAATAAGATGTGCAAAATGTAAATGATAAGACTTCTCATTAATATTCCATAACGATAACTCACACCAAGGGATACATAGACAACCAACTAAAGGAGAGATACTTCCAAACTGCAACCCATCTTATATGATAACTTCCCTACTCATGATATGACACTACTTGACAGTAAAAAGTAAAAGGTAGTGATAATGTGATACCGCGGCACTCCCCCAAGCTTGGAACAAACCAAGGGGATGCCAATACCGATGATGAATTACTCCTTCGGCGATGGTGGTGATGAACTCCTTCCGCGCTTCTTACAGATCTCCTTCAGCTTCAGTTTCTCAGCTTGGCAATTCTGCACTAAGACTCGAAGAGATTCATTGTTATCTGAAGTTGGCGATGATGACCTTGTGATGTGAATCGAGTGGTATTCCAGCATTCTCCGGAGACGGCAATTCTCCTCCTGGAGTATCTCCACTTCTCTTCTTAGAGCCCGATATTGATCACAAAACTCATCGGTAGTTCGTAGAGCTTCTTCCAACACAGGGAAGGAGTCGAGGCTAAGAGCGGGTGGTAAAGGTCCCTGCAAGTTATGAGAAAAAGAACGTCGAGTGTCAACAGATCCCACCAAGATTTGCTTGCTCCCAACGGCTTACTGCTCTTGTCTTGATAGCACCCTCTTCACTTCTTCCTCCGAAAGCCCCTTGCCCTCGTTGTTGGAGGCCATGGTGCTTCTAGACCGAAAACAGATCCTGGCAGAAACAGCTCGAAACAAAACACGTCGAGAAAACGATATACAGACCTCCAGGGGTCCGGGGGATTATATAGCAAAAAATTTCACGACAAACGGAAAGTACCAGATCGAACCAGAGTCGGAAAGGGGCGACGAGGCGGCCAGACCATAGGTCGGCGCGGGCCTGTGTCAAAGCCGCGCCGGCATATGGTGGCACGCCCTCGTGCGTCCTTTCCACTCCGTTTCGAACTCGTAATTTTTCATATTTTCCAAAAGCAGCAAAAATATTGTTCGGAAAGTAAATTGCGAACTTTTCATTACCAGTACTGTTACCTATTCAAAGTCGAGTTCTAGCGGACTGTCAATTTGTCCTTTAATGAAAGCCTCCGGTGTTTCCACTTGAATAATATCAACATCAACATTATAAGAATCACCTGAGATATAATGCTTGAGTCTTTGTCCATTCACCACTTGCGTGGCATTGCCTTGAAGAGAGCTAATTTTGATTGCTCCTGAACGATACACCTCCTCGACAACATATGGTCCTTCCCATTTCGAGAGTAATTTCCCTGCAAAGAGTCTGAGACGAGACCGATACAATAGGACTTTATCCCCAACATTAAACTCTCTTTTGATGATCCTCCTATCATGCCATTTTTTAACTTTCTCTTTAAAGAGTTTAGCATTTTCATAAGCTTCACTTCTCCATTCATCTAGAGAACTTAATTGCAACAACCTCTTATCACCAGCTAGTTTAGGATCTTTATTTAGTTCTCTAACAGCCCAATAAGCTTTGTGCTCTAGTTCTAAAGGTAAATGACAAGCTTTCCCATAAACCATTTTATAAGGTGACATTCCCATGGGATTTTTATAAGCAGTTCTATAAGCCCATAGTGCATCCTTCAATTTACTAGCCCAATTCTTTCTAGTTTTATTAACAGTCTTTCCCAAAATAGATTTAATCTCTCTATTTGATAATTCTACTTGACCACTAGTTTGAGGATGATAAGCGGAAGCAATTCTATGATTAATACCATACCTAGCAAGAGTTTTTCTAAAACCTCCATGAATAAAATGAGAACCTCCATCAGTCATAATATATATATCTAGGCACTCCAAATCTAGGAAAAATAATGTCTAGAAGCATTCTTAAAGAGGTCTCACCATCAGCACTTTTTGTAGGTATGGCTTCCACCCATTTAGTAACATAATCAACAGCAACAAGTATATGAGTGTTACCTTCTGAAGACGGAAAAGGTCCCATGAAGTCAAATCCCCAACAATCAAATGGTTCAATAACAAGAGTATAATTCATAGGCATTTCATTACGTCTGGAGATATTACCAACCCTTTGGCATTCATCACAAGATAAAATAAATTTTCTCGCATCCTTGAAGAGAGTTGGTGTAACATCCCAAAAATTTCAAAATAAAACAAATGAACTTCCCGAGTTCCAAATTTTGGAACCAACAAAAACTTTTATTCAATTAAGTTTGATGCTTAGTGATCTTGCTTAATTCTTGTGCTATTGCCATGATTGCTTGTTATTAGTATTGGAAATGATCTTAAACCCTAAACCTCACCCCTCTTTTCACCCTACTAGTTAAAATGAAATAAAAGGAAATTAAATAAGAAAAAGGCATATGTGCCTATGGCTATATTTATAAATCTTTACCCTATGCTTTTCTACTTTGCTTAGAGGTTTGGAAAACCTTCATACACCTTACTTAAGGCTTATCAAACCAATTCCATGTGTTTTCCAAAGAAAATTAAAAAGAAACTAAAAATGCCATAGAGGCATATGTGAGTAAAATAGCAAATTTGTGAATTTGAGAAGATTGACCCTAGGACTTGTTGTGAATGGTTGGATCACTTCCATATACCATTTCAACACTCAACAACACCTTTTGGGTCAAGCAAAGTCAAATTAAAAATCAAATGCAACATATGCATAGAAGCATATGTGACACATAGCCATTTCACCAAACTTTGACCTATGACTCTAAACCTTGACCAAATGATGGGAAACCATCTCTCAACCTATTATAACACCAAATTGACCCTAACCCATGTCCAAGTAAAGCAAGGTGAACCCTTTTCAAAAATAATAAAAATTGACACATCACCTCTTATGTGTTATGGCCATTTTTGCAAATCTTTGATCAAGACCTTTTGAAATGGATTCAATGGTCTTAAAATGTTTCTAAACCAATAAGAATCACATTAGAGTCAACAAAAGTCAACTCAAATAGAGAGAAACCAAATAGTGAGAAAAATCCATATTTCACTCACATACACTTTGGCCCATTTTGCAAATACTTAACCTAGACCACTTTGGCTTGCACCATTGGTTGTAAATGGTTACTAAACACTTTTAAACACTTTTGGGAGTAAAGAAACTCAAATCAAACCAAAATCAAATTCAAATTCCAAGTTACATGCAATATGGTCACATGTGACAATTTTAACCTGATGCCTACTTTGAGCCCTGTTATTTCAAGTTTTCTCAACTAAACTTTGCCCAACCTTTGCACCTCATCCAAGACAACATAAAAGTGAACAACTTTGCTCTAGCAACCCTATACAAATTCTTGCTGGTTTCAAAGTTTTCATCAAGCAAAGTTGGAACCAGAAACAAAAGTGAAGATTATGTGCATTTTGGATTTTTTGCTTTCCAACTCCATTTTGACCACCACCCCCACCAATCTACTGCAAATAATATATGATCACACTCCACCAAAATTCAATTCAAAATTTGAAAAGATTTTTCTTGCGGCCATTTCTACAAACACCTTGTGTGCACCAGATTGCAAACTCAATACATTGCAAAACCCAGCAGATCTTTGCATGAACCATCAACCCTAGGTCATCTCTAGTACCTCTCTGACCCCTCTCAGCTTTGCCAAGCAGAATGGACAAGAAGGAGTACAAGAAATCGTCACCATTTGACCAAACCATGCCATGCCGTGGCATGGCATGCACCCAAACCTGCTCCCTCTCTCCCTGGACCCTGCCAGCATGCCAAACCTTGTCACCACGACTCCCCTTAACCTCCTGAGTGTGCCAGACACGGTGGTCGACGCGTTGGTGCACCGCAAGCGCCAGAACGCGCGACGCCCAGACGTGCCATGCCATGCCAGAGCGTGCACTGGCACGCTCCAGAACGCGCCCGGCCACGTCGTCGCCCCACCTGCTCCGTTGACAGCAGCACCTGCTCTCTGCGCCCACGGCTCCATGACGACACCAGCAATCACCAGGACACACCCACTGGCCCGCGGGAACCCTGTGCACGACGCCATGATCGACGCCATCTGCCACGGACGCCAGGGCGCGAGGACGATGACGAGCGCCACCGGCCCTCGTTTTCACCGCAATCACGTGCTACGTCACCGCCAGGACATCGCCTGCACGCCCGCGTCATCATCACCAGTCCATCACCGCCGCCGTAGCACCGGGGCTGCCGAGGGTGAGATCATCCATGCGCCCCGGCCACTCCCGCAGCTATAAAAGGAGACCTTCCCGTGCCCAACTCTCCACACCAATCTTGCTCACCTCCCCCTTCTCAAGCTCCTCGTCCCCTCGCCATGCTCGATTAGCCACTGCCGCCGTCCAATTTGACCACCGGAGCCCGCGGAGGTGCTGAGAAGCGCGCCGCCGATTCCGACCACCGCTGGAGACGCCGTCGGTGCCAACTGCTTCCTCGTCATCGACAACCTCCCTGCAGCACGTCGCCGACCCTCGCCGCGCCGCCGGTGAGCCTCCCACCCCCTGCCGTCGCCGCCAGTAGCCTCGCCTCTCGTCGCCGACGACGATGCTCCTCGTCCGTTAGATCTGAGTCTAATCCAACGGCTCCCTTTCCTCGTACCGGTTCGGTGTTTTAAAACACGCTGACAGGTGGTCCCCGCACTGTCATGCGGCCCGTTGCGTGGACGCGCTACTGGGCCGGCCCACTTTCCCTCTCCCGCTGTGCAGCCCGTTTAGTTTCCCGCCTAAGCCCACATTTCAAATATGAATTTTTGAATTTAGTTAATTATTCTCAGATGCTGTTTTCAAAATTAAATAGGTGAAAATCTACCAAACCAAATTTGACAAATTTTATATATTTGGAAACCTTGTCAAATTCTCTACAAAACTACACTGGCCCCAACTCTAGATCTGTTATAGAATGAATGTGAGAAAAAGAACAAAACAGGGACTTTTCCCTATTCAAATAATTATTAAAAATCAACCATAAATGCTTTTGAGTTGATTCCAACTCTCATAATTCACTTTTGATGTGCTCTAATTTATTATGTAATAAAATACTATAGTTGTTTCATATGATCATGGGCTAGATTCAAATAGTGGCTATATGGCCATTTCTAGCTCATTTAAACTATTTCAAAAATAGTATTTAAATTATATGAGGTGTAGCATCTCATTTAAATCATTAATTCAAGTGATTCAATGAGAGTTGATGACACATGTATTAATGACCCATAGGTTCTTGTTTGAAAATATTAAATCTTTCTCATAGTAGTATTTGAATTGTTCAAAACTACTTATTAAATCTTATGAGATGTTTTGGTCTCATTTAAATCTTGTCTCAACTAAGTTAATATGGGGTAGAGACTATGGTCAACTTTAAACTCATATTAAGTTAGTTGATGATATTAAATCATTAATCATGAGTATTAAAAAGGCATGAGGTAGTGTACCTCATTTAAATCACTTCCCAATTGATACTTATGAAGAGGTTGACTTTGGTCAACCTAGGTCATATGGCATTAATTGAGGAAATTAAATCTTAATAATATTCAATGAGAGGAAATTATTTTCTCTCAAGAAATCAATAGAAACTCTAATTGATATTTATAATGAGAGGAAATTATTTTTCCTAAGAATAAAACTAAGTCAACTCACCTAATAAGCATGTTGATTGATAGCTTAGTAGGAGTGATTTATGTGTGTGCTTAGTCTAGTACTTAGGCTTTGTGTGGTAATTGTGTGTATTATACTCGTATGTAGACGCTAGTACCGAGGAGTACACCGAGGAGGAGGAGGTCTACTTCCAGGAAGAGGAAGACCACTTTGATCAGTACACCACTCAAGGCAAGCTAATCTCCTTGCAAGATAATACTCTTGCAAAGTGCAAAGCTCACCATGAGCAAGGCATTACCCCATTTACTTTATGCTTATGATCCTATTTCCCAGTTTTACCTTACAAGCTTTATTTACTTTTGTTTTATCAAAGTACTTTTTGATTTATGATTCACTTGATTTGTCTTGGATTAGTACAAGAGTATCACACTTAGACTAGCAAGCTCCAAGATACTTAGCACCCCTCATAACTAGTGGCTAGTGCTCAATATTAAAAGTGACTACTCTAGTTGGGAACTTGTGAATTGAAATGACTTTGAAAACCTTGGAATGATGAGTCATTCTATTGAGAGATTTTGAAGGTGAACATGACTGGTGAATGACTTGGTGAATTTTACAAAAAACACTGATGGTTGGGTTCGGATGCGATACCATTCCAATTTTACAAGTACCCCCACAATACCTGAATCTGGGTAAGGCTTAGCTGGAAACTTATGTATTTTAGTATGGGTTCCCTCTGAACAAGCGTCATAGGGGTTATGCTTGAGGCTGCCTCCGTACTGGTGAAGTGATATGAAATGACGTGAAATGAGGTGAATGTCCGGCCCAAGCCCTGTGCGCTCCTGTGCTGACTGTCTGTCTTCACTGGGAGGCCAAGCTCATGGGGAGAGGTGCCTATACTAGGATATGTAAATGAAAGGTTAGGATTGGTAGTTCGCATACTGCGTACGATAAATCGGGGCCAGTTACCCCTGACGAACTATTGCAATTGTTGTGGCACAAGTGTACAACCTCTGCAGAGTTAAACCTATTCGAATAGCCGCGTCCTCGGTTATGGACAGTTGGAAAGGCCATACTGTTCCGTCATCAGAAATTTTCTAAAAATATGGATGGTGACTTGTGACTTGAGTTTGAAAGGTGACTTTGACTTTGAATCACAACTGAGTTGTGGGAATGACACTAATGTTCCCACTTGAGTTAGTGAATTGAAAAGGGCTTTTGTTTAGTAAAGTGTTTATGAAATAAAACTGGCTTTATGCAAATGAAACTAGAGCTTAGAACCCCCTTACTATAGTTGATAGTATTTATCTTAGTGTTAGTTTGCGAGTACTTTAAAGTACTCATGGCTTTGTCCCTGGCTATTCAAATGGCCAGACTATGAAGAGGAGTACCAGAACCCGGAAGAAGGACAGCAGGACGTCTACGACAACTAGGATCACTCCTGACGTCAACAGTTGCCTGTGGAATAGATGGACTACTACTACGCTACTTCGCTTCCGCTATGTGTTTTGTAATTGATCAATAGATCATCTACTATTGTAATGAGACTGGATCATGTGATCCTTTGTTGTAAGACAATTACGATGTTGTAATGAATGATGTTCTGTGATATCAATCTATTATGTCTCGCAAAAACAATATTCCTGGGATTGCGAGGAATGGCATAATAGGCATCTGGACTTAAAAATCCGGGTGTTGACAAGTTGGTATCAGAGCCATTGTTGACCTTAGGAGACCCTAGTTAGAATGGACTTCTGCAAAACTTAGTTTCAAAAAAAAAACCAAAGAAGTGAATATTTGTGAAAAACTTATTCTCACTCTTATCCTTGAAATCTTTTTCAAAATGATAAATTCATACTCTACTTTCTTTGCAAGCCTACATAAAATTTTGCACACCTGACTACTTCTCTAATTTACTCCTCCTCTTTGTTCACAGATGACGTACCAATGGGAGTCCTATCAGCCTGGTTCCGGAGGCGACCTAAGGATCGAAAAGGAGTTGAAGCAACTAGTGGACTATCTAGGACACCCGTATCCCGAGTTCTTCGGAATACCCCTCAAAGCTCAGTTAGGAGAACCACCTCGGTGGGACGTTTCTACTGATCTACGAAGGAAGCTTGATGCCCCGGTATGGGAAACCATATGGTTTTCTGTAACGGGAAACACTTGGAAGGAAGGACTAGCCAAAGCAATGCAAGAAGCAATTTCCCGTCTGTGTGGACAAAATGAGGACAGGATCAAGAACACTCGTTTCATCTACTACCCAAGACATGACTCCATGGGAAGACCGATGACCATGCCCCCACCACAACCCAAGATGAACCCCTATGAAGCACCGCAGGACTTCAGGCAGTACAAAACCCGCAGGGATTTGGACAATGCCCTCGCCTCTCGCCAAGCACCTCACCCGTGAAGAAGAAGAATCCACCCGGAAGAGTAGTATCACCCCAGCACTTAAGTAGGTGTGAGTTGTATCAGGATCCCCCTTGTATCGTAGAACGATGAATGGTTCTTCAAACCAACGGTGTGTTAGATTTGTAATATGTGATGCTTGGTATGAATGAAAAAGTGTTGTCGGTGTTACCCCTGCAACACTACTCAAAATTTCAATTTGTGAACTTTTAAAAATTTAACAAAACCAACCATAGAAATTTCCCTCTTATCTTGTCATCTACCTCAATGTTCAGATGGCCCCACCAACCCGCAACACCACCCAAGATGCCATGATGCAACTGTTGCAGACAATGATGGCAGATCGAGAAGTCGAGAGAGCTGAACGCCAAGCCAACATCGTTGCACTACAGCAGCTTGCTCAGAACAACAACGGCCATGGAAACCACGACCACCCCGAGTCAAAGTTGAAGAACTTTCAGAACACCAACCCACCCATGTTCAACAAGACTGAAGAGCCCCTAGATGCTGATGACTGGCTCCAGACAATGGAGAACAACCTGGAAGTTGCACAAGTTGAAGACGCAGAGAAAGTACTGTTCGCCACCCATTATCTGTCAGGACCTGCCAGAGCCTGGTGGACAAGCGCCCGCGCAATGAATGCCGGACAAATGATGACCTGGGAAGACTTCAAGACTAAGTTTAGCAAATACCATGTGCCCCAAGGACTGATCAAGAAAATGAGAGACGAGTTCCGCGAACTCAAACAAGGAAGGATGTCCGTGGTGGAATACCGCGACAGGTTTCTAACTCTGTCAAGGTACGCCCCGGATGAGACCGACACCAACGAGAAGAGAAAAGAAAGATTTCTGAACGGACTGCATGACGAGATGCAAACGGTGTTAGTGAACATTCCGTTCGCTGACTTAGAAGCCCTTGTGGACTCAGCCATACAGATGGAAGGAAAGCTACACCAAGCCAATGAGAACCGCAAGCGCAGAATGATAAACCAGAGTGGACCCCACCATAACCAGAAGTACCGCAACAACTCCTCTAGAGGATTCACCCCAAGATACAACAAGCCCCCTGCTCAGAATTATCGCCCCAACTACACCAACAACAACGAAGGACCCCCGAAGCCCGGAGGCAACAACACCAACAACCACCCCAACAACAACATCAGCACCAACAACCAGAATGGCAACAATAACAACCCCAATAATGGCCCAAAAACTGGAAGTAATGCCATCCCCGTCACCCCGAAGGACAAGTCAACGATAACCTGCTATGAATGTGGAGTTGTGGGTCACTTCTCCAATGAGTGCCCCAAGAAGCTTGCCAGGATTGCCGCCAATACCGCTGCCCCTGCTCAGCAACAGCGTCGCTTCGCAGGTAGAAGGAACCAGAACAACAACAACGGCCGCCTCTACCACATGACTGCCACTGAAGCCTAGGAAGCACCCCAGACCATGACAAGTATGTCTTCCTGTTAATCAAAATGCTCAATCTCTCTTAGGAACCTAACTTTTCTTAAAATCTCGGGACGAGATTTGTTTAAGGGGGAAGGGTTTGTAACATCCCAAAAATTTCAAAATAAAACAAATGAACTTCCCGAGTTCCAAATTTTGGAACCAACAAAAACTTTTATTCAATTAAGTTTGATGCTTAGTGATCTTGCTTAATTCTTGTGCTATTGCCATGATTGCTTGTTATTAGTATTGGAAATGATCTTAAACCCTAAACCTCACCCCTCTTTTCACCCTACTAGTTAAAATGAAATAAAAGGAAATTAAATAAGAAAAAGGCATATGTGCCTATGGCTATATTTATAAATCTTTACCCTATGCTTTTCTACTTTGCTTAGAGGTTTGGAAAACCTTCATACACCTTACTTAAGGCTTATCAAACCAATTCCATGTGTTTTCCAAAGAAAATTAAAAAGAAACTAAAAATGCCATAGAGGCATATGTGAGTAAAATAGCAAATTTGTGAATTTGAGAAGATTGACCCTAGGACTTGTTGTGAATGGTTGGATCACTTCCATATACCATTTCAACACTCAACAACACCTTTTGGGTCAAGCAAAGTCAAATTAAAAATCAAATGCAACATATGCATAGAAGCATATGTGACACATAGCCATTTCACCAAACTTTGACCTATGACTCTAAACCTTGACCAAATGATGGGAAACCATCTCTCAACCTATTATAACACCAAATTGACCCTAACCCATGTCCAAGTAAAGCAAGGTGAACCCTTTTCAAAAATAATAAAAATTGACACATCACCTCTTATGTGTTATGGCCATTTTTGCAAATCTTTGATCAAGACCTTTTGAAATGGATTCAATGGTCTTAAAATGTTTCTAAACCAATAAGAATCACATTAGAGTCAACAAAAGTCAACTCAAATAGAGAGAAACCAAATAGTGAGAAAAATCCATATTTCACTCACATACACTTTGGCCCATTTTGCAAATACTTAACCTAGACCACTTTGGCTTGCACCATTGGTTGTAAATGGTTACTAAACACTTTTAAACACTTTTGGGAGTAAAGAAACTCAAATCAAACCAAAATCAAATTCAAATTCCAAGTTACACGCAATATGGTCACATGTGACAATTTTAACCTGATGCCTACTTTGAGCCCTGTTATTTCAAGTTTTCTCAACTAAACTTTGCCCAACCTTTGCACCTCATCCAAGACAACATAAAAGTGAACAACTTTGCTCTAGCAACCCTATACAAATTCTTGCTGGTTTCAAAGTTTTCATCAAGCAAAGTTGGAACCAGAAACAAAAGTGAAGATTATGTGCATTTTGGATTTTTGCTTTCCAACTCCATTTTGACCACCACCCCCACCAATCTACTGCAAATAATATATGATCACACTCCACCAAAATTCAATTCAAAATTTGAAAAGATTTTTCTTGCGGCCATTTCTACAAACACCTTGTGTGCACCAGATTGCAAACTCAATACATTGCAAAACCCAGCAGATCTTTGCATGAACCATCAACCCTAGGTCATCTCTAGTACCTCTCTGACCCCTCTCAGCTTTGCCAAGCAGAATGGACAAGAAGGAGTACAAGAAATCGTCACCATTTGACCAAACCATGCCATGCCGTGGCATGGCATGCACCCAAACCTGCTCCCTCTCTCCCTGGACCCTGCCAGCATGCCAAACCTTGTCACCACGACTCCCCTTAACCTCCTGAGTGTGCCAGACACGGTGGTCGACGCGTTGGTGCACCGCAAGCGCCAGAACGCGCGACGCCCAGACGTGCCATGCCATGCCAGAGCGTGCACTGGCACGCTCCAGAACGCGCCCGGCCACGTCGTCACCCCACCTGCTCCGTTGACACCAGCACCTGCTCTCTGCGCCCACGGCTCCATGACGACACCAGCAATCACCAGGACACACCCACTGGCCCGCGGGAACCCTGTGCACGACGCCATGATCGACGCCATCTGCCACGGATGCCAGGGCGCGAGGACGATGACGAGCGCCACCGGCCCTCGTTTTCACCGCAATCACGTGCTACGTCACCGCCAGGACATCGCCTGCACGCCCGCGTCATCACCAGTCCATCACCGCCGCTGTAGCACCGTCGTCGAGGGTGAGATCATCCATGCGCCCCGGCCACTCCCGCAGCTATAAAAGGAGACCTTCCCGTGCCCAACTCTCCACACCAATCTTGCTCACCTCCCCCTTCTCAAGCTCCTCGTCCCCTCGCCATGCTCGATTAGCCACTGCCGCCGTCCAATTTGACCACCGGAGCCCGCGGAGGTGCTGAGAAGCGCGCCGCCGATTCCGACCACCGCTGGAGACGCCGTCGGTGCCAACTGCTTCCTCGTCATCGACAACCTCCCTGCAGCACGTCGCCGACCCTCGCCGCGCCGCCGGTGAGCCTCCCACCCCCTGCCGTCGCCGCCAGTAGCCTCGCCTCTCGTCGCCGACGATGATGCTCCTCGTCCGTTAGATCTGAGTCTAATCCAACGGCTCCCTTTCCTCGTACCGGTTCGGTGTTTTAAAACACGCTGACAGGTGGTCCCCGCACTGTCATGCGGCCCGTTGCGTGGACGCGCTACTGGGCCGGCCCACTTTCCCTCTCCCGCTGTGCAGCCCGTTTAGTTTCCCGCCTAAGCCCACATTTCAAATATGAATTTTTGAATTTAGTTAATTATTCTCAGATGCTGTTTTCAAAATTAAATAGGTGAAAATCTACCAAACCAAATTTGACAAATTTTATATATTTGGAAACCTTGTCAAATTCTCTACAAAACTACACTGGCCCCAACTCTAGATCTGTTATAGAATGAATGTGAGAAAAAGAACAAAACAGGGACTTTTCCCTATTCAAATAATTATTAAAAATCAACCATAAATGCTTTTGAGTTGATTCCAACTCTCATAATTCACTTTTGATGTGCTCTAATTTATTATGTAATAAAATACTATAGTTGTTTCATATGATCATGGGCTAGATTCAAATAGTGGCTATATGGCCATTTCTAGCTCATTTAAACTATTTCAAAAATAGTATTTAAATTATATGAGGTGTAGCATCTCATTTAAATCATTAATTCAAGTGATTCAATGAGAGTTGATGACACATGTATTAATGACCCATAGGTTCTTGTTTGAAAATATTAAATCTTTCTCATAGTAGTATTTGAATTGTTCAAAACTACTTATTAAATCTTATGAGATGTTTTGGTCTCATTTAAATCTTGTCTCAACTAAGTTAATATGGGGTAGAGACTATGGTCAACTTTAAACTCATATTAAGTTAGTTGATGATATTAAATCATTAATCATGAGTATTAAAAAGGCATGAGGTAGTGTACCTCATTTAAATCACTTCCCAATTGATACTTATGAAGAGGTTGACTTTGGTCAACCTAGGTCATATGGCATTAATTGAGGAAATTAAATCTTAATAATATTCAATGAGAGGAAATTATTTTCTCTCAAGAAATCAATAGAAACTCTAATTGATATTTATAATGAGAGGAAATTATTTTTCCTAAGAATAAAACTAAGTCAACTCACCTAATAAGCATGTTGATTGATAGCTTAGTAGGAGTGATTTATGTGTGTGCTTAGTCTAGTACTTAGGCTTTGTGTGGTAATTGTGTGTATTATACTCATATGTAGACGCTAGTACCGAGGAGTACACCGAGGAGGAGGAGGTCTACTTCCAGGAAGAGGAAGACCACTTTGATCAGTACACCACTCAAGGCAAGCTAATCTCCTTGCAAGATAATACTCTTGCAAAGTGCAAAGCTCACCATGAGCAAGGCATTACCCCATTTACTTTATGCTTATGATCATATTTCCCAGTTTTACCTTACAAGCTTTATTTACTTTTGTTTTATCAAAGTACTTTTTGATTTATGATTCACTTGATTTGTCTTGGATTAGTACAAGAGTATCACACTTAGACTAGCAAGCTCCAAGATACTTAGCACCCCTCATAACTAGTGGCTAGTGCTCAATATTAAAAGTGACTACTCTAGTTGGGAACTTGTGAATTGAAATGACTTTGAAAACCTTGGAATGATGAGTCATTCTATTGAGAGATTTTGAAGGTGAATATGACTGGTGAATGACTTGGTGAATTTTACAAAAAACACTGATGGTTGGGTTCGGATGCGATACCATTCCAATTTTACAAGTACCCCCACAATACCTGAATCTGGGTAAGGCTTAGCTGGAAACTTATGTATTTTAGTATGGGTTCCCTCTGAACAAGCGTCATAGGGGTTATGCTTGAGGCTGCCTCCGTACTGGTGAAGTGATATGAAATGACGTGAAATGAGGTGAATGTCCGGCCCAAGCCCTGTGCAGTTCCCAGGCTGACTGTCTGTCTTCACTGGGAGGCCAAGCTCATGGGGAGAGGTGCCTATACTAGGATATGTAAATGAAAGGTTAGGATTGGTAGTTCGCGTACTGCGTACGATAAATCAGGGCCAGTTACCCCTGACGAACTATTGCAATTGTTGTGGCACAAGTGTACAACCTCTGCAGAGTTAAACCTATTCGAATAGCCCCGTCCTCGGTTATGGACAGTTGGAAAGGCCATACTATTCCGTCATCAGAAATTTTCTAAAAATATGGATGGTGACTTGTGACTTGAGTTTGAAAGGTGACTTTGACTTTGAATCACAACTGAGTTGTGGGAATGACACTAATGTTCCCACTTGAGTTAGTGAATTGAAAAGGGCTTTTGTTTAGTAAAGTGTTTATGAAATAAAACTGGCTTTATGCAAATGAAACTAGAGCTTAGAACCCCCTTACTATAGTTGATAGTATTTATCTTAGTGTTAGTTTGCGAGTACTTTAAAGTACTCATGGCTTTGTCCCTGGCTATTCAAATGGCCAGACTATGAAGAGGAGTACCAGAACCCGGAAGAAGGACAGCAGGACGTCTACGACAACTAGGATCACTCCTGACGTCAACAGTTGCCTGTGGAATAGATGGACTACTACTACGCTACTTTGCTTCCGCTATGTGTTTTGTAATTGATCAATAGATCATCTACTATTGTAATGAGACTGGATCATGTGATCCTTTGTTGTAAGACAATTACGATGTTGTAATGAATGATGTTCTGTGATATCAATCTATTATGTCTCGCAAAAACAATATTCCTGGGATTGCGAGGAATGGCATAATAGGCATCTGGACTTAAAAATCCGGGTGTTGATAGTTGGCCAATAAAAACCTGATTGTAGAACCTTTTGCGCGGTTCTTTCTCCGGCGTGATGTCCTCCATAAGTACTACCATGACATTTACTCAATATCTCTTGTTGTTCATATTCGGGAACACATCTTCGCATAATACCATCCACTCCTTCTTTATATAAGTGTGGGTCATCCCAGAAATAATGCCTCAAGTCATAAAAGAATTTCCTCCTTTGCTGAGCTGAAAAGGTTGGAGGCAAGTACTTGGAAACAATAAAGTTAGCATAATCAGCATACCAAGGACTGTCTCGCGAGCTCACCTTTATTACAGCCAATTGTTCATTTGGAATACTATCATTAACAGGAACAGGATCATAAGCAATATTTTCCAATCTAGACAAATTATCAGCGACAGGATTATCAGCACCTTTCCTATCTACAATATGTAAATCAAATTCTTGCAAAAGAAGTACCCATCTAATAAGCCTCGGCTTAGCATCTTTCTTTGTCATAAGGTATCTAATTGCAGCATGATCAGTATGAATCGTAACTTTTGAATCAACAATATAAGATCTAAATTTATCACAAGCAAAGACTACAGCTAACAATTCCTTTTCAGTAGTAGCATAATTTCTTTGAGCAGCATCAAGAGTTTTACTAGCATAATGAATAACATTCAGTTTTTTGTTTACCCGCTGTCCAAGAACAGCGCCACAAGAAAATCACTAGCATCACACATAATTTCAAAAGGCAAATTCCAATCAGGAGGTTCAACTACAGGAGCAGTTGTTAAGGCTTTCTTTAGAGTTTCAAAAGCTTCCTTACAATCATCATCAAAAACAAAAGGTACGTCTTTTTGAAGAAGATTAGTAAGAGGCTTTGAAATCTTGGAGAAATCTTTAATAAATCTCCTATAAAACCCAGCATGACCAAGAACACTACGAATACCTTTAACATCCCTCGGATAAGGCATCTTCTCAATTGCTTCAACTTTAGCTCTATCAACTTCAATACCTCTCTCAGAAATTTTATGTCCCAATACAATTCCTTCATTAACCATAAAGTGGCATTTCTCCCAATTAAGAACAAGGTTAGTTTCTTCACATCTCTGCAAAACTTTATTAAGGTTTCGCAAGCAACTATCAAAAGAATTCCCATAGACGAAAAAATCATCCATGAATACTTCCACAATACTCTCACAAAAGCCATGAAAAATAGCAGGCATGCATCTTTGAAAAGTAGCAGGAGCATTACATAAACCAAAAGGCATACGCCTATAAGCATAAGTTCCATAGGGACAAGTAAAAGTGGTCTTCTCTTGATCTTTAGTTTTAACAGCAATTTGTGAAAACCCAGAATAACCATCAAGAAAGCAAAAATGAGTATTTTTAGACAATCTTTCTAGCATTTGATCAATAAATGGTAAAGGGTAATGATCTTTCTTAGTGACTTTATTAACTTTTCGAAAATCAATGCACATTCTATACCCTACAACTACTCTTTGAGGGATGAGCTCATCATTATCATTAGGCACAACAGTCATTCCTCCTTTCTTGGGAACGCAATGCACAGGACTAACCCATCTACTATCAGCAATAGGATATATAATACCAGCTTCAAGAAGTTTTAATACCTCATTCCTTACCACCTCCTTCATCTTCGGAATTAGACGACGCTGATGTTCAACAACAGGCTTTGCATCATCTTCCATATTAATAGCATGTTGGCAAATAGAAGGAGAAATCCCCTTCAAATCATCAAGAGTGTAGCCAATAGCTCCTCGGTGTTTCTTCAATATTTCCAATAACCTTTCTTCCTCAATCTCTGAAAGCTTAGAACTAATAATAACAGGATATATTTTCTTATCATCAATATGAGCATATTTAAGATTATCAGGCAATGGTTTTAAATCAAAGACAGGATCTTCCTTTGGTGGCGGTGTTGTACCCAGATCTTCCACCGGTAAATCATGCTTAAGAATAGGTTGGCGAAGAAAAATTTCCTCAAGCTCATCTCTTTCTTTCCTAAAAACTTCACTCTCGCTATCCTCCAAATGTTGCTGCAAAGGATTATTAGGAACAAGAACAATAGATGCACACTGCTCCATTTTAAAATCATCACTAGGCAAATCAGCTTTATAAGGAGTTTTGGTAAATTTAGAGAAGTTAAACTCATAAGATTCACCAGCAAATTTAGTCAAAATTTTCTCTTTCTTGCAATCTATAATAGCTCCACAAGTATTTAGAAAAGGTCTACCAAAAATGATAGGACAATAATCACTAGCAGCAGAACCAAGTACCAAAAAGTCAGCAGGATATTTAATCTTACCACATAGAACTTCTACATCTCGAACAATACCAATTGGAGAAATAGTTTCTCTATTAGCCAGCTGAATAACCACATCAATATCTTCAAGTTCACAAGAATCAATTTCGTGCATAATCTCCGTGTAAAGCTCATAAGGAATAGCACTAACACTTGCACCAATATCACATAATCCATAATAGCAATGATCACCAATTCTAACAGATAGCATAGGAACACTAACTTGTTTGGGTTTATTAGGATGTGAAACAATATTAGAAGCATCTTCACAGAAAATAATATGACCATCCTCCACATTTTCAGTCACAAGATCTTTAACTATTGCAACAGCAGGTTCAACTTTTATTTGTTCTTCAGGTTCTACAGGTTTCTTTTCACTTTTATGAACCACACTATTTATAACAGAGTACTCCTTCATTTTAGCAGGGAAAGGAGTTTTTTCAATATAAGCTTCAGGAATAACATGATCAGCAGTTTCAACTACAACGCATTTATTAATAGATGAATCAATTTTATCTTTATACGGTTCATGATACTTATCAAAATTCTTCTTTGGAAATTCATAATGAGAGGCAAAAGCTTTATAAAGATTTGCAGCAACTTGAGAATCAAGACCATATGTAGCACTCATATTACGAAATTTATCAGTATCCATAAAAGCTTCAATGCATTTATAATCATAAATTATACCTGATTCTCTATCCTTGTCGTTCTCCCAACCTTCAGTATTTTCTTGGATCCGATCAAGAAGGTCCCTCTTAAACTCTTCTTTGTTGCGTGTAAATGATCCAGAACAAGAAGTATCCAACAAGGTCTTGTCTTGAAAAGAAAGTCTTGCATAGAAATTATCAATAATAACATTACCAGGAAGCTCATGAATGGGGCATTTGAGCATTAAAGACTTCAATCTCCCCCAAGCTTGGGCAATACTCTCTCCATCATGAGGCCAAAAATTATATATGCGATTCCGATCCTTGTGAATTTCACTTGGAGGATAGAACTTAGAATAAAACCGGGGCACAATATCATTCCATTCAAGAGAATCCCCATTATCCAGTAATTTATACCAATGCGCTGCCTTACCAGACAGCGATATAGAGAATAGTTTCTTCCTCACTTCATCCATAGCAATACCTGCACACTTGAATAAACCGCATAATTCTTGTAAGAACAATAAATGATCTCCAGGGTGGACAGTTCCATCCCCTTCATAGCGGTTATCCATAACACGTTCAATAATTTTCATAGGTATTTTATATGGTATCACTTCCTCACCTGGCGCCTCATCCACTACCATTGCAGTAGTAGTAGATTTCCCAAATAGAAATTGAAGAGAAGATCTCTCCATAATGACTTATAGCAGCAGTAGAAATAAAATCAGCACAAACAAGAAAGGTTTTCCTTACCAATTCCACTTACCAATAGCGCTTCACTCCCCGGCAACGGCGCCAGAAAATAGTCTTGATGACCCACAAGTATAGGGGGTGTATCGTAGTATTTTCGATAAGTAAGAATGTCGATCCCAACGAGGAGCAGAAGGTGTTGACAAGCAGTTTCGATGAAGGATTCCCTGTAAATGCTCACAGACAAGTATTCAGGGGGTTTTGATGTAATAGTTGAATAAAGAACGAGTAAGTAAAGTGCGAGAGCAACAATTGCAGCGAGTGGCCCAATCCTTTTTAGCACAAAGGACAAGCCGGGTTGTTTACTTATAATGACCAAACGTTCTCGAGGACACACGGGATTTTAGTCTAGTGCTTTCGCTACATATGGCTAAATAATCTTCATTGTTATGATAAGTGTTGTGTGGGTGAACCTATGCTAATGTATCGCCCTTCCTAGGACTAATACATACTTGTGATTATACCCCTTGCAAGCATCCGCAACTACAAGAAAGTAATTAAGATAAATCTAACCACAGCCTTAAACTCTGAGATCCTGCGATCCCTCCTGCATCGATGTACCAACGGGGGTTTAGGTTTCTGTCACTCCGGCAACCCCGCAATTGGCAAACGAATACAAGATGCATTCCCCTAGGCCCATAAATGGTGAAGTGTCATGTAGTCGACGTTCACATGACACCACTAGAAGAATAACACCACAACTTAAATATCATACCATTGAATATTACTCAACCATAGTTCACTACTAACATTTAGACTTCACCCATGTCCTCAAGAACTAAACGAACTACTCACAAGACATCATATGGAACATGATCAGAGGTGATATGATGATGAATAACAATCTGAACATAAACTTGGTTCAATGGTTTCACTCAATAGCATCAACAACAAGTAGAAATCGATACCGGGAGAGTTTCCCTTATCAAACAATCAAGATCAAACCCAAATTGCTACAGCGGTGACGAGGTGCTGCGGTGGAGACGGCGGTGATGATGGTGGAGATGATGATGATGGTGATGGAGATGATGTCCAGCTCAATGATGGTGACGATGGCATCGATTTCCCCCTCCCGGAGGGAATTTCCCCGTCGGATTCCTGCCCGCCGGAGAGCTCTTTTCTCTCTGGTGTTCTCCGCCCCGCAAAGGCGGCTGTAACTCTTCGCGAGGTACCCTCTGTGGCTTAGGTCTTCGGGACGAAGGGTTTCGCGAAGAAAAGGAGGCGAAAGGGGCTGTGGGGCCCCCACACCACATGGTGGCGCGGCCAGGCCATGGGCCGCGCCGCCCTATGGTCTGGGCCCACCTTGGGTCCAGCTGGCTCCTCCTTCTGGCTTCCTTCGTCATCTTGAAAAATAGGATTTTTGGTATAATTTCCTTCCACAGTTGATCTTCCGAAATATTGCGTTCTGACGGTGCTTTTTCCAGCAGAATCCTGGCTCCGGTGCTTGATCCTCCAATAATGATGAAACATGCAAAATAGATGAAATAACATAAGTATTATGTCCAAATATGAAATATATCAATGAATAACAGCAAATTATGATACAAAATAGTGATGCAAATTGGACGTATCACCGATCCACAGAACAACTTAAGAGCCGATCGGGGCTCGTATTTAATGTTTACGTGTTTGCCATGCAGGAAACTAAACGAAGCAATCCATCACCTTCCTGACCAGGTATAGGTCAGGTGACACGCCCTTGCAACCGCCAGGACGTGTGCCGGAGCATTGCGGGACGACGACCGAGGGACCAGGGCCCACCAGCAGTCTTGGTACCCTCCCGGCTCTTCGTGTTGCTCGCCGCTGCCCGCCGGTGGGTTTTGGCAGGCAACAGCTGGGTCACCACAAAGTCCCACACCTCCAGTGGGAAACCGTCAAAACTCATCTTTGTGAAGAACTCTAGCTCGCCGTTGGTGGCTTTGTAGTTGCAGTGCCACAATGATTTTGAGAAAACCAACCTTCCTTTGTTTGGAAATTTTTGACACAAAATGAATTGATCTCTATAGCATGAAGCTCTGGCGCTGGCGCCATGCTCTATAGCATGACTCCATGTCCCAGGGCATCATAACCATAAGGTAGGATGCCATGAGCAAATGTTAGTTCGTGAAATAATTTTAAAATGGGATTATCTTGGGCTGTCTTTTTAAGATTAGGTCAATTTTGTCAAAATCATCCAGTGTCAACGCTTGAACGCCACCCGGCGGCCAACATTGTCAAACTGGCCGTCTATATTTTCGTTTGTGTGTTTCCACTATAGAGTGGTTATACTAGGTCTCCTAGCAGCATGGAGTTATTGTCTGCACTTTCTGCACATTGAAATTTTACAAGTGGGGTGTTACAAATTGAATAGATATTTTTATAGGACTCGGACAGAGTAGAACCAAATTTCTTGCGTGAAAACGTGTAACATGTATCTAATTGAGTCGCTATAACTAAATGTCATTCCATGTTTCAATCAGAAGCATATGTTTATATATTCTTGTAACTTCTTTCTCTCTCTGACTCCCTCCTGTTGATTACTCTCTCACATGGTCCACCGTGGCCAAGCGTGGTACTGAGGAGGAGGAGCGTTGGCCAAGCATGAGGATGGACAAGTTCGATCCCTACTGGAACAAAGGCGGCCAGCTTGAAGTCACCTCCTTCTCCACCTCCTTGTGCAAGGACACGGCAGTGAATCTGTTTTGTGTCTGTGTTTGATTGTGTCAATAGTTCTTTCATCTCCTATCATCATCATCTGTGGAAAAAACGTTTCGCTCTCGCCCGCGCGTCGTCCCCCAGGGCGACGCCAGGGCGAACCCTAGCGCCGCCAGCCGCCGTCTCCCCTCTGTATCCTTCCCTCCGCCGCTGCCGTCGGTGCTGGCCACGGTGGCGGCGGGCCCCAGCGCCAAAGGGAGTCGGGGGTGGCCGTGGCGACGACCTGATGTGGCGGCTGGGGCGGCTGCTGCGGGGAGGCGAGCACGGCATCCGGGGCGGCGATCCCCTGGTGTGCGGCGGCAGCTGCTCCTTCCATGGCTTCCCGGCGATGGGGGGTGGTGGTGGCTGCGGGTCTGGTTCCCACACAGATCCGTCGTCGATTCTCCTGGCGGCGCGAGGAGGGGGCAGCGACTTTGCGAGGTGAGGATGGTGTGGTACCGGTGTCCAAGACCGCGTGGCGTGGCAGGCCCAATCTTTGATCTGGGTCGCGTGGGTCTCGGATGGTGTGTTCACCTATTCCTTCTTCGTTTTCGCTGGCTAGCAGATGACGGTGAGGGGGCTTGTTCATCTGTTTCGCAGTTTGAAGGTGGTGGTCCTAGGGTTTCTCTTGCGCGGAGATGGAGACCTTCCTGAGGTCTGCCCTTCTTGATCTAGCCGGAGTGTTGAGTTACGGAAGGCGCCGCCGGCGAATGTAACAGTGCTTCTTTTGCCTGGAGTTTGCTGGATCGGGTGGTATTCGGTCGTGCGCACCCATGTTTTTTATTCCAGCCGTTTGGTTCTGGAGGGAGCGGCGCGAAGCTCTGTTCTGTGTTGACACGAAGTGACATTTTGGTCCATGGTGAAGTCAGAAGAAGAGAATATCATGAAGGCCGGATCGGAGGTCTGGCTAATGGGGATTTATGTCTCGGCGCTGTTGAGGGACTTACTTGGTGTTCCGGGCTTCGCAGCAGTGGTATGCAAGTGGGGACGGCAACACAGGTGAAGTTCAGAGTCCTACCTTTCAGGGTGAAAATCCAAGGTCTGGCCTTAACTGGTTGTGCCTGGCAATGACCTTGTTGGAGGCATTGTTTTTGAGAGCGGGGACTATCTTCAGGGTGAAAACCTAAGATCTTTGATCGGGCGACGACGGCGTTGGTGCACTGTTTCCTTCTTTGAGGCGTCGCTTTTGAAGAGTCTGTATTTCAGGTGTTGTCTTGGTGGTGGATGTATTGCTGTTGCTAAGCCTAGAATGCTGTAGCGGGACTTTTATTTTTTAGTTTATTTTTCTTTTTTTGGCTGTGTGCATCCGTACCGCCATTAGGGTGTTGCGTTGTTGTAGAGGCTGGGTGTAATTGGTATCTTCTGATATTAATATATTCCCTTTATCGAAAAATCTCCTATCATCTTGTAGAATTGCTGATCTCTGCATTGTTTCTAGCTCCTTTACGCTGTGTGATTTTGTTTGCTGTAGTATAGTGCCCCCTGTCGCAGTATTTACCTGTTCTTGACATGTTAAAAGTTAAATATTCTAATTAGCTATGCTTATGCTAGCTGATATTCATTGTCTAATTCGTCAGGAAGCATAGCGAAATTTCATGAACATCATCAGATCACATTTTTCTTCTAAAGGTAAATATTGAAAAAAGAAATTCGGAACCTACAAATTAAAAAGTTCATTGGTAGTCTAATGGTTCTTAGACAAATTATAGTTTGAGTTAAGTTCACTGAACAATGCTTTATGCTTTGCACGTCTCATTACTAGTGGTAGGCATGTAGCTTTTCCTGTTCATCACTTTGGAAATTGTTGGTGCTTGATCTATTTTTTGAGGGAATTCTTGGTGCTTGAATTTTAGCTGACCCTCTCTTAAGACTTATGTCTATCTTCCTTTTAGTTAACTTAGCATAGTTACTACATGGAAGTAACCGTAATTGGAGTATTGGACACTTAACTTCGTTTTAAGCAGCAGGCAAACATGCGAATCGAAATTCATACTGTTAGCAATTTCATTTACAATTTTAATGGTTAAGATTCATACTGTTAGCAATTTCATTTGCAATTCTGGTAGAAGGATGAAATCGTAGCTACTTATACTTGTGAGCTATGTAATTTCATGTGTCTGAATTTCACTTGTTTTCTGTTTTCCGACTAGTCTATTGCAGGGCTACCTACGAAGTTGTATACGAGCTACCCGAGCAAGGCGAATCTCAGAACCGTCACCCAGTTGCTCCAGGATCAACTGTCTGTACATTGAAGTTTCTATCGGAATAAAAAAAACTTTATGGCTTAGCATCATTCAAATATGCAACTCCTCTCAGTGAAACTGTCCACCAGCTCCCAGCTTATTCCAAGATTCAGACCAACAACAATCAGTCCAAGGTTTTGTTCGACAAAACATGTAGACATTTCTCTATTTCTGAATTCAGTAAGTGAGTGCATGCAGCTTTTATCCAGAACGGTAAGCACAATCAACACATTGTTCTATCACTCACCCTCTACTCTAACTGGGTTCAGTGGCACAAACTGTGCAAACCCTATCCAGTAACAATAACACAAGCGCCACACACAGCATAACTAAAAGTGGACACACATAAATAGCTGTCAATAAGTTATAGTCGTCAATGCAGTAGGACATTTAAAAGCTTGCTGATTCAGAAATACAACCAAACTCCAATATGTCACAATGAAATCTTCATAGCTGCAAGCTTCAAAAAATGCTTCCACCCTTTAGCTCGAGACAAAGTTCCGTCTTGTTCGCCGCAACAAGAGACCAAGCAACAGTAACAGTTACCCCAGCATCGCCAAGGTAACATTTCTTCTGGCTTATGTTACAAACTTTGGGATAGAAATGAACACGAGTTTCTGCAGCGATAGCACCAGATTTGGAGTAGGCTTTTATGAAAAAGTCCAACCTTCCATCAAGTTGTACAGAAACAACTTGCCTCCGCAGAAGTACATGACCACTTTCACCTTTCAGCATTGCTTCATCTCCTGACTCAATCAGCACAATCTGGCTGGATGAGGGATTAATCCTACGCGTGTATCCACTATCAGTGAACACAAGTTTCCCTGATTGTGGGGAGCAAGCAACTAGGCCGCCATATTTTAAAGGCCAGGATCCATCTTCGCTAGCAACCTGGACACCCAAGATAGTGGCCTGGACCGTTTGTTTAACTGGCTGCAAGCACACCTCTACGGTGCACAAGCTATTCTTGAAGCAGATGGTAGACACACATGGACCGTTTACTCCCGTGTAACGGCGCACACAACTGATCAACGCTTTATCTTGAGAGTATGCCCCGCTTTTTACTCTTAGCATGATTTCAATGCAAACCTTGTCCATAAACACGATTGCACGTGACGGACCAGTCAAGTGCAGAAAAGGATCCTACAAGCAATCATCAATCACCAACGTGCAATCAATATGAACAAAAAGAAAATCAAGATAGTAGAATACATACATTCTGTTTCAGTTCTTGGGGATTTCTCCAATCTCGAGAGAAGAGAATGTTTCGGTTGCGATCCACCATGTCTCGGACCGCAACCACACCATACACAGACAATGGCAACTCAAGGGCACCAGCAAGTTCAGTGAGTTTGATGGAGATGATCTGCAAGGTTTCCAGGGTGGTACACTCCATGCTGTATGGCAGGCGTCCAGGCGTGTAGTGTGTAAACTGCATTGAACTCAAAACCGCTGCACCCAAGAAAGTGGAGGGTGTGTTAGAAATTAACATGTATGAACTAGCACTAGATAAGCAGAAAATTAAGTAAACTGATATATAAAAAGAGAACACCTTCCATTTATATATAAATAAAAATGACGCAACCAGCAGTTAAACAAGATAGAGAGGGTGTGTTTCTGCTCACTTGGGTCTGTGAAGAAACCACGGGTTTTCCCCCATTTATATTCCCAGAGTCTAGAGTATGAAGCGAAACTCTCCGCCTCATCAGCCATCTCCTTGGCCAATGGATCGAGAAACAACTTGTCTGGTTCGAAAAAAGCCTCATTGGTATCCAAACATGTCTGATCTATGTCTAGTTCGCCCCTGTCATCTATCTCATCCGTTTCCTTGTCATCGCCGCCCTGATCCAACATGTCCAATTTGTTGGACATATCTTTGAGCAGCTGCAAGGTCCGCTTATCCGTCTTCCAGTTCTTCTTTGCCAACTTCTCTTGGATGTCGAGCAAAGCTCTCTGTATCTCCGCATACAGCTGCCTCTCAGGTCTCTTTCCTTGCTCCTCCTCGGTTTGCTTGTGCATCAAAGGCTCGCTACCAGTTGAATTGAGTAGGGCACCCTCCTCGGCTTGCTTCTTTAGAGCTTCTTCAGCTTCTGTTGCAGATTCTTCCGGTCTCCCAGCTTCTGTCACAGATACCACAAACCGAATCAAGCGGGCTCAGCAGACATTTTATTCCTTGTCATACACAAAGAAGACACAGCCTCCCAGACTCCCAGCCCTAACTGCCGCCGCCGCCGGTAGCGCCTCCGGGGCAAAGACCCACGGGGCGTGGCGGCGGCGGGGGCCCTTCCTCGTCGTCGCATGGTGGACGGCGGCCGGATCTCCCCTCCTCGAGCATGGCGGACGCACAGATGGGATGGGTGGCGGCGGCCTGCGCTGCGCCGCCTTCTCCCGTCGGCTTCCCATGGTGGATCGGCCGGCGCGGTTGATGGGCGGCGGCGGTCTGCGCTGCGCTCCCTCCTCCCGTCGGCTCTCCGCAGCACTCCGGCAGGGGCTGGTGGTGGGCGGCGGCCAGGCCCATGGCCTGCGCCAATTTCCCCCCGCCTCTCGCCGGTGAGTGGAGGCGATCTTGGGCTTCACCCGCGACACGAGGTCGCCCGGGGCAGCAGCCTTGGGTACGACGGTGGAGGTGGCCCTCTTCTTCGCCGGAGAGGGTCGGCCTGCGGTTGGTGGTGGTGGATCTATCGATCTATCACCGCGTTCCGGCGGCGAGATGGAGATGCTTGGAAGCCGGCGACGGAGTCGCCGGTGGAGGGTTGGAGTGGCCATCCCGGGATGGTCGCCGACGTGGGGGTCCGACCTGAATAAAGGATGTGGTCCTAGGGTCTCTCTTGCGTGAAGAGGAAGACCTACCGGAGGCCTGGACTCGTGATCTAGCCGGAGTGTTGAGTTAAGGCTCCGCCGGCGAATGTAACAGTGCTTTATGCCTGGAGTTTGCTGGATCGGTGGTATTCGGTCGTGCGCACCCATGCTTTTATTCCGACCGATTGGTTCTGGAGGGAGCGGCGCGAAGCTCTTTTTCTGTGTTGACATCAAGTGACTATGGATCCATGATGAAAGTCGGAAGAAGAGAAGTTCATGAAGGCCGGAGGGGAGGACTAGCTAAGGGAGGTTCAAGTCTCCGCGCTGTTGAGGGACTTGCTTGGTGTTCCGGGCTTCACAACAGCGGTATGATAGTGGGGGCGACAACACAGGTGAAGTTCAGAGTCCTACCTTTCAGGGTGAAAACCCAAGGTCTGGCCTTAACTGGTTGTGCCTGGCAATGACCTTGTTGGAGGCATTGTTTTGAGAGTGGGGATTATCTTCAGGGTGAAAATCTAAGATCGTTGATCGGGCGACGACGGTGTTAGAGCACTGTTCCCTTCTTGGAGGCGTCGTTTTTGGAGAGTCTGTATTTCAGGTGTTGTCTTGGCGGTGGATGTATTGTTGTTGTTAGGCCCGAGATACTGTAGCGGGACTTTTGTTTCTTAGTTTTCTTTTCCTTTTTTTGGCTGTGTGCATCCGTAGTGCCATTAGGGCGGTGCGTTGTTGCAGAGGCTGGGTGTAATTAGTATCTTTTTGATATTAATATATTCCCTTTATCGAAAAAAAACTTCAGCCTTTGTCTCCTTTCCCTTCGCATCTTGTTTTGCTTGCAAATCTCTCTTCAACGCCTCTCTGCGCTCATGGATTTCGTCCATCAGTTTTTCCGCCTCCTGGTGTGTTATCGCTGGGTATAACTTCCCATCAACAATAATCCTAAATCTCTTTCCCGACTCTGCCTCGGCTTCCTTCTGCAGCACAGACTCATCAGCCATTGAATCCAGCCCTAGCAGTAGGGCACCCTCCTGGGCTTGCTTCTGCATCGAAGACACGCCACCAGTTGAATCCATCCCTACCAGTAGGGCACCCTCCTCGGCTTCCTTCTTTAGAGCTGCTTCAGCTTCTTTCACAGATTCTTCCGTCTCCAGAATAATCACCTCTTCACCCCTGGCCGATTTGCCGCTGGCCACCGTCAGAGATTCTTCACCTCTAGCACTGGGATTCTTCCTGTCGCTGTAGAGAGTACGGACCATATGTTTAAAGAGAGTACGGACCCTAGACTGCTGCGCCATGAGTATGACCATGAGATTCCCAGATGCCTCCCCCATCTTCATCTCGTGATGGACCTCCGTCTCCATCGACTTATTCCACCGCCACACGCTTGATGCTTTCTCGCCGCCGCACCCTTGCTTTAGGGTGTCTTTAGACCAAAAGAAAGAGGCGTTCGTGGATCTAGATTCGTCGATAGCAAAGCCGACTCCAACTGGAGTACAACTAGCTAGGTTCGACACGGAAACCATATACGACTCATCAAATGTACGGGCGTCCAAGAAAAAAGTCTCTAGACCGGTCAATCCAACCAGGTTTCGAGCAATTCCCTTTTCCTCTTTTTTTCAGCTCGGACATAGAAATTTCGACAGAAAGGAAAATGCCAGAAAAGATTGCCTTCAGCATGGCGGCAGGCCCCCAGGCGACACGTGGATCCCGCCGTCGGAGAGAGTGGTGGTAGGCCTTGCCACCGGGGTGTGCGGCGGCACGTTGTCCACCGTCTTTCACCGTCTGCGCGCCATCAGTGTCCGTCGACTAGGGTGGGCCATGCCGCCCCTGGCTGAGGCAGGTTGACGTGGCCGCATGCCTCCACATGTCGCGGTGGCAGGGAATCTTGGCATGGCACGCGCGAAATTCCTGGCGGCAGCATTTCTGCGCCACTGACTTCCATCTCCGAGATCTCTGCCCGATTTCGATTTTCCGTGAAAATTGTACGGTAAATAGATCACCGAAAGCACCATATTCGTGTACGATTCTGTACTGATATAACAAATAGACCACCGACAATTTTTGCTAATTTTTCTGCAATTGTTTGTTGGTGTTGTTTGTACTAATTGAAGGTTATACAAGGCATACTTGCCCGACTACAAATTGAAACATCAGGATCGAGTTTGCCTTCTCCGTTGCTCACTTTCCTTATCAAAATATGTTAGTGGGTATGAGTGTACCTTGATCTAACCAGGATTTTGGGCCGAGGATGATGAAGAATGTAAGCTTGCTCCCGGGGGTGAGAGCAGAGTGGTGTTGGTGCGGCCATCTTGCGAAGGTGAGTAGGTGGGGGATTTTTCGGATTGGTTCGGCATGAAATTTTTCATGTGCGCGAACTATGATCATGATCCACTTAGATAAACAAGTTCATCGTCCTCAAGACCTGCGGTATGTTCTAACAACATGATGAATACTCATATTTGTATGCCATTATTTTTCTTTATTAATGATCTTATTTGGGTTGCAGTCTCCCCCAGTCCTGTGCAAGTGGTTTCATTGGATTGACACGGAGAAGCCATATTGGGGGTGCCGTGACATTGAGGAAAGGCATCGCCGTGCATGGAGAAAATTCTTCAAGGAGGAGCGTTGTGAAAGGGTTGTTGCTAATGATAAAGCGGAGAGAGAGATACTAAAATTAAGGGCGGAGCAATCTTGAAATCGTGAGGTGAACCAGAAAATGGTGGAGGAAGAGGCTACACGCAGGTATGCAGAGGAAGAGGTGCATAGAGAGGCCCGTGAGGCGGAAAGGAAGAGGTTAAGAGAAATGGCTGCCAAGACATGCAGCAGAAGAACGTGGCGACATGACCGAAAAATGGCCACGCTGGAGTCATGGCAAGTAAAGTGATGTCGAGGAGGAGCGATGTATCTTAATTTCAACTTTAGTGTGCCATTATATCTTAGTTTCTGATGTAGTGTGGCGAGATGTCATAGTACAAAAAGTTGGTTTTCCCGCCACAATTTTTCCCGCAAATTTTATTCATCATAGAGTTCCCGCTAATTTTGTCCCGCCAAACCTTTCCCGCATTTCTTCTCTCCTCATAACGCTGAAGTGGGTCATACATTAAGTAGGTTAGGTTGACCAGCGAGGACTCCCGAGGAAATACGGCAAGAACTTCTGAGGTTGAAATTCAAGTGGATGAAACAAGTACATTATAGTGAATATGAAATGAGGAGCGTACAATGATGCCTTGCCTGTGGTGCGACGAGAGCGAGAACGATGATGATATATTCATGCCGAGCAGCAAGGGAAAGAGCGCTGCCTCAACTAAGGGGAAGAGCGCTGCCTCGACTAAGGGGAAGAGCGCTGCCTCAACGAAGAGGAAGAGTGCCGCATCGACGAGTGTGGACTCTGATAATGACTTCATGCCGAGCAACAAGGGAAAGAGCGCCACCTCTTCAAAGGGGAAGAGCGCTGCCTCGGCAAAGGGGAAAAGTATTGCATCGGTGAGTGTGGACTCCGATGACGACTTCATGCCGAGCAGCAAGGGAAAGAGCGCCGCCTCTTCCAAGGGGAAGAGTGCTCCATCAACGAAGGGTAAGAGCAAGAGGATGTAGTGTTCGTAGCATTTATTTAAGTTGTAGCTTAGAAATTCACCCAAGCGTTTAATTCATGTTCTACTGTGTGTATCTTCATTTCGGTTGTATCTTAATTCTCCATTAAAATTTATTTTAAAATATATTTTAGTTTGTATTACTAGTTGAACAACTACGCGAACTAATAGTAGCACGTATCCCGGAAACATAGATAGAAATATGTGTCCTGCGCGGAGAGGTATCCTACATAGATCATACATGTTTGATGAAGACCCATGCGTATCACTCTTGTCAACGATTGGATTTGGTTCGCACATTTATCTATGAGCAAATCCGGGGGTCAGAATTCCTTCCAATTTGAAAGTCCAAAATGATCCGAGGGAGCGGAAAGAGAGGGATTCGAACCCTCGGTACAAAAAAATTGTACAACGGATTAGCAATCCGCCGCTTTAGTCCACTCAGCCATCTCTCCCTGTTCCAAATCAAAAGGTTTACGTGATATGATAGAGACGATGGCGGTTTTGCCTTGGCCTTGGCCTTGGATCGGAAGGCGACAAGTATTGATGAGGGAGATGAGGTGGATGCAAACCTAGGTTGTACTAATGTTCCTCATCCTCCGTACATGTCTCATCTAAGGTGATGGAGTCTGTAATACGTACTGACACTAGAAGGACCTAGCGTGCTTTGCCGCGCCGTTTTTGATACTTGCTGCTTTTTCCTAAGAGTTGTTCATGCATGTGATGAACATGCTGGCCTCCGGTCAGTTCACTGACAAACATGACTAATATGTATTATCATAAGGAAAACTTGAAAAGTACTCTATAAATTGCAAAACACACCCGCATATTTTTATTATCCATAACTCTATGTTGCGACAGACATACATAAATTCATGAAACAAAAAAGGATAGCCAAGAACATAGTTTCACTTAAATACCTAGCTTCCAATAAACTTGACATAAAGGTTCGTCTATACAATCAGTTTAAATAGAAAAGTCACAAGGATCATTCGAACGCAATGGCAATGAAATAAATAATAGGTGAGCAAAATATGTTAGCCAAAGCTAGTCAGGCATATGCAAAAACAAAATTGCAAATATAGCTAAAATCACAGAACCTACATTTAAGACCGGCAATTTCTACCAGAGAATCATGCTCCTGACGTCCTCCATCCATAAACGATCCTGACATGTATATAGAGAGTAAGAAGCAATAAGAAACCCACGTACTATACTCTCACTTAAGGCTCTATTCCTAATAATACTTTGTGGTCGATTACAGTTTAAGTTTTCCAAGAATGATATTTGTTTCAGCTTTTCTTTTCTATCAGAAGGCTTGACATATTTTGACATGAACATATAAACTGCCTATGCTCATCATACAACCAGCATAGAGTCGGCGTCTATCAAATACCACCTGTGTGTAGGAGATGCAGTGTAATAAAGTTATGGTAAATATGGAAAACTTTGCAGGGATAAGAATCCTGCAATAGAACAGATCCACTGATTGATTTTTCCCTAGCTAGATTCATATATGTCCTCCACCTATATGTGTAGAAGATTCATTGTAAGAAACTTATAGTAAATATGGATAACTTTCGGAAATTCAATTCGGTTGCAAGTTTAAGATCTGTGCAATAGAACACATCCAGTGAGAATACTTCTCTTAGATTCTTCATATGTACAAAATCTATCACTAAAACACACTGAAGTAAACAAGCATAATTTAATTTATGGACCACCATGTTAATTGTTCATAGATAATAATTCTTGTTTTGCAGCTGAATTAAGTGCAAATACAGAGATGATCGCATATATGCCTACAATGCAAGGGTAGCAATTTGGAATAGCACCAAAAGAAAGGACTATGTCCTTATATGTTACGGAAAATAAATCCTCTACGCTTGGTATTCTTTTCATCTCATGTTTTCTTCTGGCTCTGGTGTATCTTGTTTTTGGGCTGCCAAGAGTGGGTGTATATAATTATTTAGTACAATAAAATAATAAGAAAATCTAGGATGAAGATGTATGTTCAGTGCATAGAGCACAGGAAAAGGTCTGCATAAAGTTGAGTATAAGAAAAGTAAATCCCAATCTATAAGGAATACGGTACGTAACTGGATAGTGGGTAAATCCAAAACAGCCTTTCACTAACGATAGGTAGTTTGGTAGCATGGGATAGAGAAGCTAATATCATATATATCATTATACTTAGTGTGGCATGAGATCTAAATAAGAAGAACTGGAAAGGAGTGGAGATGTACACCAGAATGAATGGCTTACCCTGCTTTGTAATCGGGCGATATAAATATCTCTGTTGATACAGTTCAAGTGTCTTAGCATAAGAACAAACAGCAAATGCTTTTAAATTTACTATAATAAGGCAACTGAACTCCAGGTGAAATGCCTTTACCAAGCACAAAGGTAACACAATATGTAATCCTCAAACTTGGTAAGCAGACTTACTTTAGAAATAGACCGTTGGCCTGGCGACAGGTGAGGCGATTGGCGATTGCCTCGGCGATCACCAGATCCCGTCGCCGGAGACCATTACTACCGTAAGAGAGGAGGGTGTTTCGCCGGAGAGTCAGCTGGGGGGCCGTTTCTGGGTGCTCCAGACGTCGGACGATGAGGACGACGGACAGGAGGAGGTGTCACCGATACTGGATTGGGCTTCCATGCGCTATGGATGCCACACTCCATCTTCGGCGAGTGGGAGAGATCTTGCTGAGAGCCCGACGGCGCTGGCGAGTCGGGCACTCAAAAGATTGCAGCGGCAACATGCTCAGAGGTTGGCGGCGACGGCGGCGATTGAGCTCGACGAAGGTATGATTTCTCCAACTTCTCGGCCGTTGGGCAAATCAACATCAAAAATCAAACCTAGGCCGGTTCTTGAGCCTACTGTGTTCCGAGATGAAAGTATACACGGTTGGAGTGTCGTTCACCGGCGGCGTTGGCTGCCGGAGCTCGGCAAGAAACAATCCGATCCGAAGAAACAACACATTTCAAAATCGGCATGTTCGGGCCAGAAAAAGTTGTGGGCCGATGACAATGCACATGGGGTTCGTGGGGGCCCACTGTCAATTGTCAATCGTGCCTTACAGGCCGCCAAAAATCGCAACCGCAGTGAATCACGGTATCAGCGGGTTGAGGTGGGGGGAATCGTCGCTGGACATTCTTTTCACAAAGTTTTAGGGTTCACGTGGAAGCGTCTTGAGGCTGGGGCGCCGGCGGCGCTGCGGCGGCTTGTACCTCCCACGATGAACGGAGATGATGGCCAAAACTTCAACCCTGGTCGTGGTAATTTCAATCACGGGCGGGGCGGGTTTCAGCCGCGTGGTGGATACGGAGCTGCGGGGCGCGGAGCTTATGGTGCGCGAGGTCGTCAAGGGCTGCGCGGTCGGGGCGGACAAGGTGCAGGACCGGGGCATGGTTTTGCTGGAGGCCGTGCCGGTCAGGCTGCCGGGAATTCCTTCGGCCGTAACTTTTTCGCCGCGGAGATGCAGGTGGTGCGGCTGGTTCCGCCGGTGGTCAAGGTTTTCATGATGAAAATTGGGGTGTTGGCCCCAGTAACTATCAGAGGGGACCTAGGTACGACTACGGTGCAAACCAGCGTTGGAGCAACAACTATAATGGTGGTCGTGGGGGCTACCAGAACCGCTTCGGCGCTACCTCGCATGGAGGAGTGGCACGAGGAGGTATTGACGCTGAATTGCTCAAACAGACGGTGCATGAGGTGGTAGCAGCAGTAACAGCGGCGCAGAAGATGCCAGTGGCTAATGAGGGGGCACAGGTTAACGCTACTAATTTGGCTGAGGCTGGGGCTGCGGCCCGAGATGCGGTGGTGTCGGTTGCGATACCTACTGTAGGGCAACAGCAAGGTGTGGTTGCTCAGCAGGCGGGGACTGATCCTCAGATCACAACAGCAAAGGGGAAGGAGGATGAGGGGCCGGGTCCTTCAAAGAAGAAGAAAGAAGAGAAGAATGGATGTTTCAGGTGTAAGCAACCAGGTCACCACATTGATGATTGCCCTATACCTTTTTGTGATTTATGTGAGTCTGTTAACCATACAACTTCTGCTTGTCATCTATTACATGCCCCTAAGCCCACTGCGATACTTCATGGTTATGCCAATGAAGGTCTTATGTTTTTTGAGTTGTCTTGTGGGGTTTTTAAAGCCAAAATGGAAAATCCTAGATTAGCTAAGGTTACTGTTGATGGTGATGCCATGACTATTCCCGAGATTATTGAACAGATGAAGAAAATTGTTCCTCATGAGAAGTTTAATTGGGAGGTTTTTCATTTCAAAGACAATATTTATAGAGTCAAGTTACCTAGCAAGTTGGAAGTTCAGAGGTTGAAGAACTTTGGTACCTACATTTGCACAGACAGAGAATCTTGTCTATCTTTTGATCTTTGGTCAGCTTTAGAGGATCCCCTTTATATGTTGCCAGAGGTCTGGGTCAGAGTCTCAGGGTTGCCTTTTGATGTGATTGCGGATTACTTGACTTTATGGGGGGTAGGTACTTTGTTTGGGAAAACCTTGGATGTGGATATGGCATACACTCGCAAAAACAAAATATTGAGAATCAAAATTGGATGCTTGGATAGTAGGCTTATTCCTGCTGATACTGATATGTTCATTAGGAGTGGTTTTTTCAAGCTAAAATTTGAGGTCGAGAATGCTCAGGGGTCTCAAGAGGAGACTATGGTAGAAGCTAGCAATGACAATGATGGTAATGATGATGCTAAAGATGATGATGGAAAGAATGGTGATGATAATGCTATGGACATGGATCCTCAGAAAAATGAGGCGGGTGATACATCGAGTGCCAAGGGGATTGGTGGGTCAAATGGGACTAATGAAGGTGAAGGGATGCAAGAACAAATTGAGTATTTTGATGCAATTCAAATTGGTTCAATGAGTGTGCAACTTTCTCCTAAAGGTAGTCCTTCTTTTGATTCAGATCTGAGCAACTTATTTTCCCCATTTAATTCTCTATGTAATATTGAAAATCTGAACAAAATTGGCAAAGTTTGTACTGGTTTTAATACAGTTTTGGTGCCTGGAGGATCTGTATTGGGATTGACCCCAGAGAGGTCTCGGGATCAGTGTGCAGAGGCTGTCTTGCATGGCTGCAGCTCTGCGCCTGTAAGCCTGACGGAGCAGCGTGGGCAGGGCCGTGCTGGCCAGTCGGTGCACGCCACGTCGGGAGGTGTTGCTGGTGGAACCAGCAGCTGCACAGCGCAGCGGGATCGATTCCCGTCTGGCCAACCAGCTTCCGACGCGTGGGCGAATGGTGAGGGGGAGAGAGCATCATGTGGACTGCCGCAGCTGTCTCCCTGTGCCTCGATCGGCCACTCGCGGGTTGAGGCCAGATCTTCTGTGGCTGGCGGCATCGCGCGGACCGTTCCCGAGCAGATTTTCTCGCCGCAGAGGATCCGACAGAGCTGTTCGGAGGGACCCAGTCTGACTGCACAGAGTCCAGGTACTCATGATCTCATGATTGCAACAGATTGGCAATCATTGGAGAGTCCTGGGGGATTTTCTGTGGGTGCCCCTGCTGTAGCTAATGGTATGGGCCTTTCTTCATACTTTTTCAAATCTGGTTATGATGATGCTTTGGAGCATGCTAAATTAGATTCCGAGTTTAATGTATCTAATGATACAAATACATGTGATACAGGTTTCCCGAAGAATATCAAGGAGGGTGTGGTGAATAATGTGATGAGGAACGTAACAATGGATCATGGGGTAGGTCTTACGGAATCGATGGGGATTGCCTCATCTCCGAAGCCTAATGGTGAGTCTTTTTTAATTCCAGCTCCCTCTTGTTCGCTGACTTTAATAGAAAATGACACTATGTCACACTTTCCTTCGATAGAGGAAGTTATTGCTTTTGGGGGTATTCCTAAGCCTTCGGCTGAGCTGAGGTCAAGTTCTAGGTTGGGTGGCCAATCTAATGCGGATATACCTCTAATGGAAAAGGCTATGAAGAATGCGCAACTACAGGATGATTCTCTCAAGACAAGTAAGTATACAATCCCCAAATACTCCATTGTTAATATTCCGGATGTTGATATTGCTAAGAGAGCTAATAAGTTAGGGGTGTCATTAGGATCTTCTCAATCAGAGATTAACCAGTCCATTAGAGGGATTAAAATGGTGGAAGAGGAGAGAATTTTAACTATTTTGAAGAAAAATGAGAGTGAAATTGAGAACAGAGAGGAAGGGCTGGAGACTCTTGTATTGTCAAAAGTCTCCACCTTGTGTGAGGATTTATGTGAGGATGATGATATACCATTGGATTTTGATGATCAATTGGAACATCTCAAACTAGTGGTCAAGGCAAAGAAAAATAGACAGAGGAAAGTTTATCATACAGGTAATATTCGAAAAAGTACTAGGAAAAGAATTAAAAAACAATTCTTATGATGCAGAATATAAAAGGAATTAATTGGAATCCAGGGGGTTTTGGTGATACTGCTAAGCATCTGTTTGTGAAAGAAGCAATTAGAGAGCATAAATTAGACTTCATAGCCTTATTGGAGACTGGAAGATCCAATTTCTCTATTCCTTTTTTGAATCAATTAGCTGCGGGGTATAACTTCTCCTGGTTTTGCTTGCCACCACATGGTCGTTCAGGGGGTATTCTAGTGGGAATAAACTCTGATACTCTACAAGTTTTAAAAGTAAGCACATGAGATTTATGTGTTAAGATGCATATTAAATGTAAGAGAGATGGTTTTGAATGGGTTCTGGTGCCGGTTTATGGGGCTGCCCAAGACATGCACAAAGCAGAATTTCTGTCGGAATTGGTGCGAACCTGTGAATCTGAAACATTACCTATGTTGGTAGGGGGTGATTTCAATATTATACACACTAGGGAGGAGAAAAATAATGCTAATTTCTAAGCGCGTTGGCCCTTTGTTTTTAATGATATTATTGAGCATTTGAATCTAAGGGAAATTGCTCTAACAGGAAGACAATATACGTGGGCAAGTAGGCGAGAAGAGCCTACTTATGAGAAGCTAAATAGAGTACTAGTATCAATATCGTGGGAACAGAAATTTCCATTGGTAACGGTTAGAGCCTTAACTAGAGCTGATTCTGATCATACTCCAATACTTATTGATTCTGGGGTGAAAGCACACCTGGGAAATCAAGCAAATTCTCTTTTGAGCTACATTGGTTGCGACAAGTGGGTTTTTTGACATGATAGTAAAGGAGTGGAATTCAGTTATAGCTGGAGCTAGCCCAATGGAGATTTGGTTAAATAAATTAAGACACTTAAGAAGATTCCTCAAGGGGTGGGCAAAAAATCAAAGTGGAAAGTATAAGAAAGAAAAAGAGAGACTTTTAAATATCATTGAGAGGCTTGACTTGAAAGCAGAAACAACTTTGTTGAATACAAATGAAAGGGAGGAATTCAAAAAGGCCAATGATTTTTTGAATAAATTAAGAAGAGAAGAGGAGTCTAAATGGGCCCAAAGGGCGAAAGTTAAGCATATCCAAGAAGGGGGGAATAATACAAGATATTTCCATCTAATAGCAAATGGCAAACACCGAAAAAAGAAAATCTTCCAGCTAGAACAACAGGAGGGAACTATTGTTGGGGAAGATAATTTGAAGGTGTATATTACTGAATTTTACAAGAAATTGTTTGGTGCACCGGCATAAACCAATATTTCTCTTATTGAAAATGAATTTCAGGATATTACACAGATTTCACCATTGGAAAATGAGATCTTGACAGCACCTTTTACTGAAAAGGAGGTGTTCGAGGCAGTTTCTCAAATGGAGTTGAATAAAGCTCCTGGACCAGATGGTTTTCCAGCTGAGTTTTACCAAAAAATTTGGAGAGTAATTAAAAAGGATTTGATGACCTTGTTTTCCCAGTTTAGTAATGGGGATTTGCCCCTATACAAACTGAATTTTGGTGTTATTACTTTATTACCATAAAAGGAGAATGATGTTCAAATTCAACAATACAGACCTATATGTTTACTAAATGTTTGTTTCAAAATTTTCACTAAAGTTGGCACAAATCGTATCTCGGGGATTGCCCCAAGAGTTATCAAACCAACTGATGCGCGTATAATTGACACGTTCGTTGGGAACCCCAAGAGGAAGGTGCGATGCGCACAGCAGTAAGTTTTCCCTCAGTAAGAAACCAAGGTTTAATCGAACCAGTAGGAGTCAAGAAGCACGTTGAAGGTTGATGGCGGCGGGATGTAGTGCGGCGCAACACCAGAGATTCCGGCGCCAACGTGGAACCTGCACAACACAACCAAAGTACTTTGCCCCAACGAAACAGTGAGGTTGTCAATCTCACCGGCTTGCTGTAACAAAGGATTAACCGTATTGTGTGGAAGATGATTGTTTGCAAGAAAACAGTAAAACAAGTATTGCAGTAAATTGTATGCGATGTAAAGAATAGGACCGGGGTCCACAGTTCACTAGAGGTGTCTCTCCCATAAGATAAAAGCATGTTGGGTGAACAAATTACAGTCGGGCAATTGACAAATAGAGAGGGCATAACAATGCACATACATGACATGATAAATATAGTGAGATTTAATTGGGCATTACGACAAAGTACATAGACCGCTATCCAGCATGCATCTATGCCTAAAAAGTCCACCTTCAGGTTATCATCCGAACCCCTTCCAGTATTAAGTTGCAAAACAACAGACAATTGCATTAAGTATGGTGCGTAATGTAATCAATAACTACATCCTTAGACATAGCATCAATGTTTTATCCCTAGTGGCAACAGCACATCCACAACCTTAGAACTTTCTGTCACTGTCCCAGATTCAATGGAGGCATGAACCCACTATCGAGCATAAATACTCCCTCTTGGAGTTAAGAGCAAAAACTTGGCCAGAGCCTCTACTAATAACGGAGAGCATGCAAGATCATAAACAACACATAGGTAATAACTTGATAATTAACATGACATAGTATTCTCTATCCATCGGATCCCGACAAACACAACATATAGTATTACAGATAGATGATCTTGATCATGTTAGGCAGCTCACAAGATCCGACAATGAAGCACATGAGGAGAAGACAACCATCTAGCTACTGCTATGGACCCATAGTCCAGGGGTGAACTACTCACTCATCACTCCGGAGGCGACCATGGCGGTGAAGAGTCCTCCGGGAGATGAATCCCCTCTCCGGCAGGGTGCCGGAGGAGATCTCCAGAATCCCCCGAGATGGGATTGGCGGCGGCGGCGTCTCGATGGGTTTTCCGTATCGTGGCTCTCGGTACTGGGGGTTTCGCGACGGAGGCTATTTGTAGGCGGAAGGGCAGGTAAAGAGGCGGCACGAGGGGCCCACACCATAGGTCGGCGGGGCCAGGGCCTGGGCCGCGCCGCCCTGGTGTCTGGCCACCTCGTGGCCCCACTTCGACTCTCCTTCGGTCTTCTGGAAGCTTCGTGGCCAAATAGGACCCTGGGCGTTGATTTCGTCCAATTCCGAGAATATTTTGTTACTAGGATTTCTGAAACCAAAAATAGCAGAAAACAGCAACTGGCTCTTCGGCATCTTGTTAATAGGTTAGTTCCAGAAAATGCACGAATATGACATAAAGTGTGCATAAAACATGTAGATATCATCAATAATGTGGCATGGAACATAAGAAATTATCGATACGTCGGAGACGTATCAGCATCCCCAAGCTTAGTTATGCTCGTCCCGAGCAGGTAAAACGATAACAAAGATAATTTCTGAAGTGACATGCCATCATAACCTTGATCATACTATTTGTAAACATATGTAATGAATGCAGCGATCAAAACAATGGTAATGACATGAGTAAACAAGTGAATCATAAAGCAAAGACTTTTCATGAATAGTACTTCAAGACAAGCATCAATAAGTCTTGCATAAGAGTTAACTCATAAAGCAATAAATCAAAGTAAAGGTATTGAAGCAACACAAAGGAAGATTAAGTTTCAGCGGTTGCTTTCAACTTGTAACATGTATATCTCATGGATAATTGTCAACATAGAGTAATATAACAAATGCAATATGCAAGTATGTAGGAATCAATGCACAGTTCACACAAGTGTTTGCTTCTTGAGGTGGAGAGAAATAGGTGAACTGACTCAACATAAAAGTAAAAAAGAATGGTCCTTCAAAGAGGAAAGCATCGATTGCTATATTTCTGCTAGAGCTTTTATTTTGAAAACATGAAACAATTTTGTCAACGGTAGTAATAAAGCATATGAGTTATGTAAATTATATCTTACAAGTTGCAAGCCTCATGCATAGTATACTAATAGTACCCGCACCTTGTCCTAATTAGCTTGGACTACCAGATCATCGCAATACACATGTTTTAACCAAGTGTCACAATGGGGTACCTCCATGCCGCCTGTACAAAGGTCTAAGGAGAAAGCTCGCATTTTGGATTTCTCGCTTTTGATTATTCTCAACTTAGACATCCATACCGGGACAACATGGACAACAGATAATGGACTCCTCTTTAATGCATAAGCATGTGGCAACAATTAGTGTTCTCATATGAGATTGAGGATATATGTCCAAAACTGAAACTTCCACCATGAATCATGGCTTTAGTTAGCGTCCCAATGTTCTTCTCTAACAGTATGCATGCTCCAACCATTAAGGTGGTAGATCTCTCTTACTTCAGACAAGACGGACATGCATAGCAACTCACATGATATTCAACAAAGAATAGTTGATGGCGTCCCCAGAAACATGGTTATCGCACAACAAGCAACTTAATAAGAGATAAAGTGCATAAGTACATATTCAATACCACAATAGTTTTTAAGCTATTTGTCCCATGAGCTATATATTGTAAAGGCAAATGATGGAATTTTAAAGGTAGCACTCAAGCAATTTACTTTGGAATGGCGGAGAAATACCATGTAGTAGGTAGGTATGGTGGACACAAATGGCATAGTGGTTGGCTCAAGGATTTTGGATGCATGAGAAGTATTCCCTCTCGATACAAGGTTTAGGCTAGCAAGGTTATTTGAAACAAACACAAGGATGAATGGTGCAGCAAAACTCACATAAAAGACATATTGTAAACATTATAAGACTCTACACCGTCTTCCTTGTTGTTCAAAACTCAATACTAGATATTATCTAGACTTTAGAGAGACCAAATATGCAAACCAAATTAGCAAGATCTAGGTGTTTCTTCATTAATGGGTGCAAAGTATATGATGCAAGAGCTTAAACATGAGCACAACAATTGCCAAGTATCAAATTATTCAAGACATTTTAGAATTACTACATGTAGCATTTTCCAATTCCAACCATATAACAATTTAACGAAGAAGATTCAACCTTCGCCATGAATACTATGAGTAAAGCCTAAGGACATATTTGTCCATATGCAACAGCGGAGCGTGTCTCTCTCCCATACAGTGAATGCTAGGATCCATTTATTCAAACAAAAACAAAAAACAAAAACAAACCGATGCTCCAAGCAAAGCACATAAGATGTGATGGAATAAAAATATAGTTTCAGGGGAGAAACCTGATAATGTTGTCGATGAAGAAGGGGATGCCTTGGGCATCCCCAAGCTTAGACGCTTGAGTCTTCTTAAAATATGCAGGGGTGAACCACCGGGGCATCCCCAAGCTTAGAGCTTTCACTCTCCTTGATCATATTGCATCATACTCCTCTCTTGATCCTTGAAAACTTCCTCCACACCAAACTCGAAACAACTCATTAGAGGGTTAGTGCACAATAAAAATTAACATGTTCAGAGGTGACACAATCATTCTTAACACTTCTGGACATTGCATAAAGCTACTGGACATTAATGGATCAAAGAAATTCATCCAACATAGCAAAAGAGGCAATGCGAAATAAAAGGCAGAATCTGTCAAAACAGAACAGTCCGTAAAGATGGATTTTATTGGGGCACCATACTTGCTCAAATGAAAATTCCTAAATTAAATGAAAGTTGCGTACATATCTGAGGATCACTCACGTATATTGGCATAATTTCCTGAGTTACCTACAGAGAATTAGGCCCAGATTCGTGACAGCAAAGAAATCTGTTTCTGCGCAGTAATCCAAATCTAGTATTCACTTTACTATCAAAGACTTTACTTGGCACAACAAAACATAAAACTAAGATAAGGAGAGGTTGCTACAGTAGTAAAAAACTTCCAAGACTCAAATATAAAACAAAAATACTGTAGTAAAAACATGGGTTGTCTCCCATAAGCGCTTTTCTTTAATGCCTTTCAGCTAGGCGCAGAAAGTGTAAATCAAGTAACATCAAGAGACGAAGCATCAACATCATAATTTGTTCTAATAATAGAATCATAAGGTAACTTCATTCTCTTTCTAGGGAAGTGTTCCATACCTTTCTTGAGAGGAAATTGATACTTAATATTACCTTCCTTCATATCAATAGTAGCACCAACGGTTCGAAGAAAAGGTCTTCCCAATATAATGGGGCAAGATGCATTGCATTCAATATCCAAGACAACAAAATCAACGGGGACAAGGTTATTGTTAACCATAATATGAACATTATCAACTCTCCCCAAAGGTTTCTTTTTAGCATTATCAGCGAGATTAACATCCAAATAACAATTTTTCAATGGTGGCAAGTCAAGCATATCATAGACTTTCTTAGGCATAACAGAAATACTTGCACCAAGATCACATAAAGCATTACAATCAAAATCATTGACCCTCATTTTAATGATGGGCTCCCAACCATCTTCTAGCTTTCTAGGAATAGAAGTTTCAAGTTTTAGTTTCTCTTCTCTAGCTTTTATGAGAGCATTTGTAATATGTTTTGTGAAAGCCAAGTTTACAGCGCTAGCATTGGGACTCTTAGCAAGTTTTTGTAAGAACTTTATAACTTCAGAGATGTGGCAATCATCAAAATCTAAATCATTATGAGCTACAGCAATGGGATCATCATCCCCAAGGTTGGAAAAAATTTCAGCGGTTTATCACAGGCAGTTTCAGCAGTTTTAGCAATTTCAGGTAATTTTGCGCGCTTTGCACTAGGAGTAGAAACATTACCAACACCAATTATTTTACCATTGATAGTAGGAGGTGCAGCAACATGTGAGGAATCAACATTACTTGTGGTGGTAATAGTCCAAACTTTAGTTACATTTTTCTCTTTAGCTAGTTTTTCATTTTCTTCTCTATCCCACCTAGCTCGCAGTTCAGCCTTTAATCTTATATTCTCATTAATTCTAACTTGGATGGCATTTGCTGTAGTAACAATTTTATTTTCAATATCCCTATTAGGCATAACTTTCGATTTCAAAAGATCAACATTAGAGGCAAGACTATCAACCTTAGAAGCGAGAATATCAATTTTATTGAATTTTTCCTCAACAGATTTGTTAAAGGCAGTTTGTGTACTAATAAATTCTTTAAGCATAGCTTCAAGTCCAGGGGGTGTGTTCCTAATATTATTGTAAGAATTCCCATAAGAATTAGCATAACCGTTACCATTATTATAAGGATATGGCCTATAGTTATTACTAGAATTGTTCCGATAAGCATTGTTGTTGAAATTATTATTTTTAATGAAGTTTACATCAACATGTTCTTCTTGGGCAACCAATGAAGCTAACGGAACATTATTAGGATCAACATTAGTCCTATCATTCACAAGCATAGACATAATAGCATCAATCTTATCATTCAAGGAAGAGGATTCTTCAACAGAATTTACCTTCTTACCTTGTGGAGCTCTTTCCGTGTGCCATTCAGAGTAATTAATCATCATATTATCAAGGAGCTTTGTTGCTTCACCAAGAGTGATGGACATAAAGGTACCTCCAGCAGCTGAATCCAATAAATTCCGCGAAGAAAAATTTAGTCCTGCATAGAAGGTTTGGATGATCATCCAAGTAGTCAGTCCATGTGTTGGGCAATTTTTAACCAAAGATTTCATTCTTTCCCAAGCTTGAGCAACATGTTCATTATCCAATTGTTTAAAATTCATTATGCTACTTCTCAAAGATATAATTTTAGCAGGGGGATAATATCTACCAATAAAAGCAACCTTGCATTTAGTCCAGGAATCAATACTATTCTTAGGCAGAGATAGCAACCAATCTTTAGCTCTTCCTCTTAATGAGAAAGGAAACAATTTTAATTTAATAATGTCACCATCTACATCCTTATACTTTTGCATTTCACACAATTCAACAAAGTTATTGAGATGGGCAGCAGCATCATCAGAACTAACACCAGAAAATTGCTCTCGCATAACAAGATTCAGTAAAGCAGGTTTAATTTCAAAGAATTCTGCTGTAGTAGCAGGTGGAGCAATAGGTGTGCATAGGAAACCATTATTATTTGTGGTTGTGAAGTCACACAACTTAGTATTTTCAGGGGTGGCCATTTTAGCAGTAGTAAATAAAGCAAACTAGATAAAATAAATGCAAGTAAACTAATTTTTTTGTGTTTTTGATATAGAGTGCAAGACAGTAAATAAAGTAAAGCTAGCAACTAATTTTTTTGTGTTTTGATATAATGCAGCAAACAAAGTAGTAAATAAAATAAAGCAAGACAAAAACAAAGTAAAGAGATTGGATTGTGGAGACTCCCCTTGCAGCGTGTCTTGATCTCCCCGGCAACGGCGCCAGAAAACAGTCTTGATGCGCGTATAATTGACACGTTCGTTGGGAACCCCAAGAGGAAGGTGCGATGCGCACAGCAGTAAGTTTTCCCTCAGTAAGAAACCAAGGTTTAATCGAACCAGTAGGAGTCAAGAAGCACGTTGAAGGTTGATGGCGGCGGGATGTAGTGCGGCGCAACACCAGAGATTCCGGCGCCAACGTGGAATCTGCACAACACAACCAAAGTACTTTGCCCCAACGAAACAGTGAGGTTGTCAATCTCACCGGCTTGCTGTAACAAAGGATTAACCGTATTGTGTGGAAGATGATTGTTTGCAAGAAAACAGTAAAACAAGTATTGCAGTAAATTGTATGCGATGTAAAGAATAGGACCGGGGTCCACAGTTCACTAGAGGTGTCTCTCCCATAAGATAAAAGCATGTTGGGTGAACAAATTACAGTTGGGCAATTGACAAATAGAGAGGGCATAACAATGCACATACATGACATGATAAATATAGTGAGATTTAATTGGGCATTACGACAAAGTACATAGACCGCTATCCAGCATGCATCTATGCCTAAAAAGTCCACCTTCAGGTTATCATCCGAACCCCTTCCAGTATTAAGTTGCAAAACAACAGACAATTGCATTAAGTATGGTGCGTAATGTAATCAATAACTACATCCTTAGACATAGCATCAATGTTTTATCCCTAGTGGCAACAGCACATCCACAACCTTAGAACTTTCAACATCCTGCATTCAATGGAGGCATGAACCCACTATCGAGCATAAATACTCCCTCTTGGAGTTAAGAGCAAAAACTTGGCCAGAGCCTCTACTAATAACGGAGAGCATGCAAGATCATAAACAACACATAGGTAATAACTTGATAATTAACATGACATAGTATTCTCTATCCATCGGATCCCGACAAACACAACATATAGTATTACAGATAGATGATCTTGATCATGTTAGGCAGCTCACAAGATCCGACAATGAAGCACATGAGGAGAAGACAACCATCTAGCTACTGCTATGGACCCATAGTCCAGGGGTGAACTACTCACTCATCACTCCGGAGGCGACCATGGCGGTGAAGAGTCCTCCGGGAGATGAATCCCCTCTCCGGCAGGGTGCCGGAGGAGATCTCCAGAATCCCCCGAGATGGGATTGGCGGCGGCGGCGTCTCAGTAAGGTTTTCCGTATCGTGGCTCTCGATGCTGGGGTTTCGCGACGGAGGCTATTTGTAGGCGGAAGGGCAGGTAAAGAGGCGGCACGAGGGGCCCACACCATAGGTCGGCGCGGCCAGGGCCTGGGCCGCGCCGCCCTGGTGTCTGGCCACCTCGTGGCCCCACTTCGACTCTCCTTCGGTCTTCTGGAAGCTTCGTGGCAAAATAGGACCCTGGGCGTTGATTTCGTCCAATTCCGAGAATATTTTGTTACTAGGATTTCTGAAACCAAAAACAGCATAAAAGAGCAACTGGCTCTTCGGCATCTTGTTAATAGGGTAGTTCCAGAAAATGCACGAATATGACATAAAGTGTGCATAAAACATGTAGATATCATCAATAATGTGGCATGGAACATAAGAAATTATCGATACGTCGGAGACGTATCACCAATCCAATCGGCTTTTATGCCTGGTAGAAACATTTTGGAAGGGGTAGTTATACTCCATGAAACGATTCATGAGTTACATACTAAAAAATTGGATGGAGTATTATTTAAAATTGACTTTGAAAAAGCCTATGATAAGGTTAAATGGCCTTTTCTGCAACAAACTCTGAGGATGAAGGGTTTTGATCCAGAATGGGGAAGAGCAGTGCAACAGTTTGTCCAGGGGGTAGTGTTGGTGTCAAGGTAAATGATGATATTGGTCATTATTTTCAGACAAAGAAAGGTCTAAGGCAAGGGGACCCTTTATCCCCAATGCTTTTTAATATTGTAGTGGATATGCTTGCCATCTTAATTGAAAGAGCAAAAGAGGATGGTCAAGTTGGGGGGTTAATTCCACATTTAGTTGAGGGAGGACTCTCTATATTACAATATGCTGATGACACTATCCTTTTCCTGGAACATGATCTTGATAAAGCGGTTAATATGAAATTAATCTTATGTATCTTCTAAGAGTTATCAGGACTTAAGATTAATTTTCACAAGAGTGAGATTTTTTTTGTTTTGGAAAGGCAAAGGAGGAAGAGGCTCAGTATAGACATATCTTTGGATGTGATGCTGGACAACTCGCCTTTAGATACTTAGGTATTCCAATCCACTACAAAAAAACTCAAGAACTCGGATTGGTATCCGGTTGAAACACGGTTTGAGAGTAAATTAGGATGCTGGAAAGGGAAGTTACTATCCTATGGTGATAGGTTAGTTCTTATTAATTCAGTATTAACTAGCTTACCGATGTTTATGTTGTCTTTCCTACGAATACCTGTTGGGGTGAGGAAACGTTTGGACTTCTATAGATCCAGATTCTTTTGGCAGTCCGACGAAAACAAAAAAAGGTACCGCCTTACAAAATGGAATATTGTGTGCCGACCAAAAGACCAGGGGGGTCTAGGTATCGAGGTACTCGAAATCAAGAACAGATGCTTATTGAGCAAATGGCTCTTTAAACTTCTTAACGAAGATGGGGTGTGGCAAGAATTGCTTCATAATAAATACCTAGCACATAAGACGTTATCACAGGTAGAAGCCAAGCCTACTGATTCTCCTTTTTGGAAAGGATTGATGGAGGTAAAACATGAGTTTTTTTCAAGGGGTTCTTTCAAAGTGGGTAATGGTATGGCCATCCGCTTCTGGGAAGATACTTGGTTGGGAACTACTCCCTTGGCTCAACAATATCCTACATTATATAACATTGTCCATCATAAAAATGTTACTGTTGCACAAGTGCTTGCTCAACCACCGTTGAATATTACGTTTCGAAGATTATTGAATGGCAGTAAATGGAATTCATGGCTACAATTATGTCGGAAACTCATGATGGTTACTTTGAATGACGAGGATGATCGTTTTACTTGGACTTTGACTTCTAACAAAGTGTTTACTGTCAAGTCCATGTACGAGGATCTCATGTGTGACCATACACCTTTTTTGCGAAAATATTTATGGAAGGTTAAAATACCACTTAAGATTAAGATTTTCATGTGGTTCATGAGTAATAAAGTTTTGTTAACTAAAGATAATTTAGCTAAACGTCATTGGAATGGGTGTACAAAATGTGTTTTCTGTGGGGAACAGGAGACTATTCAACATCTTTTTATTGAATGTCCGTTAGCTAAACTCTTATGGCGCACAGTTAATTTCACTTATGATCTTCCACCTCCCACCAATATCACCAATATGTTTGGTAATTGGTTAAATGGAGTAGATAGACAATCTAAGGCTTTTATCCGAATTGGGGTTTCTGCTTTATGTTGGTCTATTTGGAGGGTTAGAAATGATATAATTTTTAACAAAAAAAGCCTCTTTTCACTTTTTGCAGGTTATTCACATGGTCTCTCATTGGGTCCAGCTTTGGACTCTACTGTCCCCGGAAGGATTGCGGGATACCATGGCTTCTGGATGCACACGGCTCCTGATGGTCACTCAGGATATCTTGTGCCAGGCTGGTTGGCGGCATACTAGAAGGCTATGTTGAGTTGTAGTCGTAGTATGTCCTTTTTTCGATGGTTGATTCTTGTATCAATTGTCGGTCATGCGTGAGTTGTAAACAATACTTTTTAGAACCTTTTCTTAATAAATGGCCGTGTGCATCGTCATGATGCAGAAGCCGGGGTATACCCCCATTTCGAAAAAAAATGTACTATCGGCCATACATTTCATTGTTAAGAAAACACAAAGATACAATTAAGCGATCTATTCATTATGCAATTGATGAACTAACATAACGAAGATCAAATCAAGAATGCTGATTACAGTGATACTCAGTTTATATATAAGACCTTTATTTAAAGAAAAATATTTTGAACCTTGTAGCCATCAGGTAGTCGAAGTGCAGCTCGGACATTGTATTTAACCATCTAATACCACACATCAAAATGTTTATGAGAAGCTAAAATTTAAACAATTTTCCTTGGCCTGGTTACCAGACACCAAACCATGCCCAATAACCTGCTGAGGAGAAATACATTTGGAATCCCAGGAAGAATAGAAGTGTAATTCTCGGTTCTGATGGAACCAAAAAAAAAACATATACATGTTCTGCAATCTTACTAAAGGGCATCAATAACGGTAGTCAGAGCTTTCCTTTCTGCCATCCAAAAGACCATAAATTTGTCAAGTTCGCACCTTAATAGGTAGAAGACATGTAACAGAAGGAATAGATCTTTTAGAAAAATATGGATCAGATGGTTACCTACCAAGCATAGCGGGAAAAATTGCATACATAATTTGTAGCTTAGTACATCTGGAATGATGCTTGGATGCAATACTTCACTTATGCATAGGCACACAAAAAATTCAGAAAATAACACTAATTAATATACATACAACAGCGACACAACATTAGTGGCTTATAGTTTTTAAAAGCACATATCTTACTGACAGGGTATCATTCCACTACAGATTAATGTCCTAAAAGTTTTACAGTTAGTGGATCAGATATGAAATACATAGTGCTCAGATATCAATTCTTTTTTTTATATATAAATGAACATGAGAACTTCATGCATATATAAATTACATAGGTCATTTAAGCAAACTGAACTTCCCAGCTAACCTATAGATCCAAATAGTTTTTTTTTCATCAGTCATCGTTTCGTTCTCCAATTACTTCCAAGCAGACCAATTTTCTAATGCGACTAACAATCCTAACTATTGCAACATAATCATGGCTCTAATGCCTCAAACCAAATCCCAAATCAATAAGCTAACATCTGTTTTGTATTCTTTTCATCTAACATAATTAATATGTCTCTAGTTTGTTATCATTTTTAAGCGAAACCTGAATATGTCAAATCGGATAGAAACAATTACTTAGTTGGCAATATATCGGAAGAAAAATTACATATCTATGTAATCAGGACGTACACTGGCCAAAAATGGAAGATCTTAATCGACATAGTTAAGCTTAAAATTAAGGGCAGCGCTCAGCGTCGGTCGGCCGACGTGGCCTGCTGAAATCGGTTGCTGTCCCGGCCGTTGGATCGCGATCCGGCGGCCACAAACAGCCACGCCAATGTTTGCATTTACCCCCTCAGGTTTTCTGAAAATCAACCCGCAGTCCAGGGCCAGTCCATTTACAACAAAAAAAACATGTGTTTGTAGCAATGCAAAAGTGGTTAACAACATTTTATTTATTACAGATTAGTTGACAACAAAAATCAAAAACTATATTTACAAAAATGACAAACAATTAGAACAAAATAACCAATATGTTTACAACAACAAACTAGGAGCAAAAAACAATTTTTTGGGGTGTTTACAAATAGTCAGGTTCCATGCCATAAATATCTTTACACCAAATTAGTAACATATTTACAACAATAATTAACAACAAAAAACAACATTTTTTACATTTGGATGTTTACAATAATACTTAGCTTTCATACCAGGTCAGTAACATATTTACAACAAATAATTAGCAAACAAACCACAAAATAATTTAGGTGTTTACAACAACAATCCACAACAAATTTACAACAAAAAAACTTCCCATAGCATAAAATATATTTACAACAAATCTCCAAAATATTAACAACAATAGTTAACAGTAAAACCAACAAAAAAATTATGTCTGCTGCCCCCAAATCTACTTGCCCATCTCCACCAATACCTCCCCCCGCCGGCAACAGCTGGATGGGGAGTAGACGGCGCACACGCCAGGAGGAGCAGCGGCGGCGCGCTCGTCGGGGGAGGAGCAACGGCGGCGCGCTCATCGGGGGAGGAGCAGCAGTGGCGCGCTCGCCGGGGGAGGAGCAGCAGCGGCGCACTCGCCGGGGGAGGAGCAGGAGGTGCTCTCGTCGGGGGAGGAGCAGCGGCGGCGCGCTCGTCGGGGGAGGAGCAGCGGCGGCGCGCTCGCCGGGGGAGAACGGCGGCGCATGGCCGTGCAGATCGGTGGGCGCCGGCGGAGGAGCCTTCCGGGCGTCCGTGTTTCCGGCGGTGGAGTCTGGGCATCCAGGCTGCCGGCGGCAAAGACCTCAGTTCGTCGGGCTCCTGGTGGCACTGAAAAATGCAGAGGAGATGAATGGGGAACGGGTGAAGGAAGAAGAGCACGTGGGTGGGCCCGTAGGTCGCGTGACGCGTGAAGCAACGACCGATCTTTTGCCATCCATCGGGCGACTGATCACAAGCATTTTCCTAAAATTAAGGTATAGTACTGAAATTAGTTTTAGCGGAGGTTTACTTTAAATGGCCAATTTCCAACTTAACTATATATGTATTGTAGTAAAACATTTTAGTGGTGAATGGTCATTGACAGATCATAAATATCAGAGAAAAATGTCCAATGAGAAGTCCTTGGTTCTGCTGATTTGTTTTGTTTTTGGCATACCTTGTCATAGAAAACATGTGTGTACTTTAAATCAACATCCGTGAGCAATTTGACCAGAAGTTCTGTCTTCTTGTTTGGTACACATGGTAATTGAACTGGAGAAAACTAAGATACGATAATCAATTGTTGGAGGCCATGGATTGGAGCCTCACGAGCCTAAGGGGAACATCTTCAGACTTATGTAATTGTGTATATTCGATTTGACAAACAGATATCTGCAAATGTTAATCAACAATTCAGCAGCAATCCCGCAGCGGCAGTGCAGGCACCACGATTCCAGACAACGACAAGCCAGCAACACATGAGCCGGGAAAACATGAGGACGGGAGGAGTGCAGGAATTTGCAACGTGGCACATACCTTGCAAGCTACGGGTGGTGGTGGTGGCGGCGAGGAACTCCAAGTCCTGGTGGCGGCGAGGGACTCTGCGGCGCTCTCGTGAGGAACCACATGCCATAGCCCACAGGTGTGATACAGTTGAGGGCACGTGCAGAGGCGATGGAAAGGATGTGCGATCTCGCCCCCCTTGCCCGACCTCATCCCCGACGACGGCCAGAGACCCCCGTGAAGGCCCAAGTCGTCGGCACCGAGAAGAGGCTTCATCTCTGCATCGATCCGGATCGCCATCACCACCTCACCGACGCGGTGTTGGACAACCATGCCACCTCGTGGATCCAACCCTCATGCTGCAGCGTGGCGCCGGTGGTCCTGGTGGTGGGAGAGGCTGGAAAGTTCCGGCAGTGGCAATATGTGGCGACCCATGGATAGAGAAGAAAAGGAGGCGGTGGCGATCCATGGATAAAGAAGAAGAGGAGGCGGCGGTCTGCCAAGGTTTTCTTCGTTTTGACCAGCGCACAAAGACTGAAAGAGCATCCCGAGAGGCGGTGCGTGCGAGTCGGTACAAGCAGTACGAAACGCTTCTCTCACGACACGAGGATCAACCCTGAGTGCTTAGAACTCTTAGAGCATCCCCACTCGTTGGCGCTCCCCACGCCCAAATCCGGCGAAATTTTCGTCCGGATTGGATGAAGATTTGGCGTGGGGAGCGCCGAAGTTCCAGCCGTCCCCCCGGCAGGAAACCCCCAACCTCGACCATTTGACATATTTCAAACAAATTCAACATAAAATTTAACAAGTTCGGCAAACAAGAGGACGAAAATTGCTGAAACAAATTCGGCGATAACAGTACAATGTTTAACAAGTGCTGAAACAAATGAAGCACACAAATTTCACAATTTTTCAAACAAATTAAGACAGACTAGTTGGCGTCGGCGTTGGCGTTGCCTCGGAGCCTCCATATGTGCTCCACCAGATCATCTTGCGGCCAGTGGTGCATTGTAGAGTCTCGAATCTCCTGGCGCATAGCAATGAAGGCGGCCCATGATGGAGGCACCTGGTGATTAGGCTGTGCAAGAGGACCCTCTCTCTCATATGGTGCTTCTTGCTCAGCCAGAGGAACCGGATGCTTTCGCTCATCTTCAATAATCATGTTGTGTAGGCACACACAACAGTTCATCACCTCCCACATCTGCAGTGACGAAAATCCAACCAAACCAGTGCAATCCGCCTTGCATCTGAAGTAGGGATCAAAGTGGCGGATGGCATACACAATTTGCAGAAATAGCTTTCTGCTCATCCTGAAACGACGCCGGAAAACAGTCTCACCGTGCAATGGATTGTCGGCGAAGTAGTCGGCGTACAACATGCAGTAGCCCTCCATTCGCTGTCTCGGCTTGCACTTCCGGCGACCTCGTGCCGACCCACCACGCCGACGAGGTGCCAGTCCGGCGTACATGCTTGCCAAGCAACCAAGGATCATCATGTGCTCGTCGTCTTGGGCGGCTGCTGCCATCTCTTCTTGCATAAGCTCGACGAACATCTGCTCCTCCTCTTCGTCCGAGTCCATGGCCGGCGAGGCAAATGGACGAACACCTGACGGGCGTGGTCGAGGCAACCCGAGCCGCGAGCGACGACGAGCAAGCAGGCCGGAAAACAGGCCGCCGGAAGAGCAGCCAGATAGGCCGTCGTCCAAACACGGCGGAATATAGGCAGGTGGGGAAGGAGTGGCGGCGCAATCTGGGCAACAAGCCGGCGGGGTGGTTCCGGCGGCGAGAGAGATACGAGGGGTGGGGGAGATTTTGAGCGACGTGGCGGTGGGGTTCGTGCGTCGAGTCACCGACAGATCGGGCCCTTCCCCGCTTTTCACTCGTCCGGAGTCCCCGAGCGCTCCCCGGGGGGCCGGGGGGGCGTGGGATCGCCGGATGAATTTAGGCCCAAATCCGGACGAAAACGAGGAACCGGGGGCGCGACTGGGCCGAATTACGCCGTCCGGATGGAAAAAACGCTCGCCGGGGGCCTCCTCGGGGGGACGAGTGGAGATGCTCTTACAACGTGTTTGTTTCGGGGGAGTTTGAGGAAGGGACTGGGAATTGGAGGTGTACTGTACCAGACTTAACAACCACTGATTGGTTAGGGGATATGGGAATTAATCACGGTAGGGGAAAGGGAGTTCAGACTGTAAACTCCCGCATATCTCTTCCTTGGGGTCCCCCAGGTAATTCATCTCGGGATTGGGAATTGGAGAAAAATAATTATTCGTTTTAGTTTTTCAGTCGCACGATAAGAGGTAACCGAAAAGGTTGTTTCTGATCTGGTTTATTCCCACGCCCAAAGCCACGAAGCAAACGATGGAAATTAGTTGTCTTCTAAACTACCGCAGGTAATTCCCATCTCCACGCCACTCAAGGGAATGGAAAGAAAAGTCAAATTCCCATGTGTAGTCCTCATGTAAACTCCCATCAACAAACTCCCATTCCTCAATTCAGGGTACAAGACTACAAGAGTGTTCCCTAGATTTGTGAGAGTTTCAAACCATCTTCAGAGTTTTCCTCAATTGTTTCTGTACACTACTAATCCGCTCGCGTCTGGCGCACTGCCGTGCGCGCCGCCGCGCGCATTCTCAAGTTTTACCGAATCACCTCGCCCACTACCCGCATTCCGCACTCACCTCTACGCCGCGCCGTGCTGCAGAAGCGGCGGCGCCGCGGGGGTCCCGGCCGCGCCGAGGGGCGACGACGCGAGGGGCGGCGCGCACGGGCTCTTCTGCCCCAACCTGGGCGGCCCGGCGCCGCCGCGCGGGGACAGGCTGACCTGCTCCAGCGACCGGAACTGCAGCTCCGGCGGGTAGTCTCGGACGCACCCGATCCGGGGCCCCGCGCCCGTGGTCCACCGGAGCGACAGCTGCTGCCCGAGCTGGTACGATCTCTGCGCCATCTTGCAGTTGATCCGGTGCATGATCTTCTCCTCCGCCACAGCCACAACCTCCTCGCCCTCGGCGCCGAGGCTCCTGAACAGGTTCTCCTTGCAGAAGTCCAGGCAGTCCCCGAACGCGCCGGCGTCCTGCTCCGCCGCGCCCTTTCCCAGCCGGTCCTTGCTCACGGTCAGCCTCGGCGGCCGCTTCCGCTGCAGCCGGGTGCCCGACGAGGATCTCTTCATCCCCGGCGAGCCAACGCCCGTCTCGCCGCCGCTGGTGGTAGGTGGCGTGGTCGGAGCGATTTTGACTTTCTTCTTCTTGTCGGCGCGAGGGGGCTGGGTGTCCTGCTGCTTCTCTGGCTTGCTGGTCTCCGGTGCTAGGTCTGGCTGGGTGAGGCTACCCCTCTGACTGAGCCACTCGTCCTCCTCGCCTTCTGATGGGCTCAACTGTAGCATTTCCGGCAACAGAAAATTTGAATTGCATCAGACAAGTGTGCCAATATATCGCTGTTCTTCATCAGAGAAAGATTCAGGTAGGTCTCCTCGCCTTCACATTGGTGAGATCGACGTCCCTCTTCCTGAGATACTTCATGAACTCCCGGAAATTCGCCTCCGTGGGCCTGTAGTGCCCGCTATGAGGCCAGACAGCCTGAAGACGAAGGGTGACTGAATCAGACATGTGAGTTTGGAACTATAAACATAAAACTGGGACATCAGTAGAAATATGCAGACCCAGGCACCTTTAGGATTCCGTCGGCCACGACTAGTCTCCCGGCGGCAGATGTGGCTCCACCAGCAAGGAAGCTGGAATGCTGAAATGTGCCCTTGTTCTTCTGCAACAATAGCCGTATTTCATCAGTTGCAGGTAAATTTCATGGTTCAGGTACTTGTGGAGTAATATTGACAAGTGGCAAATGCTACTATTCTCTTACCGAGCCTATGTACAAATCTTTCGTTGTGCTCAACACAAAGATCCATTTTGCATCTTTTGGGCCGTCGGAGGTGTCGACAATCTTGCGGCTCAGCTTGTACATCATCTTCTTATTCTCGATTATTACCTCATAGAACTCCCTCTCTTTCTGCACAAAGTAACAACAACTTGTTCGGAGATGTAACATATTGTCTCCTTTTGTTTGTATGCTTGTTTAAACGCTAGTAACGTTTTCTAGTTTGAGATTACAGATTGATTGGTCTACAGGTCGCAGCAACTTACTGGGCCAAGATACCTGATGCATTGCTGCAGCAGCTTCCATCTTGGGCAGTGGTTCTCAAGATTAACCTCCTTTCCTTCACCTATATCCAACCTACCACAAACAGACTTTCAGAAACCATGAGCTTGTATTTGTCGATCTCTGTTCACAGATAATGTATAGAGTTCAGCATGAACTGCACCAGTAGAAGAAAGGTTGTTGGCTGTCACAGCGAAGCCAGCTTTGGTAATAGTAGTGGAGGTTGTGGCCGTACCGGTGTCGAGGGTCAATCTGCCCATGAAACACTAAGGAATTTAAGTTTGATGTGTGCAGTTCTATTGTCGGATAGCGTTTGAGGAAAGTGTTGGATAGTGTTTGAGTCATACTGCTTCTAGCCAGTGCTGAAGTGCGAGTTTCTGAGCCTTTTCATCCTTCGACAAACCTTTCCCTACCTGAAGATACAACAAGGAATGACCATCCATATGAGTTCACTATTCAGTTATCATATGCCATTGGTCTTTAAGAAAAACAAGACCGCAAGATTTAAGGCATAATGTGAGACATTTTTTTTTCGATAAAGGGAATATATTAAATAATAATGTGAGACATACCTTGGCAGCTCTTATTCTAGCACGAGACCATCTTGATAGGGCAGTCTCCGGCTTCTCTACCTCGAAGAATGACACTGAACTGCGCTTGAGCAATGCGAAATCTAGCAGTTTCCACCTGCATTCGGGGTCACACATATCAGGCATCATTGCACCAGTGACAGAAACAGCGCATGAAACTGTAACATACCAACGTTGTTCGACAAGAACAGCGCAATCAGCAAGCTGCCGTCTTGTCCTGAAGCTCTTGTATACCTTCTGCACCCTTAGTGCTGCATCCTGGTGCTGTGGGCTAACCATAGCGACCACCGGAGAATTTGGTGGCAGGTAATCTGTGTTCCCATATTTTGGAATGCCATAACCGTGCTTATGGTTAGAACAGTCTCTCTCTGCTTTAGGACTCACCACGGATATTGTGGTTTCGACATGTAATGGGTGACACTCTTTTCTCCTGGCATTTAAGGACCCTTTTAACGTATGCTCCCTAGAGCTCACGGCATCGAGATATTCTGGTGACGATTCAGGGCTGTCGAGACTGCTGAGAATGTCCAAGCTGAAGGACCGGACAAATAGCCTATCTGAGTCCTCGTCATCCTCTGGAAGGTAGTCATCTGGTGGGTATGAGATCGACAGACCCATTTTTCTGATTAAATGTTAAATACGTGGCAGTTTCTTTGTTTGCCTTTGCCTTAGGTCTGTTCCTCCTCTGCCACTGGCAAGCCTTGCTTATTTTGTTTCAGATCTCTGCAGAAGCGGGTGCTTTATGAGTGCATCGCCCCACTATGTCAATAAAGGGAAGCAAAAGGACATCAGATGTGGGTTATTTGAATTAACAGAGCTGTCATAACAACATATTTCTTGAATTCCTTTCCATTGTTCTCTATCCTATCAAAGCATACCAAACCTAGATTTTATGCAATAAATGTTTAATCTCTGGCTTATACTAAGATCATGTATTCATAAGCGTTGTATATCATATTTTTATTATCTTTATAAGCAGATGCCAGACAATGTGGAACAAATGCAAACATCAAAAGTACTATATGCATATCTAGAAACGACGCATTTTGTTGCTTGTTTCTTGACAAGTGCACATTGTTCCAGCATAAACATTATACAACCAAGTGACCAAGAGGATCATGGAAAGGAAATTATGGAGCAAAAATCATATAACCGTCCACCATACCTCATTGCCTTCAAACATCTTGCACCATATCCACCCAGCAGAACCTCCTGACGAAAGGCATCTGAAGGCAGAATGGTAACAAAGAAGGAGCAACTTTTGCAGCGGATAACTAGAGCAGATTAAGGAGGGACCAGACATAATTGGTGAATGGGGTGATGGCCGCGGAGAATGTGCAGATGTCCAAAATACGGAGGTTGTCTGTTTGAGGTCTACAACCTATAAATAACAAGGCAAGGTTTGAGGTGCAAAAATATTTTTGTGAAAAGTAATAATTAAATTAAATAGATATCCCATGCCGTATTTTATGTAGTTAAAAATGCACATGTTTTCTTCACAAAGAACACTTCGTTTGTGATTGAAAATGTACATGCTTGGAATTGGTTATTTCTAAACCACGGTTTAGGTGCGATATATAGCTGGATGTGTGACAACGTAGTTGTGGGGAAGAGTAGTTTACAAGGACTGAAGCAAAACTTTTTTCGTGAAAAGATATACTTGGGGAGATATTTTTTGAAAGTGTTAAGATAGCTCTTTTATAAAAAAAAAACTTGTAAGTTATCACAAATTCATAGGGGTACCTGTATTCCTAAGAGGGCCAAATAGAAGCAAGACGTCAAGGTCATAGTCGTAGAAGGAGCGGCCCACGGAAATAGAGAGGCAAACCCAAAGTCTACCTCCACACTTTCGCCATATGTCCCATACACACCCAGCTTCCTATCCCCGTTGTTGTGTGTCGTCGGCTGGCGGTCGCTCTGCCCTTCGCCGTATTTTTAGGATATTTTTGGTGGAGAGGGAGAAGATGAGCTCATCAACGCTTTTGAGGCTCACGACTCCTATTTTGGGAACGGTGATCATCCGGTATCCGCGAAAACCATTCGATATTTTGAGCCAAGCCCGTTGCCCGGTAGCTCATATGAAATCGAATGGAGAAATAGACAAAAAAGGGGTTTCCTATTCGACGCTTGACACAAGGCCAACACATTGACTCAAGGACGGTCCTAATTCCATCGCATCATATCCTTCTTCTTTTCGCCAGAGCCCGTGTCTTCTTCTATTCGTTTTTGTATAATTTTGATGTATTTGAAAATTTAAAACTTTACATATTTGAAACAAGCTCACATTAAAAAAATAGATTTGAAAGTTTTAAATTCGTTCCAATTTGAAAATGGTCCAATTTGTAGAAAGTTCAGATTTGGAAAAGGTTGAGATTTTTAAAAAAATTCAAATTTGAAAAATGTTCAAAATTTCAAAAAGAAACTCAGATTTTCAAAATAGTTCAGACTTGAAAACAAGAATATTAAAAATGTAAAAAAAAACAAATATTGAACAAGAAAAATGATAAAAGAGAAAGACAATAGATAACCGGAAAAACTAGAGAAACACGGCCAAAAACTAGGAAAACCAAGAAAAACCAGACCAAAAGGATCAAGAACCTACCCAAAACCGGAAAAACTTCACCTCGAGCATCAAATAGAATTCACCAAAAAATCCTGTCTATGTCTCCTCAATCCTCTCTCCCTCTTTGAGCTTCTCGGCAAACTCGGAATCTCTGGAGCTTGGGGTAGTGGTGGCCCTATACCCCGCTCACGTGTGCGTGGGAATAACACACTCACGTAGCGGGGCCGACCCAGCTGCCTGGGAACTGATTCCTCCAGCAGTTTTTCTTTTTCCTACTCCCTCCGTTCGTAAATATAAGTCATATAGTTTCTGCCACGGAAATTAAGGAACACACGTTTAGAAAAAAAATGAATCATGTTTGGCTGGAATTAACCCTAAGAAATTGACATGAGGTAATACATGACTTTGCATAAGCTAAGGAAATCTAATTAAATCTCTAAAAATATTGTCCATACCAGTGGGGCAACGGAATAAACCTTATATTTAGATTTTTCTCAAAAAAACTATATGGCTTATATCTAGGAACAGAGCGAGTATTAATTTTATTTTTGTTGAAATTTTTTCAGATTTGAAACCTTCCAAATTTTCAAAATGCATATCTTACAAAATTTGGATTAAAAATGTTCAAATTTGACAATTCCTCATATTTTAAAATTGTTTAAATTTGAAAATGTGTTCACATTTGAAAACTATTCAAATTTTAAAAATATTCAAAGTTAAAATTTTCAAATTTAAAAATATTTAGATTTTAAAAGTGTTCATGTAATTAATTTTTCCAAATTTTCAATCAAAAGAGTAATGAAAGGAGACATAAAACAAAACAAAAACTCGCGAAACCAAGAACCAGCTAAGAACCGAAGAAAACCAACTAAAACGTGAGAACGAGTCCCAAAAGTAGAAAAGACAAACAACACCGGTCGCGGCCCTAGCGGGCACCCCGTGCATGCGGGGCGTATTTGCAGACGCTCACGCATGTTAAAGAGGGTTCACCTCAGGGTTGTGCTGTTGTGGACGATATGTCCTATTCCCCGCTCTTAGCCGGAGCGCGAGGGAGACGTCGTGAAGTGGCTGGCTACTGGGCCAGGCCCATGTTTGCCTCACAAATATATTCTCCACTTTTTGTTTGCTTCATGCCTTTTTTTGTTTATTATTTTACTTTTTCTAATCAAATTCCAAATTTTGAATAAATCCAAAATTTAACAAAAAGCAAAAATTGAAAAATTACAGATTTTAAAAATATTTAAGTTGGAGAAGTTCAAATCTGCAAAATGTTCAAACCAAAAAACATTCAAATTTGAAAATTATTCAAATTCAAAAAAATTTAAAAATAAAAATTATTCATATTCTTGTCAATTTTAAATTCAGAAAAAAATTAAACTAGAGAATATAAAATTCAAAAAGATAAAAAAAATTGAATTTTTTAGAAAATACGACCGGTAAAACCAGATACCAAAGGGGGAAATGCGCTGAACCATGAAATCCGGAAGGAAAAAAGAACAGCTGAAACAAAACAAAAAAAAAACAAAGGCCAGGCCTGACTGGCGCCCGCAGCGGGCGGTGAATAGGATTCACCGTTGTGGACGCACCCAGAAGTTGCTAGCTAGTCATATCGGGGTTTAGCCCACCGCAAACATACATAAGCCCAGCCAGCAAATGTCGGCCCAGTCGTTGCCATTTTTTGGTTAAGAACACAAAGCCACCAGAGACGAATCTGACAAAGAAACGCTGCATCGTCAGTGTCGGGACATTCTCTTCCTCACACCCCAAAAATTAAACTTTGCATTATTAAATAGTTTGAAGCATGCGCACGTACTGAAAGGTAAGGTTGCATTGTCAGCGTCGGGACAGAGCCTCACGAACTTTACATTCTTATTAATACTCCCCAAACATGAACTTTCCATTCCATTCCATTCTTAATTACTCTGAAGCAAATGCACGTACTGAAAAATAGGCTCATGTAGACCCAACCAAACAGCACTCGAGTTTCATGAAAAGGACACCACGCCATCCTCCATTTTCTGTTATCATGACGAGCTCGAACTCAGCAGGAACGTCCAATTGCTTAGTGCCCCCATCCTAGGATCAGAGTACTACGCTATGCCGACTGCAATTTTGTTATGTGAAAACGATGCTGACCAAATCTAGCCAGGCACAGCAAGCTGCTGGACTATGTTTATGTGGCATCGTCTCGGACAGTAACATCGGAGCTGAAAGCGTCGAGTGCTGGTTCCACTGCACTGAACTTGCTTGCGAGCCAATGCAAGTAGCTGGCGGCGTCCCTGTCAGTCCACCCTTCCAGGGTAAGTCTGAATGTAACCGACCACACGCTCCTCAGATCTTGCAGTAGATGTAAGCAATTCGGCTTCTTCTTTTACATTTCTGAAACTTATGTTCAGACTTCAGACAGGCGTAAAAGCAATCGTTCTTCTCTACATTTGCGATCAGCCCATGAACTGCAAACCTTTTGTAATGAACAATGGACAGACACCGGATTTGGGGGTTACCAGATTGAATTCGAATGATTGCTGGGACAGCAACTAATTAAGGCCGCAATAAATCGAGAACGCGACCAGCCGACCATTGTATAACGGACTCATTGCTGGAATTCAGATGTGATTGCGAATTCAGAGCAGAACAGGGGAAAAGCGTGGCAGGAGTATGACTCATCGGTGAGCTACAAACAGACACACAGGGTCGACCATTAAACACCGTAGTTCCTGATGTCGGAAAGCCCCTGGAGATCACGGTACCTGGACAAACAAAAAGGAAACACATCCTTGGGATAATATTTACGCTGCGTTTCAGTCACACGTCTCGGTCCAGCATGGAAAGTTGGAAACCTTGAAGCATAAGACGGAGCTAGTCCACGGCCATGCTGGATTGGATTGGATTGATTCCGCGTGCAGAAACGGACAGAGATCAGTGCTGAACCAACAGCGCGATCTTCAAGTTGAAGTATCGGATGGATAGCGAGGCTTCGTTCAGGAGGTTGTCAGGTCGCCCTCGTTTACTCGATTGTAACCATGGGCGCACGGGCGCACGACCGCCGTGGTGGCTGAAAGAGTTGCTGGGTCGCGTTCGTCCGTGTCCGCTCACCCGTCGCGCGACAGACATAAACCGGATTTCCATCAATATGTTCACCAGAAATTAACAAACAAACAGCAACACAATGTTCCTGGACAGACAGATCAGAGGAGCCCCTCGGTGCACTAAAAGCATCTACAAAAAAAAATGATGTTAAATAGTGCATCTAAAATTAGTGGCCTAAACATTACAAGGCTCCAAAAACTAGAATATTGGGCACCAAGGTATAGTATTTTGCTCTTAAGATGACGCATTTTAGGGCACGGCGTACTCATTGGCTCCCGTCACAAGGCGCTTAGGCCGTGAAGGTGAGCCGGCAGCAGTACATCCGCAGGTCATAGAGGAAGCCACTCCAAGCGCTGCATCGACAATGTTCTTCCAAAATCCATGGTGGAGGCCCTTTAAGGTGATTCATGCTGGAGCTTCGCATCTGCTCACTGCCAAGGAGGTCGTCCCCGGTAGTGGCAAGGTGACCGGCAATGGAGTCCCATCGTAGGTGGAGTGGACCAAGGACTATATTATTTTTCTTTTTTGTTTCTATGGTCCTTTATGTAAAACTTCATGATTGCATTTTTTACTTTTGAACTTCTAGGTGATATGTTAAGTCAGCTTGCATGCTTGTATTATGCTTAGAGAAGTTGTTTTGATGCATGTTTAGTCCTCTTGCAAGTCTTCATAGTGTTCTCCTTCATTTGTTTATCTTAAAATCATTTTTTATGAGATTTGTCAAAAATTTCAGAGAAGAAGTATGGACAACCATACCTATGGAGAAATCTTTGAGAGAGAAGCACCAAGGTTAAGAAGGTTTTCAAGATCATCTGCTCAATTTAGGCAATCCTATAATGAAGATCTTATTGCACCAACATTGGTGAGAGGGATGATGGAGATGCACATCCATCCACTTTCCTGTGTACTAACTTTATGAGAGATGCAGGGATCTGTGAGGATTTCTTGCTCCTTATTAGCAGAGTTGGTTTGACGGCATACATGAATGATCGGAGTGACCAATATGCTTTGCTCACTAATATCTTTGTTGAGAGTTTTTTCCTTTAATAATTGTACCGTCAGGCCACATGTTGCATTTAAAATCTATAATAAGTCTATTACCATGCCCTTGTCAAGATTTTGTAATATCTTAGGTATTGCTATGTTTGGAACATCGAAGAGGATCAAAGACACTCCCACTGATTTGCTAGAGCTCTACCGAGAGGTGACAAATGATGATGACGGCAGAGCCCAGTGTGGCAAGATAAGGAACATTCAACTCCCAGCTATTCGATACTTTGTTTATTACCTTGCCACTAGTATTCTTGGTAGGGAAAACACTAGTAATATTTCTTATTATCATTTGGTTTTTCTTGCTACTGCGCTCAATAATAGTATTAAGTACAACTTTGGTGCTCTTATTGCTCGTCTCTTATCTAGAGGACCGATCTATGGATGAATTATTGATGCACGTATTATAGCTGTTTTGGATCTTCCAGTTTGATCCAAATGATGTATTGTTGGCACCACAGAGACTTGATCTTGCTGCTATGAAAGTCCATCAATTTTTTACCGCTGACTCTTTTGCAGGAGGTTTAGTCTATAGAATGTTATTTACTGATGGAGATGAAAGGGAAGTTCCCCTACCACAATCTATTTTGTTTAGTATTCACAGGTTGCCGTGGTCGCGCTCAAACGAGGAGTTGGACGAGCAGCTGCGCCTACTTGGGTTCCATGGGCAGCACCAGGAGGAGGAGGCGGCCACTGATGACTACGCCGCGCATTACACCGGGGCGTCCTCGAGTTCATATCAGGACGAATATGCTTTTTCGTTGTATTACGGAGGCACCACTTCTTGGCCCACCTGGGATTGAGCACCACTTAGGCCAAAAGCCTAATCTTGGGGGGAGGTATACCGATATCTCACTCATCTATACATCATATTCCGTCGGAACTTTATATATCCATGGTTCACTTTCTTTTGTTCTTGTTTAGTTTATTTCTGTAATTTCTCTTGTACTGAATCTTGGAAGTTGTTACCACTGTAATAACCTCTCCTTATTATATTTATTTCGTTTTATACCAAGGATAGCCTCTAATAGGAAGAAGGTAAGAATTGGGGAAGTTGCTGTCCCAAAACAGATTCGGTGTTGTCACTGAAAAAATTCGTATTCCCAGCCAGAACATCGTATTGAGATGACAATTTTTGAGCATATGCCCAGATTTTTATCTAACTATCATTAGTTTTTCACTTTTCTATTTGAGCAACATAACATTTTCGAAAAAAATGATCTTTGCCTATTGTTATGTGTTGGCTGATTTCTACCACTATATTTGTATATCTATGTTAGTTTTTCTTTCTTTTGTTGTTCTTGTTTGGTTTCTACTTTCCAAAACACAAAAAGACCAAAAATATTTATGTTGTTTCTCTTCATTTGCTTCTTTAGTTTTTAAGTTTTAGTTTGTTTCATTTTCTCGTTATGGTTTGCTATTCGAAAATGCAAAAAGATTTTGGTTTGTGTGTTGATTTAAAATTGAAAACCCAAAAATATTTGTTGTTCTTTTTTGTTGCAGGGTTCAAAGGTCTTCCGTGATTTCATTGGAGCTTGGCTATCACTTCATATTATTCAAGCCACACAAGTGAAGAACGATAATGACGGTCATGACAATTCGAGATGTGATAAGAGGCTGATATGAACTCTATTTGTTTTCATTTTTGTACAATACTCATTTATGTGGACATTCTTAGTTTGTTTGTGTAAGGTGTATGCTACTTAATGATACTTAGTAGTTTTTTCTATCTCATGATTAGTTCCAATTTACTAATACTCCCTCCATCCCATGGCTTAGGGTGGATTTTTTTCTTTTTTTCATCAAAGGTTAAGGCGCGCATGCCATAGAAATGTTAACTTCTCAAATCTACCCCTGCCTCCCGGCTGTTGATTGGCTCCGCATGATGTAATTCCCGTGGGGTTGGCTGTGTGTGGCTGGCCTCAAAACAAGGAGGTGCGCATGCAACGAATTGGTGAGAGAGATACTAACTGTGCTAGCTATTTAATGTAGGGATTCGTTGCATAGAAAACAAAAAAATTCCTACCGCGAGAACGCAATCCAAGCCAAGATGCAATCTAGAAGACGGTAGCAAAGAGGGGATGATCGAGACTCATCCTTGAAGATTTCCAAAGCCTACAAGATGAGGCTCTTGTTCCTGCGGTAGACGATCACTTGCCGCTTGCAAAAGCGCGTAGAAGATCTTGATCACGGTGCCACAATCGGGCAACACCTCCGTACTCGGTCACACGTTCGGTGTTGATGAAGACGACGTCCTTCTCCCCGTTCCAGCGGGCAGCGGAAGTAGTAGCTCCTCCTTGAATCCGGCAGCACGACGGCGTGGTGGCGGTGGCGATGGAGAACTCCGGCGGAGCTTTGCTAAGCTTTGCGGGAGAGGTGGAGGAGAGGGGGCGGCTAGGGTTTGGGAGAGGGGGAGGTGGCCGGCCACTAAGGGGGGTGCGGCCACAATGGCTTTGGTGTGTCCGGCCCCCTCCCCTTGCTCCTCATTATATAGGTGGAACCCCCAAGTGTTGGACTACAAGTCTTCGAATAAGACCCCAACCCAAAATTTCCATGTGTAGGGAAACCTACCCAAGGTGGGACTCCCACCTCAAGTGGGATTCCCACCCTTCCATGAGGGGGGGTGGCCGGCCCCCTTGGTGGAGTCCACCTTGGACTCCCCCCTCTAGGGTTGGCCGGCCATGGGAGGTGGAGTCCCTTCGGGACTCCGCCTTCCAAATTGATTTCTTCCGGACTTTTCTAGAACCTTCTAGAACCTTCCATAAAATCTTCCGGATCATTTTAGATCTTATAAAATGACTTCCTATATATGAATCTTATTCTCCGGACCATTCCGGAACTCCTCGTGATGTCCGGGATCCCATCCGGGACTTCGAACAAAACTTCGAACTCCATTCCATATTCAAGTTCTACCATTTCAACATCAAACCTTAAGTGTGTCACCCTACGGTTCGCGAACTATGTGGACATGGTTGAGTACTCTCTCCGACCAATAACCAATAGCGGGATCTGGAGATCCATAATGGCTCCCACATATTCAACGATGACTTCAGTGATCGAATGAACCATTCACATACGATACCAATTCCCTTTATCATGCGGTATTTTACTTGTCCGAGGTTTGATCATCGGTATCACTCTATACCTTGTTCAACCTCGTCTCCTGACAAGTACTCTTTACTCGTACCGTGGTATGTGGTCTCTTATGAACTTATTCATATGCTTGCAAGACATTAGACGACATTCCACCGAGAGGGCCCAGAGTATATCTATCCGTCATCGGGATGGACAAATCCCACTGTTGATCCATATGCCTCAACTCATACTTTCCGGATACTTAATCCCACCTTTATAACCACCCATTTACGCAGTGGCGTTTGATGTAATCAAAGTACCTTTCCGGTATAAGTGATTTACATGATCTCATCGTCATAAGGACTAGGTAACTATGTATCGAAAGCTTATAGCAAATGACTTAATGACGTGATCTTATGCTACGCTTAATTGGGTGTGTCCATTACATCATTCATATAATGATATAACCTTGTTATTAATAACATCCAATGTTCATGATTATGAAACTAATCATCCATTAATCAACAAGCTAGTTAAGAGGCATACTAGGGACTCTTTGTTGTTTACATATCACACATGTATCAATGTTTCGGTTAATACAATTATAGCATGGTATATAAACATTTATCATAAACATAAAGATATATAATAACCACTTTTATTATTGCCTCTTGGGCATATCTCCAACAGTCTCCCACTTGCACTAGAGTCAATAATCTAGATTACATTGTAATGTACCTAACACCCATGGCATTCTGGTGTTGTTCATGCTTTGCTTAGGGAGAGCTTTAGTCAACGGATCTGCTACATTCAGATCAGTGTGTACTTTGCAAATCTTTACTTCTCCATCTTCGATGTACTCGCGAATCGAGTGGTAATGCAGCTTGATATGCTTCAGCCCCTTGTGTGACATTGGTTCTTGTGCATTGGCGATGGCACCCATGTTGTCACAGTAGATGACTAGTGGGTCCAATGCACTAGGAACCACACCGATCTCTACAATGAACCTCTTCATCCATACCGCTTCTGATGAAGCCTCTGAAGCCGCTATGTACTCTGATTCTGTTGAAGACTTCGCCACCGTGCACTGCTTCGAGCTTGCCCAGCCATCGCAGCACCATTCAATATAAACACGTACCCAGACTGTGACTTAGAGTCATCAGGATCAGTGTTCCAACTTGCATCGGTGTAACCGCTTACAACGAGCTCTTGGTCACCTCCATAACAAAGAATCATATCCTTAGTTCTTTTCAAGTACTTCAGGATATTCTTGACCGCTGTCCAGTGTTCCATTCCTGGATCACTTTGATATCTGCTAGTCAAACTAACAGCATGTGCTATATCCGGTCTCGTACATAGCATGGCATACATGATAGATCCTACTGCCGAGGCATAGGGGATATTACTCATCCTTTCTCTTTCTTCTGCCGTAGCCGGTCCTTGAGTCTTACTCAAGACCTTGCCTGGTAACATAGGTAAGAACCCTTTCTTACTTTCGTCCATTCTAAACTTCTTTAGAATCTTGTCCAGGTATGTACTCTGTGATAGCCCTATTAGGCGTCTTGATCTATCTCTATAAATCTTGATGCCTAATATATACGATGCTTCACCAAGGTCTTTCATTGAAAAACTATTATTCAAATAACCTTTTACACTGCTTAATAGTTCTATATTATACCCAATCAATAATATGTCATCTACGTATAATATCAGGAATGCTACAGAGCTCCCACTCACTTTCTTGTAAATACAGGCCTCTCCATGACACTATATAAACCCGAAGTCTTTGATCACCTTATCAAAGCGTCGGTTCCAACTTCTTGATGCTTGCTTCAGTCCATAGATTGAATGCTGAAGTTTGCATACTTTGTCAGCATTTTTAGGATCAACAAAACCTTTGGGTTGTACCATATACAACTCTTCCTCAATGTCTCCATTAAGGAACGTCATTTTGACATCCATCTGCCAAATCTCATAATCGAAAAATGCAGCTATTGCTAACAAAATCCTCACAGATTTTAGCTTCGCTACAGGTGAGAAAGTCTCATCGTAGTCAACTCCTTGAATTTGTCGGAAACCCTTTGCGACAAGTCGAGCTTTATAGACAGTAATATTACCATCAGCATTTGTTTTTCTCTTGAAGATCCATTTATTCTCGACAGCCTTGCGGCTATCAGGTAAGTCTACCAAAGTCCATACTTTATTATCATACATGGATCCCATTTCGGATTTCATGGCTTCTTGCCATTTGTTGGAATCTGGGCTCATCATCGCTTCTTCATACGTCGCAGGGTCCTCATCATTGTTGTCCACAATCATGACATTTAGACAAGGATCATACCAATCAGGAGTGGTACGTTCCCTTGTCGATCTGCGAGGTTCAGTAGTTTCCTCGTTCGAAGTTTCATGATCATTATCATTAGCTTCCTCTGTTACCGGTGTAGGCGGTACAGGAACGACTTCCGATCTTTGCGCTACTCGATCAACGAGTAAAGATTCATCAATCTCATCGAGTTCTACTTTTCTTCCAGTCACTTCTTTAGTGAGAAATTCTTTCTCAAGAAAGGTTCCGTTCTTAGCAACAAAGATTTTGCCTTCGGATCTGTGATAGAAAGTGTACCCTATAGTTTCCTTAGGGTATCCTATGAAGACGCATTTCTCCGCTTTGGGTTCTAGCTTGTCCGGTTGTAACTTCTTTACATAGGCTTCGCAACACCAAACTTTAAGGAACAACAGCTTAGGTTTCTTATTAAACCATAATTCATACGGTGTCATTTCTACGGATTTTGATGGTGCTCTATTTAAAGTGAATGTGGCTGTCTCTAATGCATAACTCCAAAATGATAACGGCAAATCAGTAAGAGACATCATAGAACGAACCATATCTAAGAGAGTTCGATTACGACGTTCGGACACACCGTTTCGTTGTGGTGTTCCCGGCGGTGTCAATTGTGAAAGTATTCCGCATTTCTTTAAATGCATGCCAAACTCATAACTCAGATATTCACCTCCGCGATCAGATCGTAGAAATTTAATCTTCTTGTTACGTTGATTTTCTACTTCACTTTGGAATTCCTTAAACTTCTCGAAAGTTTCGGATTTATGTTTCATGAAATAGATATACCCATATCTACTCAGATCATCTGTGAAGGTTAGAACATAACGATAACCACCGCGCGATGCTATACTCATTGGTCCGCACACATCGGTATGTATGATTTCCAATAAGTCAGTAGCTCGCTCCATCATACCAGAAAATGGAGTCTTAGTCATTTTTCCCATTAGACATGCTTCGCATCTATCAAGTGACTCAAAGTCAAGTGATTCAAGTAATCCATCGGTATGGAGTTTCTTCATGCGTTTCACTCCAATATGACCAAGGCAGACAAAGGCCACATATAAGTAGAATTATCATTCAATTTAATTCGCTTAGCATCAATGTTATGTATATGTGTATCACTACTATCGAGATCTAACGTAAATAAGCCATTCTTTTCGTGTGCTCGACCATAAAAGATATTATTCATAAAAATAGAACAACCATTATTCTCAGACTTGAATGAATAACCGTCTTGCATTAAACAAGATCCAGATATAATGTTCATGCTCAACGCGGGTACAAAATAACAATTATTTAGGCTTAAAACTAATCCCGAAGGTAGATGTAGAGGAAGTGTGCCGACAGCGATCACATCGACTTTGGATCCGTTTCCAACGCGCATCGTCACTTCATCTTTCAGTAGTCTTCGTTTATTCTTTAGTTCCTGTTTCGAGTTACAAATATGAGCAACCGAACCAGTATCAAATATCCAGGTACTAGAACGAGAACCAGTGAGATAAACATCTATAACATGTATATCAGATATACCTTCTTTCTTCTTCTTGACAAGGCCGCTCTTCAGATCAGCCAGATATTTGGAGCAATTACGCTTCCAGTGTCCCTTCTCCTTGCAGTAATAGCACTCAGCATCAGGCTTAGGGCCGTTCTTAGGTTTCATAGGAGGCGTGGCAGCTTTCTTGCCACCCTTCTTGAATTTTCCCTTAGACTTGCCCTGTTTCTTGAAACTGGTGGTCTTGTTGACCATCAACACTTGGTGCTCTTTCTTGATCTCAATCTCAGCAGCTTTTAGCATGCCAAAGAGTTCAGGTAACTCTTTGTTCATGTTCTGCATATTGTAGTTCATCACAAAGTTCTTGCAACTTGGTGGCAGTGATTGAAGGACACGATTAATCCCCAGTCTATTAGGAATCACTATTCCCAAGTCACTGAGTTTCTTCGCATGCCCGGTCATAACGAGCATGTGCTCACTAACGGAGCTGCCTTCTTCCATCATACAACTGAAGAAGTGTTTCGATGCTTCATAGCATTCCACGGCTGCATGAGTCTCAAATATAGCTTTCAGCTCATTGACCAACTCATGAGGATCGTGGTGCTCAAAACGTTTTTGAAGATCGGCTTCCAGACTGCATAGGATGGCACACTGAACTTGAGAGTACCGAGCTTTCCGAGTCGCGTAAACATTATTTACTTCATCGGTTTCAGTTTCTGCAGGAGGGTCACCTAGCGGTGCATCAAGCACATATTGCAGATTTCCGCCAGCGAGGAAGATCCTCACATAACGGAACCAGTCGGTGAAGTTGCTACCGTTGCTCTTAAGCTTTTCTTTCTCTAGGAACTGGTTAAAATTGATTGGGGACGCCATCTCTACAACATATATTTGCAAAAGTTTAGACTAAGTTTATGACAAATTGAGTTCAAATTTTAATTCAACATAATTAAAAATCTAGGTGAACTCCCACTCAAAACAATATCCCTCGCATTGTCTTAGTGATCACACAAACCAAATCCACCACACCTAAGTCCGATCATCACGAGACAAGGTGTAATTTCAATGGCGAACACTCAAAGTGTTCATCATATCAAACATATGATTCATGCTCTACCTTTCGGTATCACGTGTTCCGAGACCATGTCTGTACATGCTAGGCTCATCAAGGCCACCTTAGTATCCGCATGTGCAAAACTGGCTTGCACCCATTGTATGCACTTGTTGATTCTATCACACCCGATCATCACGAGATGCTTCAAAACGACAAGTCTTGGCAACGGTGCTACTAAGGATGAACACTTTATTATCTTGATATTTTAGTGAGAGGGATCATCTTATAATGCTACCGTCGCGATCTAAGCAAAATAAGATGCATAAAAGGATTAACATCACATGCAGTTCATATGTGATATGATATGGCCCTTTTGTCTTTGCGCCTTTGATCTTCATCTCCAAAGCACGAACATGATCTCCATCATCTTCGGGCATGATCTCCATCATCGTCGGCGTAGCGTCAAGGTCAATGGCGCCGTCTTCATGGTTGTTCACCTCATGTAGCAACTATTACAACTACTTTGAAATACTACTCAACATGAAATTTAAAGACAACCATAAGGCTCCTGCCGGTTGCCACAATACAATAATGATCATCTCATACATATTCATCATCACATTATGGCCATATCACATCACCAAACCCTGCAAAAACAAGTTAGACGTCTCTAATTTGGTTTGCATATTTTACGTGATTTAGGGTTTTCGAGAGAGATCTAATCTACCTACGAACATGAACCACAACGGTGATACTAATGTTGTCAATAGAAGAGTAAATTGAATCTTCACTATAGTAGGAGAGACAGACACCCGCAAAGCCTCTTATGTCGTGGTATCGTCACGGCATATGCCATAGGGTGGCTAATCGAAGTGGTTCCTGAGGGATCTCACGGCGGTATCCGGATGCGGGTATGGGGACGAGCGACACGGTGACGTACCCAGGTTCGAGGCCCTCCGATGGAGGTAAAACCTCTACTCCTGCTATGAGTGTATATGATGATCACACAATACAATGGTGCTCCTAGAGCTGTGTCCGGCTGCTCCTGAGAGGCTAAGGGAGACGATGGTCTCTCTCACAGGGCAGCGCTAGGGGTGGAATGAAGTGAGAATGATCGATCGATCCCCTGCACGAGAGGGGGTAGTGCGGCTTATATAGGCGCCGGCACTTTACATATAAGACCCTATAGTCTACTGGCCGGCTTGGCCGGCTTCGGCTTCCGCTCCTTCCCGAGGCGGTGACGTCAGGAGCCGTTGAGGCGTCGTGGCCTGTCCCATCCGGCTGCCAAGGTCAGCGGTATGGAGAGGAGGTGTCGCTGTCGCCGTCAGCCACTGTAGTCAGTACGGATCGACGTAGGCCCTGACGGCCTGTCCGGCGCGTGGCACTATTGCTCCACAGTGCCCCGCGCTTTACGGAAGATGGAGTCAGCGTGGACTTTGGGAACCCGGATCACCAACCCGGTTCCTTCCAGTGCAAGACTCGCCAGCCTCGAGTCGGTTTGAGGTACAAACCCCCAGTCGGATATGGCTTGTAGAAGCCGGCCCAACTACAGCATTGGTGGCCGTAGCCAGGCCGACTAGGACCTAGAGCCAGCCGGCTTCCGGACCAGCCGGCCACGGCGCCAGCCGGCTGCACCTCAGCCGGCCTTTGCCGCGAGCCGGCCAGTGGCCAGCCGGCTGCTCCGCGTCCATTGCCCTACCCGGGGTCTTCCCCCCGACATTAGCCCCCGAAGCTGGCAAGGTCCTGCGTTTAGAAGGACCTAGGCAGGTTTTCCTGGCTTCTCGAATATATTTGACGGCACTTGGAGGGGCCGACTGAGAATTTCCATTCAGCCGGCTGCGCCCTCATCCGGCTCGTTCCCGCCGGCTGCTTCTAGCCGGCCGCTTTTTACACTTATGCAACTTTTGCTTTCTCGCAAGTTTTGGCGGCGTCTCCGCCTTGTTGATGACTTTTGGTCCGAGTTGAACTTATTGTCCGGCTCCGGCTTGCGGCGCGCCGGAGTCTCCGCCGCCTCGGGTCCTGCACCCGACTTGACCGGTCTGACGCCTGGCTCTGCGGTCGGTTCGTCTGGTCACATCAATGTTTCCTCCGGATCCGGTGCGGTAGTGGGGGACGTGGTGTGGCCGTTTTCGGTAACCGCTGTGGTCGTGGGCGGAGTTACGGCGCAGTAAATCTGGGGACGTGGCCCACGTTCGCCACGTGGAGGCCAACCGCTCGCGGCAGGAGGCTATAAATGCCGCGGGGGAGGCATCGAGGCGGCCACTTGCCCCTTTCTTCCTCCTCGCGCTCCCGCTCCGCTCCTTCTCTTCGTTCGAGCTCTTCACTGCTCTGACGCGGTTCCTCCACCGTTTCCCTGGCGAACTCCGGCGAGCAGCTGCCCCGACGTTCTCCCGCCGGGCCGCCGCCGCCACTCCACCAATCCGGCGCCACGGGGCCGCGCGTTTCCACGGAGCGTCCTCAGCCGCCGTCGTCGCCGCCGCCGTCGCAAGGCTCTTCGTCGCCCTTTCGCCTCTCGTGGTCAACTTCTTCCTCTTCCTCAACAATGGCCTCCGCCAGCGGATCGTGGAGGGGCTCGTACATGCGGGAGGACGACATCGAGCGGCTGGTGCGCCTCCGCCGGATCCCGTCGGCGGTGGTCTGGCGGGCGCCCGGCGAGGAGATGGAGCCCGAGCCGCAGCCCGGCGAGCGCGTCGTCTTCGGCGCGCACCTTGATCGCGGGCTGGGCCTGCCGGCTTCCACATTCTTCCGGCAGTTCCTCGACAACTTCGGCCTGCAGCCGCACCACCTGCCGGCCAACGCGTGCGTCCTCCTCAGCTGCTTCGTGGCGTTCATGGAGGCCTATGCCGGCTTGTGGCCAGACATCGACTTCTGGAGCCGGCTGTTCTACTTGAAGGCGCAAACCACCGAGGGCCGTCTGCGGGCCTGCGGCGCCGCCTCGATCTACACTCGGCCCGGTACGCCTTTCCCCAAAATCCCCACCGTCGACTCGGTGAAGAACTGGCAGATGTCGTTCTTCTATGTGCGCAACGAGGGGCAGCTCGTCGACCGGATCAACTTGCCGGAGTTCAACCCGGCTCCTCTAGTCGGCCGGATCAACTGGAGCTACAACGCCCGCACGACGGATCTGGATGCTGAGGTGAATCAGCTCTGGGATTTCCTGGGGGCGGCCGTCGAGAACGGGCTGACTGCCGAGGACCTCCTCTGCACCATCGCCGAGCGCCGGGTGCTGCCGCTCCAGAGGCGCACCCACAAAATCGGGCACATGTCCGGCCGGTTCGACCCGAACCGGACGTCCAAGGCACTGCTCTCCAAGGCCCAGGTGGCCAGCCGGGTGAATAACATCACCAAGGCGAACATGCCGGACGACTGGAACTACGGGCTGGCGCCCCGCGACAGGGACCACCCGCCCGAACGGGTAAGCTTTGTGTTTTTCGCCGGCTTCCGGCTTGCAGCTGCGAGGCCGACTTCCTTTTGCTTCTGCCGATTTCCGGCTTGTTATTTGCTCACGTTTTCTGTTTTTCTAGCTTTTTGAGCGCCAGAACGCCGAGGACGGCGACCTGGCGACGAGGAGGTGGACGCCGGATCACGTCGATCCGGCTGACCAAGCCGGCGACCAAGCCGGCGACGACGACCTGCTGCAGGCGCCTGATCTAGGCGGCCAGGGGGAGCACAATCCGCCCCCTTCACCGGAGCAGCAGGAGGACGAGGAGCCGGCGACGTCCGCCACGGGGCCAATCCCCGCCGTGCCTCTGCGCGCGAGGCCGCCAAGCACCACGGCGACTTCGGCGCGCCAGGGGAAGAAGCGGGCCAGCGAGCCCCGCTCCACTGCCGCCTTGGAGGCGAAGGCGAAGAAGCTCCGCCGGCAGCACCCGAAGAAGGTTCCGGAGCAGGCCGGGTGAGTTTTCTTTCTCTTTCTTGTTTGATTCCTTTTCTTTCCTTACTTTTTATGCTTATCTTCTCCTTGTTTGTCCGGCTAGGGCCCCCATCAAGTTTGCCCAGGGCGGCGGCTCCCGGCAGGCTCCGCGCGTCGCGTCGCCGCCTCTGCGCCAAAGGAGGGAGCCGACGCCGTAGCCTTCATCGCGCGCTCCTACGCCGCCGCCGCCTGCGGGTACCGCGCCTTCCGCAGGGCGCCTTCCTTTGCCGTGCCGCTGGCCTCAGCGCCCGATCGCGGCACGCGGGTCGAGCCGACTCGGCAGCCGACGCCGGATGACATGTTCCCGCGCCGGACTCGCCTTTCCGGACCCAGCCGCTGGGCCGGCCGGGGCATGCCGCCTTCACCCGGAGCCGGAGCCGGCAGAGCTGCACCGCTCGCGATCGGGAGCCGGAGCCGGCAGGGCTGCGCCGCCTGCGACCGGAGCCGGAGCCGGGCCAAGCGTGGTGGTGCTGGATGAGAGCCCGGAGGGGGCACCTCGACGCCGGAGACGGCCGCGCCGACCGGGCCCTCGCCGCCCGGAGCGCCGCCACCACCGGAGCCGACGACGGGGGAGCCGGCCGGGCAGGAGCCGGCAAGGGATGAGCCGGCGCGCACGGAGGGTGCCGGCTCGCGCGCGCTGGTGAGGACGGGAGCCCCATCGGCGCCGCAGCAGGGCCTGCACGTGGCCAAGGGTGCCATGCTTCTGCACGTGCCATCCGCCTCCGACTCCAGCCTTGGCTCGGCTGGCACTATGGAGCAGGCGTGGCTCCGCGCCGACTCCTACGAGGTGACCAGCCGGGAGGGGAACCCCGGCCAAGCATCGATGGAGATGTTCTTCTCCAGCCTGCAGGCCCACCTCAAGGCCAGGGCTGCCGAGACCGCGGCCAGCGTTGCCAAGGTGGAGGAAGCCGGCAAGGTAAGCTTTGTCTGTTTTTGATTTGGTTATCATCCTGGTAGCCCTCCGAGGCATGGGCCGGCTGCTTGGAGCCGGTCCGGGTTTCGCCTAGCTGACTGTTTTTCTCTTTTCCTTAGGCTGTGATGGATCGGCGCACCACTCTGTACAACCGCACCGTGACCCATTACCACAAGGCCAAGCTGGGCCGGGCCGACTTGGCTCGCGAGCTTGCGACCGTCAAGGGTAAGATTTTGCTTCTGTCGACTCGATGTCTTCTTTCTTTTTAGTCTTGGTTGGCTGATGTTTCTTTCCGGCTGCCTTGCAGTTGAAGCCGCCAAGGTCCCGCGGCTGGAGTCGGATCTCCGGGCTGCTCGCGCCCAGTGCGCCGAGAGCGAGGAGGCGGGCCGATCTGCCACCGCCAAGCTCAAGCTGGCTGAGCAGGAGCTGACGCGGCTGCGGCTGCTGGAGCAGAACCACCTCACTGAGCTCAACTCCCTTAGGACGGCGGAGAAGGAGAAGGTGGAGGATCTGAGCCGGCGGCTGACGGAGGTGGAGAAGCAGCGGCTTGCGCTGCAGGAGGAGGTCACCAGCAAGTCCACGGAGCTGACGGCTACCGCCAAGCGCTGGACGGACGAGATTGGCGCGCTTGATCGCGGCTTGGCGGGTGAGTGCATCTCTATGTTCCTTTCCCTTTGCCGGCTTTCGGCTGTCGGCTGCCGGCTTTCGTTGGCAGCCAGCAGCAGAAACTTCTGATTTCTTCGCTATCTCCATCTTCGGGCTGGTGGCAGTCGGTTCTTGCCGGCTGCCGCCAGGCTTTTCCTTTTGGCTTAGGACTTCAAAAATTTGCATTTTTCAGCTTTTTTCGGCTTCGATGATTTCTGACTTGCTTCTTCTTGCAGCGGCCTTCCCGGAGACGCAGGACACGGCTTTGGCAGCCGTTGGCGTTGCGCGCGAGTCCAGGAGGCGGGAGACCGGCGAGGGCAGCTCGGAGTACTTCTCCATGGAGGACTACATGGCGTCCATGGCTGCCCGCGTCGAGCCCATCACCAAGCTTGGCTGGGAGCTCCAGAAGGCGGTTGAAGAGCTGGTGCCGATGCTGTGGCCTGAGGAGGCGGTGCCGCAAGATATCTCCAGCCTCACCTCTCTGATGGAGCGGGCGCCGGATCGCTTCCTCGACTGGAAGGAGTCGGCCACGCGCGCTGGTGCCGACATGGCGCTGTCCTTCGTCCTCTCCTGGTACAACGAGGTGGACCTGGAGCAGCTCGAGTACCGGCGAGCCGGCGTGGAGGACAAGCTCCCGGCCGAACATAAGACCGCCCGACTTGCCCGAGCCAGCGCCATCGCCGACTTCGTCGACAAGGGCGTCTTCGTCGCGGACCCGAACCCTCCTCCATCCGATGAGGATTACATGGAAGATGAGGAGGCGGAAGACGCGCCCGAGGACGACCCGGCAGCCGGCTCCGCTGACGCCCCTCCGGCTTAGTTTACCTGCTTTTCAGTTGTTCTTTTGCCAAGACAGTTTATTAAATCCCCGGGATGCCGGGTGCAGATGTATGAATATTATCGCCCTTTAATTATGTCACACTTTAATGTGTTTGTTAATCATTTGTGTGCCGAGTTGCTTTCTTTCGACTCATTCGCTTTTTCCCATCCGCCCCACTCTTTGGCTGTGCTCTTGCCGGTCGTACGTCCGACTTGCGATCCGTCGCCGGATCAAGAGCGGGCCGCTGGGTGAGGCCGACAGTATTTCGGTCGAACGAGCTGAATTCGGCAATCCGGCACTTATATGAAAAGTTGCAAGTCAACTCGCTTTTACTCTTTCCCTTAGTCGTTTTTCGCGTGCCGGCTCCCTAGGCCTTACTCCCGCCAGCCGGACAGCCGGGTTGCGGTCTGTAGCTGGATCGGAAGCCGGCTGTCGGAAACCGGATCACGTTACTGAGCCGACCGCGTGAGAGGGTTCAAGCCAATTGGCGAAACAAGGTAGAGTGCGCGGAAAACTTGTCGGAAATAGCGCTCTTGGCGCGTGCTTTTTCATAGCTTACAAAAGGGATACAAGGGATACATACATTCCTGCTCTCATGTGTAAAATGGGCGGAGTAAGTTGACATTCCAGGGATGTTTAGTCTCCTCGTCAGCCTTGTCCGGCTTGTTTTTCTTAGCCTCTTGGGCATCTATGAGATAGTAGGAGTCGTTGCCTACTGCCTTGCTCACGATGAAGGGACCCTCCCATGGGGATGACAGTTTATGCTGTCCGGCTGTCCGCTGGATCAGCCGGAGCACTAGGTCTCCTTCTCGGAATGCTAAGGGCTGGACCTTCCGGCTGTGATAGCGTCGGAGGCTTTGCTGGTAGATGGTAGATCTGGACGCAGCCAGCAGCCGGGCCTCTTCGACCAGGTCGACTCCATCTTCGCGAGCTTCTTTGGCTTCGGCTTCTGTGTAGAGCTTGATCCTTGGCGCGTCATGCTCGATATCAGTCGGCAAGACGGCTTCGGCCCCGTATACGAGGAAAAATGGTGTGAAGCCGACTGAGCGGTTTGTCGTTGTGCGCAGGCTCCACAGCACATTGGGCAGTTCTTCAATCCAGCAGCCGGCTGCTCGCTCAAGCGGCTCCACCAGCCGGGGCCGGATGCCGGCTAGGACTAAGCCGTTAGCCTTTTCCACTTGTCCGTTGGACTCTGGGTGCGCCACAGAAGATAGGGCCATCCGGATCCCCATTTCCCCGCAATAGCGAGAGAAGATGCCTTGGGAGAAGTTGCTGCCATTGTCAGTGATAATGCTATGGGGGTAGCCGAATCTCACAATGATTTCCTTGAGGAATGTGACGGCTGTGGAGCCATCCAGCTTCTTGATTGGCTTGGCTTCGATCCACTTGGTGAATTTGTCAATCATCACCAAGAGGTGTGTCATGCCGCCTCGCGCCGTTCTGAATGGGCCTACCATATCCAAGCCCCATACGGCAAATGGCCATGTGATGGGGATGGTTTTCAAGGCGGAGGCCGGCTGGTGTCTCTTCTTTGCGAAGCGCTGACAGCCGTTGCACTTCTTCACCAACTCTTCTGCGTCTCTGAGCGCAGTCGGCCAGTAAAAACCGTGCCGGAAGGCTTTGGCCACTATGGCTCTGGATGAGGCGTGATGTCCGCACTCTCCTTGGTGGATTTCCCGTAGGAGTTCAATCCCTTCAGCCGGCTCGACGCACCGCTGGAACACCCCACTTACGCTGCGTTTGTACAGCTGGTGGTTGATGATTGTATAGGCCTTGGCCCTTCTCTCAATCTGCCTGGCCTGGACTCTATCATCAGGCAGCACACCGTCAGTGAGGTAGGAGAGGAATTCTTGTGCCCATGAAGGTACGCATCTTATCTCGAATACGCTAACCAACAGGGCCTCCTGCGTGGGAGCTTCCGGATTCGACTGCATGGTCGCCGGGTTCGGCTTGCTAGCCGGCGGGTTCGGCTTGCTAGCCCCCGAGTTTGGCGATGAAGCCCCCGGGTTGGACTGAGAAGTCCCCGGGTTCGGCATGGTAGTCGGCGGGTTTGGCTTGTTAGCCCCCGACTTGGGCGATGAAGCCCCCGGGTTCGGCTGAGCAGCCCCCGGGTCAGCCGGCACGAATATTGAATCCGAATCCGGTGATGGTATGATGGACGGCTTCTTGAGAACCGCCAAGGCGATGCCCGGCGGAATGGCTTGCCGGGTTGAGCCAATCTTGGACAAGGCGTCAGCCGCCTCGTTGTTTGCTCGTGGCACATGGTGGAATTCACAGCCGTCGAAGAAGCCGGATAGCTGCTGGACATGGAAGCGGTATGAGGCCATGTTGGCGTCCTTCACGTCCCAGTCGCCAGATGCTTGTTGTATGACCAAGTCGGAGTCGCCGAAGCAGAGTATGCGACGCACGCCAATCTCCTTGGCCAGCTTCAGCCCATGAATGAGCGCTTCATACTCCGCCACATTGTTGGATGCGGCGAAGTGGATCTGCAGGACGTAGTCCAGCCGGTCTCCCTTGGGAGAGGTGATGACGATGCCGGCTCCCAAGCCGTTGCGCATCTTCGAGCCGTCAAAGTGCATCTTCCAATGTGTGGAATCCGGCACAGGCGGCAGGTATTGCATCTCAGCCCAGTCGACGAAGAAGTCCGCGAGGATCTGCGACTTGATGGCTGTGCATGGCTCGTAGAGGATGGTGTGGGCGGCTAGCTCCAGGGCCCACTTGGCAACCCGGCCGTTGGCATCCTTGCTGCCGATGATTTCTGCCAAGGGCGCTGTGGCAACCACCTTGATGGGGTGCTCTTGGAAGTAGTGCTTGAGCTTCTTGGCCGCCATGTAGACGCCGTAGGTGACCTTCTGGTAGTGGGGGTAGTTTTGCTTCGACTGGGAGAGCACTTCGCTAAGGTAGTAGACTGGACGCTGGACCAGCTGCTCCCTGCCGTCTTCTTTGCGCTCCACCACCAGGACAACGCTAACCACTCGATTGGTGGCTGCGATGTACAACAGCATTGGCTCCATTGAAGCCGGCGTTGCAAGGATTGGCGCGGTTGAGAGCACGCGCTTTAAGTCACGGAAGGCTTCATCCGCCTGCGGTGACCAGACGAATTTGTCCGCTTTCTTCATCAATTGATACAGGGGCAGTGCCTTCTCCCCCAACCGGCTGACGAAGCGGCTCAAGGAAGCCAGGCAGCCAGCGAACTTCTGGACGTCCTTGAGGCACTGCGGCAGTTCCATCTTCTCCAGGGCACTGATCTTGTCCGGGTTGGCTTCGATCCCTCGCTGAGAGACGAGGTAGCCAAGGAGCTGGCCAGACGGCACGCCGAATGTGCACTTGGCCGGGTTGAGCTTCATCCGAAATCTTCTCAGATTGGTGAAGGTTTCTCTCAGGTCATCAAGGAGGGTAGTCGTCTCCTTGGTCTTTACAACGACATCATCCACATATGCGTGAACGTTTCTGCCGATTTGATCCTGCAAGCATTTCTGCATGCACCTTTGGTAGGTGGCGCCTGCATTTTTCAAGCCGAACGGCAAAGTCGTGTAGCAGTAAGCCCCGTACGGGGTAATGACCGAAGTCTTTATTTGATCAGCCGGATTCAAAGGAATCTGGTGGTAGCCTGAATAAGCATCTAGGAAAGACAACATTTCACAGCCGGCAGTCGAGTCTATAACTTGATCTATGCGCGGCAGGGGGAAGGGGTCCTTCGGGCACGCCTTGTTCAGGCTGGTGTAGTCGATACACATGCGCCAGGAGCCGTTCTTCTTCAAAACCAGGACCGGGTTCGCCAACCAGTCCGGGTGCAGCACTTCCATGATGAAGCCGGCAGCTAGGAGCCGGGCGATTTCTTCACCGATGGCCTTCCTTCGTTCTTCGGCGAAGCGCCTGAGAGGCTGCTTCACCGGCTTGGCTTCAGGCCGGACGTGGAGGTGGTGCTCAGCCAACTCCCTCGGCACACCCGGCATGTCTCTTGGAGTCCATGCGAAGATGTCCCGATTCTCACGGAGGAAACTGGTGAGCTCGCTTTCCTATTTCTTGCTCAAGCCGGCACCGATGGTGACGTACTTGTCCGGCTGCGCCGGGTCCAGCAGGATCTTCTTGGTGTTGTCGGCCGGCTGGAAGTGAGTCGTCCCAGCCGGGTTGCCTGCAGCCGGCATGTCTGTCTGCGCGGCCTTGGCGAGGGCGACAGCGTCGTGGATGAGCTGCTTCTCAGTGGTGATGACCAGCGTCTGGGCCATCTTGGAGCTCTGCGTGGCGCAGTCCATGGAGCGGCGATAGTCGCCGGCTATGGTGATGACCCCCTTGGGGCCAGGCAGCTTCATCTTCAGGTACCCATAGTGGGGCACCGCCATGAACTTGGTCAGGGCCGGCCTGCCCAGGAGCGCGTGGTAGGGACTCACGAGGTCCACCACCTCGAACTCGATTCTCTCGGTGCGGAAGTGGTCCGGCTTCCCGAACATCACCTCCAGCGTGATCCGGCCGATCGGCTGGCAGCAGTGGCCTGGCACGATGCCATGGAAGACGGTGGGGGTGGGGCGCAATTCGGCCTCCTGGATGCCCAGCTTGCGGGCGGTGTCGCGGTAGAGGATGTTGATGCTGCTGCCGCCGTCGATGAGGACGCGCGAAAAGCGCACGCTGCGCCGGGTTGTGCCGATCGTGGGGTCGAGGACCATGGCGTAGCTGCCCGGCTTCGGCAGGACAGCCGGTGTGTCACGGCGATCAAAAGTGATGGCCTGCTCTGACCAGTTTAGGTACTGGGGGACCGGCGGTATGACCGCGTTGACCTCGAGGGAACGGCTCTGCTGGCTCGTCTTGTCCTCGGGCTCGGAGGTGAAGATGATGTAGGTAGCATCTTCGGCCAGATATCGGCCATGGTGCACCTGGTTAGCCTCGTGGTGCTCGAGGTTGGCGTTCTCTGCGCCGGCTTGGCCACCCGGCCCGCCGGCTGGTGGAGGCGGGGGTGGAGGCGGGAGAGGTTCACCGCTTGTCAGCCGCTTCATGAAGTGGCAGTCGCGGGTGGTGTGGTTGGAGGGGTTCTTGCCGCTGTGGTACTTGCACGGCGAGTCGAGCATCTGCTCGAAGGTGTACTTCGGCTTCCATTGCCGGTCTTGCTTCTGGCGGCGGCTGCCGCCTGCCGCGTTGTCTGCCACGGCGGCTACGTGGGCGGAGCCATACCGGCGGTCCGGCTGGTCGTTGTGGCGCTTGCCGCGGTAGTTGTCCCGCCGGCTGCCATGCGAGGCGCCCTCGGCCGGCTTGTTGTTGTTCCTTCTGGCGGGGGCCGGCGAAATGTCAGCCGGCGCCTTGCCGGCTTCCTCAGCCAGCGCGTACTTGTCGGCGATGGCCATCAAGGCGGCCATCGACTTGGGGTCGCTGCGGCGTAGCTTGTGCCACAGCATGGTGTTGGGCCGACAGCCTCCCATGAAGAAGCTGATGGCCTGGATCTCGTGCACGCCCTCGCAGGAGTTGCGCATCTCGCACCAGCGCGTCAGGTACGCGCGATCCGTCTCGTCGGGGCCCTGCTTGCACATCTCAAGCTGCTGGGGCCGACCCGGCCGGCGGTAAGTGCCGGTGAAGTTGCTGATGAAGGCCGCTTCGAAGTCCAGCCAGCCGTTTATGCTGCCGGCTGGCAGGTTGTTGAGCCATGTGCGGGCGGAGCCGACCAGCATGAGGGGGGAGTAGCGCACAGCCCAGCGCTTGTTGCCTTTGGCGATGCCGACTGCGGTGGAGTAGTCCTGCAGCCAGTCCTCCGGCTTGGCGGTGCCATCGTACTTGGGGGTGTCGCGGGGGAGCGTGAAGCCCTTGAGCGTAGGCTCGTTGGCGATGCGGGGCCCGAAGCACTTTGGGCCGGCTGGCGCTTCTTCTTCCGCAATGCGGGATTCGACCAGCCGGTCGAGGCGTTCTCGGGCGTCGGCGGGCTCGATGCGCGGGCCCAGCCGGGAGTGTGCCGGCTGGCGTGCGCCGCTTGCTTCTGGAGCCGGCCGGTGCTGACGGTGGGGCTCGGAGTCTTGCTCCTGATTCCGGCTTGGAGGAGGCCGGCTGCGGCTGCTGCCGCTCGGCTGGTGGCTCGGCCGGCCCGAGCTTGCGTGCGTGGCCCGGGAGTCGCGGTGCCGGCTTGGTGCTGGGGAGGCGGACTCGGCCGTGTCCCTGGCGCCTTCCCTGTCGTTGCCTGCAGCTCCACGAGCGTGAGAGGCTCTGGGGGCATTGACATACCTGGGGTCGGCCGCCTGCCTGGTGGCTGCGTTGAGCAGCTCAGTCACCCGCTTGGTCTGGCGGCGTAACTCTTCGCCTTCTAGGCGGTTCAGCTCTTCTGCGGCGGCTTGTGCCGCGCGCATGTTCTTGTCGGGGGTGTTGTAGACGGGTAGCTCCGCGGACGGAGCCGGCGAAGGAGCGCCGTCGCGGGCGATCTCGGCGCCAAGGTCGCGGCCCCTGCGGCGGATGTGGCCGGCTCGGCTTGGCTCGTCGCCGCCTGGAGTGAGGCCGTGGGCGCGGTTGTACTCGCGCTGGGTGATCTCCATCTGGCGCTTAGCAGCAGCCAGTTCTTCGGTTTGCTTGAGGAGGAGCTGGCGGTGTGCCTCCAAGTCCGCCTCGATGGCGGTGGGGTCTCCGCCAGGCGTGAGCGGCGTGCTCAGCTTTGCCCGGACTTCGTCCAGCCGGGACGGTGGTGGTGGCGCCTTCACGCCCGAGCCGGAGGCGTTGGGGTCGACGTTGCGCTCCAGGTTGGGGCCGTGGGTGCGCGGGTTCTTGGTGGGGAGCTCGTCGCCAGCCATCATGACTTGCACGACGGCGGGGGTGGCGTGAGCGCTGCTGCCGGCTCGCGGAGGAGGGCTTGCGCAGCGCAGCACCTGCCGCGGGTAGCGCGGCGGTGCGACGGTGGCGACGTAGACGTCGTGGCCGCCGAAGGAGATGACGCTGCCGCCAGCTGGGAAGGGCCGGTCGGCGAAGCAGCCAGCGTTGTCGCTGACGCAGTCGAGGGAGCCGAATCTCCAGATCAAGCCTGAAGCGACTCGCTCGCCGGTGGTGATGGTGAGGCCCGTCCGGATGAAGACACCGGCCGAGGATGCTGAAGGCCCCACGGTGGGCGCCAAATGTCGTGGTATCGTCACGGCATATGCCATAGGGTGGCTAATCGAAGTGGTTCCTGAGGGATCTCACGGCGGTATCCGGATGCGGGTATGGGGACGAGCGACACGGCGACGTACCCAGGTTCGAGGCCCTCCGATGGAGGTAAAACCTCTACTCCTGCTATGAGTGTATATGATGATCACACAATACAATGGTGCTCCTAGAGCTGTGTCCGGCTGCTCCTGAGAGGCTAAGGGAGATGATGGTCTCTCTCACAGGGCAGCGCTAGGGGTGGAATGAAGTGAGAATGATCGATCGATCCCCTGCACGAGAGGGGGTAGTGCGGCTTATATAGGCGCCGGCACTTTACATATAAGACCCTATAGTCTACTGGCCGGCTTGGCCGGCTTCGGCTTCCGCTCCTTCCCGAGGCGGTGACGTCAGGAGCCGTTGAGGCGTCGTGGCCTGTCCCATCCGGCTGCCAAGGTCAGCGGTATGGAGAGGAGGTGTCGCTGTCGCCGTCAGCCACTGTAGTCAGTACGGATCGACGTAGGCCCTGACGGCCTGTCCGACGCGTGGCACTATTGCTCCACAGTGCCCCGCGCTTTACGGAAGATGGAGTCAGCGTGGACTTTGGGAACCCGGATCACCAACCCGGTTCCTTCCAGTGCAAGACTCGCCAGCCTCGAGTCGGTCTGAGGTACAAACCCCCAGTCGGATATGGCTTGTAGAAGCCGGCCCAACTACAGCATTGGTGGCCGTAGCCAGGCCGACTAGGACCTAGAGCCAGCCGGCTTCCGGACCAGCCGGCCACGGCGCCAGCCGGCTGCACCTCAGCCGGCCTTTGCCGCGAGCCGGCCAGTGGCCAGCCGACTGCTCCGCGTCCATTGCCCTACCCGGGGTCTTCCCCCCGACATCTTATGCAATACAAGTTGCATGTTGAACGAGGAACAAGTCTCATGAACGCGGTCATGTAAAGTTAGTCCGAGCCGCTTCATCCCACTATGCCACAAAGATGCAAAGTACTCAAACTAAAGACAACAAGAGCATCAACGCCCACAAAACCATTGTGTTCTACTCGTGCAACCATCTATGCATAGACACGGCTCTGATACCACTGTAGGGATTCGTTGCATAGAAAACAAAAAATTTCCTACCGCGAGAACGCAATCCAAGCCAAGATGCAATCTAGAAGACGGTAGCAACGAGGGGATGATCGAGACTCACCCTTGAAGATTTCCAAAGCCTACAAGATGAGGCTCTTGTTGCTGCGGTAGACGATCACTTGCCGCTTGCAAAAGCGCGTAGAAGATCTTGATCACGGTGCCACAATCGGGCAGCACCTCCGTACTCGGTCACACGTTCGGTGTTGATGAAGACGACGTCCTTCTCCCCGTTCCAGCGGGCAGCGGAAGTAGTAGCTCCTCCTTGAATCCGGCAGCACGACGGTGTGGTGGCGGTGGCGATGGGGAACTCCGGCGGAGCTTCGCTAAGCTTTGCGGGAGAGGTGGAGGAGAGGGGGCGGCTAGGGTTTGGGAGAGGGGGAGGTGGCCGGCCACTAAGGGGGGTGCGGCCACAATGGCTTTGGTGTGTCCGGCCCCCTCCCCTTGCTCCTCATTATATAGGTGGAACCCCCAAGTGTTGGACTACAAGTCTTCGAATAAGACCCCAACCCAAAATTTCCATGTGTAGGGAAACCTACCCAAGGTGGGACTCCCACCTCAAGTGGGATTCCCACCCTTCCATGAGGGGGGTGGCCGGCCCCCTTGGTGGAGTCCACCTTGGACTCCCCCCTCTAGGGTTGGCCGGCCATGGGAGGTGGAGTCCCTTTGGGACTCCGCCTTCCAAATTGATTTCTTCTAGACTTTTCTAGAACCTTCTAGAACCTTCCATAAAATCTACCGGATCATTTTAAATCTTATAAAATGACTTCCTATATATGAATCTTATTCTCCGGACCATTCCGGAACTCCTTGTGATGTCCGGGATCCCATCCGGGACTTCGAACAAAACTTCGAACTCCATTCCATATTCAAGTTCTACCATTTCAACATCAAACCTTAAGTGTGTCACCCTACGGTTCGCGAACTATGTGGACATGGTTGAGTACTCTCTCCGACCAATAACCAATAGCGGGATCTGGAGATCCATAATGGCTCCCACATATTCAACGATGACTTCAGTGATCGAATGAACCATTCACATACGATACCAATTCCCTTTGTCACGCGATATTTTACTTGTCCGAGGTTTGATCATCGGTATCACTCTATACCTTGTTCAACCTCGTCTCCTGACAAGTACTCTTTACTCGTACCGTGGTATGTGGTCTCTTATGAACTTATTCATATGCTTGCAAGACATTACACGACATTCCACCGAGAGGGCCCAGAGTATATCTATCCGTCATCGGGATGGACAAATCCCACTGTTGATCCATATGCCTCAACTCATACTTTCCGGATACTTAATCCCACCTTTATAACCACCCATTTACGCAGTGGCGTTTGATGTAATCAAAGTACCTTTCCGGTATAAGTGATTTACATGATCTCATGGTCATAAGGACTAGGTAACTATGTATCGAAAGCTTATAGCAAATGACTCAATGACGTGATCTTATGGTACGCTTAATTGGGTGTGTCCATTACATCATTCATATAATGATATAACCTTGTTATTAATAACATCCAATGTTCATGATTATGAAACTAATCATCCATTAATCAACAAGCTAGTTAAGAGGCATACTAGGGACTCTTTGTTGTTTACATATCACACATGTATCAATGTATCAGTTAATACAATTATAGCATGGTATATAAACATTTATCATAAACATAAAGATATATAATAACCACTTTTATTATTGCCTCTTGGGCATATCTCCAACATTTAATAGGGGCACGACTGGAAAAAAAATTAAGCTGCATGGTTCTTCTTAATCCCTGTGCTGGAAATTTTACGCTGTAAGCCATGGGATAGAGGGAGTAGTAGGTAATATGTCATATAGATGTTTGCTTGCATTGCTCTATTCATAAAACGGTATGACATTGTGGTATCCTCCTCTGAATATTTCATTTGAATTGACTTGGCACATGCTCAAGCATGCATAAGACTAAACAAAAGTCATTTAAGCCCTGAAGATTTATTTTGCCTTGGAGGTCTTGTATTACTTGTATGCTTCTGTTAATTCTGTTCTGTCGCAAGCATGATTATGACAGTTACTGTTTTCTTGATTGTCGCTTCGTCCCAGTCTATTGCTAGCCTTCACTTGTACTGAGTATGAACTCTACTAGTGCATCCAACCATCAAAAACTAAATTTTCCAATTGTGTCCATCATACATACCTATATGTGGTATTTCACCGCCACTCCAAAGTGAATTACTTGTGTGCTACCTTTAAAATCTTCAAACATTACTACTTGTTTTGTGTTTTGTTTTAGCTCATGAGGAAATATTGAGTGCTTTATTATCTTTTCATGACTTCATACCGTTACTAGCATGCATAATGTGCTGGTCCATAATATTACAAAAAGAGCAAGGCAACTGGGTGCCCAGCCCAAACAAAATAAACAAATAAACAAATAAAGCTCCGCACATTATGTACTGGAGAGATCCTAAATAATGGTGTGCACATGGAGAACTACATGGGAGCCACTCTTGAAGTCACTATATGAAAGGATGATAAATCATTTAATGTCAGTCGTTGACATAGACATGCATACCTCTTGAAATATATTTTCAACACCTCTATATTATTCAAAATAAAAAGCTCTAACACATGAGTAATCTTGCTTCCCTCTATGCAGGGCCAATATTTTATTTTTTATGTTGAGTCACCATCCTTTCTTTGAGCACCTTCTCAAAAGCATAGCTGTCATTCTTAGTGTAATATGCTTGTCCCGAAATAAGATTAGTTATGGTATAACTGTGATGCTTGAATCTTTCAACATTTCTACTTCTAGTCTTCTCTTGAACTTCAGAGGTGCCTTGGCATTTATGTTTTGCTCCACGAATATGAGCAAGCGAGATACCACTTTATCATATCATATTACGAGCATTGCAATCCTGCAGATACTTATGTTTCATGTTACTTATTATTTTGTTGGTATCTTTTCATAGCTTGCACGACTATTGAGTAGCCTTAGTTGCATACTTCTTATTATGAATTGCCTAAGCACTTGGCCATATAGTGAGAATATATACATCATATGAAGCAAATAGGTTCATGAAAGTTTCGAATTGCTTGAGGACAAGCAATAAGCTAAGCTTGGGGGAGTTGATACCTCCAAAACATATCTACTTTTCTGAACACTTTTGCTATTGTTTGCCCTCTAATTTGTGTGTTTTGAATACAACTAACACAGACTGACGCTTTTTCAGCAGAATTGCTCTAGTGTCTCGTTTTTGTGTAGAAATCCAACTTTCAGCAAAATTCCCGGAAAATATCGCAAATTCCCTATTTCACCCGAAGAATCACGGAGCCAGAAGACGAGACGGAGAAGGGCCACGAGGGGCCCACACCTGGCCTAGGCGCAGGCCATCCCTGGCCGCGCCTAGGGGTGGTGTGGCCGCCTCGGCCACCCCCTCGACCTCTCCTCCTGACTATATAAGAGCATATGACCTGAAAACAGAGGTGGGGTCGACGTTTTTCCAGAAAGAGTTCTGATGCTCCTCCGCCACTAGAAACCCCAATCCGGAAACCAGAAACTCCGTTCTAGCACCCTGTCGGGACGGGGAATTGGAGGGGATCATCGCCATCGCCATCACCATCGCCATCGCCATCACCGACGCCTCTCCATCAACCATCCATGATTCTCCCATCCATGTGTGAGTAATTCCCCCGCTGTGGGATGTAGGGGATGGTAGGGATTGGATGAGATTGTTCATGTAATAACTATAAGATTGTTATGGGCATGGTGCCTAGTATTCGTTGTTAGTATTTTTGACATTGTTGCAACTTGTCATGCTTAATGCTTGTCCTTTTGGACCGAGTGCCATGATCTCAGATCTGAACATGTTGTTGATTCATGAGGATAATTATTGTTTTTTATCATAGCTGCAAGTTGTATACATATATCGTTGTCCGGAACCCGAGGCCCCAAAGTGACAATAATTGGGGTAACTGGGTGGCTTTGATGTGAGGATCACGTGTGTTCACAGAGTGTTAATGCTTTGCTCCAATACTCTATTAAAATAAGTACCTTAATTACTAGTAGATTTCCTTGAGACCCTGCTGAAAACGGGCTGGTAGGACAAAACATGTCGTGTAAGTTTCTCCTTGCGAGCAGGCACGAATAAATAGGAACACACGCCTATGGTTATCTTATACTAGAATGCTTTTATCATTGTTACCTGCAAATGCCCATGTCTTTCTTATTATATGAATTATTTTATCCATGCAGCGTCACGTTCATCCATACATGTGCCTACAGTATTTTATCCTGTTGTCTACTGCAATCATCGCTACTGCTATTTTTATTTCATTACTGTTATTACTTCACTACTACCACTGCTATAAAACCGTTATTACTGATAAACTGTTACGAGAAAGTCTATTTCTAGGTGTAGCTGAATTGAGAACTCATATGTTAAACCTTATAAATATTCTTTAGCTCCCTTTATGTCGAATCAATAAATTTGGGTTTTACTCCCCTCGAAGACTGTTGCGATCCCCTATACTTGTGGGTCATCAACAAACATGTCTTTATCCTTATTCACCAAGAGATTTTCGATCTAATACATCACATTGAGTCTGTTCTCATAGTTGACCAAGTAGCTCTCATACATGTAGTAGGGATCCGTTATCGCCAAGCTCGGGGACAACTCTAGCTCTTTTCTGACCTAGTAGGCCTCAACAAGCGTAAATAGGCAAAAAAAAAATCGGTGGAGTCTATGCATGTGAAACGTGGAGAATATGTCTTGAAATCTCAGGAAAAACACGTTCGTGGGGTTTTTATCGAAAAATTCCAAGCCCTTAGGAACATTGACGATAAAAGCGGGTATGTTGGAGATTCCATACAAATAAGACGCCTTTCCTATTTTAGAATGAGGGCATGCAGGCTCTTCATATCACGAGGTACCGTTAGGTACTTCTCCCATGACAACATAGGTTCACCGGCCACATGATACTGCTAGTCTTTCGTGTAGATCTTGTTCACACCCGGTTTGTTTGGCAAGCGAAATAATCATTTCTCTTAGGTCATTTCCTTCCCTTTATTTTCAAAGTAGGCTTGGCAGGATCTGACGCCACATGTCTTGCAGGCTCGGCAGAACCAGACGGTACTTGGGATGTGGCCCTTGTCGACCTCCGGCAATCCAATCTTCGATCGACAAGATCAAGATAGGAAGATTGTCGGTTGACCCCATTTTCCACTTGGTTTTTGACAGTGGTGGCCATGTTTGCTTTCAGGGTCGCCAATTCTTGGTTAGTTACATTATGTTATTTTTGGAGGGTGCGGACCGTGTCTGCATTTTCTTCTTCGGCTCCACGCGAACTGCTTGAAGAAAACCCAGCGACAATGTCATTGCGTTTTTCGCAAAACGACATGGCTAACTAATCAAAATTGAAAATTATTAGTATTAAAAAAATAAAATCATAGAGAAATTTAGCATAACCTTTGCTAAAAATGGACATCAGAGTGCTAGAAATTTATCGGAATGTAAATTAAACAATATTCCGACAAAACATGAGCAACTCATATTCTTGTAAAACATCAAGTATATCCATGTACGTAATCACCGCAATCAATCAAACATACAATGCAATCGGCAACTCATACGAGCATTTCATCGAACAGGTTAAGTGCGTGCAGTGCATACCGGGTGGGGACGGGTGAGGGAGCGCAATGCGGCATGGTCGGCGGCAAGGAGGCGCGGAGTGGCGTGGTCGGTGGCAAGGAGGCGCGATGCAGTCGGCGCCAAGGAGGCGTGGCAAGGTCGGCGACAAGGAGGCGCGGCGCGCGCGGTCATCCAGAGAGATTGGCGGGGCACGTCGGATTTGTGAGTTGTCCCGGGGAACTGAAATGCGCATCTAGGAATTTTGGAGCTGCCACTATTTGTCGCTACACTCAGTCGTGAACTAGTGACAGTGTGCTGCCGACGACGCATGTGACTGATAAGTTTGTAGTAGCCGCGTGCCGGCAGTGTCGCACACTGCGGATAAGTGTTGTACCTAGGCGCAGGTAGGACCCACTTACTAGTCGCGTGCAATATCTAGCTGTCCGCTGCCACTACTGCATTACTTGTCTCGTGTTCCTTTTCTGCTCGCTGCTACAAAGAGCCGCCGTGTGCGCTCGCAAGTGCTCGCTGCCATTAGTCGACCCCCTATAACCTTTTCCCTTCTAGTGGAATGAGACTAGTGGGACAGAGGGTGATTTAATAGTTGTGTCTCCCGCGCGTCTCTACGAACATTGCCGTTAGGTTTGGCTAGAGAGTGCTTTGACGCGCTTGCCACAACTTGGACGTGAGGTAACCAATTTGCCTTTTCTTTTGACTCCTTAGAATATATTTTCAAATGAGAATCAACCTCTGATTAGATAGCTAGGAGGACAGTTGTATCCCAACCCGCCAAGGATCAAACACCGTGTTAGACACTTTAATGTCTCTGTAAGTAAATGGATTATTCTTCGCTAAAAGTGATGTTCCCATTAATAGTGAGCATGGGTGGATTTGCACCCAGGGCAGCCCGTGTTGCAGCCCTAGGCTTAGGCCTAAAAAGAATGCACTAAATCTCCAACATCAGGAAATATTCATGTAAAATGTTAACTCGATTCTTACACGCAAGGGCTAGCCCGGGGCGTGACACATTTCTGGGTCAGCCCCTTATAGTGAGGCATCTGTTGTGATTTAGTCAATCTCAGGATCCGTTAAATCTGATTTTTTACACCCAATCTCTCAAATTAAGGGGGTTATAGAAGTACGGTGTGCGTGCATCTTCATATGGGTGAATATACATACGCATTTGTAAGTGTCTACATCTATATTTTGTTTAAAAAGGAAAAAACAAAAACCTGTTTTCAAATGATACGCGTTACCAATGACGCCATTGTTTTCTCTTTTCACCTGGGCGGCTGGCTGGGCGGTAGCTAGATTTTGACCGCTCTCCCAACCCCACCACCGCTTCCTCGTCCTGTGATCCTTTCCCGCTAGCCGTCGCGGTCTTGCCTCCCTTGAACGCTCCCTCTCCCTCCCTCCCTCCCTTCCCACGCACTCCACATCGCCGTCTCAACTCGCCGCCACCGGGGACCCACGGCCACCGGGGGCCCCGCGCGTCATCCGCTCCGGCCAACCATTACTACAAAGGAAAGGAAGAAAGATTTCGCGCCCGCCGTGCTAGCAGAGCAGCAGCAGGTTGCAAGTAGCATTCCCGACCCGCTTTCGCTCACCTAGTCCCATTCATTATAATACCCCGAGCAGCGCAAGCAACAAACTCTTGCAGCAGCAGCAGCCTGACACAGAAGCTAGCTAAGCTACGCCAAGAGACACAGGGAGGAAGCCATTCTTGGAATCAAGTGATGAGGACGAGGGTGGCGCTGGAGCCGCTCGCGGAGGAGCCAGGCGGCGAGGAGGACTCGGCGTCGCGGCGGCGGACCGGCCTCCACGCGACGCTGCACCGCTGGGCGCGCATCCTGTCCGGCGCCGGCGGCGCCGGGGACGACGCGCGGCCCTCCGCCGACCTCCGCGTGCTCCTCTCCGTCCTCGCCTGCCCGCTCTCCCCCGTGCCCATCCTCCCGCGCCTCCCGCGCCACGTCGCCTCCTCCGCGCAGTACATCATCGAGCAGTTCAGGGCCACCACGCGGTGCGGGAAGCTGGAGGGCAAGGCCAAGAGCATGTACGCGGCGGGCAAGGTGCGGCTGGCCATGCTGCACGAGCCCGGCGGCGGTGGAGGAGCAGCAGCACCAGCAGGCGGGCGGTGCCACGAGGGGAGCTTCGTGGTGTGGCAGCTCGCGCCCGGCATGTGGATCGTCGAGATGGCCGTGGCGGGCCACAGCGTCGCCGCGGGCAGCGACGGCCGCGTCGCATGGCGCCGCACCCCCTGGCTCGGCGCGCACGCCGCCCGCGGCGGCTCCCGCCCACTCCGCCGCGCCCTCCAGGTTGGCATCACGCACTAGCTTCTACATGCATTCCCGTGCACGCGCGCCGACGATGCCATTTCTGCATGTCCACCGTGATGCCATATTCTACCGCTCCTCCTTTTCCCTGCATCCCCCAACCTTTTCTCCCTTTACCCGCCTCGCTTTTAATTACCATCACCGGCCATGGCGGCATGGCACCGCATGCCGCGCATGCACCCTGCTTAACTCTGTAGCAAGCCTGGCCGGCCCATGACATGTGTGCCCCACGCGTCTTCCTCCTTTGCTCTCCTCTGCTTTCCCATTATATCCTGCTTTCCTGCATGCTCTTTTGCGCTTTGCATCTATCTGTGCCATGAGGAATTGAGAAAGATCCACTAAATAATCACTAGGAAGAATCTTTGTTCAAAAGCAGCTGGATATATATTGTAGTACAACCCTAGTACAGCATATGCTCACTGCACAGTTGTTATCTTGGGATCCGAGCTGGTACCATACCAGCAACAGCACCGTATGCCATGCCACAAGGCATTGTTCATGTCATTATTGATGCTGCATGCCCATATTACTGCCCATATTACCTCTGTGACTCTGTGTAAGACAGAGATCCATGTTTGTTTGTTTTTTCTTGTGAAAAAGGCCCACCGATCTATTGATAAACATCCACATCCATAGTAGTACAGAGAATCCAAAATGCAATGAAAATTACAAATAGGTCTTTAAACCGCCTAGCGACGACTATAGACATTATCACGAGAGACTAAGAGAGATCCATGTCTTGTTTGACTTGGCTACAAGCCATTAGGTGGTGAGAGCAGCCTGCCTTTGCCTAATAGCCTTGCCTCACACTCACATGGGACTAGAATATTTGCGGTTATCTTTTGATAAAGCGCCTAGTGGGAGATGTCTGAATGTTTGATCGTCAGCATGTGTGAGCTCAATGGAGTACAATAGCTTGGCTCCTTTCAGTTAGGGTTATCTTATCCCCAACTTGGCAAATCGGACCAAAGATAATGGTTCTTGATGAATATCGCAAGTACAAACGTTCTTGTGCGAGGGAGAGTTGACTAGGGCTTGGTGGCCTAATCTCACGGTGGTGAGCTCGCCCACCTGGGATCGAGTCGCAGGTGCAACCGAATTAAAACGGAATGCTATATCTGGCTTGTATAATCCGTCTCCCTTTGGTCAACGTTTAGGATGAAACTGCTTTTGTAGATGAAAAAAATCACGTCTTTCAAGAATGTATATGTGACTGCTCATTTCCGGCCGTTTGGAGGAAATCTGACCAATAGATATTGTGGTTTATACTTTATTAAACCAGATTATCTTTTGGATAGCTAGGTCGTCAGTTAGTATTCTATAAGCTAGCCCAGCCAACTAAGAGGTATAGTAAAATTTAATTTGATGCTGAAGTCATGATCTGATTCCAGAAATCTTCATTCTTACCAAACATTTTAATTAACTCTCTAGAGTAGCTCATGCCTCAGCAGGTCTACCTGTTTGCATGTTGGATCTATGCGGCGCTAATTGTCAAGTCGGTCCTAACTGTCAGCTCAACTTGACCAAGGGAGAAACCTAATTGAGTAATTAGCCAGGATTTGGTCTAGAATATGCATTGCTCTGAATCTTCTGATGAAAGTACGGAGGAGTAGTACTAATTATTGCGCATATTTGTGCATTTGCGGCCTCTGCAATCTCACTTATAGACTAGAGCAGGTATCAACAAATTCCATCGTTGAAGATAAGAAATACTACAAGCATGGCCTACTTAAATAAAATATTTTGTGCTGGTGGATTGTACGGATGCTGACACTTATACAAGCTCAAAGTTGTTTGCAGTTGAGAAAAGATTGTACAATTGTGTTTAATTTAAGGGACACTGCATTTCTAAACTAGATGATTCCCCGCGCGTTGCTGCGGACATCTATGGGAACGAAAAGGCATAAACTAAAACACTTTTATTCATAAGAAGCAATGAAATGTATGGATCGATATGCTTTTATTCATAAGAAGCATAGGTTGAAAATATATTTATATTTTTCAAAATATACATACATGCGTATTACTTGGTAGATTTATGGGCATGTTTATCCACGACAATGCATTTCCCACTTGCATATGAAAACAAATTTGTTAAACAAATTTCCTATTATTGCCGGTTATGCAAATAATCGTGGCAAAACCTGTAATCTTTGTTTCATGTTCCCGGACATGTAGAAGAAACACTTTGCATATTGAGTTTACCACCTAGGATGCAAAATGAATCTTAAACAATAGTAGAACACATGTTTGTCCAGTATAAATCTGAAGCATGATGATGGTAATATCATCAAATCAATATTTCATATGGATAGCACATTATTGTCATATAGAGTACGATCTAAAGTTAACACTAAAATAATCATGGCAAAACAACATTATTCAAAAGAAAAGGTAGACAACAACATGGGTCTACCTATATATATCCACAATCGAGTATTTCAGCCTGCCAAAATATATAAGTTTTGTATTCAAGACAGCAATAAATAACACCTACTTGAGATAATAATACACATATCATGCAAAATACATATGGTCCTGTAATTCATACCTGAAGAATATGTGCAGTGTAATGGAGTTAATTTGCTCGTATATGGACAAATTGAGCAAAGATGTACCAAAATTTTGTAGGACAACAGTTTATATTTCCATTACCAACAACTCATCTAGGTAGTCCAGGCAGGAATATCTTATCCTGAATCTCAAAAGGCCCCCAATTAAACAACGTGTTAACCAATTCTTTCATATAGCATGCATCCTCAACCATAGAAATAGCAGATATCAGAGCAAAGCCGAAGTGATTGAGTGTGTCTAAGGAGAATAACAGATAGGCTTTCAGAATGTGGGAATACATGATATATAGCCTTGAGGTGTAAGACAAATACATGCTGACATTTGAAGTTCTGAACTTGATAATTCGCCTTCATCTATTGATATATAACAATCAAATAATAGCCCTGCAGAATCCGTTTTGAATTGCTTCAAAGATTCTATTAACATGAGCCGTGCGACACCTCATAAATGACAGGTAGTGATCCTAGAAGGAGGAAAAAGATCAGTAGTACCTAAGCTGCCGAAACCAGTACAAAGTAGCATGACATTGTTTTAAGACGATACACTAAGACTGAGAGAATTAGCTAACCAAAATCCAAATGATCTGCATAAATCATATGAAATAGCTCAGTTACATCATCTTATGGGAACTGCAAATCTCAGTTTCGCACATAAAGAATAAAATAACCAGGAATCCAGGAATATGCAGACGGACGGCCGGAGACCTAGAGGACAGAGATATAAGAACCTGTGAATAAGCAAACCATCGTTGAGACTTTGAGAGTAAATGATTCAGACCCAGTAATCGCTATATGAGGGGAGTGGAAGACATGATGCAGGTAGACAAAAGAGATGTACTCAACCAGGGATGGTGGCGTTGCTACCAGACTGCCCGCATCCATGAGTCACTATGTACTCGATCCTAGATCCCTTGAAACCAATCAGGGCTGGTGGCGTCCTGGAGACGACGGCTTCTTCCTGACTAACGCATCTGTTGTGTGCCGCCCGACCTATGCGAACCGACAAACGGACTGGTGTTGGGCGCGGCATGGCCTGATTTTTATGATGGTGGTGGTGACGGATGAGTTCCATGGAGCAGTTTTCGATGGTAATTGCTGGGATTTATGAGGCGTTTTCATCGGGATTTAGGTCGTGGATGGAATTTTCGTGGGGAGGAGAAAGGAAGGTCGCGGCCGGTCACTTGCGGAAGAGGAACAGCGGTTCTGTTTTTTTTTCACATTGCAAGCCCACGAGGATGGGTGCCGAGCAATCCTGCAAGCGAGGCTGCGAGCCCACGAACTGCCAGCGAGTCAACATCGGTCCAGCCCAGAAGAATCTTGGGGCGACGCAAGAAGAGGCAGATGCGACGATGCTCTCGGTGATTGCACGGGACGGGAGAAAAGGAGGAGCTACCAGCGAACGTGACGGGCGACAACGCTGCGCGAGGAAATTTTTTAACCGGTGACGTGGCTCGCTGAGAGATCAGCAAAATGGGACCATCTATTAAGAAAGAGAAGATCAGCATTGTCCTATGTTCCATGACAGTAAACTAAGCTGCAGTGACATGTTCATACCTAAGCAAGAAGCTGGCACGCCACAAAATTATGCGCTGCCAGATCGCCAGCCCCACTAGATTAATTCGTACGAGTTCTTTGAGACCTGGATTGTTATATTCTGTGTACCACGACCTAGGTACGACTTCTATTTACTGAACAAATGGCATGCAAATTGGTGTTCTGTACTTGGGAAAGGAAGCCTCGTAGTATTAATTACAAAACTGACCGGCTCATATGTACTTCAGTTTCGGTAGATTGCTTAGCTAGAAGATTTCAAGAGTTGCTGGTCCAAAAGTACCAAAGAGCTGACAGTCTATCCATATTTGCCAACTTGCAAGGAAGAGTTATCAACTCAACTTCACTGACACAGCATTTCTATGACTGCATCTGTGTCCACACACTGGACTAGACATAGACAGATAGACTGATAACTCGTACGCATTCACCCATGTTACCTGTGTCCTGGCCACTGATTTACAGCATTACCGAACTCGTGATCACTGATGATCATTGTAACTAGACAAGGAAATAAGTAATATTCAGGTTTTATACTCAAACTGATGGATTTTGCTCACGCTTGCAGGGCCTGGACCCAGTGATGATCGCGTCCATCTTCTCGACGGCGGAGCACGCGGGGGAGAAGCAGGTGGACGGCGAGGACTGCTTCGTGCTGCGCCTGGACGTGGGCCCCTCGACGCTCTCGAGCTGGAGCGACGGCACGGCGGAGGTGATCCGGCACGGCCTGACGGGGTTCTTCAGCCAGCGGAGCGGCCTCCTGGCGCGGCTCGAGGACTCGCAGCTCACCCGGATCCAGGCCCCCGGCGCCCCCGCCATGTACTGGGAGACCACCATCGCCTCCACGCTGGGCGACTACCGCGCCGCCGACGGCGCCGGCGGCGTCCACGTCGCGCACGCGGGGCGCTCCACAGCGTACCTGGCGCGGTTCGGCGTCGGCGTGCGCGCCGCGCGGGTGGTGACGCGGATGGAGGAGACGTGGACGATCGACGACGTGGCGTTCGACGTGCCCGGGCTGGGCCCCGACGCGTTCATCCCGCCGGAGGAGGTCAGGCGGAGCCGCTTCTACGACGCCATGGCCGCCGGCGGCAAGTGAAGCGAACATCGTTGGCAAGGGTATCGACTAAGTATAACCTGTAGTAGGAACTGTTTTAGTTTTGCACACCGTGTGTACGTGTCCACCATTTGTTTGTGAGTGCGGCGTAAGAAATCGCGCATGTAGATATGTGTATCTGAGTTACCTAAAGAACACATTCACAGTTTTTCATTAAGCTTCAGTGGGGTTAGTTCCTGTGAAAACTATTCTAACTCGAGTTGATGAGCACCTTGGTTTATAATTAGCCCCTCTGCTTGTGGGTGAGGATGTTGTAGTCTTGGAGAAAGATTAATCAAGATATGTGAGACAATAGAATTGGGGGAACCGGCTCGACCCTCTAGGGGTGGCCTAGGATGTGTTACAATGGTACAATACGTACACATATACAAAAGCTAATCAGTCTAACACCCTCCCTCAATCTTAGCCACTTCCTAAAGAATCGAGAAGGAAAAGATTGCGCCTGCAGGCCTCGAACTGTGGTAGAGGCAATGGCTTGGTGAAGATGTCTGCAAGTTGATCCTTAGAAGAGATAAACCTGATCCGTAATTGCTTCTGTGACACACGTTCCCTCACAAAGTGATAGTCAACTTCGATGTGTTTCGTTCGAGAATGGAATACCGGATTTACAGAAAGGTATGTAGCACTGATGTTATCACACCAAAGGATAGGAGGCTGCGGTTGGGATATACCCAATTCCTGAAGCAAAGACTGTGCCCAAATGATCTCAGCAGTAGCATTGGCCACAATCTTATACTCAGCTTCAGTACTGCTACGTGACACAGTAGCTTGTTTCCGAGCACTCCAGGCGATCAAAGTAGAGCCAAAGAACATAGCATAGCCCCCCGTAGATCGTCTGTCATCCGAACTACCAGCCCAGTTCGCATCAGATACGCCGAAAGGACCCCAGAGGGGTGCGGTCGTATATGCAGCCCATAAGACACAATAAGTCTAACATAACGCAAGATGCGCTTGACAGCAGACCAATGAGTGTTGCGAGGCGCCTGTAAATACTGACAAACTCTGTTGACAGCATAAGATATATCTGGTCTCGTGATCGTCAAGTACTGAAGACCTCCAACAATACTCCTGTAGGCTGTCGCATCCGCAGAAGACAGAAGCTCACCATCAACAGCAGTAATCTTGTCAGTGGAAGACATGGGTGTAGTAGTCGTCTTACACTTGAGCATCCCAGCTCGCTGCAACAAGTCCAAGGAGTACTTCTTTTGTGTCACAACAAGTCCAGCATCACGGGAAACAACCTCCACTCCAAGAAAATAGTGAAGCTTCCCAAGATCCTTGACAGCAAAATCAGTACCAAGAGAACGAACAAGAGCATTCGCAGCAAACTGAGAGGAGCTGACCAGAATTATATCATCCACATAGACCAACAAGTACATAGTGACTGCAGGCTTCTGTAGGAGAAATAAGGAGGAGTCAGCAGCAGACGGTGTAAACCCATGAGCACGAAGAGCAGTCGCAATACGAGCATGCCAGGCACGAGGAGCTTGCTTCAACCCATAAAGCGCTTTAGTAAGACGACAGAGATGAGTAGGACGATCAGGATCAGAAAAACCAGGTGGCTGTCGCATATAAACCTCCTCATCCAATAAGCCATGAAGAAATGCATTCTGCACATCAAGCTGACGAAGAGACCACCCTCGAGTGACTGCAATGGAGAGAAGAAGTCTGATGGTGGTAGGCTTGACTACTGGACTGAAGGTATCTTCATAGTCAAGGCCATACCGCTGTCGAAATCCTCGAGCAACAAGACGCGCTTTATAGCGCTCAATAGTTCCATCAGAATGCTTCTTCACTTTTAAAACCCATTTAGAATCAATGACGTTAACTCGCGGTGGTGGAGGGACAAGAGTCCACGTCTCATTACGAAGAAGAGCATGATATTCCTGTTCCATAGCCTCTCTCCAATGAGGAATACTCATAGCAGCCTAGTATGTGCGGGGCTCGGAGGACGGATCCGCAATGGCAGCAGTCATACACGCAGCATGCCAAGCAACAGTACCGTCGGTGCGCTCCTTTGGGCGAAAGATGCCACTGCGGCTGCGCGTATGTGGACGCAGCACGGGTGCTGTCGATGTCAAAGGTGCAGCCGATGAGGGGCTGGAAGACAGCGATGGAGAGGACTCAGCCGACGAGGGGCTGGGTGATGGTAGCAGCGACGACCCGATCGGCGAGGGACTGGGCGATGCGCTGCTCGTCGGAGAGGCCGAGCCAGGGTCCGCCGAGGGCGTCACGAGCGGTGGGCTGCTCGGCGAAGGAGGCAGCCTAGGAGAGGCAGGCGACGAAGGCGAGGCGGGCGTGGGGCTTGGCGATGGCGTGGCCGACCGGGTTCGGGGCGAGGCCGGCCCAGCGCCAGGGGGTGACGCAGCCCGCGGTGTCGAGGGCGAGTCAGGCGCGCGTGCATGGGCACGCGGACCGAGGCCATGCAGGGGCGCAACACGATCGACGTGCGCGTCGGATGGCGTCGGCAAAGGAGGAGCTGGTGCCTCCAGAATTTCCAAACGAGCTCCACGTCCAGTGCTTGCACCATGGTTAGGCAATAATACATGAGAGTATGCAACATCATCAAATTGGTCAGAGGCAATGGAAGATGAATGCAAGGATGGAGACTCATTGGTAGAGACAGGGAGTTTGGCAAAGGAAAAAAATGCTCATCAAACACGACATCCCGAGATATATAGACACGATTGGTAGGAACATGAAGACATTTGTAACATTTATGAAAGGAATTATAGCCAAGAAAGACACACTTTTTAGACCGAAATTCCAACTTGCGTTTATTATATGGGCGGAGATGCGGCCAGCAAGCACAACCAAACACTTTAAAGAAAGTATAGTCAGGCTGTTCATCCAAAAGGAGTTAAATGGGAGTCTTCATGTTAAGAACACGTGTGGGAGTACGATTGATAAGAAAACATGCAGTGGTGAAAGCATCACTCCAAAAACGAAAAGGAACCGATGCATGGGCCAAAAGTGTAAGACCAGTTTCGACAATGTGACGATGCTTACGTTCTGGAAGAAGGAGTTGAGGTTGCGATACTCACCATCCCAATCCGACTGAACATGAACAATTTTATGCTTGAGAAGACGTTCAACATGTTTTTGAAACTGAACAAAGATATTAAACACATCAGATTTTCTCTTGATAAGATAAAGCCAAGTAAAACGACTGTAAGCATCAACAAAACTGACATAGTAATTATGACCACTAACAGAGGTTTGGGCAGGACTCCATACATCTGTAAACACAAGCTCTAGAGGATGTTTCACCTCCCGAGTAGACTCCGAAAAAGGAAGTTGATGACTCTTCCCCTGCTGACAAGCATCACACACTGTTACATCTTTATTACTAGACATGCTAGGAAGCTCATGACGACGCAGAACATGGCGAACAATAGGAGTGGCAGGATGACCAAGACGAGCATGCCACTGTGACGGCGAGACGCGAACTCCACTGAAAACGCGAGAGACGCCAGGATGCTCCAGACGATAGAGGCCCTGGCATAGACGCCCACTAAGAAGCACGTCCCTCGTGTTCCGATCCTTAATAAAAAGATCAAACGGGTGAAATTCACAAAACACATTATTGTCAAAAGTGAGTTTAGGAACTGAGAGTAGATTGCGTGTCACAGATGGTACTCTAAGAACATTACGAAGCTATAGACTCCTATTTGCATGACTAGTGAGAAGAGATGCTTGACCAATATGGGAGATGTGCATACCTGCTCCGTTGGCGGTGTGGACCTTGTCGGAACCGTGGTAAGGCTCGGAGGTGTGGAACTTCCCCATCTCGCTCGTCAGGTGCTCCGTCGCCCCAGAGTCCATGTACCAATGCGGGTCGATGGAGTAGGACTGAGTGTGTCCCTCGGACTTCGTGGGCGGCGCGGGGCGATCAGCCATAGCGACTTGACGCGCATTATTGCGCGTATCCTTGCCATCATTGCCAAGACCAAGGAAACTCTTCTGAAACCGGCGATGACACTTGGAGGCCCAGTGTCCATCAAGGCCGCAGAGCTGGCAGACTCGCCGCGCCCCACTGCCCGGCAGCGCCGAAGGAGGAGCGGACGAGGACGAGGACGGCGTGGGCCCCTTGCCAGAGGTCGGGGCGCTCGATGCAGGAGAGCCGCCCTTGTAGGCAGCGTGCGCGGCGGGAGAGCCACGGCTGCGGCTGGCACGGCGCGCCTCAACGCGCTGCTCGGTAAGTAGAAGGCGGGAGTATATCTCATGTGCCATCATAGGATTAGATTGGCTCCGCTCATTGATGATCTCAACCAGGCCATCATACTCTTCGTCGAGACCGTTGACAATGAAGGAGTTGAACTCAGAGTTCGTGAGCGGCTGTCCAATGGATTCTAGTGTGTCAGCAAGGGCCTTGACCTTGTTGTAGAACTTCGTGGCCGTGGTGTCAAGTTTCTCGCACTCGCCGAGCTCACGACGGAGGGCACTGGCCCGGGCCTGTGACTGCGACGCGAAGGAGCGCTCGAGAGTGGTCCATGCCTCATGAGAAGTCTTCACTACAAGAGATGGGGGATTTGTTGACGAAAACCCTGGTGACAAAAATGCATACCGTCATGGATGTGTCCTTATAGGTGACGAATTCATCTTTCGTCAAGCATTTAAGGTAATGCTTGACGGTATGATTTCTCGTCAAGAAAAAATCGTCACCCATTACCCAAGCGGGAAGGGCTTCCATCGTGTCTGTTAATAGGTGACGAAATCAAAGATCGAGGTGACGAAATAATACTAAGTTACTTTATTAAATGTTATTAGTTTTATATATCATGCGTGACCCACTTGTCAGGAACATATTTAATTAAGTAAAAATTGTGGTTTGGAAGAATCGAACAAGGGCTTCGGCGTGACCGACGCGGAGTCTTACCGCTAAGGTAGATATGGAATTTTGATCTGGATCCGTAAGTAGTCTATTCTACATATTTATTTCAATGGTGTGATCTAGATGTTACGACATAATAATTCCCTTATTAATATTTATGTCGGCCGAGGGTGCCTCGTTTAAGTCGCGCCGCTAGCAGACACGGCCTATATAGGTGCTCTTGCTAACGATCGAATCGACTAGGGTTCTCGTCGAGGTGAGAAGAATTCCGTGAAGGCTCCATTGTGGTGGCGGCGAGACGCATCATCGGTGAGTTCTCCGATTGTTCGTTAGGTCTAGATTTTTTAATCGCTTGTCAAGATCTGTTCAAGAACGTTGGCATGTTCTTAATCGAATTGTAGGCAATGGATCGAAGTTGGATAACCGATGGCACCAAGAAGTTCACAGCAAAGTACATGGCAGGTGTTAGGGATTTCATCAAGTTTGCGCGAGAACACTTGGACAATACAGATGAACCAATCTTGTGCCCTTGCAAGGACTGCCTAAATCTGATACGTCAGATATAAAAACGATCGAGGATCACTGCAATTGTTCGTATGTCCATGACGTATACAAGATGGACTAGACATGGGGAAGATTTTAGTGATGACGAAGGGCGGGATAGAAACGATGATGGTGCGTATGATAGTGACAACGATGAAGAGGAAGACAATGGTGATTGTTATGTTGATGATTCGTCTAGTATGATCTATGAACTGCGTAAGTCCTGAAATAAAGGTCCCGACCTGCCAAATCAGTATGCTAATCTAATTGAGTCAGCGAAAAAGAACTTTATGAGGGATGCACCTCTTTCACTAGGTTGTCGTTCATCATTAAGCTCCTTCATGTCAAATCATACAACGGATAACAAACAGAGGATTTGATCTCTTACTTCAGCTTTTACGTACAGCTTTGCGATGTGGACTTTCCCAAATCATATGCTGATGCTAAGAGTGTTCTTTCTGATGTTGGGCTTGGTTATGAGACAATTCATGCATGCAAGTTTGATTGTTCTTTATTTTGGGGAGATCACAAGGACGATACGAACTGCCATGTTTGTGGATTATCAAGATATAGAGACCCTCGGGAAAAAAGAAAATCCCTCACAAGGTGTTAAGGTACTTTCCTATAATTAAAAGGTTGCGTAGACTATTTGTTAAAAAGGAAATGTCGACACATACTAGATGGCACAAAGAGAAGAGGGTTGTTGAGCCCAATGTACCGAGGCACCCCTGCTGATGGTGAGGCATGGAAGCACTTTGATGGCAAGTTTGATTGGTTTGCTAAAGATCCTCGTAACATAAGACTAGGTTTTGCCACAGACGGCTTCGGTCCTTTTGGAAGTATGAGTAATCCTTACGATGTGGCCTGTTTTTGTGATTCCTTACAACTTCCCACCATGGATGTGCATGGATCAATCGAATTACATGATGGCATTGCTAATCCCCGGAAAGTATTCCCCAGGGAAAGATTTTCATGTATTTATGCAGCCACTGATAAAAGATATGATGCAGCTATGGAGTGGTGTGGAGACATTTGATGCATGCACAGAGGAATATTTCCCATTGCATGCTGCGTTTCTTTGGTCTATTCATGATTATCCCTGGATATGCCACTATGTCGCCGAAGCACAAGAGGATTTCATGCGTGTGTGCATTGCGATGAGAATCCTTGCGCTGAACCTTTGAAAAACAAAATTGGATATATTGGGCATCGGCGATTTCTTGATAAAAATCACCCATACAGAACAGCAGACTTTTCAATGGTACAACTGAGACTAGAGATCCACCAAGGAAGTACACACCCAAAGAGGTAGCTGCGAAGGTAGAAATGGTTAAGGATTTTGAACATGGGAAAAATCCAATATGTAGAAAGCGGAAGCGTGCAACTGTACCGGTGAACCAACATGGCACCCGAAAGTCAGCTTACATCATCTACCGTACTGGCCAGAACTTAAGATAGTCACAACTTAGATGTGATGCATATTGAGAAGAACATATGTGACAATATTGTTGGTACACTACTTGAACTTGAGGGCAGGAATAAGGACACAGTTAGTGCTAGAATTGATTTGAAGAAATTCAAAATGTGGAAGAAGTATTGGTTGAAGAAAATTGTGAAGGATGATGATGATGCAAAGAAGAACTTATGCGCAGCCCCCAGCACCGTGGACGCTTTCGAAGGAACAGAAGAGACATTTGTGTAGGTATTTGGCAAACACTAGGTTCCCAGATGGTTATTGCGCAAACTGGGGAAGATGTGTGAATATTGATGGTTGTAAGGTTACCGGTATGAAGACGCATGATTGCCACATACTTCTGCAGCGAGTGTTGCCGGCTGGGCTCAAGGGAATTGCATCTAAGGAAATGTATGTGGCTATTGCAGAGCTAGGAAGATTTTTTAGGGAGCCGTGTGCCAAAACCCTGAAAGTTGATGTGTTGAATCGATTGAAGGTTGAAATTGTTGTGATCCTATGCAAACTTGAGAAGCTCTTCCCCCCTTTTTTTGATGTAATGGTGCACTTAGCTATTCATCTTCCTGAGGAGGCTCTTTCGAGGGGTCCTGTTCATTATGGTTGGATGTATCCAGTTGAGAGAAGATTAGGTTATCTAAAGTCTACGGTCCGTAACAAAGCAAGGCCAGAAGGTTCTATCGCAGAGAGCTACATTGTTGATGAGTGTTTGATTTTTTGCTCTAGATTTTTCAAGGATGGCACAGAAACAAGATTTAACAAAGATGATAGGAACCAAGACATTCGGAGAAAACCTGATCCTGACGAGATGGAAGTATTTTCAGTTGGAGCTAAAGGTCTTGGGAAATCCATTTTGAAATATTTTGACAAGGAATTTGACAACATGGTTTGGTATGTGCTGAACAACTGTGACGATGTAGAACGTTATATCAAGTAAGTAGTTAGCTTCACTTTAATAACTACTTCTCAATGTTGCGTACATAATTGTCCCGTATTTCATATGTGTTTTTTCTATGTTTCAAGAATTCCGACAAGAATTGGGAGGTAGGGGTGTGCGTGACATCGAGGAGACGGTTCAGAGAGAGTTTGCAGGTTGGTTTGCAAACCATGTGAGACAGCTTGGACAATGCATCAGAAGATTTGAAGTCTCTCGGCTGCTGGGCCAGACCGGCGTGTAGTAGTATACGCTGGTTGCAACGTAAAGGGTGCGAGGTTTCGCACGCTTAGTCGGGATAAAGACCTGAAGACTCAAAATTCGGGCGTAGCGACTAAGGGATCTTTTGGTGATGCAGATGAGACCGACTACTATGGTGTTCTGCAAGAAGTTCTTGAACTGCAAGACGGGACTAACAAACACGGTGACAGTCCGTGTACTTGTTTCGTTGCGATCGGTTCGACCTTGCGAGCAAGGGTTCCAAGATTAAAGATGATGGTTTTTTTAAAAGCGTTAACACTTCTATCCTATGGTTCAAGAATTCACCATTCATATTGGCCAGTCAAGCTGAAACATGCTTCTATTTGGAGGATACAAAGTTTGGTGATCCGTGGAAAGTGGTGCAGAAGTTCAGCCATAGACATGTGTACGACGTTCCAGAATTAGAAGATGGTAACGATGATGCATTTGTACGGAATGAAGACGCATACCAGGAGGATGAAGGTTCACTGACCATACATTTCATGATGTTGTCGACCTAGACGAGGAAGCAGAGGTGGAAGCAGAGGAGGATGATCATCGTGTCTGAAGTTGTACGTATTCATGATGCTCGTACAATCCGCGAACTAGAGAATGAGGAAGATAGTCCCAATGTTGACATGGATATGAGCGAAGATGAACTAGAGAATCAGGAAGATAGTGTCATTTTGGAAGAGAACATACATGATGACGAGGGAAAAAATTCAGAAGAAGATAGTGATTTAGATTGATAGAAACATGTAATGCATACAACTATATGTTTTGTTCCAAACATTTTAAATGTTCTTATTTAGATGTTTACGATCTCGAACTTGTCATTGAATTATCCAGAAGGGTTTAAGAGCAAATTAATATAAGCAAAAATATGGACAAATATAAGAAAGCCAACAGGTCGGTAACATAACTTTGACAATGGTTTTAATTAATCGACACTTGACACGATTACAACCAGCAGCACGATATGACTAACTATTGTTTTAACACAAGCAAAATCGACAATCGCATAAAGAGTCTTACAACTTAATTTAAACCTAAAGGGGCTGCATAGTTGGACACACGGGCACCATGAATCACGGACTAGCTACTCCGCATCGATTTCGTGCACATGGGTAGCAAACAAGTAAACCCTCGCATTTCCTGTAAAGCAAGAACAGCATCTTGTCACCCATCCGAAGGTGCTTTTCCTTGTCCATGAACTCCTTCCACCCACCGACGCAGAGACGACCATCGTTCGAAGAAATTGCGTAGGACGCATGCACCAAAGTACCGGGATGGCACACAATACTGATTGCACCATATTGTTCCATATCTTTAGGAACCAAACGGCTAGGGATTTTCTGTTCCAACAGTAGGGACATAGTTTAGTTAACACTTGTACGTAATGTAGGTCGCAAACTTAATGAAATGATATGATCTACTGCTTACCACGTGTTTGTTGTAATTTTCGCTGTTTGTCCAATTCAGAGTATGCAGCATTGGGACAACTAGTGCTCCTTGATCATAATCTCCAAAGCATTGTGGTAGTCAACAAGGTAGTCCAAGTTGTCCACCGAAGAATGACGGTATGCATCATCCTCCAATTTATCATTGTTCCATCGCATTACCGAGCGAGTCAACAATGTCACGCTTCGTACGGGACAACTGGTAGTAAGCTGCATAATTAAAATAATCGACATAAGATGGAATAATTAATATGATCAATCATTGTGTGCAAAGGTGGAAAATTACCTGGATGGATTAGTGGTTCAGTTCCAGCTTATTACAAGAGTATCCCGAGCAGATGAGTTAACTCTGAAAATTAACTCCATGCCAACCTTAAAATTGTACACTCTAGCAAATTCGTTCCAAAATCTTCCGTTGATATAGGTTCTCGCCACTGTTGGTAACATTAACAACAAATGCATGGCCATCTTTGGTTTTGAGTGCAGCTTCAAAAGTTGTCCCGTGGGAGGTCCGGACACCATACTTCTTAAGGAAATACGGTCTATAGTAGCAAGGGATGACCTAAATTCAGTAGAGTTAATACAAAAGTAAGTTAAATATGCGTCTACTCGGATAATCACCGAGTCTCGTATCTTGGACTTCTATCAAGACATATCTGAACTTCTATCAGCACATATCTGAACTTCTATCAGCACATATCTGAACTTCTATCGGTATAGGACTGAACTACCGATACCTCTATCTCTAACAGCTACAACTATCGTAAAACTGGTATGAACGTAAAAGTTATCACAACTATCGTAAAACTCAACCATAAATAAGCGGTTAATACATATGGTGACCAACAATTATTACACACATCTGAATAATAGTACTAAACTAGCAATAACTACTAGGATCACGTGTTAAACTTTGATGTGGCGGCGAATTAATAAAACATCTGAATGAATTTTAAACTTGTAAGTGCATGTACCGTCTTCTCCTCAAAACCCTCTTGTAGTGTTTGGACGAAAAAACCTAACGCGACTCCCCCTCCGCCGCACATCCCCTTCTTGTCAAAGCAAACTGGACACTGCAAAAAATATGAAGAAAGATTACAAATCGGAAACAACGATCGATCGCGAGACGTACATGTTATTTACGTACTCCACTAGTAGGCGCCATCGTTGGTCTCGACGCGGAGCGCGAGTCTTACAAGTCTCGCCGGCGAGAGACGTGGCGAGCTGTGGCGGCGAGAGACGTGGCGAGATCTCGGCGGCGAGAGACGTGGCGAGATCTGGCGGCGGCTGAAGGAGGTCGTGATATGATGGCAAGTTATATCGTGGAGTAAATTTCGGTAGGTCAATAGGAGTGCAAATGGGCGGTGCTGGGTTTGGACGTGACAACACGGTCGACTGCGCGTTAGTTGGACTAGACCCGCGTCAGTTTTCTCTTCGTCTGCCGTGTCAATATTGGGACGGAGTAATTAATGGGGATGATATTTATCCCCTTCCCCCTCCCGTACCGTCTCAATATTCGCACCGCATCCTGGTTTCCACTTTGCACACTTCTCGTCGTCTCCTCTCCCTCATTATCTTCGTCTCCCGCCGCTGCGTCGCCATGGACATGGATGAGCAAAGCAAGTGTACAATCGGACTAGCACGCGCAGTCCACATCCACGACGAGGAGGACCTGGAGGTGGTTTACACCAACGACCCCTGGGAAGTGCGCCGCGTCCTCGACATGTACACGGAGTGGCTCATGGAGGACGAGCACAAGTTCGTCGGCCTCGACTTCGAGTACACCAACCATCGAGCCGAGGACGAGAAGAAGATCGCCGTGGTTCAACTCGCATGCGTCGACATGTGCCGGTGTTCCACTACGCAGCGTAAGAACTAATCCCCTTTTTTAATCTTTCGATTGGGGTTTTTTACTTGCCGCCGTTCGTCTCTCTTTGATTTTCGTTAGACATTGTTCCCGAAAATCAGTACATTCCCGATCTAAATCTGCTACACATTGTTCCGTAAAAGCAAGATATTCCCGATCTAAATCTGCTACACATTGTTCCCGATTTATTAATTTGTTTCATCTTCGTCTCCTCTCGTAGGTTCTTGCATATTTGTAACTGATCTCGTGACTAGTACATTATTTTGTTTATCGCAGTGCTAACTGGTGGGAGTATCCGGCAATCTGCGATTTCTTTCGAGAAGGCGCTACGTTTGCGAGTGTTGACATCCGTGGTGACAAGAGAGTTCTGTGGAGGACATGGCACATGGAGATTCCTTCTGAGTACTACGTCGATCTCCGTGACGAGTACTTCAAGTACACCGGTCATGCGAGGGCTGGCATGGCTACCATGGCAGCAAGACTCATAGATTCATGGTTCGGTGATATGAAGAAGAAGTTCCACCACCATCGGCACAGATCGTGGGGGACTTCCCACTTCCAAATATGAACATCGATTATGCAGCCATTGATGCTTGGGTCTCGTACGAGCTCTACCGCAAGATCGTGGTGGACAAAGTCCCGCCGATGGTGGATTGATCATCTCTTCCGCTGCATGACCCCCGATCTTTTGGTTTGGTCTCCTCCCGCGTGAGGTGCTTTTGGCTAGTAGTCCGTTCTTTTGAAACTGTAAATATTTTGCCATGATATGTTAACAATTGTCTTGGGAGGTTTCAATTTTATGTTGTGTACATCCTAGTACTTGAAAGTGCTAGTAAACTAAATGTTCAGACGTAAAAATCACCAAAAATCAAAACATACCAGACGTAAATTTCACCAAAAATTGTGATTCAAATTTTCTTTATGAGTTTTAGTCATTTTTCTGAAATTTTTCATCGAAAAATCTCAAAGTGGTGAACAATAACATAATATGGTGTCCCCATGGTGGACATGTGTCGAACGAGGGGTTTTCGGACGAAAAGAGGGGGAAATCGCCAAAAACAGACCAAACCACCATGGATCTGGGGCATGATTTGGCACCCTTGTGCACATTGTGATATGACACCTTGGTTGCTATGGGTTTTGATATTTGGGAGTTGGTGGCTTGGTGTCCCCATGGTGGACATGTGTCGAACGAGGGGTTTTTGGACGAAAAGAGGGGTAATCCCCAAAACGGACCAAACCACCATGGATCTGGGGCATGATTTGGCACCCTTGTGCACATTGTGATATGACACCTTGGTTGCTATGGGTTTTGATATTTGGGAGTTGGTGGCTTGGTGTCCCCATGGTGGACATGTGTCGAACGAGGGGTTTTTGGACGAAAAGAGGGGGAAAACGCCAAAAAAACACAAAACCACCATGGATCTGGGGCATGATTTGGCACCCTTGTGCACATTGTGATATGACACCTTGGTTGCTATGGGTTTTGATATTTGGGAGTTGGTGGCTTGGTGTCCCCATGGTGGACATGTGTCGAACGAGGGGTTTTCGGACGAAAAGAGGGGAAATCGCCAAAAACTCACCAAACCACCATGGATCTGGGGCATGATTTGGCACCCTTGTGCACATTGTGATATGAAACCTTGGTTGCTATGGGTTTTGATATTTGGGAGTTGGTGGCTTGGTGTCCCCATGGTGGACATGTGTCGAACGAGGGGTTTTCGGACGAAAAGAGGGGGAAATCGCCAAAAACTGACCAAACCACCATGGATCTGGGGCATGATTTGGCACCCTTGTGCACATCGTGATATGACACCTTGGTTGCTATGGGTTTTGATATTTGGGAGTTGGTGGCTTGGTGTCCCCATGGTGGACATGTGTCGAACGAGGGGTTTTCGGACGAAAAGAGGGGAAATCGCCAAAAACTCACCAAACCACCATGGATCTGGGGCATGATTTGGCACCCTTGTGCACATTGTGATATGAAACCTTGGTTGCTATGGGTTTTGATATTTGGGAGTTGGTGGCTTGGTGTCCCCATGGTGGACATGTGTCGAACGAGGGGTTTTCGGACGAAAAAGAGGGGAAATCGCCAAAAACTGACCAAACCACCATGGATCTGGGGCATGATTTGGCACCCTTGTGCACATTGTGATATGACACCTTGGTTGCTATGGGTTTTGATATTTGGGAGTTGGTGGCTTGGTGTCCCCATGGTGGACATGTGTCGAACGAGGGGTTTTCGACGAAAGAGGGGAAATCGCCAAAAACTCACCAAACCACCATGGATCTGGGCATGATTTGGCACCCTTGTGCACATTGTGATATGAAACCTTGGTTGCTATGGGTTTTGATATTTGGGAGTTGGTGGCTTGGTGTCCCCATGGTGGACATGTGTCGAACGAGGGGTTTTCGGACGAAAAGAGGGGGAAATCGCCAAAAACTGACCAAACCACCATGGATCTGGGGCATGATTTGGCACCCTTGTGCACATTGTGATATGACACCTTGGTTGCTATGGGTTTTGATATTTGGGAGTTGGTGGCTTGGTGTCTCCATGGTGGACATGTCTCGAACGAGGGGTTTTCGGACGAAAAGAGGGGAAATCGCCAAAAACTCACCAAACCACCATGGATCTGGGGCATGATTTGGCACCCTTGTGCACATTGTGATATGACACCTTGGTTGCTATGGGTTTTGATATTTGGGAGTTGGTGGCTTGGTGTCCCCATGGTGGACATGTGTCGAACGAGGGGTTTTCGGACGAAAAGAGGGGGAAATCTGGTAAAACCATCCAAACCACCATGGATTTGGGGCATGATTTGGCACCCTTGTGCACATTGTGATATGACACCTTGGTTGCTATGGGTTTTGATATTTGGGAGTTGGTGGCTTGGTGTCCCCATGGTGGACATGTGTCGAACGAGGAGTTTTCGGACGAAAAGAGGGGGAAATCGCCAAAAACTCACCAAACCACCATGAATTTGGGGCATTTAACGTCACCACATTACCCTACAACAGAAGTTTCACTTGGAAAAAGGTTTGACAACCTCTTAGTGCAATTAGGTCAACCTAGGTTTCACCAAACACTCAAACTTTCATATAAAATTGAAAATTTGTTGAAATCTTTCCAAACCTTGTGTATTGGCCAATGTGTGGCTAACACTTTCCATGGAAAATAACAAACTAGAAAAAAATTTGGCATAAGGGTGCATCAACATGTGGGTAATGACGCTAGCATGCTATCTTGGCAGTTTGGTTTGAAAATTTTCAAAAATTCATCCCCTAAACTCAAGAAGAGGCTATGTGTGATCACTAATTCGTATTTCAAATAATTTAGAGTTTTTAATACCCATACTGAAAATTCTGTGCCAGCCCGATCCGTCATGCGTGGGACCCATGTCAAAGTAATGGGAAAGTGGACTGACTACATGCAGCAATCCACGTTTCACACCCACGCGTCCGAGAGAGGAACCCAAACGGCAGCACCTAGTGTATATCCATCGGCCCCATCGTCTCTCCCACCCGCAACTTCTATTCCCCAATCTCTCGGCGAAAACCCCGCTTGCACCTCCACCAGCGCAACACCGACCTCCCCTTCCACCGAAGATCCCGAAGATGAAGCGTGTTCGCGGAGACGAGCCGGAGGCGAGTGCGGTCGTCAACGTCGACAGCAGGCGACGGCGAGGGTCCGGTAGTAGTCGACGTCGCGGAGGCGGGATCTTCTTCCGACCTGAGCCGCTCTTCGCCGCGCCGTGACCGTGGAGGGCTCCGCCCAACCGGCCGTGGTCGCCGTCGCTGATGAGGCCCGGGGAGACGTCCCGCTCCCGCGGCACAAGCAGATGACCAGGGCTTCGATCCGAATGACCCGTTCTACCGCCACTCTGTGCAGTACCGCGAGCTATATGGCCCCGCAGAGTGCGACGAGTTCGAAGAGGAGGCCTCCGACAACTGCAGCGAGGTACTCTACTATTCCGATCGATCCCCTGTTTTTCTTGATCTTACCGTTCACCATAGGGTTTGCTCATAGGGTAGATTGATTTGCCCTGTCTGCGACTTCTTGTACAAATTGATGATTCTCGGGGTTCTTGCTCATCTGATTTATGGTTTGTAGTTACTAGATCTGTAATATTTGATGCACATCTTGATTCAACCGTAATGATTCCTTTTGTGTGATGAATGATACCTGCTTAGTGTAACGCTCAATGCATTTCAAACTTAAATTCATCCGAATATGAATCATACCAGAGTGATTATGATTACAAGAATTATATTATAGGTAGTATTAATTGATCTCGATACATGGATTTTATAATCACCATTTGTTTTAAACTGGTGCTTACTTATACGATGAAACCATAGTGTGTACATCATTTTAATTTGGGGAACAAGTGAATTATCGCTTGCATGTAATTTATGACCATAATTTTTGTTCAATTCCTGCTTATTGACGTCATGAATCCATATTGTTTTATGAATCAAGACATCTTCAGGGAACAAATGATTGATCCCTGATCCATGAAATTTATAATCACCATTTTCTCTTAAATTGGTGCTTACTTATAATACTGAAATAATGATTGGACTACCCATGAACCAGCTTGTGACAACAGCTTAAATTGGTGGTTATTTATATTAGTGAAGTAATTATGTATGGTTGGATCTGGATCATAAATGTTGATTCTACATGATTAATTCTTAATAATGTTCATACAAAAATATTTAATGCTTCAATTGTATTTCAGTTAATTTCCTTCTCTCACTTCTTCTTTACTTTCAAAATCGCAGAAGACTCGAGGACGTTGACAACGACAAGGAGGACCGGGACCGAAGAGCCGCTTCGTTCAAGAAGCTGAAGATCGGCGTATCCCTTTCCGTCGTAACGGAAAGCCACATTGCCCATTCTCGCGGCAGGGTTTTCCCGAACGATCTCGTGTGTCCGATCCAAAGACGCGACGAGAGTTGGAAAAGGTAGCAAGCGTAAGCACAATCTCGCTAGCAAGGCGAAGCACGCTGCCTTTGGCAAGTTCCTCGGGGACTACGTCAGATCGGCCTCATCCCGCTCGTCGGTCCAGCTGTTGGCCCTCATGTTCTCCACTAAATTTAGTTTCTGTTTAGTTGTTCCCCCGTAGGTTCATGGTTAAACTATGTCATGTTTCAAAGACTATGTTCTACTTTTGTTATTTGGAACCCGGGCAATCATACCCAGCTTGTTTAACTACCAGCCTAGTGGGCTTGTTCTGTTTTTCCCAAGGCCCAGGGAAGTACATATTAATTTGCAAAAAATGAACAATTAAAATCAGTGAAAATTGAACTGGCAAGAGAAAAATGCAGGACCAAATAGTCAATCGTAAAGTGTACCCCCTACATAATCCCACTATACAATCCCTTCACACAAGAGCGGCCAGGGTAGCGATATGACATAAACACACAATGGGCACACACAAATTGTAGACTAAAACAATTATATCATATGATAAAGATTATATCATAGGATATCAACTGAAACTTCAATACCACCACGGCCGCCCTGGTTGAAAAGAATGAGAACAACATTCCCGCATTCAAAGTTATACTCCTTAGTAAACTCCGACCAGCAGGAATCGAACTTCATCCTTCCATCGTAGTAGTGTAGTATGCACCCCGAGGGTGGTAGCCATAGTCATCAACAAAAAAACATGCCTCCCCGCTTTCGTAGATATTCAAGGACCTAACAACTTCCTTCGGTATACGCTGAATAATAAAAATTAAATTATATATGGGAAGGATATAAAGGATAACTAAGATTACATAAAGAAAAGGAGAATTATACCAGTCCATTGCCCTTCAAATCAGTATTCGTCAAGGTGTGCACAAAAACAACACCAAGACCAAGACCACGCTCACGGAGAAGTTGTTCCTTCTTCAATGTTTGAGCAGTAGTAAGCATAACACCTTTAGTGTGGACAACTGCAGTTGGAATTTCTGCATACAAATTTAAAATTAATAAAAGAATAAAAAAGAGGAGATATAACATCAGTTATATTAAAAAAATAGGCAACACATGGTAAAAGGTAAAACAGAATTACCATCGACACGATGCTTTTCGTGCCATCAGACCTACCGCAAAAATCCCAAACAGTTCAGAGCACTATCAAACCCAAACATGATACAAGCCACCAACTTTCGTGTCGTAGTCATGAAGAAATTTTTGGTATCCAAGACCAAAAACACATGTCTTCGAACTGCCTTTCTTAACATGAAATTTGTACTTCACTTCATCCGATGTAATGACAAAAAAGATATTACCAACAAGGTTGTTGAACCCTCCTCACAAAACAAGGCACAACTGAAAAAACAAGAGAACAAAAATGCGTAAAATAAGGATATAGTCTAGAATCTGTCAACAAAAAAGATACATTCTAAAAAAGGATATATACCATAAAGTCATCAAATCTGCTTCCAAGATAACAAATAAATGAACCGAGAGTCTCCCGCCTCTCGCCGACAATGATTGCCCATCGAACCACAAACAACACAGCCATCCCGTGTATATTTAGCAATTTTACCAAAGCTAGTACAAAATACAGGTAGGTAGGGCATATTCATAGAAATCTATCCATAGATCTGAAACCATACACACATATATCCATAGATCTGAACAAACAAGATTATTCAGAGGACAAAAAGGATTTTCAACAAACAGAGAAAAAGGAGGTGAGGTGAAGTAGTGACATGTAAAAACATATTTTCCTACCTCTCAAAACAAACGAAAATCTTCGTGAGAGAAAAGAGATTTTCAGCACAAAAGAGAGAGAAAGAAGATGAAGGAGACTTGCTTCACCGCATGAACAAGTGAGGGCAGAAGGCAAAACCAACCAGGGGCATTATAAATACAATAAGTAGTACTAATCGCCTACAACCGCTATTTAATGAGGTCATGGGGTAGATGGTGGTTGCTATCCCGTAAGAGTTCAAAAGTCAAACACAAAGTATGTCATGCAAAAATGGAGCCCACTCGCTATTATGTAAACTCACAATAAGTTCACAATGGCAAAACATCAAAGACACCGAAAAATACATTGAATCATAACGTTGCACTTCAAAATTATTTAAAACCATATGATTTACAACTTCAAATGTACAACAAAATGTTGACTACATGCCTTTGTTCGGACTATAGGTTAGGTCGTAACAATTATGGCATGTTAGTCATTTTTTGAACATACATAAAAAACAAATGCTCATTTGTGGACGAAGCGCACAATTATACCAAAGTAGGCATCACTTCAACACATCAAACTACACCAAACCTCATGAAAAATTTAAATTTGAATTTTCCACATGAATGTCACAACATTTACTCAGTCCCACTAGTTACTGATGATTTTACATTGAATTTAGCATTTATTATGAGTTTTACTCGTTTTCTGTCATTTTTTAATTAAAATATACATGTACAGTTCCATTTTCGTAGTAATATTTTTTCTTTCGCGGCAAAAACTTGTTCCCTCCAAATTGTAGTACGCCGGCTGCCAAAACGCCCAAATTTTTTGTTCCCTCCACTCCTCCCGCGCACCCCACCTATCAAATATTTCGCCCTCCCTTATATACGTCGTGCCTCTACCCCATGATTTACGAGCATCTTAACTACCCCCCCCCCGACCTCATCCTCTCGTGCTCACCCCGATCCGGTGTCTTCGCCGGACGTTCATCCATCTCGCATCTATCTCCCCGGCCGGTGGTCGCCATGGCCGGCAGTCGTCGAAACGTCGGGGGGAAGGAAAATCGCACACACACGCCGAAGAAGGCGCCCGGCTCGAAGAAACGCCAAGGTAAATCTGTCGGTGATCGGCTTGTTGTCGTGTTTTTCGGATGGTTAGATCGAGAGATCGGTTTTACATGTCTACCGCGCCCGTTTGACCTATATCTAGATCTTGCATATTTGATAGATCCAATCCCGACATCATACGTATAGGGTTTATCGTTTTTATTGCAGAGACAATCATGCCGTGCTATACAATCTTTGCCATCCCGCTTTGTACAATCTTTTGCATAGACAATTGTTTGCCGAAACACTTAACTGAACTAATTACAGCCGTTGCCGAAAACAGCCTCGACGAGCCACAAAGTGAACAACGACATTGCTTCGTACTTTTATTCCTCGCTCGTAGGGAAGCGTAGTTTGATCTAGAACAATTGTTTGCTGTTTTCTATGTAACTAGTCAGTTTGCACCTGCAATGCACGTCTTAACAATGTAATGAAGTTTTTTTAATCATGTACTTTGTTTCATCAGTCTATTTATTTCCACAATTTTTGTTTATCTATGTCTTTCAAAAGTCAAAAATCAAATTTCAGCACATATCTGAACTTCACAAGACAAATCTGAACTTCTATCAGCACATATCTGAACTTCTATCAGCACATATCTGAACTTCTATCAGCACATATCTTATGTTTTCAATCAGCACGTAGACTCTTATGTTTTCAATCATTTGCTGCTGTACAATATTTTGCAAAGACAATTATTTGCTGTTTTCTATGGAATTGGCCCCCTCTTATGTTTTGTTCACGCTCCGCTCTTCCGATTATTTCAGCGGAGACACAAAACCCCGTCAAGCCGGCATATGAGCTTGCCAAGGAGAAACAAATGCAAGAAAATGTAGTACGCATGGAAAAAAATTTCGCTGAAAGATATGGACCTGCCCACAAATTTCAGAAAGATTTCTCTCGGTTTGCACGTACATTAGTGTCTGGTGGGGTACAAATAGGAACTAGTAACAATCTAAAGGACACAGATCGCGAAGAGATGGAGGTCGAAGAGGACCCTTCGTATGAACCGAATCCGTAAGAGATAGCTACCGCTGATGATGATCTTCATTCGTATGAGGATCGCCGCACGGTCGGCAAAACTTCAGCTCGTGTCCGTGGAACTATGTCTCGAACTATGATAGGAAATACGTACATGCTAAATGTTTCCTACTAATGTAGCCTCTACTTTGCTTGTAGATAGTTGCTTCTTCTGCAATAGTTGCAATGTAAGAAGCGATCCATACCCGAAGTTGCACCATCCAACATTGCAACAAGATCAATGGCAACAACCGAACCCGAGGCCGGGTCATCTCGATGAGCCGACGGCCACCGCTGGTCCGAACACCGAAGGAGCACCCTCACCTAACCAGATCATGACATCCTGGAGGCAGCACCTCATCTCCTGAGGACAATCAAATTGTAAACTTTGAGCGGCAAGGTATGAAAATTTGTAAAAACTAAACACGGTACCGCATATTTTCATATAAAAGAGAATCATTTCGTATATCTTCTTTCAGAGACACTGACAACATCTGGCGGTAGTAAGAGAAAGAGAGGTGGACGCAGACGTACCATGGGCCATGGACTACATGAGTACACAAGAAGACATGGTGGCAATAAGATGCCAATTGAATTCACTCGCTGGTGTCGGGAGACCCAAGGATTATGTCCAACAAGCAAAGCTGAGCAATGAGGTTGGTATTCACATCCGTGAAAAAATGCCGCTTGCAACACACTGGACACAAGACAAGAAAGATGACACTCTCAAATATGTCATTCCTCATGCTATAAGTACAGTAGCGGTGAGTCCTGTACAATCTTGGTTTAACCTAATTAGTATGCTACATGATCAACTATCTAATATTCTACTGATTAATGCATCACTATTTTGAAGGGAAAGTTTAATATGGACAAAAATGATGAGGTGGCTCAAGATGTGTGCACTGATATGCTGCAAGTTAGTATTCGGCAGCTCCGATATAGGCTTAAAAAGGAGTATTGGCCGAAAATTAAAAATCTCACACTGGAGCAAGCATATCTCAAGAAGCCAGATCATGTAGAAGAGAAAAGCTGGAAAGAACTCGGTGAAAAGATGGTTTGATGAGAAGTACCAGGTACATAAACGTTATTCCTTTCAATAACAGCTACTGAATTCTTACATTTCTCTGATCTGGATAAATAAAATGCATGTACTGAACATAGGGACTGTGTGTAATAAATGGAAAGAACAGAGAAGCTGTGAAACAGCTCCATACCACCGGATCTCGAAGCTATGTTGCTCACCGGGAACATCTAGTAAGTGTTCTGAATTTCCCAATACAGCTTCATACTTCTCATACACAAGTACAATGGTAATGTGCATTCTACATTTTTTCAAGCGTAAGGCTACAGCAGGAAGAAGAAACCTCTCCAATTGAATTTTTTAGAATCACACACACTAACAAGGATAACATTATGAGTGCTGAAGCAAAAAGTGCATATGTAAGAAATATTTCATATTAGCACAATATAATATAATCCAGTTTTGTATGTTGTCCATGCAATGATTGTAATCTTTATGCAGATAAAATGGTGGCAAAAAAGCGGCGCCACGCAATGAAGATGAACCTGATTTGACTGATTTGCAAATTGTTCAGCTAGTTCTCGAGCGAGAAAAGCCCATCCACCACCTGCAACAAAGACATTCCTACCAAGATTGGGCGTCGCAACAAGTTCCAGAAGTCTTCTGCCTCAGCTACACGCATCCGAGAGCTACAACAAAGACTGGCAGATCAATAGCAGAACTCCATACAGCAACTGAAACGTACCACGGTGAGATGCGTGCAAGACTACAAGGACAAGATGAAAAATTTGAAGAGATCAGAAGAAGCAGGAGGAAGAACTTGAAGCCGTGAAGAAAGCCCAAGAAGAAAAGACTCGACTTATGAAAAGAGGTCGCGTAAATGGATGCCGTGCTTAATTTGCTCTTGAGGACATCCCAGCCACCATCCATGTCTCAATCCCAGGGCAACTAATCTATTGCACCACCGTCCTACAACATTATTAATCATAGGTCTTTTAATTTCTTTGTGTTCCAATTGTAATTTTCTTATGAATCTTTCGGTCTGTGAGAGACATATATACTTCTTGTGCCACCATTTAAGTATGATATTTATTGTCTACTTTTTGATATTTCGCCAGTTTTTTTGTTTCCCAAATTTCGCAAATAATTCAAATGCTCTCAAATTTTGTCAAATTCAAAAGGTGACGGAAAATGTCACAACGTCACTATTAAATGAAACCACGTGGCACCAATTTCTGGTCCCACTTGTCAGAATTTGTGGGTCCCACCAGTCAGCATTATTGGGACCCATATGTCGGCAACAACCTGGTCCCACTTGTCTGAATTTTGTGGATCCCACCGGTCAGAATATTGTGGGTCCAGCTTGTCATAATATTTTGTGGGTCCCACCAGATATCCATGTCAGCGCCGTCGGACCCATGTTGTCAGAAGCCAAATGGACCCACATGTAAGGCCACGTATGCTTTTTTTGGACCAATCAGAAGCTTCCCAAGATTTAGATATTGACGAAAGTTGCAATTTTTCGTGACAAACCTGTCTGTCAACAATGAACCTTTGATGTTGACGAATTTGCAGGTCGTCACCATCAAACATTTGACGTTGACGAAAAAATGCATACCGTCACCCCCGATATTTTATGACGGAGCTTCCTTGACGAACCCCATGACGATCAAATTTTGTCACCGCGAAGTAATCCTTGACGAAAATTGGCCTTAACATGACGAAAGTGATTTGTCAAAAAAAATGTTTTCCTTTGTAGTGCTTGGCAAAGACAATGAGCCCGGCAACAGCCGGGGTAAGCGACCCCTGGATAGAGGAGAGGTTCGCCTGATCACTACAACATGACCACCCATATACCAACGCATCCTTTGCTACGGTAGAAATTATGCGTTGCGGTGTATCAAACTCCCCACCTGTCTAACCTCCACGCCTTTCTTTTTGCCAAAAAAAAGGAACCACTCCACACGCACGTTCAACAGATAAGGCGTGGCTTATTATAACTACACCATCGTTATCTCCCTAAAAAAAAGCTCCACCATCCTTCCCCAGATTTCCCTTCACGCCTCCACCTCCAGGACTCTCGCCTGCCATCGATCTAACCATGTCGCCTCCGCCACCTCCTGAACAACAGGTCGACGAGCCGGCCTGTGAACTTCCGCTGCCGTAGATGATTCACCATTGATTTTGGAAAGAACCTGATTATGGTGGTTCGTTTTTCCATCGGGGTCTCACTAGAGAGCGTGTGATGATAATTTCTTTGATCGGCCATCGAGAACTCCAGATCCCTAAAATTAAACTTCTGGAAATTATAGGCCCGCTTCACCCGTTTTTCTTTTTTTCTTGGATCAGGTTCGGTGCTTCTTGTACAGCCTGGTGTCTTCTGGATTCTTGTGTTCTTGGTCGGACCTCTATTACTGCAGTTCCTAAACACCCACCGCTCATGCTACCACAAAGTAGTACTCTCTACCTTTCGAATGTTACTGTGTGCCTATTTTACTCTCTGATGAAATTTCTGGTATGTTCGGTTCAGATGGTAGATTATCACTTCTACAATCTTTTTTTGCAGCTTGGTCCTCTTCTAGTGTTGTACGTGTAGTGTCTGACTTCTATGTGCTGACGGAATTTATTTATTTGTTCGAAGTGTGAACATCCAGCCTGTGCATTACTCGTATCTTAGATGGATCAGCCTCTACCTGCAAAAAAAAGATGGACCCGCCTCTCTGAATGTTGATACTAGCTCATGGTATGACTTATGATCCTTCATTGTGCTTTTATCTTCTGAAATACTTTCATTAATTTTTAGAGCACCAAATTTTCATATGTATCAGTTCCAAGCAGTTGAATATGTATCTGCAACTTGAATTCTTTTTGTTGAATTACTTTGCTCCGATTAACTGTGCTAGAGCATAATTTGTTCTTGTGGCTTCGTATGTCAATGGTATTCAACCTCGGGAAAGATAAGGCACATATAGCTTAGTGCAAAACTGCGGAAACACAGACGTCCGTCCAATGTCAATACGTGCCAACATGTATTTTCTTAATGTAAGTGATATTGACTTCTGCATTTTTTCCCTCTTTTATCAGTTGGAATATCCATGTATTTAGGATTATTTCAAGAGACTTGTAGCTCAGAAACCTGATTTTGCAAACACCAGTAATGTATATATATAGCTTGCATGCAAATGTAATGTCTTCAATACAGTACCAGGAATAGACATGTCTGGACATGTACATGGACCAGGAATAATTCTGAATCCTGATCAGGTATTTGATGTACTATAAACTTCATCCACTGTCAGACCGCTAGACTTCAGATAGAAAATATTGATCAACACATGAAAAACCAAGATGCTAAGATGCTAGATGAGAAGACACAAAACCCTTAACACATAGGTAGATCGAAAGAGAGTTTCCAATACTAAATCCATATACTCATATTTATTATGTATTATAAGATGCTTTCGGTCAAATATCTACATGCAATATGCATCTTTAGGAATGTTTAAGGTTTAATAAAAGTATCGAATTCATTTGAGTAAACATGATCATACTCTTATTTGGTTTTCAATCTGCAAAGTGTATATTGTGATCGTCAATAAAGAACTTGTTACCGTTGGGAAACAGAATGATCAGATGCTAGTGAACTTCTGCATTAATTATTTCGAGTATGTCTTTTATATAAAAGAAACTCATCTCTTACCCTTCATAGCTGAGCAAGGAAAACTTTCTAAATGATCTAGATATGCAACCTTGAAACATGTGGTCTGGTAATAGATAAATTATATGCAATAGGTTGGATCTATATTATTTTCGTAGTGTGTGTTGATGCTACAATAGCAAGATCTGACTGGTTCACACACCAGTCCAAAAGGTCAAAATTATCTCTAATGGTATTGTTACTGACTTACTGAAATATATGTTTCTGTGGTTGTAGATTGACAAGTTAAATGGATGATGCGTGGGTGAGAGATGCTGATAGCAATGATGAGGATATTGCTACTACTTGATAGTGTTACAGAATGTCTTAGAATGCTATCGTACATTGCCAATGTTTAGAGATTTTTTTTTTCTTTGGGTCATGTTCTTTGTAATACAACAAAGTTTATTTAATATATTTTCTTTATGTTCGCTATATAGAAGCTGTGGTGCACTACCGGCAAGGACCAAATATTTTTTGATTGAAATATATTAATGTCATAAATTCTTCCTGATATAGAACAATCCTTCTAAACACTCCAATGATCGGTGTGTGTTCATTTAAACCCCATTCGTGCAGGTTAACTACTAACGCATTGGATGTGTTGTTAGGCTCTAACTATATACGTTGCCATGTTACAACGCTTCTCTGCATACATTACCAACGGATATATATGTGTTGTTGTAGACTCTTGCAACGCCACCAACGGCAACGCATCCTGGATCTGTTGGTAAAAGCCATTGCAACGCATATATAGACATTCAGAAGCACATCGATGCGTTGCTGAAGGGGGGGTCCTGTTGTAGTGGATCCTGCCCCATCCAAACACGGTGCGCCGGATTGTAGACCGGACCGTTCATGCTGTCCACCAGCGCGGGAGGGCAAGGAAGAGAGCCGTCAACATAACCAAGCAGGTAGTGGCTCCCAAGAAGCGGCAGGACCTGCGCGCGCTAGAAGATGTAGTTATCTGGCGACAGCTTGACGGTGATGAGGTTGCCAAAGTGGAACGGTGGAGGCAACGAGCCCGTCGTGAAGACTGCCGGGGGCGCGTACGCCATGGGCGCAGAGACGGGCGGCACAGGCAGGGGCATGGAGGTGACACTCGCAGGAGACGGAGACACCGTCGAGGATGTCGACCCTGCCGGAGGCGCGGACGCCGTGAGGGCAGGGTGCACCGATGCAGGCCCCGTGGCAGAGGAACCAACCGTCCACACCGGCGAGACGGTCGCATGCGCGAGGGCCAGGGGCCCAACAGCGGCGGCCGAGGAAGCAGGAGAGGAGGCGCTGGAGGGATGGACCATTAGCGCATGCGGGTTGGAGAAGAAGGAGCCGACGCTCTGTGTCCCGATCGGGGACTGCTGCAAGGCAGCGGGGTCGACGGGGCGGGAGAGCAGGGCCGCGAGCGAGGCCGGGAGGTAGCCCGCGGTGGAGGAGCCGGATGCAGCAGCGCTGTCCATGGCAGTGGCGATGGAAGTGCGCGGTGGCTAGGGTTTTAGGGCGGCGGAAGCGTAGGACCAAAACTAGTCTGATACCATGTGAGACAATAGAATTGGGGGAACCGGCTCGACCCTCTAGGGGTGGCCTATCACATATATATAATGGATGTGTTACAATGGTACAATACGTACACGTATACAGAAGCTATACAGTCTAACAAGATACAAAACTAATTCTCCATACATCTAAAAGTATTTTTGTTTCGCTCTCTTACAATTTTTTTTTGAATCTCAGCAGGAGGACTGCTGGTTTCATATATAGCAGGAAAAAAAAGAACTGTACAAACATGGCAGGTGGTTTAGCCCACCCAAGGTTTAGAACCTACTCTCGCCTTACAAAGGTGCCTCGCACCGGCAAGCATCCAACTATTGGCCTCGTCAGAGATGAGGTGGAGGAGGCCAAATACACTCAACTCTTTATTACAGAAAACACGCCTATTTCTCTCGTGCCAAATCTCCCACGCAACAGAATAATGAGCGAGGTTGCGTGCTTGTCCGAGGCTGCCAACTTGGACGCGATCCATGAAAGGGTGAGGTCGTCGCCGTCCGGAGCCCTGATGGCTGAGCAGTGGAGCAATAAGGCGGTCCGCTCCCAAACTTTCCTAGCCCAAGGACACTCAGTGAAAAGGTGCGTCGGGGTCTCGAGGTTGCGCCGGCACAAAGGGCAGAAGTACTGGTTCGGCATCCCGAAGCGAAGCAGCCTATCCGCTGTGAAAATCCATCGCTGCATAAAGAGCCATATGAAGAACTTGCACTTTGGTGGTTCCCAAACCGGCCAAATACGGCGCAGGGGGGACTGAGGGGTCCCGTCGAACGGCAGCGTGTACGCTGAGGACGTGGAGTAGGCACCAGAGGTAGACTTCCACCGGAATGTATCTTCATAGTCTGGATCAATGTTGCAACCTCGCACAACCTGGCGAAGTGCGACAAAGTCAGGCAGTAGGGCAAGGGAGATCGTGCCACGCAGGTCCATGAGCCAGTGGTCCTCCTCGATAGCGTCCGCCACCGTCATGTTTTTGCGCCTAGACACCTCGAATAGCAGGGGCCACTGCTTCCTCAGTGGTTCCCCAGCCCAGTTGTCAGACCAGAAGATGGCCGCTAAGCCATTCCCAATGGCGACCTCAGTCATCGAGGCGAAGAGGGCCTGGTCAGAGGGGGAAGGCTGCTCCAGCAGACCCTTCCATGGCTTGTTCGCCCTGGTCTTCGTTTGCCAAATCCAGCGCATGCGAAGGGCGTTGTTGAACCACTGCAGGTCCAAAACCCCTAGGCCGCCCATCTCTCGTGGCCCGCAGACCAGTTTCCAGGCCACCCTGCACTAGCCAGGGTTGCAAACGTCCTTTGCCGCCCAAAGCCAAGCCCGCCGCAGCTTGTCAATTTGCGCCACCGCCCATGCCGACAGGGGGTGCGCCGTCATGAAGAAAACCGGCATCGCCGAGAGGACAGCCCTAAGCAGGGTAAGCCGTCCCGCTCTAGACATGAGCTTGCCCTTCCAGTGGCCAAGTCTGGCGGCAATCTTGTCGATGAGAGCTTGAATGTCGATCTTGCGTAGGCGACGCAGCGAGAGGGGCATGCCCAGGTATGTGCATGGCAGCATGGAGATCTGCAGGCCAACCGGCTGCAGGAGAGTGTCCGTGTCGATATCATCACAGCATATCGGGATAGCCTGGCTCTTGGTGAGGTTGACAGCCAGCCCGGAGACCTCGCCAAAGACCTGCAGGATTGCCTTTGTCGTAGAGACCTCCCCAGTGGTCGGCTTGATGAAGAGAGCCACATCGTCGGCGTAGAGGGAGCAGCGGATGGACCCTGTGATAGGTGAAAGTAGGCCTTCCTCGGTGGCCATACCAAAGAGGCGGGGTAGCGGCTCCATGGCAAGGATGAATAGAAGCGGTGACAGAGGGTCACCTTGCCGAAGGCCTCTCCAGTGTGGGATGCAAGCGCCTCCCCATTGAATAGCACACGCGAAGAGGCGGTAGACAGGAAGGCGACAATCCAGTTCCTCCAACGCACCCCAAAGCCACGCACCCGCAGCATGTCGAGCAGGTACGTCCAGGAAACTGAGTTGAAGGCCTTGGAGATATCGAGCTTCGTGAGAAGCGAAGGGGTCTTTGAGCGGTGCAGGGCGTCGAAGAAGAGCTCGAACGTAGATGAAGTTATCCTGGATGCAGCGACCTTTAATGAAGGCGTTCTGCTCAATGCCCGCGAGATCATCGATCCGGGAGGCCAGCATGGTGGCGAGGACCTTCATGAACAGCTTAGCAAAGCTGTGCATGAAGCTGATGGGGCGGTAGTTCTTCATGGAGGAGGCATCGTCGCACTTAGGCAGCAGAACCATGTGCGAAACGTTGAGCTGGTCCAGCCCTGCATAATTGCCCTCCGCAATCTGCAGAAAAGCCAGGAGAATGTTCGGCGCGACTAAGTCCCACGAGGCCTTGAAGAAGTTGGAGATGAAGCCATCGGGGCTCGGCGCCTTGTCCGCAGGCAAGTTCTTGACGGCGTCGTGGATTTCGTCAAGGGTGAAGTCGGCGTCTAGCGCGGAGAGGTCGAGGCTAGGCATCCCGAGTGATTCCCAGTCAAAGGTAACATATGCCATTGGGGCCGAGCCCAAGATGGCATGGAAGTGCCCATCCACCACCTGCCTCTTCTCCTCCTGCGAGATGGCGTCCGTGCCACCGTCGCGACGCATGGAGTGGATGAAGTTCTTACGTCTTCTGCCATTAGCTTTGACGTGGAAGAAGCGGGTATTGGCGTCCCCAGCCTCTGAGCGCGAAAGCTTACAATGGAGGCGAATGAGCGCGTTGAAGTGGTTGCAAGGCTGGACCCAAGCCTGTGCAACGGTCTATGCATATCCCTCGACATGTGGCCAAAACGCCTCGAAGCGGAAGCCGCTGTAGCGCTTTATCTTTCCCCCGCAGGATAGCACCAGAGGGCAATGGTCTGAGATCGAGGAGGAGATTGCCGTGAGCTGGTCATTGGGGAAGGAGGTGTCCCAGTCCACATTGCAGATGGCCCAATCGAGGCGGCCAAGGGTGGGCGGGTCCTGCTCATTGCTCCAAGTGAAATGTCGGCCCACCAATTTGATGTCCTTCATCTTCGTGATGTTAAGCATGGCCCGAAACTTGGACATGAGACGCCTATTGAGGCGGTCGATGTTTTTGTCCGCAATGGAGAGGATGATGTTGAAGTCACCCACAATGAGCCAAGGGCCAACGACGGAGTGTCGCAACTCCGCTAGGTCATGTAGGAAAGATTCCTTTGCCGCATCGACGTCGGAAGGTCCGTAGACGTTAGTGAGAGTCCAGGCGGTCCCACCGGCCCTGCTACTGAAGGTGGTGGTGATGGAGTGGCGCACCAAGCTGATGAGCTGGGCATTGTATCTATCTGGGTCCCAGGCGACCAACAGTCCACCTCGAGTCAGCTCGGCCGGAGAGGTGAAAGCCGAGCGGCAGCGGCTGCCCACCAACTCCGCCCGGATGGCATCCGATGGATCAGCAAGCTTCGTTTCTTGGAGGCAGACAATGTCGCAAGCAAAGCGCTCAACGACCCCTCGTATCGCCGCCCTTCGCGCAAGATTGTTAAGTCCCCGCGGGTTCCAGTCAAGGAGTTTAAGGTCTAAATCCATTGGAGACCAGGCACACAACAAGTAAGTAGACACGACGGTGAGCAGTTTCGCGTTGCAAACGGGTACAGTCATTCGGAGCAAATCTCGCCGGGGATTTGGACGCACAGCACATGCGAGGGCCGTCGGGCTCATGACGCACAAACACAAGATGGCTACAGCAGTAGGGGTCCGACACCGGGGAGGCCCTCTGCGACACAGATCGAAGGCGAACTAACATGGAGGAGACTAAACATCAACACAGCCACGTAGTGCCTAAGCCTCCATGTCCAGGATGGACAGGAGCTCGTCATCCGGCAGAGCGACCCGCGCGCCCTGGAGCACAACGGTGTCCATGCGGATGCACGCGATCTCCTTCGTGCCAAGCGGCAAAGGGCAGGGCAGCGCCGCGGCCGCCACCCCTCCGCCAGCCACCTGCCCGAGCATCGAGCTCTCCTCGAGGACGCACGGCATGGGCGCACCCATCGTCTTGGTGCTACAGATGCATGAGGAGCGGCTGATACGTCTCCGACGTATCGATAATTTCTTATGTTCCATGCCACATTATTGATGATATCTACATGTTATATGCACATTTTATGTCATATTCGTGCATTTTCTGGAACTAACCTATTAACAAGATGCCGAAGTGCCGATTCTTTGTTTCGCTGTTTTTGGTTTCAGAAATCCTAGTAACGAAATATTCTCGGAATTGGACGAAATCAACGCCCAGGTTCCTATTTTGCCCGGAAGCATCCAGAACACACGAGAACCGCCAGAGAGGGGGCACAGGCCCACCAAACCCTAGGCCGGCGCGGCCAGGGGGGGCCCGCGCCCCCCTATAGTGTCGGCGCCCCTTCGACCTCCTGACGCCGCCTCTTCGCCTATATAAAGCCCCTGGACCTAAAACCTCAATACGGAAAAGCCACGGTACGTGAAACCTTCCAGAGCCGCCGCCATCGCGAAGCCAAGATCTGGGGGACAGGAGTCTCTGTTCCGGCACGCCGCCGGGATGGGGAAGTGCCCCCGGAAGGCTCCTCCATTGACACCACCGCCATCTTCATCAACGCTGCTGTCTCCCATGAGGAGGGAGTAGTTCTCCATCAAGGCTCGGGGCTGTACCGGTAGCTATGTGGTTCATCTCTCTCCTATGTACTTCAATACAATAATCTCATGAGCTGCCTTACATGATTGAGATTCATATGATGATGCTTGTAATCTAGATGTCGTTATGCTAGTCAAGTGAATTTTACTTATGTGATCTCCGGAGACTCCTTGTCCCACGTGTGTAAAGGTGACAGTGTGTGCACCGTGTGGGTCTCTTAGGCTATATTTCACAGAATACTTATTCACTGTTATGAATAGCATAGTGAAGTGCTTATTTATATCTCTTTATGATTGCAATGTGTTTTGTATCACAATTTATCTGCATGCTACTCTAGTGATGTTATTAAAGTAGTTTATTCCTCCTGCACGGTGTAATGGTGACAGTGTGTGCATCCGTGTTAGTACTTGGCGTAGGCTATGATCATGATCTCTTGTAGATTATGAAGTTAATTATTGCTATGATGGTATTGATGTGATCTATTCCTCCTACATAGTG